>NC_141020.1:1014132-1614132 GCF_052327205.1 Somniosus microcephalus
GGGGGAAAGGGAAGGTAGGGGAGAGGGGTGGGGGGAAAGGGAAGGTAGGGGAGAGGGGTGGGGGGAAAGGGAAGGTAGGGGAGAGGGGTGGGGGGGAAAGGGAAGGTAGGGGAGAGGGGTGGGGGGGAAAGGGAAGGTAGGGGAGAGGGGTGGGGGGGAAAGGGAAGGTAGGGGAGAGGGGTGGGGGGGGAAAGGGAAGGTAGGGGAGAGGGGTGGGGGGGAAAGGGAAGGTAGGGGAGAGGGGTGGGGGGGAAAGGGAAGGTAGGGGAGAGGGGTGGGGGGGAAAGGGAAGGTAGGGAAGGGGGTCGAGGGGAAAGGGAAGGTAGGGGAGAGGGGGTGGGGGGAAAGGGAAGGTAGGGAGAGGGGTGGGGGGGAAAGGGAAGGTAGGGGAGAGGGGTGGGGGGGAAAGGGAAGGTAGGGGAGAGGGGGTGGGGGGAAAGGGAAGGTAGGGGAGAGGGGGTGGGGGGGGAAAGGGAAGGTAGGGAAGGGGGGTGGGGGGGAAAGGGAAGGTAGGGGAGAGGGGTGGGGGGGGAAAGGGAAGGTAGGGGAGAGGGGTGGGGGGGAAAGGGAAGGTAGGGGAGAGGGGTGGGGGGAAAGGGAAGGTAGGGGAGAGGGGGTGGGGGGGGAAAGGGAAGGTAGGGGAGAGGGGTGGGGGGGAAAGGGAAGGTAGGGAAGGGGGGGTGGGGGGGAAAGGGAAGGTAGGGGAGAGGGGTGGGGGGGGGAAAGGGAAGGTCGATCAGTCTTTGATCTGATGCATCCCCCGGGTCGGTAACTGCACATGTCTAACGGAGCACAGCTGCAAACATTGCAGTAAACTTTATGAATAATTACCCTCGAGGGTTCGTGAAGTTGTGCAAGTTGCAGAAATATTCCTGCCCTCGGCCAAAATTTATTTACTGGCTCCAATGAAGCAGCATTAATTCACAGCTCTGTCAATGGCACCAGTGAGGAATACAAACATAACAAATTCATACACATATGGCTGATTCTTGCTGTGTGCTTTATCAGCATATTGTATATTAACACCAAAACTTCACTGTACTGAAACTGCACAAGTGAAAGGTCGGGGAGAAAAGCGCGGAGTCATGCTTTAGTCAACATAAAGGATGATGCAGTGCCCGCCTCTTAAAGGAGCCTCCCTGCCCAGCTTTGCAAGTGCACTCCTTGTGCGGTACACACCCATAGGGATCAGGTTCAATCCCCCTGAGTTAGCCAATCCCAGCCTGGCCACAATCGCCCGGGGCTAGGGAGGAGAATACAAAATAATCCGCCAGGATTCTATTCCCTATTGCTATCTCGCAGCCTCTGCTGGATGGCTCGTGTAGGCGAACATTGGGTGAGGTCGGATCTGGGCTGAATCCCGATTCAACCCCACCCCCACCCCGTGTTCACATACGAAAATTAGCCATTTGCGTGGGGCAGCAGAGAGGTTCCATTGACTAACCTGGGTCAGTGCCTTGATTAAAGTGGAGCTTGAACCCACGATCTTCTGACTCACAAGCGAGACTGCAGGCAATTGAGCCAAGTTGTTATGTAGCAACTCCCTGCTGAGTCTAGGCATAGGCGGCAATGATTAGACTACCTAGTAGGAAACGTGCAGCCTGGGACCTGGGTGTGAATGGATAGCCTGAGGTTCTTGGACTGAATGACCATCTGCCGGGCCTGGGAGGGAGGCAGCAGGCTGGCTGCACAGGAGGTGCACTGGTAACCACATGATTAGCTGCAACCAACCAGACCAATTTACCATGGACAAATCTTGGCAAATGATTCTCAAGGGACAAACCAGCTCTGTGGGACATGAAGGACTCAATTCAGTTAGATAGATGAACCATCTGAACACCTCGATTAATTTCCAACCTCACTCCCAGGTACAGTCATTAAATTCTATAAATGGACCCCTGGATGAATTACTGTCCAAACTCCTGTCTATTCTGCTTCAAATGTCATTGTGAACTGTCTCTAATCCAATATATGAGCTGTTTGATTCGAATTTGTTCTCACCTGTGTCTGGGTTCAGTTGGGAGTTCCCTGTTCAGCTTGCTATTATTTTTCTGTCTCCTGACAGGTATTAAGTGCCCTACCTCCTGGTCGATACGATATGTCACAGCAACCAAAATTATATCTTTAGAATCTAGATAGAGTCCCTCTGGACGCTGGGTGATAATATTTGACATCAAATAAGATGAGATTTTGATTGCAACCTCACACTGAAGGTGCACACTTTGAAAAGCTAATCCCTATCGATGTATATAAAAAGTTGTTAAACAAGATACAAACTTATCCAGTGAAGGCAGGGGGACTTGCAATTATTTAGTGCTTCATCAAATCTCTCAGAATGTCTAAAAGCTCTTCACCTACATTGAATTACAGTCGCTGTTAGATGGGCAAATATGGCGGTCAACACCACTCTATCTTCCATGACCTAATCCTACACCAACAGCAGCACAGAGCGAGTCAAGAACAGTTCAATTTGGTCCGAATGGCTCAGTCCCACAAGGGGCAGTGATAGTGTTGAGGGAACTGCCTGTAGGGGGTGGCGTGTGGTAGTGTTGCCTGGCGCGTACGTGCGCCCAGTCAGTTATGCCCCTGACTGTTTTGTGAACGGTTCAAATCGCTCCCCACATTCTAGACACCGACTTAGGTACAAGGCGGCGGTACAGAGAAGACTCAAGTAGACAGGTGGTTGGATGTAAACAAAAACCAAGATTTTATTGAAGAGGAAAAACTTGATACAATCTTATGGGAAAAATTACTAGTGTACACTTCTACAGGCAAAAATACAAATGCAAAAGAATAATAATAATTAACTATACCTATGCAGGGAATGGGGAACACACAGCACATCGAGGGAAAACAATTATCTTAACAATCCCCTTATCCTTATCCCACCCCCTATACCTAACTAGATTAAGCTGAGGGGTCAGAACTTCATGCTCACCAATCAAAAGGTTTGTTAGACTCGAAACAGCGGTTGGGTTCGGGGTTCGCTCTTGGTGCTCTCTGGAGCCTGCCGTCGTCACGTGGCCTCCAGGCGCTGCAAGGGCATTGTCCAGGTTCGAGTACCCCAAAGTTAAAGTCTCTGTTTGGGTACTTTACCTTGCAGGGATGATGCTTTGTCGACAGCCGCCAGATTGAGTTGGTGTGCAGTTATTTGCAGGTTGGCTGAGGCTGAAGGCCCGATAATTCGAAGCCTCCCCTCAGTTCATCTCCTCAGTTGGTCTTCTTCAGCCGGTCTTCCCTCCGGTGGCCTTCCCTCCTCCCCTCGTCGCGTCCCGCCTCGCCTGGTCTGAATTGTCCGTGTCCGCCCGACCCGGTGCCGGGGCTAGTTCCAGATGGAGTGGAAAAGGGCACGGGCAAAGGCCAGGGGGGTAAGCGCGGGACGGGGGAAAGAGCGGGAGCCACGAGGACGAGGGGCCGAAGAGCAGCACCGGCACACCAACCAACAAGAACACCGAACACGAACACACACTTGCTACCCGAGGGGGCCTGCAATTATACCTTCGTCAAAAAACCCTTATCTGCGCGCCAAATCAGGTTAGTTCTTTGTTTTAAATCTTGGCGGGCTATTTTAAATAATGGTAGCAATCCATACTAACTGGTTTTAGATGGCCAGTAATCGCATCTACCGGCCTGATAATTGACTTGTATTGTCTTGAAAGTTCCTTGATGGGCCTGTCCAGTCTCGATGGCCGTTAATCTGTTTCCAATAATATATGTAGACTGCTTGATGGCCTTAACTAGAGGCCTAAACTGAATTTAGATTTGCCTCCAATTCGGTCTAATGCATAATTCAGAGTCCTGCCTGGTTCCAAAATACAAAGTCTCTCTTCACAGAAACCTGCAGCTTGGGTTTGATTTCTCCACAAGCTGTCTGCGTTGCAGAGTCCATTTAAAAATCTCACAGGCTTGCTGCCACGAGGCACGGACGCCATCTTGGGTACCCTTCTTGATTTAAAAAGTCCACGCAGGGTCCCGTTTATTAATAACAGCCTTCGGGGAAATGCAGAAATTTTGCAAATCTTACACTCCCTTCTCTTTAATTGATGTCTATCACATCCCTGGACTATTGGGCATTGGTTTCACATCTCACCCAGAGGACAACAATTCCAACAATACAGCAGTTCCTCAGTGCTGAACTAGCGTCAGCTTAAACCCACGACCTTCTGACCCAGAGGGCGAAGTGTTACCAACAGTACAACCAGGTAGGTTCCTGGACTTAACTGTGGCTCGATTTATGTACGAGTTTTCTTTTAATTGTAGAGTTCGGTCTTACTTCCCCTTTATATATGGCAGTTCAGTGGGTAAATACAGTGTGATGTGGTGTTGAGACATTTAGACCAAGTAGAATCAATTTCAACCCCATTCTGAGTATTGTCAGACTGGAGCTTTGACACTGTGCGTTGGTGTACAAACTCGTAACATCACAACACAATATTGGCTCAATCTCCCATTGCTGACTTCTCAATCTGTTGCTATGGAGAGTTGCCAAGCAGAGTTCTTGTGTTAAATCAAAGGGAAAGTTGTCCCGAGGCTTGATATTGCTCATCGACCTCTTTACTAGAGAGATGCCAAAGTCTTCATTTCAAGCCTCTTGGCTTGGCAATCACACCAAAGCCAGACTAGAGGAAGCAGATGGCAAAGAGGCTGAAATGTTGGTACAAGTGTGTTTGCATGTCTGACTTGGCTATGCCACTGTTTTTGAAAAGCACATTCTGCAGCCCAGTGATGGAATCTCGCACTCCTGCTGGGCAGGCAGGAGAGAGCATTCATCTCTTGTTCCTGGACAGCATTCTCCAAACTGAGGAAGCTTTGAGCTGGATGAGCTTAGACTACTCAAAGCCAATAGTGAAGCTTTGCAGTGCTGCTCACCCTCCACAATATTCAAGGAAAGAGGGAGACAGAAAGCAGGAAACTGTAGGCCGGTTAGCCTAACATCTGTCATTGGGAAAATGCTGGAATCCTTTATTAAGGGAGTAGTAGCAGGACATTTAGAAAATCATAATACAATCAAACAGTCAACATGGTTTTATGACAAATTTATTAGAGTTCTTTGAGGATGTAACGAGCAGGGTGGATCAAGGGGAACCAGTCGATGTAGTGTATTTCCAAAAGGCATTCAATAAGGTGCCACATAAAAGGTTACTGCACAAGATAAGAGCTCACGGTGTTGGGGATAATATATTAGCATGGATAGAGGATTGGCTAACTAACAGAAAACAGAGAGTCAGGATAAATGAGTCATTTTCAGGTTGACAAACTGTAACTAGCGGGGTGCCACAGGGATCGGTGCTGGGGCCTCAACTATTTACAATCTATATTAATGACTTGGATGAAAGGACCGAGTGTACTGTAGCCAAATTTGCTGACGATACAAAGATAGGTGGGAAAGCAAGTTGTGAGGAGAACACAAAGGGCTCGATTTTCCAAGCCCCGAGGAGGCGGGTTTGGAGGCGGGAGTGGTGGGAAAATTGCAGAATCGGGGGGCAGGAACCCATCCCATCCCCAACCCGCCTCCGTGCCAATGTCCCAGGAGGCGGGGACCCGACCTGTGCTGGGAGCTGCCTCCCCGAGGCAGGAAGGGGATTAGTGCCAATTAGCAGCCTGTTAACAGGTAGTTAACAGGCAGTTTTTTTGCCTAATCCCTATTTTTAGCCCTGAAGTGTGGGCTGTCAGATGGCTCTGAACCACACCAAGTTAACGAGGTGGACCGTCAGTCTGCAGGGGTTGGAGGGGTCGAGATGTCCGTTGTGCAGGTGAGTGATGGGTGCATGTGTGCAGAGGTAAGTGTGTGAGGTAAGTGTAAAGTGTTTAAATAAGTTTACTTGCCTTTACTTTCTCCTGCAGGCTTCCTCCCTTCAGTTCTCAGGAGTCCCTCAGCTCACCAGCACAGAAAGCAGAATGGCTGCTGAAATGTCAAAATCTGCAGCCTCTGCTTTCTGGTCTGGAGAGCTCGCTAACTGAGTTTGAGTAGAAGGACTCAAGTTAGAAGACAGATTGTCAGTGTTTGACTGTCAAAAGCTCTTGACAGATGAAATGTCAATCGCTGACATCACCAGTAACCAGGTGTCTCTTAATTGGCCTGCTGAGCCCGCTGGGCGAGCTTAACAAGGTCAATCAAGGGAAAATAGCGTGGGTTGGCCACAAGTAGATGGAGGCAGGACTACAACCCAAAAAGTGGGAGTCCCGCCTCCAAAAGCTTCCCATTGACAAAATCGAGCCCAAAGAATCTGAAAAGGGATATCGATAGGTTAAGTGAGTGGGCAAAAATTTGGCAGATGGGGTATAATGTGGGAAAATGTGAGGTTATCCACTTTGGTAGGAAGAATAGAAAAGCAAAATATTATTTAAATGGAGAGAGACTACAGAATGCTGCGGTCCAGAGGGGTCTGGGGGTCCTCGTACATGAAACACAACAAGTTAGCATGCAGGTACAGCGAGTAATTAGGAAGGTAACTGGTATGTTGGCCTTTATTGCACGGGGGGTGGAGTATAAAACTAGGGAAGTCTTGCTACAACTGTACAGGGCGTTGTTGAGACCACACCTGGAGTACTGCGTACAGTTTTGGTCTCCTTATTTAAGGAGGGATATACTTGCATTGGAGGCCGTTCAGCAAAGGTTCACGAGGTTGATTCCGGAGATGAAGGGGGTTGTCTTATGAGGAAAGATTGAGCAGGTTGGGCCGACACTCATTGGAGTTTAGAAGAATGAGAGGGGATCTTATTGAAACATATTAGATTCTGAGGGGGATTGACAGGGTAGATGCTGAGAGGATGTTTCCCCTAGTGGGGGAATCTAGAACTAGGGGGCAAAGTTTCAGGATAAGGGGTCGCCCATTTAAGACGGAAATGAGGAGGAATGTCTTCACTCAGAGGGTGGTGAATCTTTGGAATTCTCTACCCCAGAGGGCTGTAGAGGCGGAGTCAGTGAATATATTCAAGGCCGAGATGGACAGTTTGAGCTACAGGGGGGTCAAGGGTTATGGTGAACAGGCAGAAAAGTGACGTTGAGGCCAAGATCAGATCAGCCATGATCTTGGCGGGGCAGGCTCGAGGGGCCGAATGGCCGACTCCTGCTCCTATTTCTTATGTTCTTATGACAGGACCACGGGGGTTCCTCCTAACAAGCTGCTGCAAGATTCTCTGTCAGTCCAAAATGTGCGCACAGGGACACAGCCGCAGTAAAGCCTCTGCCGTGGACCTCTTTCCCAGACAACACAACTCACCTGACGCTCTTTTCCTTGTTCACAGAACTCTTAACATGGAATTAACTGTTAGTTGTTGGACCAGAGTTGGTGTCGGGTGGAGTTTGACCATGTGCAGCTTCTGGCTTTGAGCCTTGGCATCTCCGATCACATTTTGCAAGTGATTATCCAATTTTGTGAAGCATCTGCCTTCTGTTATTAAGCCACGTGCTGTGCAAGCTGCATATTTTATTTATAATACTTGCATGGTGATTTAAAAGTGGCTGTTCCAGACTATACACAACTCCAACTCCACAGTCTCCAGCAGAATCTGGAAGGTTCCATCAAGGTGAGAGGTAGTGGTACTGGGGAATAGATCACTATACCACTTCAGACACCCACGTGAAGCTTTCCAAATTAACCTATTGCAGAACAAATCTTCCTCTATTCTGCCCCAACAATGTCTTTTGGACCCCAGCCTCTGGAGAGTAGCCCCGCCTGCACTAGCCGGACGTTTACTCAGAGGGCAGCTTACATCATAGCCCCAAATCACCAGCAACTGATTTGAGATGGTCAAACTCATTTCATGTCGAGTCTGGACAGATAGCAGTGAGCGGAAACCATCAGTGAATCTGGACTGGAGGACAGAGGACGTCATGGAAACCGCACTGCCCTGTCCTCAAGGCACTGGACGTTTTGAAGGTGTTGTAATGTCATTCTCTTGTTTAAATCCAGCATCCACGGTCTGCTCATTCCCCGAGTGAGGGTTGGCACTCGTCCAGTTAAACGACTTTATGAAGCAGACAGTCCCCGTTAATGAGCCGAATCCTGGGCACCAAAAGTCTATTTTTAAAATGGAAATCTATTTTCTCCACATTCTCCAGTGCCTGAATTTCAGAGGCGGCCTTTGCCTTGCGGGAGCTCAGTGTAAAGTTTCGGTTTGAGGCGCCTACATTTTACTAGAAAAATACCACCAGCTTAATCTGGTGTCAGATCAGTTGCCTGACCATTGCCACCTGTTTACTTGCCAACTTTTAAAAATTAAATCAAGACAATCGGATGAGCTCAAAGAATCAATGGAGGTAAAAAGGAAACTGACAGCTCGATTAGGACTTCTCTCGGCATCAGAATGGATTTAATTGGTCATTCTATGCGTTACACACAGTTTTCTACAGTTAAACTTTAGGAACTTCTATTCCACGCTCTTATTCAGCACCTGGGAAGTGTAGTATGTGGAATCTCTTGGATATTTTATATGGAAATATAAGTTAACAGGTTAGAGGAGACAGCGACACAATTGATTACACATGGCAAGAAAGAAACCCTCCCCCAATCCCCCCATTCACTGGAACCCCCCCCCCCCCAATCCCTCCATTCGCAGGGCCCTCCCCCAATCCCTCCATTCACTGGGGCCCTCCCCCTTCCCCAATCCCTCCATTCACTGGGGCCCTCCCCCAATCCCCCCATTCACTGGAACACCCCCCTAATCCCTCCATTCACAGGGCCCTCCCCCAATCCCCCCATTCACTGGGGCCCTCCCCCTCCCTCAATCCCCCCATTCACTGGGGCCCTCCCCCTCCCTCAATCCCTCCATTCACTGGGGCCCTCCCCCTTCCCCAATCCCTCCATTCACTGGGGCCCTCCCCCTTCCCCAATCCCTCCATTCACTGGGGCCCTCCCCCAATCCCCCCATTCACTGGAACACACCCCCAATCCCTCCATTCACAGGGCCCTCCCCCAATCCCCCCATTCACTGGGGCCCTCCCCCTCCCTCAATCCCTCCATTCACTGGGGACCTCCCCCTCCCCCAATCCCCCCATTCACTGGGGCCCTCCCCCAATCCCCCCATTCACTGGGCCCTCCCCCTCCCCCAATCCCCCCATACACTGGGCCCTCCCCCTCCCCTAATCCCCCCATACACTGGGGCCCTCCCCAAATCCCCCCATTCACGGGGCCCTCCCCCTCCCCAATCCCTCCATTCACAGGGCCCTCCCCCAATCCCCCCATTCACTGGGGCCCTCCCCCTCCCTCAATCCCTCCATTCACTGGGGACCTCCCCCTCCCCCAATCCCCCCATTCACTGGGGCCCTCCCCCAATCCCCCCATTCACTGGGCCCTCCCCCTCCCCCAATCCCCCCATACACTGGGCCCTCACCCCAATCCCCCCATTCACTGGGCCCTCCCCCTCCCCCAATCCTCCCATTCACGGGGCCCTCCCCCAATCCCTCCATTCACTGGGGCCCTCCCCCAATCCCCCCATTCACGGAGCCCTCCCCCAATTCAAGCTCGATTTCTTGACTTGCGAACGTGCAATCATCAGATTCATGTAAAGGGAGAACGTTCGAAGGAAACTAATCGCGACAGCAGTGAACTGCAATAAAAAAACGCCCAAAGCAATTGTTTTGCCACCGGCACACATCACTGAAATTAAACTATGCAGGTTAAGCCTTGAGTACTGAATGTCTTTTGGAACTTGCACGATTGTTAACTGTGAATGATTTTAGCAAATCGAGAAGTTGTACCGGGCCAGGCTAAGGCCAGCACTGTAGCATCCCATCAGTTTCTGGTCACTGTGATATAAGGGGTACCCCGTGCGACTCTAGGCACAGGACAAAGGAAAGCAAAACGCTGGTCCCAGTGTTCGAGGAAATGATGGAAGAACCTGATAGACTGAGGAGCTTCAGCCTCACCAAGGGCTGTCTGCGAGGGGACCTTTAGAGGTGTATAAGGTACTTAACACGATAGAGTAAACCCAAAACAATGGTTTTAGTTATACCAGGGCGGAGGGAGAGGAGGGCGTAGATTCAGCGCAATAAAGGTCAAATTTACAGCATATGTTGCGTTGATGAATATTTCTTCATACAGCAATTGGTCAACAGCTGCGATGGTTGGCCGGGGTGGATGGTTGAACATTAATTCTACAATGGGGAGACAGTCAGGTTGATGTTGTGGAAGAAACATAGAAACATAGGATGGAATCCGATGGGCTTAAGGGTCTTCACCATCCAAGCCGGCCTTGTGATCTTGGAAATAACAACAGAAAATGCTGGAAAAACTCAGCAGGCCAGGCCAGCATCTCGTGAAGTGGTGCGCCGATAACAACCTGGCCCTTAACATCAAGAAAACCAAAGAAATCATTGTGGACTTCAAGAAGTCTAAAGGCGGAAGTCACACCCCCATCCACATCAATGGGGTTGTGGTGGAAAGGGTGGACAGCTTTAAGTTCCTCGGAGTCCACATCACGGAAGACCTCTCCTGGTCCCTCAATACCTCCTCTCTGGTGAAGAAGGCCCAGCAGCGCCTATATTTCCTAAGGAGGCTGAAGGGATGTAACCTGTCACCCCTGATCCTCTCTAACTTTTACCGCTGCACAATAGAGAGCATCCTGACGAACTGTATCACAGTATGGTATGGCAGCTGTAGCTACTATGACCGGAAAGCCCTGCGGCGGGTAGTCAAAACTGCCCAACGCATTACCGGCACCCGGCTACCGACCATAGAGCACATATACCAGAAACGCTGTTTACGGAGGTCACGGTCCATCATCAAAGACCCTACCCACCCCAGCCACAGTCTGTTCGCCCTCCTGCCATCTGGGAGACGCTACAGATGCATTCGCACCCGTACGACCAGATTTAGGAGCAGCTTCTTTCCCAGGGCTGTCATCCTACTGAACTCCACAAATAAACTCTAAAGCCTGCACATCTGCCAATGCACTTTATTATGGTTATGTTTATGTTAATGTATTACAAGCCAAATGTATGTTGAATGTTTAAATGTCTTAATCTAAATGTACACTCTCGGGAGCCGCAAGCCTACATTTCGTTGTACTGCACTTGTGCACTAACAATGACAATAAAGTTGATTATTATTATTATAACATCCGTGGAGAGAAATTAGAGTCAACGTTTCGGGTCAAACCCTTTTTCAAAACTGGAAAGGAAATGAAATAGATCGAAAGGCCGGGCTGGGAGGGAACTTGGAATGTGTTGTCTGGCAATGTTCACCAGCCATTATGAGCAAGATTGCCAATTTAATGCCAACTAATGGGGAGTTATGTTAGCTTTGAGCTGCGTGCTTGTGTTCACTCGGAACAAGAGTTTGGGGCAGTTTCAAACCAATTCCAGCAGAGAGAAGACGTTTCATCGTATTAGCTGGTGTTGGATTAAAGCCTAGATCCGAGATGTGACATAATGATGATCTAAATAGCTCACCTGGTCTGTCTCATCAGACCATTACACTTTCTCAAACTCCTTCTACATTTAGATCACACCCACAGAGCTAGAGGGTAAAAGAGATCAAATACTGAGGGTCTTGTCAAACTTTGCTGTCTCAACATTATCTAGTCTGAGAGCAGCAGCTGATATCAAAGAGACTGAGTGATTGCTTCCTGAAGCCATGGTTATCCCCAATGTTTCACAACCTTTTAATCTTTGCACTAACATACATCAAGTGATGGATTGAATATCATGTTATACAGAGCTAGGGGGTGAATTCAAAATTATGCTTCTAAATGAATGTGCGTTCCTCTGGAGAAGGACCATTGGCCTCATTCTGGAATAAAGAATTCATAAATACTCAAACGCTCCGTCCATGAACATTCGGAGCCTGTGTTTGATGTACGGCAATGCTTTCTTCGCTTACCCCTAGTTTTCAACCTGTTTCTCCTGAAGCCTTTGGAGATGGAGGACTGAAGCCTTTGGAGATGGAGGACTGAAGCCTTTGGAGATGGAGGACTGAAGCCTTTGGAGATGGAGGACTGAAGCCTTTGGAGATGGAGGATTGCCTTTGGAGATGGAGGACTGAAGCCTTTGGAGATGGAGGATTGCCTTTGGAGATGGAGGACTGACGCCTTTGGAGATGGAGGACTGAAGCCTTTGGAGATGGAGAACTGAAGCCTTTGGAGATGGAGGACTGAAGCCTTTGGAGATGGAGGACTGACGCCTTTGGAGATGGAGGACTGACGCCTTTGGAGATGGAGGACTGACGCCTTTGGAGATGGAGGACTGAAGCCTTTGGAGATGGAGGACTGAAGCCTTTGGAGATGGAGGACTGAAGCCTTTGGAGATGGAGGACTGAAGCCTTTGGAGATGGAGGACTGAAGCCTTTGGAGATGGAGGACTGAAGCCTTTGGAGATGGAGGATTGCCTTTGGAGATGGAGGACTGACGCCTTTGGAGATGGAGGATTGAAGCCTTTGGAGATGGAGGACTGAAGCCTTTGGAGATGGAGGATTGCCTTTGGAGATGGAGGACTGAAGCCTTTGGAGATGGAGGACTGAAGCCTTTGGAGATGGAGGATTGCCTTTGGAGATGGAGGACTGAAGCCTTTGGCGATGGAGGACTGAAGCCTTTGGAGATGGAGGACTGAAGCCTTTGGAGATGGAGGACTGAAGCCTTTGGAAATGGAGGACTGAAGCCTTTGGAGATGGAGGACTGAAGCCTTTGGAAATGGAGGACTGAAGCCTTTGGCGATGGAGGACTGAAGCCTTTGGAGATGGAGGACTGACGCCTTTGGAGATGGAGGACTGAAGCCTTTGGAGATGGAGGACTGAAGCCTTTGGAGATGGAGGACTGACGCCTTTGGAGATGGAGGATTGAAGCCTTTGGAGATGGAGGACTGAAGCCTTTGGAGATGGAGGATTGCCTTTGGAGATGGAGGACTGAAGCCTTTGGAGATGGAGGACTGAAGCCTTTGGAGATGGAGGATTGCCTTTGGAGATGGAGGACTGAAGCCTTTGGCGATGGAGGACTGAAGCCTTTGGAGATGGAGGACTGAAGCCTTTGGAGATGGAGGACTGAAGCCTTTGGAAATGGAGGACTGAAGCCTTTGGAGATGGAGGACTGAAGCCTTTGGAAATGGAGGACTGAAGCCTTTGGCGATGGAGGACTGAAGCCTTTGGAGATGGAGGACTGAAGCCTTTGGAGATGGAGGACTGAAGCCTTTGGAAATGGAGGACTGAAGCCTTTGGAGATGGAGGATTGCCTTTGGAGATGGAGGACTGAAGCCTTTGGCGATGGAGGACTGAAGCCTTTGGAGATGGAGGACTGAAGCCTTTGGCGATGGAGGACTGAAGCCTTTGGAGATGGAGGACTGAAGCCTTTGGAAATGGAGGACTGAAGCCTTTGGAGATGGAGGATTGCAGGTTTTAGAAATATTAGTTACGATTCCCCGTTCAGGGGAGGGTAAGTGCACGAGTTGCTATTGCCGATTATATTAATTAAATGCTTTTCTAACGTTACCCCATCTGCTATTTCAATGGAAGCATTAGCCAGTTTAAAATAGACGGTTAAATCCCTCTGTTAGGAAGATGGACCTATGAGCAGTTTTGCTCTAGGTGTGATAAACAACTCAGAAGTTGTGAGTTCAAAGGCCACCATGACAAGTGGTGAAACTTTCTATAACTCTGGGAAAGATGGCCAGCAAAGTTACTAGACTGTTGTACGACCCCACCTACTTCACTGATGTGCTCTTCAAGGAAAAGAACTTGCCACCCGACCTGATCTGGTCTACACATGACCTCAGTTGCACTCTGTGCCTCAATGCCCTCTGAAGTGGCCTGACAACCTCTCAACTGTAACAATGTGAGGCAGAGCAAGAGCAAAACAATGTCACACTAGAGTGATGATACATGGCCACTGGATGGAGTGGGTTTGGTCGGCCACATAGACCTTTCACCCTGGATGTTCCTGCCTCATTCTGGAATACAGTTCAACAGGCATCAGAAGCCCATGGATACCCTGCACCAGTAGCTATTCTTCATCAGTGAGTTGCAGCCAGCTGTTTGACCATGAAGTCTGATTCTGCCCTTGTGCAATACCTGTGCACATGTGAGAATGATGCCCAGCTCTACCTCTCTCAATCCCTCCACTGCCGCTGTGTTGTCAGACTGCTTGACCCACATTCAGCCTTAGATAAGCTGCAGTTTCCTTCAGTTAAACATTGGGAACATTAAGGCCCTCATTCTTGGCTCCCACCACAAACTCTGTTCCCTCACCACCGATTCTGTCCCTCTCCCCAGCCATTTTTCAGGCTGAACTGGACTGTCCAGTACCTCAGCGTCCCAAGCTGAGCTTCCAACCCCTCTCCATTGCCAGGACCACCTACTTCCAGCTCTATAGCACTGCTCACCCCTGCCCTGCCTCAGCCCACCTGTCACTGAAATCCATGCCTTTATCACTTCCGCACTCGACTATTCCAATGCTCTCTGGGCCGGCCTCCAATTTTCCACACTCCATAAACTTTAGCTCATCTAAAACTCCACAGCCCCGTATCCTATCTCACACCAAGTCCTGTTCACCCATCAACCTGTGCTCGCTGACCTACACTGGCTCCTGGTCCCCCAAAGCCTCAAATTAAAATTCTGATTCTGGTGTTTAAAACCCTCTATGGCATTGCCCCTCCCTATCTCTCTAACCTTCTCCAGCCCCACAATGCACCCCCTGAGCGCTCTATTGCTCTGACTCTGGCCTGTTGGGCATACTTTGCCTCACCATTGACGGCCGTGCCTTCAGTCACCTCGGCCTCACAATCCGGAAGTCCCTCCCTAAACCTCTCTGCCTTTCCACTTCCCTCTTCTCCTTTAAGACGCTTTTTAAAACTAATTTCCTTTGACCAAGCTTTTGGTCACCGCTCCTAACATCTCCTTCTTTGGCTCGGCATCCAAATTTTTTTTCTGATCATACTTGTGTGATGTGCTCAAAGACAATGTTCTATATTACAGGCAAGTTCTTGCCACTCAATAATCACTTGCAGTAATGTAGCAAATATCCTGATAATGTGTTGTGTGAAAGAATTTCTGCTCAAACCCAAGTATGGCACCACCTGACTACTATTTCTGGATTCACCTCATCTCCTCTCCCTACTCTGTCCAGCCTTGATCGTGTCCTGCACTGTGGGCCTTCCCCTAACCGGCTTATTGCTGTTGTATAAAGAAATGGGTCATCTTTTGTCAACCTGGAAAGAGATGCATTAAATTGGCCACATCTGTAAAAGGATATTGAATCTGAATTATGCACCTAAAATAAATACTCCTACTAGATGCTGCAGCTGAACCATGGACTGAGGGCCATGTTTCAGAGATACGATGATTGGTGAGTTAGATTAGAACATTTATTTTCACCTCGGGGCCTTGGTTCTAACTGTATTATAAAGGTTAGTGCAGTAATGATATTCTATCATTAAATGTCACTGATTCATTTAGTAAATACTAACTGTTATTTAAAGCCAATACTATACATCAGTACTGTGTTTATTTATCCACACTTTTCCAAATTTCCTCTCCATCTCTGTTAAGTCACCAACCCCGAATGGGCTGCAGTCCCATAGATCTTCGCAGTCCTCCGATCCCTGACTCAAGTGGCCTTTCTTTAGGTATGTGCCAAAAGAGGCTGTTCATGGCCAATCCCATTCCAGGAGGGATTGGTGGATAGCCACAATGAATAGGAATCCCAGGACATTCCCATCACTTGCTCAGGGGCATGGAGACTATCCACTTTCTGCCTTCAATCCCAATTGGGACTTTTGGTGATTGGACATTGAGGCTGATGATGGACTAGTTTTGGTTTCCTCGTCCTTTTCTCTCTGGGGCATTCTTTGAACCCAGAGTTTTGGGATAAATTCTGCTCGCACTGGTGCAGAGTTGAGGTGGTGTCTGCAAAAGGCCATTGTTGGCCATGTTCCTGTAGTGAAACAGTTCAGAACTGATCTGATTGTCAGTGACAGTTTGCCAGAGGAATTGTCTACACAGCAGGACAGAAAATCAATTTTTTTTATAAGTAAGATGACGTGTTTAATCAATGTCATCATGTGATAGCACCAGTAAGATCCTCAGTAATTTAACTGGAGAAAAAATACTCTACATTTGAATAGATTACTTTAACTAAGATTTAGGTAGTCAAAGGCAATGGGTTTCATAATCCAGAGACAAGGGAAAGTGCGAGGGAGAGAGCAACTCAAATACTTGGAATTTGTCATGCTATAATCATTCCCCAGGATGCACAGGAAACTGATGTCGCCCTGCCAGAGTGGTGAATCAAAGCTTCAATTCTTCAGGAAGGTGGTAATAAAGTGTATGATTCCTATTTAAAGCTGACACAGTGAATGAAGCAATGTTGATTTTTTATTGCTTTTTTTATGACTATCATTCTTCACTGAAAGATTTGTTGGACTCACAGCACCAATAGGGATCACTTCTTCATTGTTTCTTAAAGGGGAATCTCAAGTAGTGTGGCTGCCCCTTTAATTCACTCATTATCCCCATTATCTATGATGTAATCTTAGAGCAGGTTTACACATGAAACGTGTCACTCAGTTTTATTCTGAACCTTTTCCGGTCCCTTCTCTTGAAGAGGCTGGCTTATTCTGGGATAAGTTTCCATGGCCAGCATACATTACCCAAGTAGCCATTCTTCATGTGTGCACTGGATCCAACCATGTCCTCACCCAACAACCCCCATGCCCTTTGCTGCTGGAGGTGCACCTTGGGGCAGGAACCCTGGCTGATTTTCACACTCCCAAACTAATTGTTGTGCCCCAACAGTCACCCTGGCTACGAGCAGCTAATTCCACCTGTTTTAAGGATCCAACATGGTGCCTTCTCTGTCCCACCAGGCAGTGCATTCAACTGATGCCACTGGGGGAAGCTCTGCAGAATTCTTTTGATATTTTTGTCTCACATTTAATTGATCTTATTTCCTGTCCTTCTAGTGCGTGCCCCACCCCCTCCAGTGCTACAGATCTATTCCTTCACTGCAGGGACTTGAGCAGATAAAGCTAGGCCGACACTCCAGTGCAGTGCTGAGGGAGTGCCGCACTGTCGGAGGTGCCGTCTTTCAGATGAGACGTTAAACTGAGGCCCAGTCTGCTCTCTCAGGTGGACGTAAAAGATCCCACGGCACTATTTCGAAGAAGAGGAGCGGAGTTCTCCCCAGTGTCCTGGGGCCAATATTTATCCCTCAACCAACATCACAAAAACAGATGATCTGGTCATTATCACATTGCTGTTTGTGGGAGCTTGCTGTGCGCAAATTGGCTGCTGCGTTTCCCACATTACAACAGTGACTACACTTTAAATAGTACTTCATTGGCAGTAAAGCTTTGAGACATCCGATGGTCGTGAAAGGTGCTATATAAATGCAAGTCTTTCTTTCTTTCCCCCTAGTCCGGAAGGAGATTGTAGTCCAACCGGTCCACATTAGTCTCGATAGCTCTCGTCAGTACCAGTCCCTCCTTGACCCGCGTGCTGTATGAGAAGCCTGGTTCATTCACTCTTCCCTCCTGCAAACCTGCTGGGCTGCTGGCTTCCCCCGGGTTGTAGGGGGCTATCGCTGGGATCGATGTGCCATTGACTTTCATCAGCAGGAAGGGTTACCACTCGCTAATTGTCTGCAAAGCCCCACAGAGGTTCCTGTCCTCAAACTCAGAGCATGGGGGAAGTGCTCGCGCTGCCTTCACCCTTCGACATGCCAACATCCCAGAATAATTCAGCAGTGAGGGATAAGGAGATGGATCTTATGGGACAAAACTCTGCAATCTTTGCTTAAAATCTTTCTGCAACATTTCTGCGGCAAAAGGGATGTGCGGAGACTAAAGATTAGTTTATATAGCCCTTTAACAAGTTTTAAAAAATAATTGTGCATATCTTTTTAAAGTTGTGTTAAGGTGATTTCGGAAGTTGCAGCTCACGACCCCCCCCCCCCGGCCAGACCCTCAATCCGAGTTCCAGCCTCTGTTCTCGGTGGTTCATGTGGTTGGTCTGCAGGGTCAAGTATTGGCTGGGCCGTGCACAAGGTTCCTGATTCGCTGTTGACCTCGCTCCGCCAAGCCAGCAAATTGCGGCCTAAATATAGGTCGCTATTAACGGAGAGAGCAAATATCCGGTTAATGCCGTTCACTAAACTCGCCGTTCCACGAAATTCAGACCCACTATCTCACGGTAAACCATGACAAGGGATCATAAGTTCAAACTGGCTAAACATAACTTTAGAGGAGTGATGTGAAGAGGAATTACTTCATGCAAAACGAAACTGGAATTGGCTCCCAGCGGATAACGGAGGTGAAAAGCATAAAGTAATTTTAGACCCAGTTGGAAGCTGTAATGAGGGGACTACAGATTGTTTCTTTTATGAACAGATGAGTTAAGATGGGCCAATTGGCTTCCTTGTCTGCATTTCACTTGTAATCTTATAAATACGAGCAAATCTCCTGTCCACTGAGCTACAATTTTGAGTAAACAAGAATTCAACAGGTTCTGCCTCGCCACATGTTCACTCTCTCTCTCCCAGTTTGCCTTTCTGTTACCATGGTTACCGCAAATTAACAGATAACATAAATTAAATTTACGCAAACATTTACCACAATCATATAACCTAACGTCGCTCTACATTCAAGGACACCATTAATCCGGACAACACCTTAAACACTGAATCTAGGCAATTACAACATGCTTTGTTCACTCAACACTTGGGCCTTTGCAGTTTTAAGCACCCATCAATATTTTAATGGGATAAGTTATACATTAATGCCTAACCGAAGATGTGTTTGCTCCAGTTAGGCATTAATGGGCAGTTGATACAAACACTACCAGCTTTTCATATTCATTGGGGAGTGTAAGATAACGCAAAAGCTCTCATTCGCCCGGATTTACAGGAGCTCGTTTAACAGATGAATTAACGCTACTGGATTTATAATCCAAAAGCAAAATACGGCGGTTCCCAACGATTGTAACCTACACCCCAGCAGTCCCGCAGGTTTGTAGGAGGGGAGAGTGAAGGAAGCAGCCTTCTCATACAGCACGCAGGTCAAGGAGGGACTGGTACTGACGAGATCTATCCAGATTAATGTGGACCGGTTGGACTACAATCTCCTTCCGGACAAGGGGTCCAACCATGTCCTCACCCAACAACCCCCATGCCCTCTGCTGTTGAAGGTGCACCTTGGGGCAGGAATCCTGGCTGATTTTCACACTCCCAAACCTGCGAGTGCCCAAACTAATTGTTGTGCCCCAACAGTCACCCTGGCTACCAGCAGCTAATTCCACCTGGTTTAAGGATCCAACATGGCCTTCTCTGTCCCACCAGGCAGCGCCTTCAGCTGATGCCGCTGGGGGAAGCTCTGCAGAATTATTTTGATATTTTTGTCTCACTCATTTAATTTACCTCTATTGGTGCCCTCGAGTTTTGTCTCCTCCTCGCCTGGCAGTGTTGCCCTGTGGCACAGTGTCACGGACATTGGCTGCTCTCACATACCTGCCCAAAGTGGCCAATCTTCATGTGGGTGCCTAGGCCAGGGGTGGTCACATAAGTGCCTTGGCACCCCGGGGACCACCTATAACATTTAATCATGTCCCCGCCAGTTCCCAGATAGCTCAAGTCGCTGATACTGACCATCTCGGTATATTGGTTGAGGATGTATCCATAGAAACATAGAAGATAGGAGCAGGAGTAGGCCATTCGGCCCCTCGAGCCTGCTCCGCCATTCGATGAGATCATGGCAGATCATCCAAACTCAGTACCCCGTACCTGCCTTCTCCCCATATCCCTTGATACCTTTAGCTCTAAGAAATATATCTAACTCCTTCTTGAATATATTTAAAGACTTGGCCTCAACCGCCTTCTGTGGTAGAGAATTCCACAGGTTCACCACTCTCTGGGTGAAGAAATTCTTCCTCATCTCTGTCCTAAATGGCTTACCCCTTATCCTTAGACTATGACCCCTGGTTCTGGACTCTCCGACCATTGGGAACATTCTGCCTGCATCTAGTTTGTCCAGAACTGTCAGAATTTTATAAGTTTCGATGAGATCCCCTCTCATTCTTCTAAACTCCAGCGAGTATAAGCCCAATCGACCCAATCTCTCTTCATACGTCATTCCTGCCATCCCAGGGATCAGCCTTGTGAATCTTCGCTGAACTCCTTCCATGGCAAGAACATCCTTCCTCAGATAAGGTGACCAAAACTGCACACAGTACTCAAGGTGTGGTCTCACCAAGGCCCTGTACAACTGCAGCAGGACATCCTTGCTCCTGTACTCAAACCCTTTTGCTATGAAGGCCAACATACCATTTGCCTTCTTCACCGCCTACTGCACCTGCATGCTTACCTTCAGCGACTGGTGCACAAGGACACCCAGGTCTCGTTGCACTTCCCCTTCTCCCAATCTATTGCCATTCAGATAATAGTCTGCCTTTCTGTTTTTGACACCAAAGTGGATAACCTCGCATTTATCCATGTTATATTGCATCTGCCACGCTTCTGCCCAATCACCCAACCTGTCCAAATCATCCTGGAGTTTCTCGGTATCCTCCTCGCAGCACACACGCCCACCCAACTTTGTGTCATCTGCAAACTTGGAGATAGTACATCTAGTTCCCTTATCTAGATCATTAATGTATATTGTGAATAGCTGGGGTCCAAGGACCGAACCCTGCGGTACCCCACTAGTCACTGCCTGCCACTCGGAAAAAGACCCGTTAATTCCTACTCTCTGCTTTCTGTCCGCCAACCAGTTCTCTATCCAAGTCAATACCTTGCCCCCAATCCCATGTGCCTTAACTTTACACGCTAATCTCTTATGCGGGACCTTATCGAAAGCCTTTTGAAAGTCCAAATACACCACATCTACTGGTTCTCCCTTATCTATTTTCCCAGTTACATCCTCAAAAAATTCCAGTAGATTAGTCAAGCACGATTTACCTTTTGTAAATCCATGTTGACTTTGTCCGATCCTGTCACTGTTTTCCAAGTGCTCTGCTATTACATCCTTTATAATGGACTCTAGCATTTTCCCCACTACCGATGTCAGGCTTACCGGTCTATAATTCCCCGCTTTCTCTCTACCACCCTTTTTGAATAGTGGGGTAACATTAGCTACCCTCCAATCCATGGGTACCATTCCAGAGTCTATCGAGTTCTGGAAGATGACCAGCAATGCATCTACTATTTCTAGGGCCACTCCCTTAAGTACCCTGGGATGTAGATTATCAGGCCCTGGGGATTTATCGGCCTTCAGTCCCATCAATTTTCCTAACACCATTTCCCTACAAATACTGATTTCTTTCAGTCCCTCCCTTTCATCAGACCCTATGTTCCCCGACATCTCTGGGAGGTTATTTGTGTCCTCCTTTGTGAAGACAGAACCAAAGTATGTATTTAGTTGGTCTGCCATTTCCTTGTTTCCCATTATAAATTCCCCTGATTCTGACTGTAAGGGACCTACGCTTGACTTCACCAATCTTTTTCTCTTCACATATCTATAAAAGCTTTTACAGTCAGTTTTTATGTTCCCTACAAGCTTACTCTCATATTCTATTTTCCCCTTCTTAATTAATCCCTTTGTCCTCCTTTGTTGAATCCTAAACTGCTCCCAATACTCAGGGTTACTGCTTTTTCTGGCCAATTTATATGCCCTCTCCTTGGATCTTATGCTATCCCTAATTTCCCTTGTTAGCCACGGTTGAGTCACCCTTTTTGTTTTATTCTTATCCCAAACTGGGATGAACAACTTCTGTAGTTCATCCATGCGGTCTTTGAATGTTTGCCATTGCCTATCCACCGTCAACCCTTTGAGTGACATTCCCCAATCAATCCTACCCAACTCGCTCCTCATACCATCGTAGTTTCCTTTATTTAAATTCAGGACCCTAGTCTCCGAGTCAACTACTTCATTCTTCATCCTAATGAAGAATTCTATCATATTATGATCGCTCTGACCCAAGGGGCCTCGTACAACAAGATTGCTAATTAATCCTCTCTCATTACATAATTAGGCAACAGAGTCAGAACCTTCCCAAACCTCCATAAAATTCAAACATGGTAGATCAGCAAATAAGAAATAGGAGCATAAGTTGGATTGGTTTCCTGAGCTTCATATGTTGGATTGCCACGGATAAGAGGCTGCAGTCTTTGCATCCTTGACCTAGACAGGAAGTGCTGGTAGGCTATTTGGCTTTGGGGGTGTCACAGCCAAGTCCTGTCCTTCACTCATCCAACACACACACAGTGCCTTGCCAGCAGGAGTTACCGGATACTGATCAGGAGTGGGAACCCTGGCTGATTCTCTACTTCTCTAGCGCAGGAACACAAGATCCAATTGTACGGCATCTATCATTGCCTCACGAGACCAGCCAATACAGCACAGATCATGGATTGAATGTGGGACCATTCTGCTTTGAGTTCTATCCTGGGACATGCACTCATCAACTGAGCCACTGGGATCATCAGAATATCTTCGCTGCAGATTTCAGAGTTTAGATTTAGCAATGTCTTCATTTCTGGGAACACGAACACACCATTTGGGCCAGTCAGGTTGTCTTTTTTTGGTTACTCTCAACTTCATCTTTCCAGCAGTTCCTCCAGGCACACATCCAGTCATCTCTTGAATCTATTGATATTATTTACTGCAACGACCCTCCCCATTATCTTATTCTATCTGTTGTTCACCCTTAGTGTGAGACTATCCTGCTTGAGTTCCTCATTTACTCCTCCTCTCCTGAAGGCTAGGCTCTCGGTTCCATGTGTGGCATTGAAGTTTCTCCTCCCTTCAATGCCACACATGGAACCGAGAGCCTAGCCTTCAGGAGAGGAGGAGTAAATGAGGAACTCAAGCAGGATAGTCTCACACTAAGGGTGAACAACAGATGGAATAAGATAATGGGGAGGGTCGTTGCAGCAAATAATATCAATAGATTCATGAGGCGACTGGATGTGTGTCTGGTGGGTTACAGCGGCCCCCGAGGGTGCGAGGTCTCGTATGGAGACTGTGTCCTCCCACCCGTCCGGGTACGCAATGTAAGCGTACTGGGGGTTGGCGTGGAGGAGGTCGACCCTCTCGACCAGGGGGTCCATTTTATTGGCCCTCACGTGTCTTCTCAGTAGTACCGGCCCTGGGGACGTCAGCCATGGCGGTAACGATGTCCCCGATGTGGACTTCCTTGGGAAGACAAACATTTTCTTGTGAGGGGTGGCATTGGTGGCAGTGCAGAGCAGTGACCGAATCGAGTGGAGCGCATCGGGGAGCACCTCCTGCCAGCGGGAGGTCGGAAGGCCCCTAGACTTTAAGGCTAGTAGGGCGGCCTTCCAAACTGTTGCATTCTCTCTTTCCACCTGTCCGTTCCCCCGGGGGTTGTAACTGGTGGTCCTGCTTGTGGCTATACCCCTAGCGAGCAGGTACTGGCGGAGTTCGTCGCTCATAAACGATGAGCCCCGGTCGCTATGGATATAGCTGGGGAAACCGAACAGGGTGAAGAGGCTGTTCAGAGATTTAATGACCGTGGCACTGGTCATGTCCGGGCAGGGGATAGCGAACGGGAACTGGGAGTACTCGTCAATGATGTTGAGGAAGTACACATTGCGGTCGGAGGAGGGGAGAGGCCCTTTGAAATCGACGCTCAGGCGTTCGAAAGGGCGAGTGGCTTTTATCAGGTGGGCTCTGTCTGGTCTATAAAAGTGCGGTTTGCACTCAGCGCAGACGTGGCAGTTCTTGGTCATGGTCCTGACCTCCTCGATGGAGTAAGGCAGGTTGCGGGCCTTGATGAAGTGGAAGAACCTGGTGACCCCCGGGTGGCAGAGGTCATTGTGGAGGGCCCTCAGCCTATCGAACTGCGCGCTGGCGCAGGTGCCACGCGATAGGGCATCTGGGGGTTCATTGAGCTTCCCAGGCCGGTACAAGATCTCGTAATTGTAGGTGGAAAGTTCGATTCTCCACCTCAAGATCTTGTCATTTTTGATTTTGCCCCTCTGCTTGTTGTTGAACATAAAAGCAACTGAACGCTGGTCAGTGAGCAGGGTAAATCGTTTTCCGGCCAGGTAGTGCCTCTAATGACGCACAGCCTCCACGATAGCCTGGGCCTCCTTCTCGACCGCGAAGTGTCTGGTCTCCGGGCCCTGGAGGGTTTGTGAGAAGAATGCCACAGGTCTCCCCGCCTGATTAAGGGTGGCGGCCAGAGCAAAGTCGGACGCATCGCTTTCCACCTGGAAGGGGATGGATTCGTCCACTGCGTGCATGGTGGCTTTGGCAATGTCTTCCTTGATACGGTGGAAGGCTAAGCGGGCCTCTGCCGTCACGGGAAAAGAGGTGGACTTGATCAGCGGACGGGCTTTGTCTGCATAGTAGGGGACCCACTGAGCGTAGTAGGAAAAAAACCCTAGGCACCTCTTCAGAGCTTTTAGGCAGTGGGGCAGTGGGAGTTCCATAAGGGGACGCATCCGGTCCGGGTCGGGACCGATGACCCCGTGTTCCACAACACAGCCAAGGATGGCGAGGCGGTCTGTGCGGAATATGCACTTCTCCTTGTTATATGTCAGGTTCAGGAGTTGGGCGGAGCGGAGGAATTTCTCGAGGTTTGTGTCATGGTCCTGCAAGTCATGACTGCAGATGGTCACATTATCTAGGTAAGGGAAAGTGGCCTGCAGCTCGTTTTGATCGACCATCTGGTCCATCTCCCTTTGGAAGACGGAGACCCCGTTGGTGACGCTGAAGGGAACCCTAAGGAAGTGATAGAGGCGGCCGTTTGCCTCAAAAGCAGTATACTGGCGGCCTTCAGGGCTGATGGGGAGCTGGTGGTATGCTGATTTCAGGTCAATGGTCGAAAAGACGCGGTACTGCGCGATCTGGTTGACCATGTCAGCTATGCGGGGGAGTGGGTAGGCGTCCAGCAGGGTGTAGCAGTTTATTGATCGGCTGTAGTCGATGACCAGGCGTTGTTTCTCGCCGGTCTTAACGACCACAATCTGGGCTCGCCAGGGGCTGGAGCTGCCCTCAATAATCCCCTCCTTCAGGAGTCGTTCCACTTCGGTTTTGATGAAAACCCTGTCCCCGGCACTGTATCGCCTGCTCTTTGTGGCGATGGGCTTACAGTCGGGGGTGAGGTTAGCAAACAGTGGGGGGGGGTGGGACTCTGAGTGTGGAGAGGTTGCATCTGGTGCGCGGCGGGCAATTTGGAGGCTGCTGGCTGCGGACTGTGAGTGGGGGGAGGGGGCCACCATACGCCATCGTAACGCTTTTGAGGTGGCACTGGAAATCCAACCCCAGTAGAACGGCAGCGCAGAGGTCGGGCCGGACCAGGAGTTTAAAATTATTGAACACAGTCCCGTCTACTACTAGTGTAACCACGCAGTAGCCGCCAATGTCCGCTGACTGGGACTCGGAGGCCATAGAAATCCGCTGGTGCGCAGGCAGGACTGGGAGAGAGCAACGCCGCACCGTGTCGGGGTGGATGAAGCTCTCTGTGCTCCCGGAGTCAAAAAGGCAGTTTATTGCATGGCCGTTTACCTTAACGTCCATTTTGGACCGAGCTAGCTGGTGTGGTCTCGTTTGGTCCAGCGTCACAGAGGCCAGCGTAGGGGTCGGTGTGTCGCTGCGAGTATCAGATGGTGGGGGGGGTTGGCGGTCTGCTGCGTCCCGGCTGGTGTCCAAGATGGCGGCGTCCATGATTCCCATGTGGCTGGAGTCATCCAAGATGGCTGCTGCTGCGGTGGTTCGCACATGGCTGGGGAGGCCCAAGATGGCGGCCCGCACAGCCCACACGCGGCGCTGTTGGGGGCCCAAGATGGTGGCTCGCACGGCCCACACGCGGCGCTGCTGGCGTTCGGGGTGGCTTTGGCCTTGCAGACGCTGGCGTAGTGTCCCTTTTTCCCGCAGCCCGAGCAGGTCGCATTCTTCGCCGGGCAGCGCGCTCTGGGGTGTTTGGCCTGGCCACAGAAGTAGCATTTCTGGCCTTGGGATACTGCTGTCTGGCTTTGGGACACTGCTGCGGTAGTTGGGCCGTTGTTGGGCTGTGGCTGGGGTGGCATGGTGCTATGGGGCTGTCCTACTGTGTCCCAGGTTGTCGTTCCCCGCGGCGTCCACCGTGCAGAGGAGTAGGCATCCATGCCCCGGAAGGCTGCGTCCAGCGTTAGTGCGATGTCAGAGGCTTTGTCGAGGGTGAGGTCACTCTGCTCCAGCAGTCGCTGTCGGGTGTAGTTGGACCTGTGGCCCGCTACGAAGGCATCCCGGATCAGTTCCTCCGTGTACTTAGTGGGCGTTACCGCCTTACACCCACAGGCCCGGCCAAGCACGGACAGTGCTTGGAGGTATTCCTCAGTCGATTCCCCAGGTTGTTGCTTGCGACTCCCCAGAAGGTGCCTAGCGTATACTTCGTTCACAGGGCACGTGTACTGGGTCTTGAGGAGCTGGAGGGTGGCTGTGTACGAGGTCACGTCCCGGATGACTGAGTACACTCGGTGGTTCACCTTGGAGAACAGGACAGACAGTTTGTCCGCATCCGTTTCGACCGCAGTGGAGGCAGTCAGGAATGTCTCGAAGCATGTGAGCCAGTGAGCAAACTTGGTGGAAGCGTCCGCTTCCCGACTGTCCAGGTCCAGGCATGCTGGTGTGAGGATCTTCTCCATTATAAAAAATTTAGTTAATAAAATTGATGCGCCATCAATTACTCAAAAGACTGAGGTTGAGCGAGTAACAATCAGGCTTTTATTAACTAAAGAATGAAGGTCTTGTCTCGAGTGGTCGACCCGTCCAGAATACTAAGGGACTGGGAGGTAGTCACTTATATACCTGGAATAGTGGGAGGAGTCAGCCGAGGCATGTCCAGACCTGTACCTAGTGGAATACACATACAGACACAGACAGGTATAACAGTGGTTTATCACAGACATGCACTCATCAACTGAGCCACTGGGATCATCAGAATATCTTCGCTGCAGATTTCAGAGTTTAGATTTAGCAATGTCTTCATTTCTGGGAACACGAACACACCATTTGGGCCAGTCAGGTTGTCTTTTTTTGGTTACTCTCAACTTCATCTTTCCAGCAGTTCCTCCAGACACACATCCAGTCGTCTCTTGAATCTATTGATATTATTTACTGCAACGACCCTCCCCATTATCTTATTCCATTTGTTGTTCACCCTTAGTGTGAGACTATCCTGCTTGAGTTCCTCATTTACTCCTCCTCTCCTGAAGGCTAGGCTCTCGGTTCCATGTGTGGCATTGAAATTTCTCCTCCCTTGCCCAATGGACACAGATGCCAATTGTTTCCCCCTCTCTCCCGCTTACCCCCCTCCCTAACTCCTGCCCCAGCAAAGCTCAGTGAACTCACCCTGGGATGGCACCTGGTGCGACTCAGTTCTACAATACGTAGGACATTCCCCAAGGTCGGGTTGAATGAAGAAAGCCCTTTCTTCTTGATCTCATTGAAACATATAAGATTCTGAGGGATTGTGACAGGGTAGATGCTGAAAGGCTGTTTCCCCGTCTGGAGAGTCTATAGCTAGGGGGCATAGTCTCAGGATAAGGGGTCGGCCATTTAAGACTGTGATGAGGAGGAATTTCTTCACTCAGAGGGTTGTGAATCTTTGGAATTCTCTGCCCCAGAGAGCTGTGGATGCTGCGTCTTTGAGTATATTCAAGGCTGAGATCGATAGATTTTTGGACTCTAGGGGAATCAAGGGATATGGGGATCGGGCGGGAAAGTGGAGATGAGGATCTTACTGAATGGCGGAGCAGGCTCGAGGGGCCGAATGGCCTACTACCGCTCCTAATTCTTATGTTCTTATGTACTTTGACCTTTTCCTCTAAGAATATTAACCTCCTTACAATCTCTTCCCATTACTATTTCTTAAACTCACCAAGCCATCAGGGGAATAATTTCATGTGAATAGTTTTATAATGTTGAGGCATTTGCACACCTGTAGAAGCGCCACACCATTTAATAAATAAAATATTCTGAAGAAAACACTATCCTCCAGGCCCCTTGTGACTTTCTCAATAATACTGGAGCAATAGGTGAAGGAATTTGTATTCAGCATATCTCAAAATAAATTTACAAACAACTTGCATCTTTCCAAATACATTATTCAATGATATACTGAATGCTATGCTTTGAAATGGAGATTAAATACGTTCCTTAATATATTTCAGATTGATTGTAAGCATATTGCGAAATGAAATATTCATTCTCAGTTTAAAAAATTGTATTTAATATATCTCATTAAAATATATACCAGATTTTATTTGCTGAATCTTCTATACATTTCATGATTAGTTCTCGATGCGGATGCCAAATAAATGCCACGATCCACTTCCTACTTCTTGTTCCATGTGACCCTCGTAATGAGGCAGGGGGTTTGCGAGTGGAAAGGATTTCCTTTTGTTGTCGATTGATTCAAGGGTTACATTCAATTAAAAAAATCTAACTTTGAACCATTGTTTCTTCCTTCTTCCCAAAATAGTGGTTTGTGACAACCCTGAAATTTTGCAGACTGCAAATATTTCACCTCGAACGTAGGAACAAGAGGAGGCCATTCAGTCCCTCGAGCCTGTTCCACCATTCAATCAGATCCTGGCTCTGGGGACCCTGACTTGATTCTGACTCAAATGAATGGGATCAAACTGGGTCTTAAGTGAAGAATTTCAATTAGCAGAATTGCTGATGGTTGCTGCCAATTTAATAATCTCACTGATGGAGTACAATAAAAGAAAAGGCATCAAGACTGGAAGGTTGCAGGAGACAATTACTATTGAAAACCAGCAGTTCATCCATGTTCGAGTACATGAGTGCATTGACATATTTGGGAAGTACAGCAAGACCATTTGATTTATCCCAAGAAATGAACCACTCTCAATCTCTCACCCCCTCAAATATTTACTCAATTCTCCCCTCACTCTCCCCACACACTCTTCCTTTGCTACTTCCCTCGACAATCTATTGCACACATTCTCCAGCCTCTGCAGCAAGTAATTAGGTCTAAACTCTCTGTGCCCCTTTCCGCTTCTAAACCTGAGCTTATGGTTCCAGTTTCTAGACTGTGCCAATCTCAAACACGTTCTGAGGGTTTTATCTATTCCCTTCAGGATCTTGATGCTTGAATAATCTCTCCTGAGCCTTCTCCACGAGAATAACTGCCCAGGCTCTTCACATAGCTCAGGTTTAAACTTGATTGAGTCTCCATCTCCGACACTTGTACCCATCTCACCTGGGAAAATCTTGGACACAAACAGCCTAATGTTAAGCTTAGAGCATCGGATAATTCATCATTGTCTTCAAACACTTCAGCAAAACCTACTTCATATATTTTCACATCATGAGTGTCCTGGCTTGAGGATGCCGATGTCTAATCAAGGCACTAATCACAGATAAGGTGATGGAATAATGGAATGAGGTTCTCCAAAATGCCCACTCATTAAAAGTTCTGGGATCCATATAATAAAAATGGAATTCAATTCATTCACAATCACCTCAAAACAGTGGCCCTGATATAGGCTCTTCACTTTCTGGACTTGAGTTCCAATTAGCCCATGATTTTGATCTGAATTCAAGTGCAGATCCCAGATGTGAACTGACAATAGAATTGTAGAATTTGACAGCATAAAAGAGGCCATAACATTGCAGTCAGATTGGTGGGGAATGGGGAGTGGGTAAATCCTCCACCTGATACATAGATAGATACATAGAAGATAGGAGCAGGAGTAGGCCATTCGGCCCTTCGAGCCTGCTCCGCCATTCAATGAGATCATGGCTGATCATCCAAATTCAGTACCCTGTCCCTGCCTTCTCCCCATATCCCTAGATCCCTTTAGCCTCAAGAAACATATCCAACTCTTTCTTGAATATATTTAATGAACTGGCCTCCACCGCCCTCTGTGGCAGAGAATTCCACAGGTTCACCACTCTCTGGGTGAAGAAATTCCTCCTCATTTCTGTCCTAAATGGCTTACCCCTTATCCTTTGACTATGACCCCTGGTTCTGGACTCCCCGGCCATCAGAAACATCCTTTCTGCATCTAGTCTGTCCAGACCTGACAGAATTTTATAGGTTTCGATGAGATCCCCTCTCAATCTTCTAAAGTCCAGTGAGTATAAGCCCAATCGACACAATCTCTCCTCGTACGTCATTCCTGCCATCCCAGGTATCAGCCTGGTGAATCTTCGCTGCACTCCCTCCATGGCAAGAACGTCCTTCCTCAGGTAAGGTGACCAGAACTGCACACAATACTCAAGGTGTGGTCTCACCAAGGCCCTGTACAACTGCAGCAAGACATCCTTGTTCTTGTACTCGAACCCTCTTGCTACGAAGGCCAACATACCATTTGCCTTCTTAACCGCCTGCTGCACCTGCATGCTTACCTTCAGCGACTGGTGCACAAGGACACCCAGGTCTCTTTGCACTTCCCCTTCTCCCAATCTATTGCCATTCAAATAATAATCTGCCTTCCTGTTTTTGCCACCAAAGTGGATAACCTCACATTTATCCACATTATAGTGCATTTGCCATGTTTCTGCCCAATCACCCAACCTGTCGTCCTTTGGATGAATGGTTACACTGGGTTTCTCTTTGACTATCCTTGTGCTTAGGTGATATAATTCAAAGTAGAGCATGAAGCCATCCCAGTGCCTGTACCAACACTGATGTGTTGATTGGGTGAGATGACATAACTGTAGTGGGAGGAGGCTCTTGTGGATCATAAACACCAATATGGACCAGTTGGACTGAATGACCGGTTTCTGTGCTGCAAATTCCAATTAATTCTAACATTCATCCTTCAACTGACGCCATCAAAATCAGATTCACTGGTCATACATCTTATGGCTGTTTGTGGGATCTTGTTGTGCATAAAATGGCTGCAGGGGGAAATTAGAAGAATGTTTTTCTCCGCAGAGGGTTATTAGAACATGACCCACAAGGGGACATTAAGGCAGAGATTGTAACATCATTTAAAAAGGAATTGGATAAGTATTTGAAAAGGAACAATATAAAAAGATACAGAGAGTGTCAAGGGGACAGGAATCATAGCAGGCTGGTTGATTTAAAGAGCTAGAATCAGCACAATGGACTGAATGGCCTTTTATGTGTGATTTATGACTATGTATGTGAAGCATTTTAAGATAAGACATGGCTTAAATTTAAGTCTGTCTTTCAGACATTGGCCGAGAAAATTGTCTCATGGTGGCGTAAAACGGTCGGTATCGGCGCCGCGTAAAACGGTCGGTATCGGCACCGCGCACAATGGTCGGTATTGGCACCGCGTACAATGGTTGGTATTGGCACCGCGTACAATGATCGGTATTGGCACCGCGTACAATGGTTGGTATCGGCACCGCGTACAATGGTCGGTATTGGCACCGCGTACAATGGTTGGTATTGGCACCGCGTACAATGATCGGTATTGGCACCGCGTACAATGGTCGGTATTGGCACCGCGTACAATGGTCGGTATCGGCACCGCGTACAATGGTCGGTATCGGCACCGCGTACAATGGTCGGTATTGGCACCACGTACAATGGTCGGTATTGGCACCGCGTACAATGGTCGGTAGCGGCACCACATAAAACGGTCGGTATCGGCACCGCGTACAATGGTCGGTATTGGCACCGCGTACAATGGTCGGTATCGGCACCGCGTACAATGGTCGGTATCGGCACCGCGTACAATGGTCGGTATCGGCACCGCATACAATGGTCGGTATTGGCACCGCGTACAATGGTCGGTATCGGCACCGCGTACAATGGTCGGTATCGGCACCGCGTACAATGGTCGGTATCGGCACCGCGTACAATGGTCGGTATTGGCACCGCGTACAATGGTCGGTATCGGCACCGCGTACAATGGTCAGTATTGGCACCGCGTAAAATGGTCTGTATTGGTGCCGCCTACAGTGGTCGGTATCGGCGCCTTGCTCAACGGGTGGTATCGGCACCGTGTACAATGGTCGGTATCGGCACCGCGTACAACGGGCAGTATCGATGCCACACCCAACGGGCAGTATTGGCGCCACCTACAATGGACGGTATCGGCACCGCGTACAATGGTCGGGATCGGCGCAGTGTAAACGGGCGGGATCGGTGCTGCGTACAACAGTCGGGATCGGCGCCGTGTAAACGGGCGGGATCGGTGCTGCGTGCAATGGTCGGGATCGGCGCCGTGTAAACGGGCGGGATCGGTGCTGCATACAACGGTCGGGATCGGCGCCGTGTAAACGGGCGGGATCGGTGCTGCATACAATGGTCGGGATCGGCGCCGTGTAAATGGGCGGGATCGGTGCTGCATACAATGGGCGGTATCGGCACCATGTACAACGGGCGGGATCGGCGCCGTGTACAATGGGCGGGATCGGCACCATGTACAATGGGCGGGATCGGCACCATGTACAATGGGTGGGATCGGCACCGTGTACAATGGACGGGATCGGCGCCATGTACAATGGGCGGGATCGGCACCATGTACAACGGGTGGGATCGGCGCCGTGTACAATGGGCGGGATCGGCACCGCGTACAACGGGCGGGATCGGCGCCGTGTACAATGGGCGGGATCGGCACCATGTACAATGGGCGGGATCGGCACCATGTACAACGGGCGGGATCGGCGCCGTGTACAATGGGCGGGATCGGCACCATGTACAACGGGCGGGATCGGCGCCGTGTACAATGGGCGGGATCGGCACCATGTACAACGGGCGGGATCGGCGCCGTGTACAACGGGTGGGATCGGCACCGTGTACAACGGGCGGGATCGGCGCCGTGTACAACGGGTGGGATCGGCACCGTGTACAATGGGCGGGATCGGCACCGTGTACAACGGGCGGGATCGGCACCGTGTACAATGGGCGGTATCGGCACCGCGTACAATGGGCGGTATCGGCACCATGTACAACGGGTGGGATCGGCACCGTGTACAATGGGCGGGATCGGCACCGTGTACAATGGGCGGTATCGGCACCGCGTACAATGGGCGGTATCGGCACCATGTACAACGGGTGGGATCGGCACCATGTACAACGGGTGGGATCGGCACCGCGTACAACGGGCGGGATCGGCACCGTGTACAACGGGCGGGATCGGCGCCGCGTACAACGGGCGGCCGATCTGATGCCGCCCATTTTGCGCCACTGCCCGAGACTCATTTCTAGACCAGGATCTCTATGACGACGGAAATCCTTCAATCAGCCAGTTTGTTCACATAACTATAAATGTCCCTCACACTCGCAAATACCATCGCAATTTACAGTACCTGCTCTGTGCCTCACCACAAAGTGCTGCTTTTGCAGATAATTAAGGCACGAATATGTGTCAAGCAAGCAGGCAATTGTTCAGGTGGTTAGGAATTATAAAATTAATTATTAAAGAAATTCATTTGTAATTAAGTAAAGTGTATAAAAAATTAGCTGGAGGAAAGTTGCAGTGGTGGGTGGTATCTTAATGAGCGATCGAGTCTCATTACAGAGGATATATTTGAATGAGTTCAGCAGGCTGTGGGTTCCAGCACATTTGTTCAGCAGCAAGGACGGGGAGAGACCCCATTATCATTGCTGGTGCAGTCGGTCTGTCACAGCGAGGGCGATTCTGCCAGCCCTGGGGAGGCGGGTATGGAGGTGGGACTGCCGGGAAAATGGCAGAATCTGGGGGCAGGTGGCAAACCCGCCCCCAACCCACCTCCATGCCATCTTCTTGGATGTTCTTGCCATGGAGGGATTGCAGCGAAGATTCACCAGACTGATACCTGGGATGGCAGGAATGACGTATGAGGAGAGATTGGGTCGATTGGGCTTATACTCACTGGAGTTTAGAAGAATGAGAGGGGATCTCATTGAAACTTATAAAATTCTAACAGGACTAAACAGACTAGATGCAGGAAGGATGTTCCCGATGGCTGGGGAGTCCAGAACCAGGGGTCACAGTCTAAGGATAAGGGGTAAGCCATTTAGGACTGAGATGAGGAGGAATTTCTTCACCCAGAGAGTGGTGAACCTGTGGAATTCTCTACCACACAAGGCAGTTGAGGCCAATTCATTAAATATATTCAAGAAGGAGTTGGATATATTTCTTAAGGCTAAAGGGATCAAGGGATATGGGGAGAAGGCAGGGACAGGGTACTGAATTTGGATGATCAGCCATGATCTCATTAAATGGCGGAGCAGGCTCGAGGGGCTGAATGGCCTACTCCTGCTCCTATCTTCTATGTTTCTATGTAAAAATCTGTCTCTCTCCACCTTGAATATATTCACTGACTCCGCCTCCACAGCTCTCTGGGGTAGAGAATTCCAAAGATTCACGGCCCACTGAGAGAGGAAATTCCTCCGTTTTAAATGGGCGACCCCAATGTTTGCTGTGTCTGGTTTTGCCTCTCTGCACTCGTCAAGGTGAGGCACAGGCGCTTGGCAAGAGTTGGGCTTGGGGGGGGTTAAGCGTTTCATGGCGGCGTTGGGTTTGCTGGAAAGCGCGTGTGGGCGTGTGTTTGGGCATCAGGCCAGGACAGCAGTTGTGATGGCCAACACAGGCCAGTAGCCTGCGACCACTCACTGCCTCGACCCGCACGAACTCACACTTGGACAAGGCCCAGGAGGGTGGCCGGTGCCTGTGGAACAGGACGCTACTGAGAACATTTGGGAAAAAAATAAATTAAAAATAAAAAGACAATTCAAATATCTTGATAACCGTTCGACAGACATTTCTGTAGATTCAAAACCTGGGGGAAAAATCAGTATTATTTGGTCAACTAATGACTAATTATGCAACTCCTGCGCTGTCAAGCAACCACAAATCGCACCAGTGACAGCAAATCTTCTCTCTCGTGGTGTTAAATTAAACCGCGGGAACTGGCAGACCTAATTTGTGATTCTTATTCTAATTTTCCCAGAAGACGCTGACGGTTCTGCACAATAAACAAGCTCAGAATGATAATAAACCCACACACCAATAGAAATGTCACATTATCCAGCTCGCACATTTACCCAGCCAACGTTAGGAAAACAAATAAATTAAACGCTCTGCAGTTTCACACACGGCGCCTCCAGTTCCCTGCTAATATCTCCCTCATTTCACTACAATGCTCACTCTCCTTGTGACCATCAAGTTGAGGGATATTAGTGTTGGTGAACGGAACACTTCCCCAGGGAGCAGAATCATTGTCAGTCTGCAGCGCTCCCAGGGCACTTACAGCCCAGGACTGTTACAGCCAGCTTTTATTTAAAACGCCAGTTTTTTCCGCATATTGTCCAGTTTTTAATGTTAGCAGCAAAGATCAAGGGGGAGGACTGATTGCAAAAACACTGAGTGACACCAGAGAAAACCCGTTCCTATTTTAAATCTCAAGAATGCATGCTTGAAGTAAATGACAGACTGCAATTATTGGCGCAGTTCGCAGCCCCCATTGTTTCGGAGCGTGCTGGCAGGTCAGGAAGCAATGGAAGCTTTCACGATCACAAAATCTCAACAAGCTATGTTAGCACTAAAATCCATTTATATTTGGATGGATTGTGCACTGCACGGTACTGACTGCTAAAATTAATATTTAAAGTAGCACATTACCGCCACGGCATTGCGAAGCACAAATATTTTAAAGCCGGACTGAAATATGAAATAGTTGGTGCTAAAATGTAATTTTGCAAGAAGTGGTCTGAATGATATATTGCCATTATTTATAAGCAATGTTAGTAACATCATTGAGGCCATTACCCAAACTCGTCAATGTGTATCCTGACATTATAGGTGTTAGGCATAAAACTAACCGGAATAGACATTTGGAAATAAAACAAAAGGACATTTTTTCTCAAATTCAAAGGTAAATCAACTTTTATCCCCTAAAATCTCGAAATTAATCAGTAAAAAAGTATTTTAAAGGTCTGTAGTTTCAGCACGGATTTGGTACAGAGTAAAGCTCCCTCTATACTGTCCCATCAAACACTCCCAGGGCAGGTACAGCACGGGTTAGATACTGTACCTGTCCTGGGAGTGTTTGATGGGACAGTGCAGAGGGAGCTTTACTCTGTACCTAACCCGTGCTGGACCTGCCCCGGGAGTGTTTGATGGGGACAGTGCAGAGGGAGCTTTACTCTGTAACTAACCCGTGCTGTACCTGCCCTGGGAGTGTTTGGTGGGACAGTGTAGAGGGAGCTTTACTCTGTAACTAACCCGTGCTGTACCTGCCCTGGGAGTGTTTGATGGGACAGTGTAGAGGGAGCTTTACTCTGTATCTAACCTGTCCTGTACCTGCCCTTGGAGTGCTTGATGGGACAGTGTAGAGGGAGCTTTACTCTGTATCTAACCCGTGCTGTACCTGCCCTGGGAGTGTTTGATGGGACAGTGTAGAGGTAGCTTTACTCTGTATCTAACCCGCGCTGCACCTGCCCTGGGAGTGTTTGATGGGACAGTGTAGAGGGAGCTTTACTCTGTATCTAACCCGTGCTGTACCTGCCCTGGGAGTGTTTGATGGGATAGTGTAGAGGGAGCTTTACTCTGTATCTAACCCGTGCTGTACCTGCCCTGGGAGTGTTTGATGGGACAGTGTAGAGGGAGCTTTACTCTGTATCTAACCCGTGCTGTCCCTGCCCTGGGAGTGTTTGATGGGACAGTGTAGAGGGAGCTTTACTCTGTATCTAACCTGTGCTGTACCTGCCCTGGGAGTGTTTGATGGGACAGTGTAGAGGGAGCTTTACTCTGTATCTAACCCGTGCTGTACCTGCCCTGGGAGTGTTTGATGGAGACAGTGTAGAGGGAGCTTTACCCTGTATCTGACCCATGCTGTACCTGCCCTGGGAGTGTTTGATGGGACAGTGTAGAGGGAGCTTTACTCTGTAGCTAACCCGTGCTGTACGTGCCCTGGGAGTGTTTGATGGGACAGTGTAGCGGGAGCTTTACTCTGTATCTAACCCGTGCTGTACCTGCCCTGAGAGTGTTTGATGGGACAGTGTAGAGGGAGCTTTACTCTGTATCTAACCCGTGCTGTACCTGCCCTGGGAGTGTTTGATGGGACAGTGTAGAGGGAGCTTTACTCTGTATCTGACCCATGCTGTACCTGCCCTGGGAGTGTTTGATGGGACAGTGTAGAGGTAGCTTTACTCTGTATCTAACCCGTGCTGTACCTGCCCTGGGAGTGTTTGATGGGACAGTGTAGAGGGAGCTTTACTCTGTATCTAACCCGTGCTGCACCTGCCCTGGGAGTGTTTGATGGGGACAGTGTAGAGGGAGCTTTACTCTGTATCTAACCCGTGCTGTACCTGCCCTGGGAGTGTTTGATGGGGCAGTGTAGAGGGAGCTTTACTCTGTATCTAACCCGTGCTGTACCTGCCCTGGGAGTGTTTGTTGGGACAGTGTAGAGGGAGCTTTACTCTGTATCTAACCCCATGCTGTACCTGCCCTGGGAGTGTTTGTTGGGACAATGTAGAGGGAGCTTTACTCTGTATCTAACCCGTGCTGTACCTGCCCTGGGAGTGTTTGATGGGACAGTGTAGAGGGAGCTTTACTCTGTATCTAACCCGTGCTGTACCTGCCCTGGGAATGTTTGATGGGACAGTGTAGAGGGAGCTTTACTCTGTATCTAACCCGTGCTGTACCTGCCCTGGGAGTGTTTGATAGGACAGTGTAGAGGGGGCTTTACTCCGTATCTAACCCGTGCTGTACCTGCCCTGGGAGTGTTTGATGGGACAGTGTAGAGGGAGCTTTACTCTGTATCCAACCCGTGCTGTACCTGCCCTGGGAGTGTTTGATGGGACAGTGTAGAGGGAGCTGTACTCTGTATCTAACCCGTGCTGTACCTGCCCTGGGAGTGTTTGATGGGGACAGTGTAGAGGGAGCTTTACTCTGTATCTAACCCGCGCTGTACCTGCCCTGGGATTATTTGATGGGGCAGTGTAGAGGGAGCTTTACTCTGTATCTAACCCGTGCTGTACCTGCCCTGGGAGTGTTTGTTGGGACAGTGTAGAGGGAGCTTTACTCTGTATCTAACCCCATACTGTACCTGCCCTGGGAGTGTTTGTTGGGACAATGTAGAGGGAGCTTTACTCTGTATCTAACCCGTGCTGTACCTGTCCTGGGAGTGTTTGATGGGACAGTGTAGATGGAGCTTTACTCTGTATCTAACCCGTGCTGTACCTGCCCCGGGAGTGTTTGATGGGGACAGTGTAGAGGGAGCTTTACTCTGTAACTAACCCGTGCTGTACCTGCCCTGGGAGTGTTTGGTGGGACAGTGTAGAGGGAGCTTTACTCTGTATCTAACCCATGCTGTACCTGCCCTGGGAGTGTTTGATGGGACAGTGTAGAGGGAGCTTTACTCTGTATCTAACCTGTCCTGTACCTGCCCTTGGAGTGTTTGATGGGACAGTGTAGAGGGAGCTTTACTCTGTATCTAACCCGTGCTGTACCTGCCCTGGGAGTGTTTGATGGGACAGTGTAGAGGTAGCTTTACTCTGTATCTAACCCGCGCTGTACCTGCCCTGGGAGTGTTTGATGGGACAGTGTAGAGGGAGCTTTACTCTGTATCTAACCCGTGCTGTACCTGCCCTGGGAGTGTTTGTTGGGACAGTGTAGAGGGAGCTTTACTCTGTATCTAACCCGTGCTGTCCCTGCCCTGGGAGTGTTTGATGGGACAGTGTAGAGGGAGCTTTACTTTGTATCTAACCTGTGCTGTACCTGCCCTGGGAGTGTTTGATGGGACAGTGTAGAGGGAGCTTTACTCTTTATCTAACCCGTGCTGTACATAGATACATAGAAGATAGGAGCAGGAGTAGGCCATTCGGCCCTTCGTGCCTGCTCCGCCATTTAATGAGATCATGGCTGATCCTTTAATTCAGTATCCCGTCCCCGCCTTCTCTCCGTAACCCTTAACCCCTTTTGCCCGTAGAAATATATCTAATTCCCTCTTAAATATATTTAATGAGCTGGCGTACACTGCCCTCTGTGGCAATGAGTTCCACAGGTTCACCACTCTCTGAGTGAAGAAATTCCCCCTCATCTCTGTCCTAAATGGTTTAGCCCTTATCCTTAAATTATGTCCTCTAGTTCTGTTCTCACCCGCCAAGGGAAACATTCCTTCTGCATCCAGTCTGTCTAGACCTGTCAGAATTTTATACACTTCTATGAGGTCCCCTCTCAATCTTCTAAACTCCAGTGTGTACATCCCTAAACTACATAGTCTCTCCTCATAGGTCATTCCCGCCATTCCTGGTATCAGCCTGGTGAATCGCCGCTGCACCCCCTCCATGGCAAGAACATCCTTCCTCAGATGAGGCGACCAAAACTGTACACAGTACTCGAGGTGTGGTCTCACCAGTGCCCTGTACAGCTGCAGCAAGGTATCCCTGTTCCTGTATTCTAACCCTTTTGCTATGAAGGCCAGCATACCGTTTGCCTTCTTGACCGCCTGTTGCACCTGCATGCTCGCCTTCAGTGACTGGTGTACAAGAACACCCAGGTCTCTCTGTACTTCCCCCTCTCCCAATCTATTGCCATTTAAATAATAATTTGCCCTCCCGTTCCTGCACCCAAGGTGGATAACTTCGCACTTGTCCACATTATAGTGCATCTGCCATTTATCCGCCCAATCGCCCAGTCTGTCCAAATCGCTCTGGAGCTTCCTGGTCTCTTCCTCTGAGCCCACCCCACCTCCTAGTTTAGTGTCGTCTGCAAATTTGGAAGTGCTGCATCCGACTCCCTGATCCAGGTCATTAATGTAAATTGTGAACAGCTGGGGGCCCAGGACAGATCCCTGTGGTACCCCACTTGTTACTGCCTGCCCTGGGAGTGTTTAATGGAGACAGTGTAGAGGGAGCTTTACCCTGTATCTAACCCGTGCTGTACCTGCCCTGGGAGTGTTTGATGGGACAGTGTAGAGGGAGCTTTACTCTGTAGCTAACCCGTGCTGTACCTGCCCTGGGAGTGTTTGATGGGACAGTGTAACGGGAGCTTTACTCTGTATCTAACCCGTGCTGTACCTGCCCTGAGAGTGTTTGATGGGACAGTGTAGAGGGAGCTTTACTCTGTATCTAACCCGTGCTGTACCTGCCCTGGGAGTGTTTGATGGGACAGTGTAGAGGGAGCTTTACTCTGTATCTAACCCGTGCTGTATCTGCCCTGGGAGTGTTTGATGGGGACAGTGTAGAGGGAGCTTTACTCTGTATCTAACCCGTGCTGTACCTGCCCTGGGAGTGTTTGATGGGGCAGTGTAGAGGGAGCTTTACTCTGTATCTAACCCGTGCTGTACCTGCCCTGGGAGTGTTTGTTGGGACAGTGTAGAGGGAGCTTTACTCTGTATCTAAGCCCATGTTGTACCTGCCCTGGGAGTGTTTGTTGGGACAATGTAGAGGGAGCTTTACTCTGTATCTAACCCGTGCTGTACCTGCCCTGGGAGTGTTTGATGGGACAGTGTAGAGGGAGCTTTACTCTGTATCTAACCCGTGCTGTACCTGCCCTGGGAATGTTTGATGGGACAGTGTAGAGGGAGCTTTACTCTGTATCTAACCCGTGCTGTACCTGCCCTGGGAGTGTTTGATAGGACAGTGTAGAGGGGGCTTTACTCTGTATCTAACCCGTGCTGTACCTGCCCTGGGAGTGTTTGATGGGACAGTGTAGAGGGAGCTTTACTCTGTATCCAACCCGTGCTGTACCTGCCCTGGGAGTGTTTGATGGGACAGTGTAGAGGGAGCTGTACTCTGTATCTAACCCGTGCTGTACCTTGCCCTGGGAGTTTTTGATAGGACAGTGTAGAGAGGGCTTTACTCTGTATCTAACCCGTGCTGTACCTGCCCTGGGAGTGTTTGATGGGACAGTGTAGAGGGAGCTTTACTCTGTATCCAACCTGTGCTGTACCTGCCCTGGGAGTGTTTGATGGGACAGTGTAGAGGGAGCTTTACTCTGTATCCAACCCGTGCTGTACCTGCCCTGGGAGTGTTTGATGGGACAGTATAGAGGGAGCTTTACTCTGTATCCAACCCGTGCTGTACCTGCCCTGGGAGTGTTTGATGGGACAGTGTAGAGGGAGCTTTACTCTGTATCTAACCCGTGCTGTACCTGTCCTGGGAGTGTTTGATGGGACAGTGTAGAGGCAGCTTTACTCTGTATCCAACCCGTGCTGTACCTGCCCTGGGAGTGTTTGATGGGACAGTGTCGAGGGAGCTTTACTCTGTATCTAACCCGTGCTGTCCCTGCCCTGGGAGTGTTTGATGGGACAGTGTAGAGGGAGCTTTACTCTGTATCTAACCCGTGCTGTACCTGCCCTGGGAGTGTTTGTTGGGACAGTGTAGAGGGAGCTTTACTCTGTATCTAACCCCATGCTGTACCTCCCCTGGGAGTGTTTGTTGGGACAATGTCGAGGGGGCTTTACTCTGTATCTAACCCGTGCTGTACCTGCCCTGGGAGTGTTTGATGGGACAGTGTAGAGGGAGCTTTACTCTGTATCTAACCCGTGCTGTACCTGCCCTGGGAATGTTTGATGGGACAGTGTAGAGGGAGCTTTACTCTGTATCTGACCCGTGCTGTACCTGCCCTGGGAGTGTTTGATAGGACAGTGTAGAGGGGGCTTTACTCTGTATCTAACCCGTGCTGTACCTGCCCTGGGAGTGTTTGATGGGACAGTGTAGAGGGAGCTTTACTCTGTATCCAACCCGTGCTGTACCTGCCCTGGGAGTGTTTGATGGGACAGTGTAGAGGGAGCTGTACTCTGTTTCTAACCCGTGCTGTACCTGCCCTGGGAGTGTTTGATGGGGACAGTGTAGAGGGAGCTTTACTCTGTATCTAACCCGTGCTGTACCTGCCCTGGGAGTATTTGATGGGGCAGTGTAGAGGGAGCTTTACTCTGTATCTAACCCGTGCTCTACCTGCCCTGGGAGTGTTTGTTGGGACAGTGTAGAGGGAGCTTTACTCTGTATCTAACCCCATGCTGTACCTGTCCTGGGAGTGTTTGTTGGGACAATGTAGAGGGAGCTTTACTCTGTATCTAACCCGTGCTGTACCTGCCCTGGGAATGTTTGATGGGACAGTGTAGAGGGAGCTTTACTCTGTATCTAACCCGTGCTGTACCTTGCCCTGGGAGTGTTTGATAGGACAGTGTAGAGGGGGCTTTACTCTGTATCTAACCCGTGCTGTACCTGCACTGGGAGTGTTTGATGGGACAGTGTAGAGGGAGCTTTACTCTGTATCCAACCTGTGCTGTACCTGCCCTGGGAGTGTTTGATGGGACAGTGTAGAGGGAGCTTTAATCTGTATCCAACCCGTGCTGTACCTGCCCTGGGAGTGTTTGATGGGACAGTATAGAGGGAGCTTTACTCTGTATCCAACCCGTGCTGTACCTGCCCTGGGAGTGTTTGATGGGACAGTGTAGAGGGAGCTTTACTCTGTATCTAACCCGTGCTGTACCTGTCCTGGGAGTGTTTGATGGGACAGTGTAGAGGGAGCTTTACTCTGTATCCAACCCGTGCTGTACCTGCCCTGGGAGTGTTTGATGGGACAGTGTCGAGGGAGCTTTACTCTGTATCTAACCCGTGCTGTACCTGCCCTGGGAGTGTTTGATGGGACAGTGTAGAGGGAGCTTTACTCTGTATCTAACCCGTGCTGTACCTGCCCTGGGAGTGTTTGATAGGACAGTGTAGAGGGAGCTTTACTCTGTATCTAACCCCGTGCTGTACCTGCCCTGGGAGTGTTTGATGGGGACAGTGTAGAGGGAGCTTTACTCTGTATCTAACCCGCGCTGTACCTGCCCTGGGAGTGTTTGATGGGACAGTGTAGAGGGAGCTTTACTCTGTATCTAACCCGTGCTGTACCTGCCCTGGGAGTGTTTGATGGGACAGTGTAGAGGGAGCTTTACTCTGTATCCAACCCGTGCTGTACCTGCCCTGGGAGTGTTTGGTTCTAACACCGGGATCCTGAAATGCAAGGTGTTATTTCCTGAGCACAAACATTCTTTACCTTGACAAATACAAAAATTTATACAAACAGAAAGGGTTTTATTACTTTTCTCCAATGGCTGATTGCTGCTTTAATAAATAGAAAACCTTCACATTGAAAGTTATATTTTATTCTGCAGATAAATAAAAATGAATTTACAAATATATCTAGCAGAGAGATCTGTGTGTTAAATAGATGTCCTGTGGAACCTGAAACAAATTCCTCAACATCCTATTTATGAATAAATTGGAACATTGGATGCAGCCTTGTGAGCGAATGCCAGCAGTGAAGAGCTTGCTCCTGGGAGATGGAGGTGGAGACTGATTATTAAATAACAAGACCTCACTGTTAATTAGAAGGACAGGGTTTGCAGGGATGTAACGCACTTCATAGAGAACAAATGTTTTCTGTTACTTTTTAAAAATTAATTGGGTTTTCATCAAGGTGAAGGATGCTCTCCACCATGAGCTGCAGTGTCAAGCACTCCAGGTAAGGCCAGGCCAGGTACAGCACAGATGGATCCTCCATCTCCTCTATCTCCGACTTCACATTTTGACATCCGTCTATTTCCCACACTAGCCATGTCAGCCGTGGCTCAGTGGGTAGCCCTCTTGCCTCTGTGTTAGAAGGTTGTGGGTTCACCCCAGCGGCTTGGGTACAAAAATAAAGTCTGATGCTCCAGGGTAGTACTGAGGGACTGCTGCACTGTCGGAGGTGCCGTTTTTTGGATGAGATGTTAAACGAGGCCCCGTCTGCCCTCTCAGGTGGACGTAAAAGATCCCACGGCACTATTTCGAAGAAGAGCAGGAGAGTTCTCCCTGGTGTCCTGGCCAATATTTATCCCTCAACCAACATCACTAAGTCTGGTCATTATCACATTGCTGTTTGTGGGAGCTTGCTGTGTGCAATTTGGCTGCTGCGTTTCCTACATTACAACAGTGACCACACTTCAAAATTATTCCATTGGCTGCAAAGTGCTTTGGGACATCCTGAGGTCATGTAAGGCACTGTAGAAATGCAAGTCTTTTGTTCTTTTGCCGAGAGTTAACAGCAAAAACCTGCATTTATATCACCTCTTTAACATAGGGAAACATCCCAAGGTGCTTCACAGGAGTGATATCAGACAAAAAGGAACGCCAAGCCACAGAAGGAGATAGTAGGAGGGGTGACTAAAAGCTTGATCGAAGAGGTAGGTTTTAAGAAGGGTCTTAAAGGAAGAGAGGGAGGTGGAGATGTTTAGGGAGAGAACTCCAGAGCTTAGGGCCTAGATTGCACAGCCGTCCATGGTGGAGTGATGGAAATCAGGGATACGCAAGAGGCCAGAGTCAGAGGAGCACAGAGTTCTGGGGGCTTGTCGGGCTGGAGAAGTTTACGGAGATGAGGGAGGGGTAAGTCCCTGAAGGGAGTTAAACACAAGTATGAGAATTCTAAATTGGAGGTGCTGGGAACCAGAACCAGAGCCAAGTTAAAGACAATGTTTGGGTAGTTTTGTGCTGTGGGGCCCACACTCACTAGGAGCTGGATTGCAGCTGTCCAAACCCTTGCAGACAGCGGACAGGAGACTTATATCCCACCAGTCTGAATTTAAACTGCCCTTGTGCAGGTGAAAGGCCAATGTCTAACTCACTGCACCACCCAATCCCTCAGAGTATCTTACTTTCAACATGTGGCAATAATATTTCCCTCCACAGAGCAAGTTGTGTTAGAATTCTAGCACAAAACATCGCAGGCCAAATTGCCAGTATGACCAAAGGCATTTGCTTTACAATAACACCAACAGAATTTACCCTCTACTTCCATTTCTACTAACCCTAGGGCAGGGAGTAAACAGTCTGGCACCCGCTCCCCAACACTAGGCTATTTCAACCCTGCTGACTAGGTTCCAAACCTCGAGATAGTAGAACGTGTCGGGAGCAGTGAAAGCCCTTGGCTCAAACTTAGGGAATATTGAAGTAGATTGTGGAGTAAAGCCGATCTGTCTGGACGATTCGCTTCAGGGGCTGTACTCAACGCGGTTTCGAGAGTGAGGCATCCTATAATATCCCCATCTGGCAAGCTCTCCATGTTCCATTGAGGGTCGATACCCGATTTAGGGTCAGGCTCCCCACAGTAGCTCTCGGAGGGCAGATACAGAGCAGCAATGACAGAGGCCTGAAGGTAAATTACTGCCTGCTTCGCTCATCTGAGGAGGGTTGCATCCTGTCCAATTTGGTCTGGACAATCGTGTTTTCAGATGGACGATCCATTCTAAAATAGAGACGGGACATAATGGAGTATAATGTGGGAAAATGTGAAATTGTCCATTTTGGCATGAAGAATAAAAAAGAAGCATATTATCTAAATGGTGAGAGATTGCAGAGCTCTGAGATGCAGAGGGATCTGGGTGTCCTAGTGCATGAATCACAAAAGGTTACTATGCAGGTACAGCAAGTAATTAGGAAAGCTAATAGAATGTTATTGTTTATTGCGAGGGGAATTGAATACAAAAGTAGGGAGGATATGCTTCAGTTATACAGGGCATTGGTGAGACCACACCTGGAGTACTGTGTACAGTATTGGTCTCCTTATTTAAGGAAGGATGTAAATGCGCTGGAAGCAGTTCAGTGAAGGTTTACTAGACTAATACCTGGAATGGGCGGGTTGTCTTATGAGGAAAGGTTGGACAGGCTAGGCTTGTATCCGCTGGAGTTTAGAAGAGTAAGAGGTGACTTGATTGAAACATATAAGATTCTGAGGGGTCTGGACAGGGTGGATGTGGAGAGGATGTTTCCTCTTGTGGGAGAATCTAGAACTAGGGGTCACTGTTTAAAAATAAGGGGTCGCCCATTTAAGACAGAGATGAGGAGAGATTTTTTGTCTCAGAGGGTCGTGAGTCTTTGGAACTCTCTTCCTCAGGGGGCGGTGGAAGCAGAGTCTTTGAATATTTTTAAGGCAGAGGTAGATAGATTCTTGGTAAGCAAGGGGGTGAAAGGTTATCGGGAGTAGGTGGGAACGTGGGGTAATTAGATCAGCCATGATCTTATTGAATAGCGGAGCAGGCTCGAGGGGCTGAGTGGCCTATTCCTGCTCCTAATTCGTATGCTCGTATGTATGTTCGTATGACACAATAAGATCTCTTTTGAAACCTTCTTCTGCATCTTAGAATGTGGATTTGTTAATTAATAAAAATCTTGTATGGTTTTTCAGCAAATTAGCAACAAAGATATCCTTTAGAACTCAGCCTGTGCCCACCTTCGCTGATGCCAATCCTGCTCCAAGTCCAGTTTAGACTTGGCACAAGATGAAAGCTCTTTCGAACATTTTATCCCCACTTCCCACACCAGCCATTCTGTGGTCTATCCTGTGACATGGGTCCTTGCAGCTGGACCTGAGTCTGCTCAGTAGAAGCCTTCCAAGCAGCAGATGGAGAAGATGAGCCTGTTGTCTATCCTCATTCCTCTGGTCGCACCTGCTTCAGTCAGGCCCGCTGCTCTGAGGTTGGGGGTGAGATACATGTTCAGGCACAGTAGCGAGAGCTCGTCTGTGTGTCTGGCTGTGGTGTACCTCACCCAGGATTGTTTCTGCCTGGGTGGCTGACATTACAAAGTATTTACAGCACAGAAACAGGCCATTCGGCCCAACTGGTCCATGCTGGTGTTTATGCTCCACATGAGCCTCCTCCCACCCCTCTTCATCTCACCCTATTAACATATCCTTCTATTCCTTTCTCCCTCATGTGTTTATCCAGCTTCCCCTTAAATGCATCGATGCTATTTGCCTCAACCACTCCCTGTGGTAGCGAGTTCCACATTCTCACCACTCTCTGGGTAAAGAAGTTTCTCCTGAATTCCCTATTGGATTTATTAGTGACTGTCTTATATTGATGACCCCTAGTTCTAAGGGGTCAGAGTTCCCACATACCATGATCAGCACAAAAAACAAATCCGAAAGATAAAAAAAATGGAAATGCTATCACCAATTCCGCGGCAGATACTGGAATGTCAGAGGCCTGACAGTGCGAAAAAAACTAAACTGAGGGAGGAAAACATTTCTCTTTTCAATGGTGAAAATTTATTACCCTATCAAAGCAAAGTGACTAATTTGCGAAATCTCTCTCAATCTGCTCATAAAACTTTGCTCATAATTACAGTAAAACTTAGACTGTAATAACAAACTAACAAACTTGTAGTGATGATATTTTTCATTTAGTGCAGCTCTGAGCTTTATGGTAGCTGCAAAATTAGTTATCGATTTCATTTATCGTCTCCATGTCTGGAGGCTTTTATTGTGAATTAATTTTGATGAGGCAAAGCTATCTGGAGTTCCCTCGATACTTCCAATTCACATCTTAGTGATATAATAATTTCCTCTTGTCCTTTTTCTCTGTGCCACAGGGCTGCACCACACAGGTTGGCATCTGCAGGCTCAAGGCTTACGTTAGGCCCTTAAATCCATCCCTTATTGACTCCTTATTAAAGGCACTTAACAAATCTAAATCCTTTAATGTGCTGGTTTCCATTCTTGTTGTAGGTTCTCTCAGCATTGCCTGCTTCCTTCCTTTTCCCTTGCCTCTCTTCCCTTGACAACTGCAGTGGATTAGTAGGCCTCAGGCTTCAGGTCTTACATACTCTGGGCCCGCCAGGAAGGAGCACCAAGTAATTCGTCTCACAATGACTGTTCTTTCTGGCAGCCTAAGACCTTCATTTTCATTGGCTTTAATTTTGCTATCTCCCCATGAAAAGGAGAGCCGGCTCCTCTATAGACTACCTTTACTTGTTGTCTCAGAGGCACTAGCTCGTGCAGAATCTCATGTAATGCCATACATTGGCTCAAGGGAGCAATTTTAAAGCATTTATGAGTAAAGTTGACACATTTTGCCAAATTACAGAGCTGGACGAGGGCAATGCAGGGATTGGGGGCAGGGAGGCAAGAGAGATCTAGCCTTGGGGTTGATATCTGCAATGCAGCTGATAAACACCGTAGTGAATTAGCAATTAACACTCCACGGGATGAGGCACAGAAGCAAATGGAAATTAAATAATATATTAAAAAAATAGGGTTTGTAAATGGTAACATTGAGTATTCGGGGCTGGGGGGAGGGGGAGGCGGAGGAGGAGGGGGAGGAAGAAGAGGGGGAGGGGGAGGGGAGGGGAAGGGAAGGGGAGGGAGAGGGGGAGGGGGAGGGGGGAGGAGGGGAGGGGGAGGAGGAGGAGGGGAAGGAGGAGGAGGGGAGGGAGAGGAGGGGAGGGGGAGGAGGGGAGGGGAGGAGGGGAGGGGAGGAGGAGGAGGGGAGGGGAAGGAGGAGGAGGGGAGGGGGAGGAGGGGAGGGGAGGAGGGGAGGGGAGGAGGAGGAGGGGAGGGGAAGGAGGGGAGGGGAAGGAGGAGGAGGGGGAGGCGGAGGAGGAGGGGGAGGGGAGGTGAGGGGGAGGAGGGGAGGGGAAGGAGGAGGAGGGGAAAGAGGGGGAGGGGGAGGGGAGGGGAACGGGAGGGGGGAGGGGGAGGAGGAGGAGGGGAGGGGGAGGGGGAGGGGAGGGGAACGGGAGGGGGGGAGGGGGAGGAGGAGGAGGGGAGGGGAGGGGGAGGAGGGGAGGGGGAGGGGAGGGGAGGGGAACGGGAGGGGGGGAAGGGGGAGCCTCAGCTCCTGACCACACTTCACCCAGGAAAGTGCCGGAATGCTTCTCTCTCCTGATTTTCTATCTGGATTCACACGACGTGTGTGATCCCTGAAAATCACCACTTTGACATCAGCTTTTAATCCTAAATGCTTTTGGACAAACCTGTCTGGTCCTAAGACATGACGGAATCTCTAGAGATTGAGCTGGTGCTGTCAGACGGTTCTGAATTGGACCAGTGGAAGGCACACTAATAGACAGAGAGGTACGCAAAGTTAACATAAGTTAACCATAACCGTGTTGTCTCATCAATAATACAATGAACATCCTGCAGTGCCCTGGTGGTAGTAGTTGTTGCTGTCCTATCTTCACACCGCTCTCCAGGGAAGGTGAAGCAGTGGAAGGATTCGTGGGCTGACAGGCCGCGTTGTGAGCGCTCCTTCCATGGCCCTGACCGTCTCTATCCCAGCCGATAGCGGGGGGGGGGCGGGGGGGGGGGGTTAGTCCTATACGGCGGGAGGTTTTATGGGCTCCCACAAGCCTTCTGACCCAGAGGCGGGAATGGAACCACTGAGCACAAGGCAATACAAGGAGAGGCACCGAGGGAGGGCTCAGGACAGCCTCAAAGAGATAAAGGCCTAGAAATTCAGTTGGGCGCGCCAGCCGTTAGCGCCTTAGGAGGAGTAGCTCTCGAGCGCTAGGCGCGTATCGCCCGGGCGCAGCACGATCTGCGCCTCTCCCCAACTTCAGGACACATTTAGCGCCGGCGCAAAGTCTTAGCGCGCGCCCTGCTGCGCGCGCAGATCATGACATCATTTAATAGTGCAATGCCCTTTGTGTGCCCCAAACCGGAACTTCACTCGCGCCGGCCCATTGTGCGCCGGGCGGCCCGAGCGACTGTGAATTGGAACGGTACACAGGCCAGTCGGGCCGCGGGGAGCGCAAATTAAAGGGCACTTACCCAGCAGTATAAAGGCCAGCCATTTTGCAGCATTCACTCTTGAGCAACGGTTTTTTGGACAGAGACCAAGGAGGAGAGTTTACTGGTTTGGACCAACACTTGGACAGGTATTTTTGGCTCAGGCCAGAGCTTACCAATTATCTTTGCCTTCATTCAGAGCTCAGTGTTTGCCAGCATCTAATGGGGGCTGCATTGGGTGGCAACGCAGAATTTCAGCCTTATGCCAGAAGGGCTTACAGACGCCGTGAGAGAGTGGCAGCCCTGGCTAGATGCAGAGGGGGCAACAGGCGTCGCCAACTGAGGCCTTACCCACGCAGGGTATACCGCCAGCAGCCCTCCTATCTGACCATGTCTGCCGCGATGTGTGTTAGGAGGCTGCGATTCCGAAGGGAGGTGGTTGCAGACATCTGCCGGCTGCTTCAGAGAGATCTGCAGCCACAGCTGATGCGCAGGACGTCTCTGTCGGTGGCAGTGAAGGTGACGGTGGCTCTCAACTTCTATGCCTCCGGCTCCTTCCAATCCGCTACTGGGGACATCGCTAACATCTCCCAGTTCGCCGTGCATTGCTGCATCCGCCAGGTGACCGAAGCCCTTTTCAGAAGGAGACATCAATTCATCTCCTTCCCCATGACCCTGGACAAGCAGCAGCAGCGTGCAGTGGGGTTTGCAAGAATAGCGGGCTTCCCCATGGTGCAGGGCGCCATTGACTGCACGCATGTGGCTTTGCGGGCACCTCTTGAGCATGCCGAGGATTACTGCAACCGGAAGGGCTACCATTCCCTCAATGTACAGCTGGTGTGTGACCACAGGCAGCGCATCCTAGCTGTCAATGCCCGCTTTCCAGGCAGCAGCCACGATGCCTTTATCCTGTGACAGACAACTGTGGCTGACATGTTCCAGGCACAGCCTCCCCCAAGAGGATGGCTTATCGGGGACAAAGGCTATCCTTTGTGTACCTGGCTCATGACCCCGCTCCGCGCGCCCACGACCCCTGCTGAAGAGGCATACAACGAGAGCCATCAAGCGACGAGGAACCTCATAGAACAAACAATCGGCGTGCTCAAGCAACGGTTCCGCTGTCTCGATCGCTCCGGGGGAGCCCTCCAGTATTCGCAGGATCGAGTCTCCCAATTCGTCGTCGTTTGCTGCATGCTGCACAACCTGGCTATCTGCAGGACTCAGGCACTGCCACCTCACGTTGGACCACCACCTCAGGAGGAGGAGCAGGAGGAGCATGAGGACGACGAGGATGAGGAGTACCAGCCCAGGAGGGACGCACAAGGTCCAAGGGCCGCCCGTCGGCGGCTTATTGAACGTCACTTCTAGGCCCCCTGTCAGGGAATGGCTTGTGCCAATGATAGAACATGATTGCAGCCGCTCCGCAAGCCCTCAGCCGGTTAAGGCAACAAACACTTCAAAGATCAAACATGGACAATGTGAATAAATAAAATGCTTTATTGTACAAACTCTGGGCCCTTCCCACATGAAAACCAAAAACAGACGAAACCCCCAAAAAACACTCAAACACATTACTCGCTCCCACAACCTGGAGAGGATTAACAAAATAGGGCAACTAAAATGGCCGTCATTCTCGGCCTTCGTCAAAAACAAACATCGCATCATCGGCCTTCAAAAAACAAACATCCAATTCTCAGCCTCAAGAAACAAACACAAATGGCCACACATTCGACTATTTGGCCCGCTAGGGCGATGCCTTGGCCATCTTTGGGTGGCCCCTGCCCGCCCTGCTGCTCCGCCTCAAAGTAAGGCCATTGGCTGCTGCAAGGCTGGGGGCAGGCTCCTGAGGGGCACATGTCGTGACGGCAGATGCCCTTGGGGGTCGGCCTAGTCGAGGTCTGGCCGTCGAGCGGGCGGCTGTTGATTGCTGCAGCTGTGGCTGGCCAGCATCAGTCGCTGCAGCAGCTCCTGGCAGCTCCACTGGGGGAGTGGCAGTGGCGGCTGGAGGAATGGCGGCAAGCTGGCGGATGGCAGGCGCTCGCTGGTCGCCTGAGGCACTGGCACTCGCCCGGGCCAGCACTGCAGCATGCGCACCAATCTGCCGAGGGACAGACCGCTGTGCTGCTGCAGCGCGCCGGGTGCCCTGGCGATGCCTGGCTGACACAGCGAGTGTGGCAGCAGTGAGTGCCCGTGTTGAACTGTTCACTGACCGCATCAGAGCAGCCAGTGACTGGACGGCACCACTGATCACCTGGCCAGTCGCTGACAGATCTGCCCGGTATTCCGCCCGACTGGTGGCCTCTGAGGGCCCGAACTCGGCCACACTCTGAGAGAGGGAATCGATGGACTCAGGCAACCGTGCCACTGCCGCCATGAGCTCCGTGTGCCGGCGCTCCGAGTCCGCGGACAAGTCTTCGAGGCGTTCCATCTCCTCGGCGAAGAGCATCTCCTGACTGGAGGCCGGACTCTCCCTCTGGGGAGAAGGCCGCCGAGCTGGCCGACCCTTCCTGCGTTGCTGGAGGCCGCTAGGCCCAGCAATTGGACTCCCCTCCGACGTATCCCCCCTCTGGGGAGAAGGCCGCCGAGCTTCCACCCCCCTCCCGCCTTTCTGCAGCACGCAGGTCCCAGGAGCTCCCCTCCCCTTTGACACTTCCGCCACGCTGCCCTCCAGGGAAGACGTGTCCCCTACATTGGCCTGGGTGGCCGCGGCTGAGGGTTCCCCTGATGGGCCGCCTTCCTCTTGCTCCTCCTCCTGCTCCTCCTCGGAGGGTCTGTCACTGGCAAGTTGAGGGACCTCCTCTTGACCATCTGAAAGCAGGAAGGCACAAGAGTAGCTTTAGAGTGAGGAGAGGGCGTCAGTGCAGGATGCATGAGTGGTGGCATTCAGCACATTGGTCGGACAGTGGCAAAGGATGTAGATCTGATGCGCAAGTGGGACGAGAGAGGTGCAAAAGGTGATGTCCTTACCATTGCTGCCCAGAACAGGGTCGGCATCTCCACATGCAACGGGCCCAATCACCCGGCCACCCATGAGGCGCTCCACGCGATGTTGCAGGTCGGTGAGTGGCTGGATATGGGGTCGGCCTCCCCCGGTCGCAGTCTGGCTCTTGCGATTATTCGCCAGCTTGGCCTGCAAGAGAAAGGACGGCCTCTAAGTACAGTGTGTCGCCGTGATCTTGTGTGTACTGCCTCCCATGGTGGAATAGCCTGGCCAGTGTGTCGCCATGATCTGGTGTGCACTGCCTCCCATGGTGGAATAGCCTGGCCAGTGTGTCGCCATGATCTGGTGTGCAATGCCTCCCATGGTGGAATAGCTTGGCCAGTGTGTTAAGTGCAGAATGTGCAATTGATGCTCATGCCTGTCCCATAGCTGCTGGATGAAGGCTGGCCATTAGAGCTTTCAGGTCCCTTTGCCCATAATGTGAGGTGCACATGCAAGGATGAGGAGGTCATTGGAAAGGGTACTCACCCTGAAAATGCGTGTGAGGTCATTTAACTTTTTGCGGCATTGGGCACCGCTCCTGGGGACGTCGCTGTTGGCTGACAGCTTGCTGGCGACATGCCTCCAGGCTCTCCTGTAGACGCGGACCGTCGCCTTCCTGCCATTGTCCGGGTACAAAACATGGCGCCTCTTCTCCACAGCAGCAAGCAGCACACTCAGATCATGCTCTGCGAAGCGCTGCGCACGTTCACGGGCCTTCTCCATGTCTTCAGGCGCTATTTGGGTCCAGCAGCAGTGTTCAGGCCTAGCTGGAGGGCTCCACTATCCAGGGCGTGGCAGCAGGCACAGTCGACCCTTCCCCCTTAAGAGCTGGCCGGCGCCAGGGTGTCTGCTGTCAGTCACGAGATGGCCGCACCTGCGCTGCGCCCGGCCTCGGCGCTATCGATCACCACCTCCGGCTTAGCGCCCAAAGAGAGGCGTCCAGCAGCAGTTTTAGCGCTCGCCCGAACTCGTAGGGCGAAGCTAATGAATATCGGAGAAGTGGCATAGATTTGGCGGCGGCCGCAAACTTTAGCGGACGCCCCACTTTAGCGCCCCAAAAGTGGCGTCAATGAATTTCTAGGCCAAAGAAACTAGGAGGGAGGCTGCCCTCATCAGCTATCAGACATCAGATTCAAAGTAATTAGTCAGAGGGGTCTGACACAGATTGGTCAGGAATAGCCTTGTGACAGTGGGCTCAGGGGTACCGCCTGATAAACCTGTCCAAGGGCAACAACTGACCAACAATGTGAAGGAAGTGCCAGCCCTCAGAGCCGAGAGTTAATCCCCGATTCCTGCCTGCGCTTCAGCCAACCTCATTTCCAAACCACTATTTAGATTTACTGTCCATTCTGTCGAGAATATAATTAATTGCTCTGGCTCCCAGAGCCTGCATAGGCGGAGAAGCCAGCGAGGTAATTGGAGAGAATGCCTACGCTCAGATGTGTCTGCAGAAGCGGATTTCCTCAGGGACCTTTACTCTGCTGGAAATGTGAGCGAGTGTTGTCTGTGCTGAATTAACAACGGGGATTGCTTCTTGTGTTGCCAGCACTAATGTTGCTCCTTGCTGACGAACACACAGAGGTCAATCCAACTTACTTAAAACATTACATCAAAACCAGTATCATAAAGTCAACCTTTTTGCTGGGCTATTTGGCAATGGGAATAACGGGATCAATTCCTCTGGTGATTTTGGTATCTGAGAAAACTGGGATCTTGCTATTCCACATAGGGTGATACCAAATCCAAGGAGGAGGTCAATTGACCAGCGGTGGAGCAGATCCTGAGAGGAGCCCCAGCAAAATCAGAGGGTCACCAACCCTGGGACAAGTTGAGGAACAAGCGGATAGGCTGCCTGGTGCCCCCATTCCAGGACTAGGGGACGGAGTAAAATCTACAGAACAATGTTGCAACTCTGTGACTTAGCTGGTCAATGTTTAACTGTTCTTGCATAGCCTGCTATTCAACGTCATTACAATGGGAGGGTGGAGTATATGTTATATAAAATATACAGAGTGATAAAGCCCAGCAACAGTGTGTTATATATAAAATATACACTGTACACAGTAGAAATTCGGTATGTTAGCACCTCCCGTTATTGCCAGGCGGGAGCGCTAATGGGGTGCTAAGGGGTTAGCGCCCGGGCGCAGTGAATGCTGCGACGCCCGTGAACTTCAGTGCCGGTTTAGTGCTGGTGCTAACTCTTACTGCCTGGGCCTCTAGCGCCTCGTAGATCGTGATGTCATAAAGTGCGCAGTGCCCCGTTATTGCCCAGGGTGGAAAATTCACTCACGCCCCCAGTTTTATCGCCTCGCGCTGACAACACCAGCAAGAGGAGGCGTTGTGAACTCGGCTGGCCACTTCGAGAGCACTAATTAAAGGGAATGTTTTTCAGCTAGCGCAACCTTCATTATTTGCACCAGTCTGGTGCCTGCGCAAAGCTTTTAATGTTTCATTGGTGCGAGATGTCCAATCCTCCACTTTGTGAGAGTGTTTGGGGCTGTAATGGCAGTCGCCCAGGCCACCTTGCAAAACAGAACTGATGACAACTCGCTTGTGCAGCATCAGTGGCCCTTCCCTTGATGCGAGGGAAGCAGCCTCTGTGATGAAAGAGTGCCGGTTACAATGTGCTCGAAATTGTTCAGCGCTCTGCCGCTACCGTCCCGCTCTCGGACTTTAGCGTCCCGAGAGAAGTGGTTAGCGCTTGAATTCGCTCCACTTCCCTCTTGGAGCGCTGAAACTGAATTCCGCGGGAGGAGAGAATGATTAGCGCCTGGTGCTAATTTTTCAACTTTCAAAGTTTTAGCATCCCAAACGGGGCTATACCCAATTTCCCCCCCCCGTGAGTGTTACAGCCCAGTAACAGTGCGTTATATAAAATACTAGCTGGAGTGCCCGGCGGTGCCGAGGGAACTCAAGAACCTGTTTTCTTGAGGGCATGCTGTTATGAAAAAAGAAAAAATAATTTTTATCTATATATATCGATGAGTCTGTCCATCTGTCCGTCTGTCTGTCTGTCTGTGTGGGAGAAGGAGAGAGAGAGAGTGGGAAGGAGAGAGAGAGGGGGAAGGAGAGAAAGAGAGAGAGAGAGAGAGGGGGAAGGAGAGAGAGAGAGAGAGGGAAAGAGAGAGGGGAAGGAGAGAGAGAGAGGGAAGGAGAGAGAGAGAGAGAGAGAGGGAACGAGAGAGAGAGAGGGAAGGAGAGAGAGAGAGAGAGAGAGGGAAGGAGAGAGAGAGGGAAGGAGAGAGAGAGAGAGGGAAGGAGAGAGAGAAAAAGAGAGAGAGAGAGGGGGGAAGGAGAGAGAGAGAGAGAGGGGGAAGGAGAGAGAGAGAGAGGGGGAAGGAGAGAGAGAGAGAAGGAAGGAGAGAGAGAGAGGGAAGGAGATAGAGTGGGGGGGAAGGAGAGAGTGAGAGAGAGGGGGGGAAGGAGAGAGAGAGAGAGGGGGGAAGGAGAGAGAGAGAGAGGGGGTGAATGAGAGAGAGAGAGAGAGGGAAGGAGGGAGAGAGAGAGAGAAGGAGAGAGGGAAGGGGAGGGAGAGAGAGAGGGAAGGAGAGAGAGAGAGAGAGGGGGAAGGAGAGAGAGAGAGGGGGAAGGAGAGAGAGAGGGGGAAGGAGAGAGAGAGGGGGGAAGGAGAGAGAGAGAGAGAGAGAGAGGGGGAAGGAGAGAGAGAGAGAGGGGGGAAGGAGAGAGAGAGAGGGGGAAGGAGAGAGAGAGAGGGAAGGAGAGAGAGAGAGAGGGGGGAAGGAGAGGAGAGAGAGAGGGGGAAGGAGGAGAGAGAGAGAGGGGGGAAGGAGAGAGAGAGGGGGGAAGGAGAGAGAGAGGGGGGGAAGGAGAGAGAGAGAGAGGGGGAAGGAGAGAGAGAGAGAGAGAGGGAAGGAAAGAGAGAGAGGGGGGAAGGAGAGAGAGAGAGAGAGAGGGGGGGAAGGAGAGAGAGAGAGAGAGAGGGGGGGAAGGAGAGAGAGAGCCGCCGCTCCTCCGGTCGATGTGTTGCGGGCCGATCCCTGATGAGTGCCCGATCCGCTGAGCCGGAGCCCCCGTGCGCGGCGTAGCGCCTCAGGCCCGGCCCGAGTCATCCGAGCTCAGCTCCCGCTGCGGCCCGCTGCCGCTGCTCCCCTGCTCGCTGTCTCTCGGGCTGCGTGGTTCTCTGTTTTCTCACGCAGCCGGCCAGAGAAAAGAAAAACAAAAGAGATGAAGAGAGACGTGACTGAGTGAACGATCTAATTTAAAGCAGCCTCTCCCCCGCTAAATGGTGAGAGCCGGAGGGAGATTTTGCGGGTGAAGAAGGGCGGCCGCCATTTTGTGAGGCACTAACCGCAGGCTGCAGGATTAGGCCCTGCCCACACATGCCATGAAATGCCCCCCCGTGATGCAGCGCGCTTCCCCCATAGGATTGGTCAACCATCATGTCACTCAACGCTAATGAGCGGTATGATTGGTCAACCATCATGTCACTCAACGCTAATGAGCGGTATGATTGGTCAACCGCTAATGAGCGGATTTTGTACATTTTTTGAACGTTTTTTGTATACTGTCCAAACAATTTTTGTCTGACCAAAAAGTAAATACACCTATGACACTCCCCTAATCATAAGCTTTCTTTTGATATAACATATGTGTGGGTACGCTCTATAACTTTTGAGTGATGCCCGGACATGCACACAGACAGACAGACAGACAGACACCACGATCCTTTTTTATTATATATATATATATAATAGAGATACAGGGTGTTATACAGGAGTCTCCGGAATCCTGACCGACATTCCCCCCTCAAACAAAACCACGAAAAACAGATTAACTGGTCATTTACCCCATTTGCTCTTTATAGGACATTATTGGCACTGGCTATATATAACAATCACTGCATTTCAATGTATTTTAGAATCTGTTAAGTTCATAGCAAAGGAAGACCATCTTGTCTGTGCTGACTCTTTGCTAGAGCAATCCAAACTATCCCAATACACGAGTCTGTTTCAAATATTTATCCAGTTTTTCCTGAAAAGATGCAATTGTCTCAACCTTAGTCGCTCCCTGTGGCAAAACAATCCAAGCTCCAACACCCCTTGGTGTAAAGAGGTTTCTCCCAATCTCTCTCCTCACTCTCAGTGGCAATTTAAAATTGACGATCCCTCATCAAAACTCTTCAGATTTTAAAAAAGTCTCCATTAAATCTCTTCGTAGCCTAATCTACTGCCATGGAAACTGTCCCAGGTCTGTCATCTCACCAGATCCATCTCAGGTCTCTCCTCATAACTGTAGCTTCCCATCTCTGGTACCATCCTGGTGAATCCACACGGTTTGCTTTTTAAGGCTTTAATATCCTTTTTTAAACTGCACTCAGTACGCCAATCATGGCATAACCAGAGCTCTATACAAAATATCCTTACCTCTTCACTCTCCTACTCAATCCCCCTTATTGAATGTGAAGCATTTTGAGATATTTCTGAGAGACACGATGAGGTGAAGTGTAAATGCGCATCAGTGGAATTAATTGCAGAATAAAGTGGTGTTTTGAATGAAATAATTTCTCTCTGGAGACAAACTTCAGGAGATCACAGTAAATATTTAGGACATTTTTCATCTTTGGTTACGTGGAGTGTTTTATCATCATTATAAAATATATATCAGTCCATCTGCAAACAGAAGCATATCTGATGGTCCTCTGTGTGAATATTCACTTAATTCTCACCATGTTCTATCCAGCAACTTGAAGTTTTCTGTCTGATGTACAAGCTCACAAGGATTTAATAGCAGCGTAGAACAGGCTGTAACAAGTCAGAATGTTTCAGCATCCTTGGGTTTGGAAGAGGATTAAGTTGAGTCTCTTTAGAATTGAGGTGGCTCCAGGACATAGCTGATCAGAAGATCGTGGGCTCGCGTTCCACTCCAGGGACTTGAGCATAAAATCCAGGCTGACACTCCCAGTGCAGTGCTGAGGGAGTGCTGCACTGTCAGAGGTGCCGTCTTTTGGATGAGACGTTCTGCCTTCTCAGGTGGACGTAAAAGATCCCATGGCACTCTTTGAAGAAGAGCAGGGGGGTTCTCCCCGGTGTCATGGCTAATATTTATCCCTCAATCAACATCACTAAAAAAGAACGGATAATCTGGTCATTATCACATTGGTGTTTGTGGGAGCTTGTTGGGTGCAAATTGGCTGCTGCGTTTTCTCCATTACAACAGTGACTACAATTCAGAAAAGTACTTCATTGGCTGTAAAGTGCTTTGGGACGTCCTAAGATCATGAAAGAAGCTATAGAAATAAATGTACCTATCTATCTATCTAGTCCCTGAAGTTCAGTCAACTCAATCCCCATTTGTCCTTCTATTTATTTTTTACTGGTTTGTTCTGTTTGAATTTTGTGGCTCTGGAAGTTTGGAAAAGGCTTTTTTTTAAACCGTCGCCTTACTGATGGATAACTCCTAATTTCGACACCGAGATCTGTGCATATCAGTAACTTGAAACAGATGGAATTAATGGGAAACAGGAGTTTGAACTTCATATGTGGACTGAGACACTGTGGACCATGAAGATAAAAAGCTTGGAGCCCACTGGTTTCAACTCACATGAAGAAGGGCTCCAGCTGCTCGTGTATACTCCACCATGAGGGTCTTCACCTTCACCTTCATTTCTTTCTTTCAGAGAGAAAAGGGAAAAAGAATAAAATAGGTGAAATAGCACTCTATTGACACAAAACTACTTCTAGAAATAAATTGTGGGTCTCTAGATTAGATCTGTGGATATCCCATTAATGGAAATTCAAACAGGGTTATTTAAATTTGACAATTCCCAAATCTTTCACCTTTGCAGAGAAGGAGACAATATTTCTGTTGTCGTCTGCTCGATTGGGGAAATTCGCAAGGTGAATGTTTGAAAAATGCTTCACTTTCCCGAATACTGTTGGCCGGTTTTACCCAGGACTCGTTACCCAGCTCCCCGAAACACATACAGAAAATGGTGTACGTACATTGCTGGGCAATCAGTGCCTGAAGAGAGAAAATTCCTTCCCAGGCCCCAAGCCGAGGCGCTGACCAACTGGATGGTGAATGGAGTGCGGAGACCAGAAGTGTCAAGGCTTCACATCCTTGAACTCACAATCCATTGACTCAGGTGAGTGCGACTAACTGAGCCAAGCTGACAATGCTGTCAACAAATGCCAAATACTAAAGTACACTCTTAATGCAGGATCCTGTAAATAGCACACAAATTACACACAGGAAGACACAAAAGAAACAGACGAGCAAGAACAAGCCAAGAGACTAAAGACTATTCTTAAAATGTCACAATTTTCTACAATAAAAGAATAATGCCTGTATTTTAATGACTATTATTACTCTGGTCATTAGCCGCTTCATTTCATACCTCTCTGTGCCACACTGTAGGACAATGCAGATGCCGATAAAACTGGAATTCAGGCCTGGGATGTGTTTGAATTGCCAATAGAGATACCTGTACATTAACCAGTCTTTCCCGCTTCCCCATTGCTCCCATGCCATAGGTTTTGAAATGCAAGATTTGTTAGGAAAAGGAAAAGGTCTTTAGGCTCAACAGGATGTCCCTTTTTCTAGGTTCAGCCCCATATCCCCAACTCTTCATTATATCCCTCAACCCCACCTACCCAACTTCTCAGCATAGCTCCCAATCCCTTCTCTCTTCAGGAACATGTCTAATTTCCTCAAACTCCTTTATACTGTCTGCTTCAGTGACCTTCCCTGAACTTGTTACCTTTTGGGAGAGAAACGCACCTTCTTCCTCCTAACTTCCTAATTTTTAACCTGTCCCCTGGTATTTGAACCTTTCAGTACAACAAACAATCTGGCCAATTCCCTTCATAATCTTAGGCTTCAGGTAATGTTCACTGAAGACTCCTCTTTTGCAAAGAAACGTTACTGCTTGTGTGGACACTGGGTGAGGACCGAATTAGACCTGGTTATGGTGCTCCATCGCCTGCCAATCAAGGCACTGACACATGCCCCATAGATTTCTAAAATTCAGGGTTGGGTCCCTTCGAGCTAACAATGAATTTGGGATGAATGAAAGCCAGCAGGAAATATCAACGAGAAGAAAATTGATAGGAGATCTGGAGAAGCTTATAAATCCACGATTTCTTGATAATATGGTACACTGTAGCATTCTGTACAATATGTTATTATTTTCTTTATCTGAATCATGGCATAATATTAATCAAATGAAACAGACTGTACGAGCAAATGGGTGTGTGATGGTGATAAGATTAAAACCTTGCATTAGCCACTGCAGGGTCAATAAAGGGAACAATTTTCTTGGAATATCAGACAGTGTTTATGAAACAACATATTGCTGACATTGAAAAGGGGCCATCTACCCTTGGAAATCATGACTGGTGGGAGGCAGTTTAAAACGTAGTGAACTTGAATTATGTTGTATGCGCAGTCACCCTCGCTATGCGAGCATGAATGAGAAGAAATAAAAAGCGGTGGATATGTTGAAACATACAAGATTCTGAGGGGGATTGACAGGGTAGATGCTGAGAGGTTGTTTCCCCTGGCTGGAGTGTCTAGAACTAGGGGGCATATTCTCAGGATAAGGGGCAGGCCATTTAAGACTGAGATGAGGAGGAATTTCTTCACTCAGAGGGTGGTGAATCTTTGGAATTCTCTGCCCCAGGGCTGTGGAGGCTCAGTCTTTGAGTATATTCAAGGCTGAGATCGATAGATTTTTGGACTCTAGGGGAATCGAGGGATATGGAGATCGGGCGGGAAAGTGGAGTTGAGGTCGATGATCAGCCGTGATCTTATTGAATGGCGGAGCAGGCTCGAGGGGCCGAATGGCCGACCCCTGCTCTTATTTCTTATGTTCTTATGGACATCCTGGGGAGTTAAAGGTTAATGATCAAACTTCCTTGTAGCTTGCAGTAACAGACTTTCCAAGATAAACAGGATGGATTTGAAGTGTCAGGAGAGGAAAGCCTGGCTCGTCTTCTGCTTTCAGTGCCCGAGTGTTATATACGGGAAATGCTTGTGCAAGGGAATAAGAGACAGTACTGACATCAGCCATGAGTGATTAAAGTACAACTTTAGTGGTGAGGGTAATGAACATAGGTAGAGGGATCCATTAACTATAGCGTAGAAAGATAATAGTTAATAAAGCCTGTTCTTCAAAGAGGTTAAGAACAGTTCGTCAGGAAGTCTTGTTTAAGGGAAGTATCTTTGAAGTAAACAACGAAACTGTTTACATGAATGGACTGTCTTCAAAGGATTCAGGAATAGAAACGTCACAAGGTTTTATCTGTGACATGTACCTTTGACATAGGCAAAATATATGATGTATAAAGGAGCATGGTTTTCAACAGATCTTCGGAGGGTTCAAAAGTTGGAGCTAGAAACCGAAAGCCAGTCCAGTTGAGCTGGTCACATACCTGGTATCAATTAAGTCTGTTGCGTATACTCCACCATCAAGCTTCTCGTGCTTAGTCAAAACGTGTTGTTGTGAAGCAGAGGAGGAAGGAGGTTGACTACTAACATAGAACAGACAATTGGATGTGGCCCAGTCTGACAAACTATCGCCCTTTCGGAGAGGAAGAAGAAAGCTGGAATGAGGAAAAATAACCAAGAAGATGAAATGATAAAGAGAAACATTAAGCAGGCTGACAGCTAACATCCACACTTCATTCCGTTATTGAAGATAAAACCCCAAACAGCTTTCTCAATATTTTTGGTAAAATCCCAGCAGAGGACATGCAGAGAGCATCAGTTAATTAAAAATGAATCTCTCTGGAAGACTGTAGCAGACAAGTACACAAGGCTTCCTCTGCACATATTCTGTGCAGCAGCTGTGCTAAGGGAGTCATATTATTAACCCCCTGCCGGCCCTCACTCTCATCCAAGGCCTTTGCCCCACTTGACATATTTTAGATCTTGCCTTCAAGCTGATGGTCTTCATTTTGAACCTTTTCCCTCTAATTTACTCCTCTCCTCTGCTGAAGGAGTGAAGTCACATCGAGAAATAATTCAGCAGGAGCCAATGGCCGCAAATTTCTATCATTTCACCAATAAAAGTTCACCAATATTTAGTCAATCTGAGTACAAGGAACCTTTAGGAACAGAAAAGGTCATTCGACTTGAGAAGTTCATTCACGTTTCATAGAATCATAGAAATTTATGGCACAGAAGGAGGCCATTGTTAGAAACATAGAAACATAGAAGATAGGAGCACGAGTAGGCCATTCGGCCCTTCGAGCCTGCTCCGCCATTCAATGAGATCATGGCTGATCATTCAAATTCAGTACCCTGTCCCTGCCTTCTCCCCATATCCCTTGATCCCCTTAGCCTTAAGAAATATATCCAACTCTTTCTTGAATATATTTAATGTATTAGCCTCCACCGCCCTCTGTGGTAGAGAATTCCACAGGTTCACCACTCTCTGGGTGAAGAAATTCCTCCTCATTTCAGTCCTAAATGGCTTACCCCTTATCCTTAGACTATGACCCCTGGTTCTGGACTCCCCGACCATCGGGAACATCCTTCCAGCATCTAGTCTGTCCAGGCCTGACAGAATTTTATAGGTTTCGATGAGATCCCCTCTCAATCTTCTAAACTCCAGTGAGTATAAGCCCAATCGACACAATCTCTCCTCATACGTCATTCCTGTCATCCCAGGTATCAGCCTGGTGAATCTTCGCTGCACTCCTTCCATGGCAAGAACGTCCTTCCTCAGATAAGGCGACCAAAACTGCACACAATACTCAAGGTGCGGTCTCACCAAGGCCCTGTACAACTGTAGCAAGACATCCTTGTTCCTGTACTCGAACCCTCTTGCTACGAAGGCCAACATACCATTTGCCTTCTTAACCGCCTGCTGCACCTGCATGCTTACCTTCAGTGACTGGTGCACAAGAACACCCAGGTCTCTTTGCACTTCCCCTTCTCCCAATCTATTGCCATTCAAATAATAATCTGCCTTCCTGTTTTTGCCACCAAAGTGGATAACCTCACATTTATCCACATTATAGTGCATTTGCCATGTTTCTGCCCAATCACCTAACCTGTCCAAATCGTACTGGAGTTTCATGACATCCTCCTCGCAGCATACCCTCCCACCCAGCTTTGTATCGTCTGCAAATTTGGAGATATTACATCCAATTCCCTCGTCCAGATCATTAATATATATTGTGAACAGCTGGGGTCCTAGGACCGATCCTTGCGGTACCCCACTAGTCACTGCCTGCCACTTGGAAAATGACCCGTTTATTCCAACTCTTTGCTTTCTGTCCGCCAACCAGTTCTCTATCCAAGTCAATACCTTGCCCCAGTCCCATGTGCCTTAATTTTGCACGCTAATCTCTTATGCGGGACCTTATTGAAAGCCTTCTGAAAGTCCAAATACACCACATCCACTGGTTCTCCCTTATCTATTTTACCAGTTACATCCTCAAAAAATTCCAGTAGATTAGTCAAGCATGATTTACCTTTTGTAAATCCATGTTGACTTTGTCCGAATCTGTCACTGCTTTCCAAGTGCTCTGCTATTACATCTTTTATAATGGACTCTAGCATTTTCCCCACTACCGATGTCAGGCTTACCGGTCTATAATTCCCTGCTTTTTCTCTGCCACCTTTTTTGAATAGTGGGGTAACATTAGCTACCCTCCAATCCATGGGTACTGTTCCAGAGTCTATTGAGTTCTGGAAGATGACCAGCAATGCATCTACTATTTCTAGGGCCACTTCCTTAAGTACCCTGGGATGTAGATTATCAGGCCCTGGGGATTTATCGGCCTTCAGTCCCATCAATTTTCCTAACACCATTTCCCTACAAATACTGATTTCTTTCAGTTCCACCCTTTCATCAGACCCTATGTTCCCCGGCATTTCTGGGAGGTTATTTGTGTCCTCCTTTGTGAAGACAGAACCAAAATATGTATTTAGTTGGTCAGCCATTTCTTTGTTCCCCATTATAAATTCCCCCGATTCTGACTGCAAGGGACCTACGCTTGACTTCACCAATCTTTTTCCCTTCACATATCTATAAAAGCTTTTACAGTCAGTTTTTATGTTCCCTGAAAGCTTACTCTCATATTCTATTTTCCCTTTCTTAATTAATCCCTTTGTCCTCCTTTGTTGAATCCTGAACTGCTCCCAATCCTCAGGATTATTGCTTTTTCTGGCCAATTTGTATGTCCTCTCCTTGGATCTTATGCTATCCCTAATTTCCCTTGTTACCCACGGTTGAGTCACCTTTTTTGTTTTATTTTTATGCCAAACTGGGATGAACAACTTCTGTAGTTCATCCATTCGGTCTTTGAATGTTTGCCATTGCCTATCCACCGTCACCCCTTTGAGTGCCATTCCCCAATCAATCCTACCCAACTCGCTCTTCAGACCATCGTAGTTTCCTTTATTTAAATTGAGGACCCTTGTTTCTGAGTCAACTACTTCATTCTCCATCTTAATGAAGAATTCGATCATATTATGATCGCTCCGACCCAAGGGGCCTCGTACAACAAGATTGCTAATTAATCCTTTCTCATTACATAATACCCAGTCTAAGATGGCCTGATCTCTGGTTGGTTCCTCGACATATTGATCCAGGAAACCATCCCGTAAACACTCCAGGAATTCCTCCTCCACAGTATTGTTACCAATTTGGTTAGCCCAATCTATATGTAGATTAAAGTCACCCATGATGACTACTGTGCCCTTATTGCACGCTTCTTTAATTTCCATTTTAATGCTATCCCCAACCTCCGCCTTACTGTTTGGAGGTCTATATAATACTCCCACTAATGTTTTTTTCCCCTTAGTATTTCTCAATTCTACCCGTACAGATTCCACATCATCAGAGCTAATATCCTTCATTACAATTGTGTTAATCCCTTCTTTAACCAGTAATGCTACCCCACCTCCCTTTCCTTTTTGCCTATCTTTCCTGAATATCGAATACCCCTGGATGTTGAGTTCCCAGTCTTGGCCATCCTTGAGCCACGTTTCCGTAATCCCAACCAAATCATATTCGTTTACCTCTATTTGTGCAGCCAATTCATCCACCTTATTACAATTGCTCCTCGCATTAAGACACAAAGCCTTCAGGCTTGTTTTTTTAAAGCTCTTAGATCTATTAGAATTATTATTTACTGTGGCCATGTTTGATTTAAACCGTTGATTTCTCTGACTGCCACTTTTGTTTTTCTCCTTCCTATCTTTTGCTTTTATTCTTGTTTCCCTTTCCTCTGTCTCCCTGCTCAGGTTCCCAACCCCCTTCCATTTTAGTTTAAACCCTCCCCCACAGCACTAGCAAACACTCCCCCTCGGACATCGGTTCCAGCCCTGCCCAGGTGCAGACCGTCCGGTTTGAACTGGTCCCACCTCCCCCAGAACCGGTTCCAATGTCCCAGGAACTTGAATCCCTCCCCCTGGCACCATTCCTCTAGCCACGTATTCATCTGAAGTATCCTTCTATTTCTACTCTGACTAGCATGTGGCACTGGTAGCAATCCTGAGATTACTACCTTTGAGGTCCTGTTTTTTAATTTACCTCCTAACTCCCTATATTCCGCTTTTAGGACCTCATCCTGCTTTTTACCTACATCGTTGATGCCTATATGCACCACGACAACTGGCTGTTCACCCTCCCCTTCCAAGATGTTCTGCAGCCGCTTGGAGACATCCTTGACCCTTGCACCAGGGAGGCAACACACCATCCTGGAGTCTCGTTTGCGGCCGCAGAAACGCCTATCTATTCCCCTTACAATTGAATCCCCTATTACTATAGCTCTACCACTCTTTTTCCTCCCATTCTGTGCAGCAGAGCCACCCCTGGTGCCAGGAAGTTGGCTGCTGCTGCCTTCCTCTGATAAGCCATCCCCCCCAACAGTACTCAAAGTGGTGTATCTGTTGGAGAGGGGGATGGCCACAGGGGACCCCTGCACTACCTGCCTGCACCTAGTACTCTGCCTGTTGGTCACCCGTTCCCTTTCTTCCTGTCCAACCTCTACCTGTGGTGTGTCCAACTCCATAAACGTGCTATTCACGATGTCCCGAGCATCGTGAACGCTCCAGTATGCATCCAATCGCAGCTCCAGCGCTGCAATGCGGTCTGTCAGTAGCTGCAGCTGGGTGCACTTCCTGCACACGTAGTTGTCAGGGACACAGGAAGTGTCCCTGAGTTCCCACATATCGCAGGAGGAGCAGATCACGGGGCCGGGCTGTCCTGCCATGATTTACCCTTTAATTAATTGAGTTTAAATTAAATCAATCAATCCCACTAATTACACTACAGTTAAATAGTTTTACTAACAGTCCCCGCTACACCAGAGAGACCTTAGAAACTATAAACCAGAGTTAAAGTTTAAAAAAGAGAGAAATACTCACCAACCAATCACTTACCTGCTTCCTGCTGACGTCACACTTTGATTACTTTTTACCTCTCTCCCCTGCTGCTGAATTGGTCGGGCCTCGCTGCTGCCGCCACTTTTAAGCTCTGCCGATGCTGCTCTCTCCCAGGTCCAGGTCCAGGCTCTGTGGTCGGGCCTCGCTGCTGCCGCCACTTTTAAGCTCTGCCGATGCTGCTCTCTCCCAGGTCCAGGTCCAGGCTCTGTGGTTGGGCCTCGCTGCTGCCGCCGCTTTTTAGCCGATTGGGCCTCCTGTGGCTTGCACCTGATTAGTCTGGTTATGGTTATGGTGTTTACCTGCTAACCTGTCATTGCTTGTAAACTCTTGAGGTTAGTCAGAGGACAGTAAATGTCTGGTCCATTTCAGGCTCCAGGATAATGAGTGCTTTTCCTTCTCTTTTCTTTTGATCGTTTTGCCTTGGTAACAAAATTTGACTTGTGTGGAAAGGCTGTGCTTTAATCTCTTGTCAAATTCTTCAACTTCTTTCACTGGAGGTCTAGCGGGGAAATCTAATTTCGGGTCAACTCATCATTCCTTTTCAATTCAATATTCCTTTCTCTGGAAGGACAAGGCCGGTGAATTCACTCGATCGCGCACCTTAAAACTCTCCCACTCCCTTTCATACATGCACTGAAGTAACGTCACCCAGTCCCACAGCAAATTCAAGCCCAGAGAATATCACTTAGTCACATCCTACAACCATGAAGAAGACACAATGCACGAAAGTTCCTGGCAGTTCAAAATGCACTCTCTCAATCGCTTGGACCCTGAACAGCGTTACAAAGGGTCATGGCTGAAATTCAATATTCTGTTGACTTTGGACCAAAACCAGTGAATTCAAACTAATATAGAATCATTGAATGATACACCACAGCAGGAGGCCATTTGGCCCATTGTGCCTGTGCCGGCTCTTTGAGCGAGCTCTCCAATTGGTCCCACTCACCTGCTCTTTCCCCAGAGCCCTGCAAATTTTTCCTTTTTAAGTATTTATCCAATTCCCTTTTCACAGTCACTATTGAATCTGCTTCCACCGCCCTTTCAGGCAGCGCGTTCCAGATCACAACAACTCGCTGTAAAAACATTCTCCTCACCTCCCCTGTGGTTCTTTTGCCGATTATCTTCAATCTGTGTCCTCTGGTTACCGACCCTCCTGCCACTGGAAACAGTTTCTCCTTATTTACTCCATCAAAACCCTTCAAGATTTTAAACACCTCTATTAAATCTCCCCTTAACCTTCTCTGCTCTAAGGAGAACAATCCCAGTTTCTCTTGTCTCTCCATATGACTGAAGTCCCTCATCCCTGGTACCATTTTAATAAATCTCCTCCACACCCTCTCCAAGGCCTTGACATCCTTCTTAAAGTGTGGTGCCCAGAATTGGACACAATACTCCAGCTGAGGCCTAACCAGTGTTAATGAGGATTTAACATATCTTCCTTGCTTTTGTAGTCTATGCCTCTGTTTACAAAGCCCAGTATTCCGTACACCTTTTTAAAAGCCTTTAAAAATCATTAGTGATTATAATGCTGATCTGTCAGCTTGGCTCAGTTAGTAGCACTCTCCACTCTAAGTCAGAAGGACATGGATTCAAGCCCCAAAACAGAACTTGAGTCCATACTCTGGGCAGACACACCTGTGCAGTGTTGGGAGGTGCTGTTGTTTAGATGAGATGTCAAATCACTTTTGCCTGTTAACGATCCCATGGTATTACTGATAGAGAAGCAGGGAGTTGTCCCACTGTCCTGGCCAATATTCAGCCCTCATCTAACAGCATCAAAAATAGCTTAACTGGTCATTCCTCTCATTGCTGTTGTGGGATCGTCCTGTGTACAAAATGGCTGCTACATTTGTCTACATAACGGTCACTGCACTTCAAAGTAACTGTGTATGTAAAGCACTTTGAAGTGTTTCAGATATGATAAGGTGCTAAATAAATGCAGGTCCTGTCCATTAAAAGTTGTTCATCTGGACTGTAATCAATGGTCGGAACCCTGGCTGATTTTCCTTCTAATTAGCCGGTTGAATGGTGGGGCCGGTGGGGGGAGGGGCCGGGGGGAGGGGCGTTGGAAATGGTACGGCTAACTGCACCAACCCAAATGCCACCCTGGTCCAGGTCAGTGGGCACTGCACAGACCGAGACCCTTCCCTGTAGCTGATATCTCGAGAAGGTGGTGCATTCATTTACTGAGCCTTCAGGGCAAAGCTCGCTCGGCTTTTAGTTTAAACCATTCATTTCTTATATTTTGTTTCCACTAAATGACAAACACAGACTCAATGTAGAATGAAATATTCATGCAGCCTCCTCTCCCTTCCACTCAGGTCATGCAGTGATTTGTGCAGATGCAGTTAGATGCAGAAATCTCCATTGCGGCCTGTCGATAATTCAGCCTTTTACTGTCTCACTGTAGCAGGGTCAATAAAACAGTAACTGGGGACAGCTTCCAAGGGCCTGGATCTAGCTGTTATAGTAAAAACCAGTAATTGCATAGGAACCACCAGTTAATCCCTCTGGGTGATATTAAAAAGATTTAGTAATGTGGTAAAGTGATTCAGGGGCACAGCCAGATTTAACCCTTTCAGGACCTGTTTCTCAATTTCTTTCGAGAATGCTTGAAGGGTTAAAGCCTGCGCAGAAGGCCGAGGAGAGAAGACGGGATAAATGAAGAAACTTTTGGTGATCGTGTAACCAGGGCGATGTCAGATCACCCGCCCGTTATAAGCTCCGCCCGATTTTCGTTTCCACAATGGGAATCGGACGAGGTCCCTAACGACCGCCCAATCCGACATTGCCCTCTTTACACGATTGCCAAAAGATACTATTGCCCCCGTTTTCTAAAACTTGCAGCTTGTAAAGGAAAGGGAAGATTGAGGGAGGTGAAGAGTTCCATAATTTTGAGGACTTGGGAAAGAATGAGTTGGAGACGGTGCAATGGGTCTTGATCTCAGCTCAGGGAGGAATTGTCTTTCTGTGTCACAGGAGATCCTACAATGCACTTGTCTTCTGTGATTTAATATACACAGGGAGGAACCTTGAACGCGATTGTTTACCGACATGTTGTGTTTATTTTTCTTCTTTCTTGCTCTCTTTCTCTCTTTTTTTGACACTGCTCTGGTCAGTGCTTCTCTGACCTCCTCGCTTGTCCCTCCCCTGCTACAAACACACAGTCCTACACAGAGAAATATAAACCATTTGAAGACTGGATGAGATCATCGGTCCATTTCTTCCCTCCTAATGTCCTGCACTTATATCCTATAAATAGACTATGCTCTTAGTAAAGTAAATATTCTTTACATCCAGCCTGCACCCGCCTCCTCCGCCTCCTCCGCCTCCTCCGCCTACACCATGGAACTTTACATCCAGCCTGCATCCACCTCCTCCGCCTCCTCCGCCTCCTCCGCCTACACCATGGACCTTTACATCCAGCCTGCATCCACCTCCTCCGCCTACACCATGGACCTTTACATCCAGCCTGCATCCACCTCCTCCGCCTACACCATGGACCTTTACATCCAGCCTGCACCCACCTCCTCCGCCTACACTATGGACCTTTACATCCAGCCTGCATCCACCTCCTCCGCCTACACCATGGACCTTTACATCCAGCCTGCACCCACCTCCTCCGCCTACACCATGGACCTTTACCTCCAGCCTGCATCCACCTCCTCCGCCTACACCATGGACCTTTACATCCAGCCTGCATCCACCTCCTCCGCCTACACCATGGACCTTTACATCCAGCCTGCATCCACCTCCTCCGCCTACACCATGGACCTTTACATCCAGCCTGCATCCACCTCCTCCGCCTACACCATGGACCTTTACATCCAGCCTGCATCCACCTCCTCCGCCTACACTATGGACCTTTACATCCAGCCTGCATCCACCTCCTCCGCCTACACCATGGACCTTTACATCCAGCCTGCATCCACCTCCTCCGCCTACACCATGGACCTTTACATCCAGCCTGCATCCACCTCCTCCGCCTACACCATGGACCTTTACATCCAGCCTGCATCCACCTCCTCCGCCTACACTATGGTCCTTTACATCCAGCCTGCATCCACCTCCTCCGCCTACACTATGGACCTTTACATCCAGCCTGCACCCACCTCCTCCGCCTACACCATGGACCTTTACATCCAGCCTGCATCCACCTCCTCCGCCTACACCATGGACCTTTACATCCAGCCTGCATCCACCTCCTCCGCCTACACCATGGACCTTTACATCCAGCCTGCACCCACCTCCTCCGCCTACACTATGGACCTTTACATCCAGCCTGCATCCACCTCCTCCGCCTACACCATGGACCTTTACATCCAGCCTGCACCCACCTCCTCCGCCTACACCATGGACCTTTACATCCAGCCTGCATCCACCTCCTCCGCCTACACCATGGACCTTTACATCCAGCCTGCATCCACCTCCTCCGCCTACACCATGGACCTTTACATCCAGCCTGCATCCACCTCCTCCGCCTACACCATGGACCTTTACATCCAGCCTGCATCCACCTCCTCCGCCTACACCATGGACCTTTACATCCAGCCTGCATCCACCTCCTCCGCCTACACTATGGACCTTTACATCCAGCCTGCATCCACCTCCTCCGCCTACACCATGGACCTTTACATCCAGCCTGCATCCACCTCCTCCGCCTACACCATGGACCTTTACATCCAGCCTGCATCCACCTCCTCCGCCTACACCATGGACCTTTACATCCAGCCTGCATCCACCTCCTCCGCCTACACTATGGTCCTTTACATCCAGCCTGCATCCACCTCCTCCGCCTACACTATGGACCTTTACATCCAGCCTGCATCCACCTCCTCCGCCTACACCATGGACCTTTACATCCAGCCTGCACCCACCTCCTCTGCCTACACTATCGACCTTTACATCCAGCCTGCATCCACCTCCTCCGCCTACACCATGGACCTTTACATCCAGCCTGCATCCACCTCCTCCGCCTACACCATGGACCTTTAATTCTGTCGTCCTTTGCTAATTCAATCAGCCCGGTCTGATTCCCCTCTCACAGTTCTCTTCAATGGGAAGAGTGCTGGTTTTTTGGGTGTTATGTTTTATTCTGTAGCCCCCTTTTATTTTTATTAATCTTTTTGGCTCTTCTCTGTGCCTTTCCAGCTCAGCTACACCTTTGTACGGTGTGGGTTCCTGAACTGTACACGATACTCCAGGTGGGACCAGGTCAGAGCTGTATATAATCGCACAAGTACTGCCTTTGACCGACAACTCATTCCTCTTTGTATGTAACCTAACTTCCCATTACCTGTTGTGACAGCAGCGAGACATTGGGTTGATGTCTGGAGGGCTCCAGCCACGTGACTTAGATCCCTTTCCTGATGAAGCCTGGCCAGTGTTTTCCCATTAATTCTGCAATCACTCTGCCTTATCTCCAGGTGCATGACTTTACACTTTAGCTACATCTTCTAACTGTCTGCCACCTAAGTCCTCTGGGACCTTATTCCCATTCTCCAGCACATTCACCCCTCCTATTTTGGTGGCATCTGCAAACTTTGAGATGAAGTTACTGACACTCTCTTCCAGATGATTATATGAAAACATTGGAGTACTGGTCCCGACACAGATCCTTACGGGACCCCACTGTCACACCCCTTCACCCAGAAACCATCAAAGATGCAAGTTTGTGCATTCCACCTCAGAAACCGTGAAGCCAAACGTCAGTTGAAAGTAACCTGGTGTGGAGCAACACTGACGCATTGCGAGCACCCTATCTACTTAGGAGTCACCCTTGACCGATGCCTCACCTTCAAGAATCACATCGAGAAGACAAAGGCAAAAGTGAGCGTACGAAACAACATCCTGAATAAGCTCACTAACACAAGATGGGGAGCAAGCCCGAAAACATTGCGAACCAGTGCACTTGCTCTTTGCTATTCCACTGCCGAATACGCCTGCCCTGCATGGGAAAGGTCTACTCATGCCAAGAAGATGGATGCTGTTCTGAATGCAAGCTGCCGATTTATCACAGGTTGCTTAAATCCAACAAACACCAACAGCCTATATATCCTGGTGGGTATCGCTCCCCCTGATATAAGAACGGTAGCCAGCAAGAAAGAGCGACTCCGTCAAACATCAGATGAGAGGCACCCTCTGCATTGTCATACACCTACACCCAGCCGCCTAAAGTCAAGGAAGAGCTTCATGAACAGTGTTGTTCCATTACAATCAACCTCATCTGAAGCCCGCATCGCCTTGTGGAAAGACCGGCTCGCCAGTCTTGAACAACCCCCAGCGATGGAAATTTTACCTGATGAAAGCCTTCCCCCAGGAGCTAATTGCAACTGGGCAACCTGGAAGTGCCTTAACAGACTTAGGACCGGTGTAGGTTGCTCAAAGGTGTCACTAAGCAAATGGGGATATTCAACCAGCCCGACAACTTGTGAATGTGGAACTGAGGCACAGACTATGCAACATCTCCTGCAATGCCCATCGTTAGAGGAACCCTGCACTGTTGCAGATCTTGCCGAATTCAACAACAAGGCGCAAAAATGTGTCCAGTTCTGGCTGGGCTATGTATAGACTGTCCGTGGACACGATAAGAAGACCCAGAAACCATCCTGTTCACACAAACCCTCTGTTCTCTATCACCCACCACTATTCAATCCATCACATTGCCACCAATACCACATCTGCTAATTTTCTGACCTAATTGTCAGTGAGACGTCAAATTAAACTCCAAATTCTGCAACACACACACTGCTCCTTATAGTGACAGGAAAGGGCAGTAACTCCCTGTCTTGTAAACCTTGCCCATATTCCAAAAACAAATACAAAAAGAAACTCTTTAATTCCCCTGTGGCAGAAGTTTCAAGGATTTGTCTACCCTTCCCTGTTTTCCAGGCAGGCCTTCTTTACCCACTAGACTTCCTGTGACTCCTAGTTATACTGTCACTGCCGCACCTTCCACACTTTCCACCTGTAACATTTGCATATTGAATTATCATTGGCCCGCAGGCATCTGTAAGGAATACCTATTATATTCACGTGATCACATGCTGAGTTGTCATTGGCTTGCAGGCATCTGTAAGGACTACTATTGTTTTGAAGACCCAGGCTAGGGGTCCTGATGCCAGGCTTTTCCCCACGGGTGCTGCTATGAGTAAGATCACAGAGCTAATGCTTAATAAAAGAGTTAAACTGTAATACTCTGTTGTCCTGCAATTTATTATTTTTGTACAAAGTGTGCAAAACAAGACACCACCTTCTCCTCTTCCAACATTCTACATGGTTTTAAGTCCTGAGTGTGGTATCGCCAACCAATACTTCTTGATTTACCTCCTCTTAATGTAAACTAAATGGTACAGGAACAGAGAGACCTGGGGTGTATGTACACTAATCTTCGAAGGTGGCAGGACAGGTTGAGAAGGCTGTTAAAATGCATATGGGATCTTTGGCTTTATTGATAGAGGCACAGTGTATGACAGCAAGGAATTTATGCTAAACCTTTATAAAACACTAGTTAGGCCTCAGCTGGAGTATTGTGTCCGATTCTGGGCCCCGCACTTTAGGAAGGATGTCAAGGCCTTGGAGAGGGTGCAGGGGAGATTGACCAGAATGGTGCCAGGGATGAGGGACTTCAGTTATATGGAGGGACTGGAGAAGCTGGGGTTGTTCTCCTTAGAGCAGAGAAGGTTGAGCGGGGATTTATTAGAAGTGTTCCAAATTATGAAGTGTTTTGAGAGAGTAAATAAGGAGAAACGGTTTCCACTGGCAGGAGGGTCGGTAACCACAGGACACGGATTTAAGATGATTGGCAAAAGATCTGAGGGAAATTAGGAGAATTTTTTATGCAGTGAGTTGTTGTGATCTGGAATGCGCTGCCTGAAAGGGCGGTGGAAGCAGATTCAGTAACAACTTTCAAAATGGAATTGGATAAATACTTGAAAAGGGGAAATTTGCAGGGCTATGGGGAGAGAGCAGGGGGGAGTGGGGTTAATTGGAGAGCTCTTTCAAAGAGCCAGCACCGGCACGGTGGTCTGAATGACCTCCTTCTGTGTTGTATAATTCTATGGTTCTTTCACTCCTGTTCTTTGTAACCTCGGCAGAATCCTCTATGATGTACTTTGGCCTTTCACTCAACCTCCTAAATAATTAAATTGAATCATCTCAGGTACTGACTAAATCCTGAATCCACTGACATTTGTGAAATCAGCAATCAAATTTACAGGGAGTTGTTCAGTGATGTTCCCTTCAGCTTCTTGCCCCCACCTTCGCAAAGTGTCATTTGTTTCCTGAGAGTTTGGTAGCAATTGTCAGTGAGCTGGGAAGGAGAGAGAGAAAGAAGAAAGAAAGAAAGACACAGATGGAGCAAATAATGGCTGAGGTTACAAAGAACAGGAGTGAAAGAATCATAGAATTATACAACACAGAGGAGGTCATTCAGACCACCGTGCCGGTGCTGGCTCTTTGAAAGAGCTCTCCAATTAGTGCCACTCCCCCCTGCTCTCTCCACATAGCCCTGTCCAGTGGAGGGGGATGGGGGTATGGTGGGGGAGGGAAATTCACTACCCTGCATTTTCTTGTCATCTGCAAACTTACTGATCATACCTCCTACATTCATATCTAAATCATTAATGTACACTACAAACAGCAAAGGACCCAGCACCGATCCCTGCGGTACACCACTAGATACAGGCTTAGAAGTGATCTAACTGAAACATATAAAATTGACAGGGGAGATGCTGAAAGGCTGCTTCCCCTGGCTGGGGAGTACTGAGTCACACAGACCAGGAAGATCCCATGTTTAGTCTGCAATCCATGCTGATTAGGTTCCGCGATGACGATTAAGAACATAAGAAATAGGAGCAGGAGTAGGCCACACGGCCCCTCGAGCCTGCTCCGCCATTCAATAAGATCATGGCTGATCTTCTACCTCATCTCCACTTTGCCGCTCGATCCCCATACCCCTTGACCCCCTTAGTGTCCAAAAATCTATCGATCTCAGCCTTGAATATACTCAACAACTGAGCCTCCACAGCCCTTTGGGGTATTGGGGTAATTCCAAATATTAACAACCCTCTGAGTGAAGAAATTTCTCCTCATCTCAGTCCTAAATGGCCGACCCCTTATCCTGAGACTGTGCCCCCTAGTTCTAGACTCCCCAACCAGGGGAAGCAGCATGTCAGCATCTCCCCTGTCAATTTTATATGTTTCAGTTAGATCACCTCTAAGCCTGTGTCTAGTGGTGTACCGTAGGGATCGGTGCTGGGTCCTTTGCTGTTTGTAATGTACATTAATGATTTAGATATGAATGTAGGAGGTATGATCAGTAAGTTCGCAGATGACACGAAAATTGGTGGAGTGGTAAATAACGAGGAGGGAAGCCTCAGGCTACAGGACGATATAGATGGGATGGTCAGATGGGCAGAACAGTGGCAAATGGAATTTAACCCTAAAAGTGTGAGGTGATGCATTTTGGGCGGACTAACAAGGCAAGGGAATACACAATGAATGGTAGGGCCCTAGGAAGGACAGAGGATCAGAGGGACCTTGGTGTGCATGTACATAGATCCCTGAAGGCAGCAGGACAGATAGATAAGGTGGTTAAAAAGGCTAATGGAATACTTGCCTTCATTAGCCGAGGCATAGAATATAAGAGCAGGGAGGTTATGATGGAGCTGTACAAAACGCTAGTTAGGCCACAGCTGGAATACTGTGTGCAGTTCTGGTCGCCACACTATAGGAAGGATGTGATTGCATTGGAGAGGGTGCAGAGGAGATTCACCAGATGTTACCTGGGCTGGAGCACTTCAGCTATGAAGAAAGACTGGACAGGCTGGGGTTGTTTTCCTTAGAGCAGAGAAGGCTGAGGGGGGACCTGATTGAGGTGTACAAAATTATGAGGGGCATAGATAGGGTAGATAGAAAGAAACTTTTCCCCTTAGTAGAGGGGCCAATAACCAGGGGGCATAGTTTCAAGGTAAGGGACAGGAGGTTTAGAGGGGATTTGAGGAAAACCTTTTTCACCCAGAGGGTGGTTGGAATCTGGAACTCACTGCCTGAAAGGGTGGTAGAGGCAGGAACCCTCACAACATTCCAGAAGCATTTAGATGAGCACTTGAAACGCCATAGCATACAAGGCTACGGACCAAGTGCTGGAAAATGGGATTAGAATAGACAGGGCTTGATGGCCGGCGTGGACACGATGGGCCAAAGAGCATGGAGATTGATGTGCGCTGCAGCCGTCTATTACCAATGTAGCAGTGGGATGGCCTCAGCCCAATCTGTGCGGGTGTTGGTCCCACTGCAAATTCGTGGAGACCATTTTTTAGGTGTCCTGCACGGACGTCAAAAACGCATGTTGAAGGACCCTGCTACAAAATCTGTTCCCTATCTGTGGAGCCAAGAGAAGCAGGAGTTTCCCCAGACTCCACATTCCTGGTGATTGAACCCCAATCATTCTCCGATCCAACCCCCCGCCCCTCCTGAAAGAGCTGCTGCTGGGGGATTGAAATTTCATTTCTCTCATGGGGCGAAATGAAAAAGAGGAAAGAGTGACAGATCGAGAGAGAGTGAAAATCAATCTAGTAATTCGGTGCCTGGCAAGTGATTCGCAGTTCTAACTGGGTGATGTCTTGCTCTGTCCTCTGTCCTTGCACATTGTTTTCAGGTTAAACTGAGGGCTGCTTTACTCTTGTATTGATTGTTAATAATTTACTCACTTTTCTGAACTGGTGACAGGAATTAAATAGAGACTAGCTAACAGCCCGTTGGGTTAATGCCAGTCAGAGAGGCTTGAAATATTTATGTCGGGCCCTGGTGGTTTCGCTCTGAACAGTGCTCCTACACTGTCTCTATTAGTAACAGACATGTGTTCTCCAAGCAAGTGCTGAAAATCTGAAATAAAAACAGATTTCAGCTAGCCCACCTCAATTGGGATTTCCCAACCAGCGAGCACACTGATGATTCATTTATTGCTTGTCCGTTCCCAGGTTCAGTACAGCAAGCACGAGGAGCCCACAGCAGTGACTCGCTCCTAGAACGGTGAGACCCACACGTTACTCAGAGAGTAGGAGTAGTTGAACAGCTAGGGCCGACTGTGCAAGCGCTTTCTCTTCAAGGACCACCTAAGTGTGTCAATGCTGGAGTGCTGCATAGGATGATAGAATCATCGGAATTACAGCGCACAAGGAGGCCATTTGGCCCATCGCACCTGTTCCAATGCTAGCTCTTCAATTGGAGCTGCTTGCTGTAATCCCATATCTCTGCCCTTTCATTATCTTTTTTTAAATATTCCTCTTCAAATACAAGTCCAATTGTAAATGAAGTTAGACTCTGTGGGGTAGATCTTGTTCAATCTGCAGTCACTCATTCTGAACAAAAATAGGTGTCATCCGTCACCGAAGAGCTCACTGCAAAATATTCTGATTGTCTTCTTCGATAGCAAAGGACGAACGACGACGGTGAGGGGCGAGAGCGAGTCGGCAGCTCATTTTATATCTCTCCCCACAAATAACAGGCGCATTTTCCAGGATCATTTTCTTATGCTCCTCAAGTTGTTTATTTCGCCAAAGAAAGAGTGTCCTGGACATTCTGTCCATACATTCACCAGCTTCTGTCTCGCAGTTCATTCTAAACTGTCTGTTCATAGCCCTCTTCTGAGCTTCAGTCTTTGCTCCTGGTTAGAGTCCTGACTATGTGAAAATATTTCCCTTCCCTCCCTCCCTCCCTTGAAATGGCTCCTGAAGATATGGCACTTGGGAGTGCGAGTTCATAAAATCAGCCCTTGGTGCAGCACTTTGAGATGCTGCCATGACACAAGGCGCTATATTGCATGTGAGGGTCTCCTTTGTTTCCAGGCTTTGCCTGGAAATTCACTGCATGTCCAACCTCATGTATCACTTCATCCTGTTGCCACTGGAATTGTTTCTGCAATTGGAGTGTGCTGGTGACCTTTAGTCCAGTGATAGGTTGTGTGGTGTGGAGATGTCTTGCTGGTAATATAACAGCTTTTAAAGTCTAAAGATGCGAGGACTGCAAACATTCTCGTTTATGAGATGCAGCATCTTGTTCAGAACGACCAATGAGTAATAGATCTGAACTCTGGAATAGCCCATTGAAAAGGCTTTAAGAAATGAGAAACATCACACCCGAAATGTAAGACCATCTCAGCAGGCCCTTTGTAGGCAGGTGCTGGGAGCTCCAGGAGCTGATGTGACAATAGAGGGAGTGACTGAGTTGTTCTGGATGTGGCAGGCTTAGTGATCCCATTACATGGAAGATAAATCCAATAGTTTGTTTTCAGGCATGACAGAATAATGGGGAGTTTTCTCCACTAAAGTCGTGCGCCCAAGGAAGCAAAAAGGCAATGGAGCAGAGTACAGAGAAAGACTTGGCTTTAGATCACACCTTGTCACATCTCTCAGCATTCACACACAGTGCATTGCTTTGAAATGGAGTAGGCAAGATCCCACAGGCAGCAATGAGATAAGTGATATAGAAACAGAAAATGCTGGAAATACTCAGCAGGTCAGGCAGCGTCTGTGGAGAGAGAAACAGACTTAACGTTTCAGATCAATGACCCTTCGTCAGAACTGGAAAAAGTTAAAGTTGTAACAGGTTTTAAGCAGGTGTGGGGGCAGGGAAAGGGGGGAGGGAGGGGAGGAAAGAACAAAAGGGACGGTCTGTGATAGGGTGGAAGGTAGGAGAGATTAAATGACAAAAGGGATGATGGTACAAAGCACAAGGAGATGGTAATGGGACAAGTAAAGAAACAAAAGATGAGTCAAGAAGAGGTGTAAATGGGAATAGCAGAAACATCAACAGCTGCCATGTGAAAAAATAGGGGCCGAGGTTATGGTTTGAAATTGTCAAACTCGATATTGAGTCCAGAAGGCTGTAAAGTGCCTAATCGAAAGATGAGGTGCTGTTCCTCGAGCTTATGTTGAGTTTCATTGGAACAGTGTAGGAGGCCGAGGACAGAGAGGGCAGAGAGGGAGTGGAGTGGAGAATTAAAGTGACAGGCGACCGGAAGCTCAGGGTCACCCTTACGGACTGAATGGAGGTGTTCCGCAAAGAGGTCACCCAATCTACGTTTGGTCTCGCCAATGTAGAGGAGACCGCATCGTGAGCAGCGAATACAGTATACTAAATTGCAAGAAGTACAAGTAAATCGCTGTTTCACCTGGAAGGTGTGTTTGGGGCCCTGGACAGTGGGAAGGGAGGAGGTAAAAGGGCAGGTGTTGCATCTCCTGCGCTTGCACGGGAAGGTGCCGTGGGAAGGGGAGGGGCTGTTGGGGGTGATTGAGGAGTGGACCAGGGTGTCGCGGAGGGAGTGGTCCCTTTGGAATGCTGAAAGGGGAGGTGAGGGGAAGATGTGTTTGGTGGTGGGATCACACTGGAGGAGGATGATCCATTGAATGTGGAGGCTGGTGGGGTGAAAGGTGAGGACAAGGGGAACCCTATCGTGGTTCTGGGAGGGAAGGGAAGGGGTGAGAGCAGAAGTGCAGGAAATAGAACGGACACGGTCGAGGGCCGTGTCAACCACAGTAGAGGGGACTCCTCAGTTGAGGAAAAAGGAAGTCATGTCGGAAGCACTACCATGGAAGTTGGCATCGTGAGAACAGATGCGACGGAGATGGAGAAACTGGGAGAATGGAATAGAGTGTTTACAGGAAGTGGGGTGGGAGGAAGTGTAGTCCAGGTAGTTGTGGGAGTCAGTGGGCTTATAGTGGATGTTTGTCGATAGCTCATCCCCAGAAATGAAGACAGAGATGTCGGGATAAGTGACCAGTTAATGTATTTCTGGTTGAGGGAGGAATGTTAATAAGAATTCCTCTGTACAAATGGGCTTGTTCATTATTCATCAGAACTAGAAGAACAAATAGATGGGGACTTGGCTTAATGCCTTACCCGAAGGAGCACTATTCTGATCACACAACATCCAGCTGTTCAAGTCCCGGAGTTGAACTTAATCCCATAGCCTGGTGACTCAGAGGTGAGATTTCTACCAACTGAGCCAAGCTGACTCCTGGAAAAAGGACAAGAGTGATAGAAAGAACGACAGAATGAGAGGAGAGAGAGATAGAGAATGAGACAGTCGAGCTGTTATCCAGCGGAGAAACTGAATCTTCATCCCTTGTGCTCGGGGTGTTTGAAGAGCTGAGTAATTGTCTCTGACACCATCTGATGAGCCATGTCACACTACAACTGCCTGCTTCCTTTCAATTCATTGCAACTTAAAGGGTCTGGGTGGGATACCAGATTAAAGCACTCAATGTTCAGTTAATTCTGGGATTCAGGTCTGAATCAAACCCAGAATAATGATATGAAAAGGCTTCGGTGAAACCAATCTCAGACAGACTTAACCCAACCCTTAGTTGGCACGAAACCATCTACAACTGAACACACCGTGGCACTGAATTGGTAATCTCCTGTAAAGGTGACAAGAGTGAGAAATGGAAATACTGCACCTGTTTGGGTTACTGTTTACAGGCGCTTTACCTTGGTCAAGTCTCCCGCCTTCCTTTACCATGCTCAAGCGATGTCGTGCGTTTTACATTGTCTAAAATCAAAATGCCACTTTCCAAAGGTGGAGGTGGGTCCCTGGCTGGTGTTCAGAAGCAAGACCCCTGCTTAAATTTTCCTTTCCCTGGTCTGGGGACACTGAGGGAAGTTCTAGAATCCTCCACAAAATGGCCAACAGTTCATAGAATCATCGAATTTCAACAACAACAACTTGTATTTATATAGCGCCTTTAACGTAGTCCCAAGGCGCTGCACAGGAGTATTGTAAGACAAAAAATTTGACACGAGCCACATAAGGATAAATTAGGGCAGGTGACCAAAAGCTTGGTCAAAGAGGTAGGTTTTAAGGAGCATCTTAAAGGAGGAAAGAGAGGTAGTGAGGCGGAGAGGTTTAGACAGGGAATTCCAGAGCTTAGGGCCCAGGCAGCAGAAGGCACGGCCACCAATGGTGGAGCAATTATAATCAGGGATGCTCAAGAGGGCAGAATTAGAGGAGCGCAGATATCTTGGGGGGGGGAGGGGGATTGTGGGGCTGAAGGAGATTACAGAGATAGGAAGGGGCAAGGCCATAGAGGGATTTGAAAACCAGGATTAGAATTTTGAAATCGAGGCGCTGCTTAGCACAGAAGGAGGCCATTCGGCCCGTCGTGCCAGTGCCGGCTCTTTGAAATAACTGTCCAATTAGTCCCACTCCCCCAGCTTTTTCCACAAAACCCTGCAAATTAGTCCTCTTCAACTACATGTCCAAATGTCTTTTGAAAGTTCCCTTGGAATCTGATTCCACCGCCCTTTCAGATAGAGCGTTTCAGATCACAACAACCCTGTGTGTGAAGACATTTCTCCTCATGTCCCCTCTAGTTTATTTGCCAATTATTTTAAATCTCTGACCTCTGGTTACCGACCCACTCGCCAGAGGGGACCGTTTCTTCCTACTTGCTCTATCAAAACCCCTCATAATTTTGAACACCTCTATTAGGTCTCCCCTTAATCTGCTCTCCTCTAGAATCCTATCCCCAGTAAACTCTGACAACCATCATTGCGTCCCAGTGGGTGAGATATAAATATATACCGGAGATTAATAGAGCTGATGTGTGGGAGAAAAACTGATAAGTGTGACACTTGGAAGAAGAAAGCAGGTTTTGTTTAAAATAATACAATATGACTGGCTTAAAGATTTGGTAATATCTCGCAGTGTAAACTCACAATCCACTTACTGCACCAGTACTCAATATTGTTGAAATACTTCCATCAGTTTTATAATCCGAGTTGTCACTTTTATTAAAACTCTAATATTACAGTCTGACCTGGGAAAAAGTCAACAATCTCTGCTGAAAAATTATTTTTCCTATCGGAAGCAACATTTTCACAAATATAACTTATTTCTAAATAAAAGAGCAATTTTCCTGCAATCTCTGATTTCCAGTTAATCTCTGTTGATTTGGTTGCAATTTCTTGAGGCCCTTTTACAGGAGAGGATAGCCATCGACTGCAGTCGCCACACCCCATGAAGCGAGCTCTGGGCATCTGCATTCACGAGACGGTCTTAGTTACACGAATGCAGGAATCCCGTCTTGGATTCTCTCTGGGTCTTTGTACAAGAACGGGGCTGCCCAGCCTCGATGTGAAAGCCAGAGAGTGGCACAGACCCCATCTCCTGATATCACGGATACATAAAGTCTTTGCTGTGTTGGGCAGGCTGCAGGGAAACATTGACAGCCTGAGGGAACTCAATTAGCAGCGTAGAAAGATAAGAATATAGGGAATCTGTGCTGGGGACTACACAGTTTCTCTGTTTTCTTTGAGCCGTGAAGGGCCAAGGTTCCTAGTACAGAGAGATGACCAGGTGAGTCAGGAGGTAGTGGTATAGCTTCACTTTTGGGTTTCAAAAGCCTGTAAAAGGACTGTAAAGAGTTCCATAGTTTTGAGATCCTGGGAAAGAATGAGTTAGAGTAAGATGCAGTGCGATGAGCCTTGATTTCAACCCAGTGAGGATGAGGACACCAGGGAGGAGGAAGAGTATGTAGGAGGTGTATCTGAAGCTGAGAGGAAAGTTCAGAGAAGCATTGACCATAGTTTCATAAAATGGAGAAATATTGGACAGTCAGATGCAGATCTTTAACCTCGGGGTGTGACTGTGTATCCATTACTGGGCAATCTCAGCGAGACAGGTCGCAAGATGGCTGGTGTGTGGAATGGAAAATATTGCAGGACTGCAGTAGAGGCACACGGTCGTGGGGTTAGCGGAGGGACCTTGGTGCATTTACTCGTGGAGACTCTGCTAACATCTAAGAACCTTGCTGTGGTGGGAAACAGGCACAGCTCCAAGCCCCCCCATCACTGCTCCGTCAAACACATGCACCCAGCGGAGGGCGGGTCGGGGAGACCAGAAGGAAGATTATCCCCCAAGCTAATCTTACAGAACCACTTAGCTGCCTCGGGGTGATAGAAGCCTGGGAGAAGGCCGCATGCCTACCTTCCTGGATCCAGTCGGTGCGTAGGTCAGGGGAAATCTCACCTTCATATCAAATTAATATCTTTTGCAGTTAATAAAGGGGATTGCTAGGCATCCAGTGATATTCTGCCCCATTCTGACTGACTTAGCTTTAGGGTTAAAGGTCTGCAGTGAGGGATGGGCGAGGGAGTTGGAAACTGGCACATCTACTTGTTCCAATTAAAACTGAAATGAACACATTGTGTGTAACACAAGAAGTGTCTGACACCTGTGCTATTGCAGATTTATCCTCACAGCCCACTGGAGTGAGAATCCCTTGATCAGAACTTCAGTTAAAAATAAGTTCAAAGGATGATGAAGTGTTTCCCCTCTCCCCCAGTCTAATTTTGTTGGTTTGCTGAAGATATTTCTCTGAACAATGAGCGTTTGTGACTTTGTCGAGGGAGTGGGCTGTGAAGGGTGTGAGGCAATTTAATTAACACCATCAGTGCTTCAGTACTTGACATGTATGTGGGTCATTATATCCTCCAAATTAATCCACCATCCACACAGATGTAATTAGCAACCACCATTTAAATAATTGAAAAAAATGGACATGCTACATTGATTAAAAAAAGATTAATCAGGATTTGATCTTGAGAGCATGATGAATGACAGTCTTAATGCCAAACCGTTCTGATAGATAGAGCTTTGCCCAAGCAGAGCTCTGACACAGTCTTCAAATCATCGTTTATTCTTTTTCAGAGTTTACCACATGATGGGAGTTTGTCGCAATGTTGCCGGACTGCCCCCCAGTCCATCACTGACCAGTCCCCCCCAGGAGCAGCCTCACAGGGATTCAGTCACCTGGGCTCCGCTGATTAATGGGAATCTCACGTACATCGTGCCAATCCTAAGAGCAGATCTCAACTGGTTCACCACACACCTTTCCATTTCTGCTGACCAGTGAGACAGGAGCATCTTCTTTAGGTTCCCCGCTCTATCCTAAAACCCTCCCCATTATCTCGATAGCTCCTAAGGCCCTTTTACATTACGATAGTGTTGGTTAACTCGCAATGTGTGAGTCTCGCGCTGACACCAACGGTTCCAAGTCAATCACCTGATCTAGTGACTTCTTATGGATCTCCTGCTCTGCCATTGGGCCTCTGCATCCAGTTGGCATCCAATGATCTTGCAGCAGAGATCCCATGTAATCTAAGTGATGCAGGGAGTGGGCGTGGCCTCACCCTCCTACAGCATAATTACTGATAGGAAAGGCCATTCGGCCCACCTTGGCTAACCAGCCAATGTCCTAATGCCCCATTCCCCCCGTTGTGACATCTGATTGTTTCTTAAATTATTCTAGAGTTTTTGCTTCAGGCCTTCTGGCCCTTTGGTAAAGTTAACCTTCTTCCTCTCTCTACAGATGCTGCTTGACCTGCCAAATGTTTCCAGTTTATATTTCAGATTTCCAGCATCTGCAATATTCTGCTTTTTGTTCCAGAGTTTCTGCCTTCATTTCTCTATCTGGAAATTTATTCCACACATTGATCCCTCTTCGTGTGAAGAAGAATTTCCCAGTCAGTCCTAAACTAACCGTTCACAAGTTTGATCCCTTGTCCCTAGTTCAAACCCACTGTTAATAAAGTAATATACTGGGTGAACTTGAGCACAGAGCTTGGAGGCAGAGCTGGGAGATCGCAAACGGAGTGGACCGCAGGCAGCGTGGAGGAATTCTGTGAGCACAGGAATCAGTGGCGAGCAGGAAGACGGTGGAGACGTCTGACTGAAAAGGAGGAGAGGAGCCACAGAACCCAAAGTCCCTAAGTTAACAGACATGAGAGCGGACCTGCGGAAAAGCGAGAGGAGCGGTCGCAGATAAAGGTAGAGCCTAGAGGAGTGTGCGAGTGTCAGGGAGCGAGGTAAGTGACGTCAGCGCAAGGGAAGGAGCTGATTGGTGAGAAGTTGGTGATTTTTTAAAGTCTTAAGTTTATTTCTGTTAAGCTACTTAATAGTCCAATAAGTAGAGGTATGGCAGGGCAGGTCAGTCCCGTTGGAATGCACACCCTGTGCCATGTGGGGGCTCCAGGCCGCTTCCTGTGTCCTGGACATGTCAGGAATGACCCAGGTTCTGCCTCGCCTCACCACCAGAGGGCACCATGAACTCTTAATTGTGTCCTTCTTTATTCCTAATTGTACTCACCTGTGCATGGTTATATGCCTACTATTTAAGTGGTGCTTAGTTTATGTTCATTGCTCAGTCTTGAGTTTCACTGCCTTGTGATTCAGCTTGCCGGCCTGCTAGCCTGTATCTGTGCTGTTGTTATTTTGTTTATTTCAAGTAAAGTCTATCTTTGTTCTTGCAACCTAACCTCTGCCTCAGTTTGCCTTCCTGCAGTTGGGTTCACCAAGTTCCATTTCTCACAGCAAGACTGAGCCAAAACATGGACCCAGCAGAGAAGGACCAATGGCTACGACAAGTCTTTGAACAGCTACAACTGATTTTGGTCGAACTGCGGTGCCTCGCCACGTCATTCTCCCGAAGCCAGGAACCGCTGGAGGCCCTCGTCATTGCTTTCCATCAGAGCCAGAGTCAGGTGACCCAAGCTACTCCAGCACCGTTACCCGCTCCTCCGGTTTCGCCTCCCCCTCTGAAAGAACCCCGATTACCTGCACCCGAGCGCTACGACGGTAACCCAGGAGGATGTCGAGGCTTTCTAACCCAGTGTTCCCTGGCTTTCCAACTGCAAGGTTCATTATTTCCCAGTGACCGTTCCCGAATAGCCTACATCATTTCGCTACTCACCGGCAAAGCACTTACCTGGGCTACGGCCGTCTGGGAACAGCAAACTCCGGCATGTTCAAACTACCAACTTTTCTCTGAGGAAATGAGAAGGGTCTTTGATCATCCTGTCAGTGGGAGAGAGGCATCTAACAAACTGCTTTGGCTTCGTCAGGGGGCTTGTAGCGTTGTGGACTTCGCCATTGAGTTTCGCACTCTCGCGGCGGAGAGCCAATGGAATTCGGAGGCGCTCATCGCCACTTTTCGCCATGGTCTCACGGATTAAATCAAGGACGAACTGGCTTCCAGAGATCCGGTGAGTGATTTGGAGTCTCTCTTTGATATCTCCGTTCGAGTGGATAATTGTCTCCGTGAGAGGCGAAGAGAACTTTTCACCCCGCTTCCGGAGACAAGAACCTTCCCTGCTTCGAAGCCATCCGAGAACCTCCGAGCCATCCAGAGTCCATCTTTGACTGATCCAGAGGAGCCCATGCAGTTGGGAGTAACTCATCTCTCGCAGCCTGAACGTGATCGCCGAATGAGAGAGGGATCTTGTCCCTATTGTGGGGAACCGGGCCACTTTCGCTCTTCTTGCCCAAAGTTGGTGGGAAAAGCCAGGGCTCGTCCAGGACGGAGCGACCTGTGATGATCGTAGCCATCCCTCCCGGTCCCACTGTTTCTAGGGTCCTGCTGGCATCCTCCCTTTTCTGGGGCAATCAACAACATGATCTTAAGGCCCTGGTGGATTCTGGGTCCGATGGTAACTTCATGGATCTGGGTTTAGCTAAACAGCTCAAAATTCCCCTGACCCATCCCACTGTTGTCGCCCTGGATGGAAGACCCCTGGGCTCCGGAACTATTCACCATCTTACTGCCCCCCTGTATTTGGGCGTGGAAGGACAACATTTCGAGACCATCCAATTCTCCCTTATCCACTCTCCCGTGTTTCCATTAGTTCTGGGTTACCCTTGGTTGGCCTGCCATAATCCACACATGGATTGGGCCGCCGGCCGGCTTACGGAATGGGGCTCCGCCTGCCACACCACCTGTCTTCGCTCCAAGTCTCCTTCCCAGCCCCAGGAGTCCCCATCGCACTCTGAATTGTCCCAAGTGCCTCCCGAGTATGAGGATTTAAGAGGTCTTCAGTAAGGTTCGAGCCACATTACTTCCCCCTCATAGGCCATATGACTGTGCCATTGACCTCCTGCCTGGGACATGCCCACCTAGGGGTAGGATCTTCTCCCTTTCTGCTCCAGAGACCGCCGTCATGGAGGATTACATCCGTGACGCCCTCGCCGCTGGCTTCATCCGTCCGTCCACCTCTCCTGCTGGTGCCGGTTTTTTCTTTGTGAGTAAGAAAGATGGAGGTCTCCGCCCCTGCATCGACTACCGTGGCCTTAACAGGATTACTATAAAAAACCGTTATCCTCTTCCGCTCATGTCGACGGCCTTCAAGCTACTACAGGGAGCCACAGTCTTCACAAAATTGGATCTCCGCAACGCCTACAACCTCATCCGCGTCCGCGAAGGGGACGAGTGGAAGACGGCATTCAACACACCTACTGGGCACTATGAGAACCTGGTCATGCCCTTTGGATTGACCAACGCCCCTGCTGTGTTCCAGGCGCTCATCAACGACGTCCTCCGAGACACGCTGAATCGCTTTGTCTTTGTCTACCTGGATGACATTCTCATTTTCTCCAAAACTCTTCACGATCATGTCCAGCATGTAAGGCAAGTCCTGCAACGTCTGCTTAACAACCTCTTGTTTGTCAAGGCTGAGAAGTGTGAGTTTCACGTTTCCACGGTTTCATTTCTGGGCTTCATCATCTCCAGCGGCAACATCCAAATGGACCCTGGCAAGACCCAAGCTGTCCGAGATTGGCCACCACTCACCTCTCTCAAACAGGTGCAACGTTTCTTGGGGTTTGCTAATTTCTATCGGAGATTCATCAGGAACTTTGGCACCATTGCTGCCCCTCTCAATGCCCTCACCAAAACCGCTTCCACCCGGTTCAATTGGTCTGCTGAGGCTGCGCAGGCTTTCGAGGACCTCAAGCGGCGCTTCATGTCTGCTCCTGTCCTCGTGATTCCAGATCCCTCACCCCCCTTCATTGTCGAGGTGGATGCCTCTGATATAGGAGTGGGTGCCGTTTTGTCCCAGCGGTCTAACGACAACAAACTGCACCCTTGCGCCTTCTTTTCTCGCCGACTCACTCCTGCAGAACGAAACTACGATATTGGGAACAGGGAATTACTTACAGTTAAGTTGGCACTGGAGGAGTGGAGACATTGGTTGGAGGGGTCTAAACACCCGTTCATTGTCTGGACAGACCCTAAGAATCTGGCCTATATCCAGGAGGCCAAACGGCTTAACTCTCGTCAAGCTCGCTGGGCACTGTTTTTCAATCGTTTCGACTTTGTCCTGTCATATCGTCCAGGATCCAAGAATCTCAAGCCTGATGCTTTCTCCAGGCAATTTGATCCACCCGAGCGGGAGAGACAACCAGAACCTATTCTTCCAACTTCTCGAATTGTAGCACCGGTTCACTGGGGGATCGAGACGCTGGTCAGAAAGGCGCAACAGAGGGAGGCAGACCCTGGCAATGGCCCACCAGGTCGCCTTTTTGTTCCCAACACGGCACGCTCAAGTCCTGCAGTGGGGGCATTTGTCGCGACTCACCGGTCATCCAGGCACATCCAAGACGCTGGAGTTCCTTCGCAGAAGGTTCTAGTGGCCCACCATGGAGAAGGACGTAAAGGTGTTCGTGGCAGCTTGTGCCATTTGTGCACGAAACAAGAACCCTCGATCTCGCCCCCAGGGTTTGCTGCATCCTCTCCCCATTCCCACCCGCCCCTGGTCACACCTCTCTGTGGATTTCATCACAGGCCTTCCACCATCTCAAGGCAACACTGTCATTCTGATCATCGTGGATCGCTTCTCCAAAGCCTGTCACTTTCTGCCCTTGCCTAAGCTTCCCTCAGCCCAAGAGACAGCCGAGCTCATGGTCCAGCATGTTTTCAGGTTGTTTGGTTTGCCTCTTGACATCGTCTCTGACCGTGGTCCACAATTCGCCTCCTGGTTTTGGAGAGCTTTCTATAAGCTCATTGGAGCTACTGTCAGCCTTTCCTCGGGTTTCCACCCTCAGTCTAACGGTCAAACGGAACGGATCAATGAAGACCTGGAGATGACCCTGAGGTGTCTCGTGTCCGCTAACCCTGCGACCTGGAGTCGTCACATCATCTGGGCTGAGTACGCGCACAACACCTTGCGCTGCTCCCCCACAGGAATGTCGCCATTCGAGTGCCAGTTCGGGTTTCAGCCTCCACTGTTCCACGAGCAGGAGCTCGAGGTGGGGGTTCCCTCCACGGAGAAGTTTGTCCAGCGCTGTCGACGGACCTGGAGGAGAGCGCGGCTGGCCTTACAACGAGCTTCTCGGCAACGACAGATCCAGGCCAACAAGCGGCGCAGACCGGCTCCTTCATTCCATCCTGGTCAGAGGGTCTGGCTTTCTACGCAGGATCTCCCGCTGCGAGTGGAGTCCCGCAAGCTGGCGCCCCGTTTCATCGGTCCCTTCACGGTGTTGAGGAAGGTCAACCTGGTGTCCTACCGTCTCCAGCTGTCCCGCTCCATGCGGACTCATCCTACCTTCTGTAGTGTCCGTGTGTTGATAAAGACACTAAAGACAGGAGTTGGTTCATAGGTGTTTACGAAGCAAAGTCTGGGGGGGGGGGTTCTAACGGATATACACAATATACAGGCTTATATAGCCCGAGTGGCAATTACCAGCATTACAGCACACCTGGGGCTCTTAAAGGTACATACACTACAATTCCTCCCCTTTTAGCTAACCAGTACATCATATTTTAAGTAATTATTAATTACATCATCATAGAAACCCCACAGTGCAGATAGAGGCCATTTCAGCCCATCGAGCCTGCACCGACACATATCACACCCGATCCCCGTAACCCCTACACCAACACATATCCCACCCTATCCCCGTAACCCCACGTATTTAATCCCCCTAACACTAAGGGTCAATTTAGCATAGCCAATCAACCTAACCCGCACATCTTTGGACTGTGGGAGGAAACTGGAGCACCCGGAGAAAACCCACGCAAACACGGGGAGAATGTGCAAACTCCACACAGACAGTCACCCGAGGCCGGATTCGAACCCGGGTCCCTGGCGCTGTGAGGCAACAGTGCTAACCACTATGCCACCGTGCTGCCATGTTATAAGAAAAATAATATACACATTGCTGTAGTTAATTAATTATAAGTCAGTCTCTCAGGAGGCTTCCTGACTCGGTCCGGATAACGCCTCGGGGGTGTAGTAGTTTCTGGTGGTGTAGTAGGTTCTTTTGGCAAGACTGATTTGGCTTGAATGCCAGTGTCGGGTTCATCGGGTTCCAGTATCACCAGATCGGAGGTAGATATGGGTATCTCTACTTCATCGTTAGACGTATAGAGTTGTGGTGTAGGTTGTCCCTTTTCGGATGACTTTATGATTTGGTCAGCATAGCGCCTTATTATGCTTTCTCCGATGTCCACGGTATACATCAGTGGTCCTAGTCATGTGCAGATAGTTCCAGGCTGCCATTTCTCGGTACGGTAGTCCCGGGCCAAAACTTGTTGACCTATCTGGAAGGTTCTAGTTGGCCTTTCATTCATGCCTTGAAACTGCCGGTTCTCCACGTCCCTTCTGATGTTGGGCTTGACCAAATCCAGCCGGCATCTTAGGGTTCTATTGAAGAACATCATGGCGGGAGTTTGGTTGGTAACCATATGTGTTGCATTCCTGTATGCGAATAAGAAGTTATCCACCTTGTGCTGAAGTTTTATGTCTTCATTACCCATGGCCTTTATGGCCTTCTTGAAGGTCTGGACAAACCTTTCAGCCAATCCATTGGTGGCAGGATGGTAATGGGCGGACGTGTAGTGCTTAACCCCATTTTTTTTTTTAAGGACTTTCTGAATTCTTTGGACACAAATTGCAGTCCGTTATCAGAACATACCTGTTCTGGCAGCCCATTCCTGGCAAATATGGTCCTTAATACTGTGATGGTTTTTTCCGTGGTGGTGGACATCTTTATTACCTCCGGCCACTTGGAGTGTGCATCAACCGCGATTAAGAACATTGAGTCCATAAATGGACCAGCAAAGTCGATGTGCACCCTTTGCCAGGGAGAGGAGGGCCACTCCCATGGATGTAGAGGGGCTTGTGGTGGAGCGTTTTGGACCTTCTGGCATCCTAGGCAGCTCTTGGTCATTTCTTCGATGTCTCCATCGATACCTGGCCACCATACAAACGCCCTAGCTAGGTTCTTCATTTTCACTCCACCCAGATGCCCCTCGTGAAGCTCCTTTAGCACTTTATCCTGGAGTTTGGGTGGAATCACCACTCTGGATCTGTAGTGTCCGTGTGTAGATAAAGACACTGAAGACAGGAGTTGGTTCATAGGTATTTACTAAGCAAGTCTGGGGGGGGGGGTTTCTAAAGGATATACACAATACACAGGCTTATATAGCCCAAGTGGCAATTACCGGCATTACGCACACCTGGGGCTCTTAAAGGCACATACACCATAATTGCTCTTAAAGGCACATACACCACAGGATCCACACAGCAAGGTTCCTCGGCACACTGACAGCTGTTCTCTTCTTTGCGAGAATGCTGGCAACAGTGGTTCGTCATGTGCTGGCCATCCCTTCACTGTTAAATCGTAGACCCGTGAGAGAGTCGGGTCATTTCTCGTCTCCCTTTCAATGGCAGAATTTGTTACTGGTAGACATTCCACTATGGTAGAGTGGAACATGTCTACTGTAGGTGCCTCTTCTACCGTTGGCAACGGTAGGCGCGATAAACCGTCAGCATTCCCATGCTGTTTTGATCCTTTGTATTCTATGTTGTATTGGTGTGCCCCTAGAAAAAGGGACCACCTCTGTAGCCTTAGCGCTGTCATAGAGTCACAGAGCCATAGAGTTATACAGCACGGATAGAGGCCCTTCGGCCCATCGTGTCCATGCCGGCCATCAAGCCCTGTCTAATCTAATCCCATATTCCAGCATTTGGTCCGTAGCCTTGTATGTTATGGCATTTCAAGTGCTCATCCAAATGCAAATCCAAATCATAATGGGAACACCCTTTTTAGGGTTGAATATGGAGATGAGGGGTTGATGGTCAGTCAACAAGGTAAATTTTTGTCCGTGTAGGTAATGGTTGAATTTTTTCACTCCCCATACCAGGCTGAGTGCTTCCCTGTCGATTTGGGCATAGTTACGCTCAGCTGAGTTTAATGAGCGTGACGCAAAAGCTATCGGCCGTTCTGAGCCATTAGGGAATTTATGGGATAATACTGCTCCTATGCCATAAGGGGATGCATCGCACGCCAGTCTGATTGGCAGTGATGGGTTGTAATGAGCCAAAACTACTTTGGATGTGATTAAGTCTTTGCATTTATGGAAGGCACGCTTACAGTCTTCGTTCCATTTCCAAATCACTCCTGTTTGTAGAAGTTCATTAAGAGGGTGTAGAAGAGTTGATAAGTTCGGTAAAAATTTATGATAGTAATTTATTAATCCCAGGAACGACCTTAATTGTGAAACATTTTCAGGTGCTGGGGCTTTTATGATCGCTTCAATTTTTTCAGGTGATTTATGCAACCCTTCATTATTAATTATGTGGTCACAATATGATATCTGATTTTGGAAAAATTCGCACTTGGGGCGATTTGCTCGTAGGCCCTGTTCTTTCAGCCTAGTGAGCACCTGCTCCAAATTGGCAAGGTGCTCGTTGTCGTTTTCTCCTGTTACAAGGATGTCGTCTAGGTAGCATTGAGTCCCCGGAATCCCTTGCAGGACTTGCTCCATAGCTCTTTGCCAGATAGCTGGAGCTGATGCTACTCCAAAAACCAGTCGATTGTACTGGTACAGGCCTTTGTGTGTGTTTATCGTGAGATACCTTTTAGAGGCCTCCTCAACCTCCATCTGTAGATATGCCTGTGCCAAGTCAATTTTGGTGATACGTTTCCCTCTGGATAGTGAGGCGAAAATATCTTCTATCCTCAGAAGAGGATACTGTACTATGTGAAGGACCGGGTTTACAGTCACCTTGAAGTCTCCACAGATGCGAATTTTTCTCTGTTCTTCAGATTTATCATTATTCAATGCTTTTTTCATGACTGGAATGATGGGTGTTGCCCACTCGCTCCAATCTATTTTGGATAATACGCCTGCCTTTTCCAAATTCTCCAGCTCTGCCTCGACTGCTGGACGAATTGCGTATGGCACCGGTCTTGCCTTAAAACATTTTGGAATTGCTGCATCTTCCACTTTTATTGAGGCGGTGATGCCTTTCAAGGTTCCTAGTTTCTCTTGAAACACTTCTTTGGCGTTGGCCAAGATGTCTTTTAATCGTTTAGGTATGATGTCATCATTGTTTTTTTCCTTACTGGTCACCGTCAGTGCCTGAATGGAGTGCCAGTCTAAACGTATCTTTCTGATCCATTCACGTCCCAACAACGGTGGACCACCATCTTATAGAATGTATAAATACAACTTTTGTATTTCTTTGCCGTTTTATACAACAGGCACCCTTATTTTTCCTTTGGGGTATACTTTCTGCCCCGTATATGTTTTTAAGATAATGGATGTGTCTTTTAGAGGTATATGCAAAAATAGCCTCTCGTAATCCCGTCGATTTATTATGGTTAGAGCTGATCCTGTATCTAGCTCCATTTTAACTGGGGACCCTGCTATCGTGAGGGTAACCCAAATAGTTTGGTAATCATCTTTGGCAAGTACATTATGTAATTTGAGACAGCTTAGTCTCTTGTTTTGGAGTCGCTATCGCTCTTCTGGTCTTCGGAGCTACCGTCCGTCATCATTTGTACCTTCCTGTACTTTCCTTTATTGATTTTTTTTTTTCTGTCTGTGGATTTATTTTGTCCAGATCGGCATACCCGTGCAATGTGTCCAATCTTTCCGCATTGCCTGCATGCTTTGTCCTTGAACCAGCAGTCCCTCTGGTTATGGGCGGATCTGCCGCAGCGATAACATCTTTTGAAACCCTGTGTCATTTCATGGGTGCCGAAGTCCTGTGTCTTTTGTTGTATCTCTGCAGCTCCTCTTGCTGCTGCTTCGTATGATACAGCCATACTGAAAGCTTTGTCCAATGTTAAATCTTTTTCAGAAAGCAGCCTTTTTTGTGTTCCTTCACTTAAGAGACCGCAAACGAATTTGTCTTGAAGATAATCTGATAGTCCTGCCCCCAATTGGCAGTACTTTGATAGCTTTCTTAATTCGGTTCGGTAATCAGCGTTACTTTCATTCTTGTGTTGATTTCTCTTGAAGAATTTGAATCGTTCCGCTATCAGCAGCGGTGTTGGGTTTAAGTGCTCCTGCAGGGTAGCAACAATTTCTTTAAAATTCTTGTCCTTTGGTTTGGCTGGAGTGATTAAATTTCGTAACAGCCCGTATGCCTTTGCGCCCATTAGGTTCAGCAGTACTGAAGCTTTTTTTTCATCTTCTATTCCATTTGCAGTGCAATATACCTCTACTCTTTCCACGTATGTGGTCCAATCTTCTATTTCAGTATCAAAAGCATCAATATTGCCAGACTTAGGCATTTCAGAAAAGATATGGCGCTTCCCGCGCTTTTCTTTCTTTTCTGCAGCAAAGATATGGCGCGTCCCGCGCTTTCCCGCCGCTGCTGCCGATGACAACGCTGTTTCCCGCGGTTTCCGTTCTTTTTTTGATTTATTTACAGTTGGAGACTCGTTCCCGCCGGACTTTCTCTCCAGGTCTGAACGCTGACCTGCTTGCCGCGCCGGCCGTCTCCCGAGTGCTCCCTCCCAGTCCATTATTGCTTGCTTGTCTCAGCTGTAGAGCCAGCCGCTGGAGCCCCAGCCTGATGCCCAGGAAGGATTAGCGCAGTACCTGCCACCAGCTTGGCCAGCTGGTGAAACCACAGCTTCTCTCACTTTCTTGAGTCCTCTGGACGCCCGAGGAATCGATGTCCTTGAGGTGCTGCCGAATTGCAGGCAAGTCCGTTTCCACGTCGTTGCCACTGTAGTGTCCGTGTGTTGATAAAGACACTGAAGACAGGAGTTGGTTCATAGGTGTTTACTAAGCAAAGTCTGGGGGGGGGTTCTAACAGATATACACAATATACAGGCTTATATAGCCCGAGTGGCAATTACCGGCATTACAGCACACCTGGGGCTCTTAAAGGCACACCTTCCATGTCTCCCGGCTCCGGCCAGTGGCCTTCAGTTCCCTGGTGCCCGCCACGAGGCCTCCTCCTGCTCCCCGCATCATCGAAGGCCAGCCTGCCTACATGGTCCGTCGCCTGATGGACTCTCGCCGGGTTCGCGGGGGCCTCCAGTTCCTGGTGGACTGGGAGGGATATGGTCCGGAGGAACGCTCCTGGGTCCCGGACCGGAACATCCTGGATCACGATTTAGTGCAGAACTTTCTTCGTCGTCGCCATGGGCCTTTTGGGTGAACGTCAGGGGCCGTTCCTAGGGGGGGGGTCCTGTCAGGAATGGTCCAGGTTCTGCCTCGCCTCACCACCAGAGGGCACCATGAACTCTTAATTGTGTCCTTCTTTATTCCTAATTGTACTCACCTGTGCATGGTTATATGCCTACTATTTAAGTGGTGCTTAGTTTATGTTCATTGCTCAGTCTTGAGTTTCACTGCCTTGTGATTCCTCTTGCCGGCCTGCTAGCCTGTATCTGTGCTGTTGTTATTTTGTTTATTTCAAGTAAAGTCTATCTTTGTTTTTGCAACCTAACCTCTGCCTCAGTTTGCCTTCCTGCAGTTGAGTTCACCAAGTTCCATTTCTCACAGGACAACCACATGTGCAGGAAGTGTCGTTAGCTGGAGGGGCTCAAGCTCCAGATTTTGGAGCTTGAGAAGTGGCTACTGTCACTGCGGTGCATCGTGAGGCTGAGAGCTTTGTGGATAGCATGTTTCAGGAGGTGGTCACCCCGCAGCGTAAGAGTGTGCAGGCAGAGAGGGAATGGGTGACCGTCAGACAGACAAGGAGGACCAGGCAGGCAGTGCAGGAGTCCCCTAGTGCACCTCACTCTCCAACCAGTATTCAAAGACTGGTGAGGGCAATGGTCCCTCTGGGGAGTACAGCCAGAGCCATGTCCATGGCACCACAGGTGGCTCAGCTGTACGGTGGGGCGGGGGGGAGGAGGAAGATCGGGAAAGCAATAGTGATAGGAGATTCAAGAGTTAGGGGAACAGACAGGTGTTTCTGCGGCCACAGACGTGATTCCAGGATGGTATGTTGCCTCCCTGGTGCCAAGGTGAAAAATGTCACTGAGCGGCTGCAGAACATTCTGAGGAGTGAAGGTGAACAGCCAGAGGTCATAGTTCATATTGGTACCAATGACATAGGTAGAAAGAGGGATGAGGTCCTGCAGGCAGATTTTAAGGAGCTAGGAAAGAGATTAAAAAGCAGGACCTCAAAGGTAGTAATCCCTGGATTACTCCCAGTGCCACGCGCTAGTGAGTTTAGAAATAGGAGGATAGAGCAGATGAATGTGTGGCTGGAGAGATGGCGCAGGAGGGAGGACTTCAGATTCCTGGGGCATTGGGGCTGGTTCTTGGGGAGGTGGGACCTGTACAGGCCGGATGGGTTGCACCTCAACAGGGCCGGGACCAATGTCCTCACGAGGGGGTGGGGGGTTTGGTAGTGCTGTTGGGAAGGGTTTAAACTAATTTGGCAGGGGGATGGGCACCAGGCTGTAGCATTAAAACAGAGAAACAAGGTGCTCAAATGATTGGGAGAGACAGATAGCACGAGAGTAAGAAATACTACAGTATTAGGTGGGGTCAGTCTGAGAGAGAATACAAGAAGGGTCTAAGATAGGTTTACAGTGCATGTGTGTGAATGCATGAAGTGTGGTAAATAAGGTTGGTGAGCTGCAGGCGCAAATAGCCACATGGGAATATGATGATGTGGCGATAACGGAGACCTGGCTCAAAAAAAGGCAGAATTGGGTTTAAAATATTCCTGGATATAAGGTGTTCAGGAAAGATAGGGAAGGAAAGAAAGGAGGTGGTGTGGCAGTAATTGGTTAAGGAGAATGTTACAGTGCTGGAGAGAGAGGATGTCCTGGAGGGGTCAAGGACAGAATCTATTTGGTTACAGTTAAGAAATAATAGAGGTGCCATTACACTACTAGATGTATTCTATAGGCCACCAACTAGTGGGAAGAATGTAGAGGAGCAAATTTGCAGGGAAAGTGCGAGGAGGGGAGGGGGTGCGAGGAGGGGAGAGGGTGCGAGGAGGAGGGATGGAGTGCGAGGAGGAGGGAGTGCCGAGGAGGAGGGAGTGCGAGGAGGAGGGAGTGCGAGGAGGGGAGGGGGTGTGAGAAGGAGGGGGTGTGGGGAGGGGGGAGTGTGAGGAGGGGGGTGTGTGAGGGGGGAGAGGTGTGGGGGAGGGGGTGTGGGGAGGGGGGTGTGAGGAGGGGGGGAGTGTGAGGATGGGGGAGTGTGAGGGGGGAGAGGTGTGTGGGAGGGGAGGGGAGGGGGGAGTGTGAGGATGGGGGAGTGTGAGGGGGAGAGGTGGTGTGGGGAGGGGAGGGGAGGGGGGAGTGTGAGGAGGGGGGAGTGAGGAGGGGGGGAGTGAGGAGGAGGGGTGTGAGGGGGGAGGGGGTGTGGGGAGGGGGGAGTGTGAGGAGGGGGGAGTGTGAGAGGGGGAGAGGTGTGTGGATGGGGTGTGGGGAGGGAGAGGGAGGGGGGGAGTGTGAGGAGGAGGGGGGAGTGAGGAGGAGGGGGTGTGAGGAGGAGGGGGTGTGAGGAGGAGGGGGGAGTGAGGAGGAGGGGGGTGAGGAGGAGGGGGTGTGAGGAGGAGGGGGTGGAGGAGGTGGGAGTGTGAGGAGGGGGAGGGGGGAGGGGATGTGATGAGGAGGGGTGTGTGAGGAGAGGGGGTGTTGAAGAGGGGAGTGTGAGGAGGGGAGGGGATGTGATGAGGAGGGAGTGTGAGGAGGGGGGAGGGGGAGGGGATGAGATGGAGTGGTGTGAGGAGAGGGGGTGGTGAAGAGGGGGGGAGTGTGAGGAGGGGAGGGGGGATGTGATGAGGAGGGAGTGTGAGGATGAGGGAGTGCGAGGAGGGGGTGAGTGTGAGGAGGGTGGGATCTCTGTTGGAGGGTGGAGGAAGGAGGGGAGTGATGGAGGAGGGGTTGTGAGGAGGGGAGGGGTTGCGAGGAGGGGGGAGGTGTGAGGAGGGGGGTGTGATTCAGTGATAGAATGTCTCGCTCCAGTAAATCCTATTCGCCCTCTCCTGGCTCCCATTATCTTCATATCTCCCATTTCGGTAAATTTATGACCTTATATCAGTAACTGTGTTAATTTCACTGCTTTGAAAGAAATGCATTATTTATTAAACTAGTAACCAAATCGCCTTTACTTTGCCTTTGTTGACCCTGAATAAATAGATTTGGAACCTCTCCAAGTTCAGTAGCAATAAATCATTTAAAAACAAGCTAATGTATTTAGCAAATGTTAAATGACTTTCTTCACAAACATACCTGAGTTTCCCAAGTAACATAAATTATTGATGTGCCTACGTTTGTGTTATATTCTGATGCCTGATTGTAAAATCTAGGTCAGTATTTGTACCTTTCCTTCTTGCATGTGTGCACTTTTTCTGACTCGCACTCACGCACTCTCATTTTTTCTTTCTCCCTCTCCCCTCTGTTTCTCTCCCTCTCTCTCTTATCATGCTTTGAATCATTGAGGTGAATTGCAAGGCTGCATTCCAAATAAAAATAAGCATATTGCTTTCTTACTCCGAGCTCACTGGTGCCCCTTTCCCGCACTATCCTCATATCCCTTGATTCCCCTAGAGTCCAAAAATCTATTGATCTCAGCCTTGAATATATTCAAAGACTCCGCATCCACATCCTCTGGGGCAGAGAATTCCAAAGATTCACAACCCTCTGAGTGAAGAAATTCCTCCTCATCTCAGTCCCCTTATCCTGAGATTATGCCGGCTAGTTCTAGACTCTCCAGCCAGGGGATACAGCCTCTCAGCTTCTACCCTGTAGCCTAGCTTGGTCGAACTCAGTCTAGCTCAGCCCAGCATTTTTCCTTACTACAGGCAGTCTCGATGACTAATCTTTTGCTGCACGGTCATTCGAGGAATGCTGTGATCTGGGTAAACTCAGCAGGTGGGACAGCTCGATACGTAGGGCAGGTGATTGGGCTGTTTGATTACCCACGATACCTGCGACAGTGACTGGCACCAACCGAACCATCACCGATCACTCGGCCCACCATCAACGCCCAGAGATTGCACTCGAAGGGTTAAAGGATACAATCCTTTTCAGCACCAATCACACATTTTAAAATCAACATAATAGAATATTATCTGATCCCCCAGACCTCAGAATTTCACTCCCTGGTTGTAAGATATTTGTGAAGCACTCAACATTCACTTAGCATGGCCGTACGCTCAAAGAATGTTCTGGCAATCATCCACTCTTTAAACAGCATGACATGTTAGCAGAATCTGTCTCAAGGACAGCGTCAGTGAAGAATGATCTGATATTACACATCTGAAATTCAATACTTTAATAGCATCCAGACTTAAACTGTATTAAAGGGACATGTCTGTCGAATTGCTCTATGACCTAAATGTTATTAAAGGAGATGATTCTGTGACTCTCAGGAATGTTCAGTTGTCCCTTTATATCTGTGAGCTACCTGACAACAGCCTGTAATTATAGAGCGTCTATAACGCAGTAAATTGTCCCACAGGATTTTACAGACCAGATCGGACCCTGAGCAAGGGGAGAAGGGTAGGGGTGGGGAGACTGCAGTCACAGTCAGAGTTAGGTTCGAAGGGGATGAGGAGAGAGGCTGCAAGGTGAAGAGGTTTTAGGGGAGAATTCTAGAATATGCCCCCAAGACTGGTACAGATATCAAACATGGGACTGTCCCCTGGCATCGCCCCTCACCCAGCTCCTCCGGTATCTCCCCCCTCACCCTATCATCTCACCCTCCCCTCCCCCCTTCCCTGGAATCACCCTTTCCTCTGGCATCTCCCCCCCCACCCCCCTCACTCACCCCATAATTGCACCCTCCCCTGGCATCACAAAGCTTTGAAGGTGACAGGGCAAGTTGATAAAGCGGTTAACAAAGCTTATGGGATAGTAGGCTTTGTCAATAGGAGCATTGAATACAAAAACAAGGAAGTCATGCTAATCCTGATGAGGCCTCAGCTGGGGTATTTTGTACAATTCTGGACACCACGCTTTAGGAAGGATGTCAAGGCCTTGGAGAGGGTGCAGAGGAGATTTACCAGGAAGATACCTGGGATGAGGGACTTCAGTTATATAAAGAGATTGGAGAAGCTGGGATTGCTCTCCTTCGACCAGAGACGGTTAAGGGGAGACCTAATAGAGGTGTTCAAAATTATGAGGGGTTTTGATAGAGCAAGTCGGGAGAAACGGTTCCCTCTGGCGAGTGGGTCGGTAACCAGAGGTCAGAGATTTAAAATAATTGGCAAATAAACTAGAGGGGACATGAGGAGAAATTTCTCCACACACAGGGTTGTTGTGATCTGGAACGCTCTACCTGAAAGGGCAGTGGAATCGGATTCCAGAGGAACTTTCAAAAGACAATTGGACATGTAGTTGAAGAGGACTCATTTGCAAGGTTATAGGGCAAGAGCTGGGGAGTGGGACTAATTGAATAGCTCTCCCAAAGAGCCGGCACAGGCACAACGGGCTGAATGGCCTCCTTCTGTGCTGTAAGATTCTATGATTCTGTGATTGGAGGGCAAAGTGGGATGTGTTGAAAAAGGAGATTGGAATGGAACAGATTAACTATATTCCACTAAAAAGGAAGGAAACTGTTAGTTTTAGGATGCCGTGGATAAACAAAGTTAGAAACTAATTCAAATTGAAGAGGCACTGTCAGAATAATGTGAAAAATCTGAGAGAGAATAGGCAATAAGAAGAGGTGAAGAGAAGGATAAGGAAAGCATGAGGGAAAAATCAAAAAACTTCAAGAGCAACTGTAATGTTTTTTACAAATCTATCAGTAAGAAGAGAATTATTAAGAGTGAGGTGGGGCCTGAAGGGAGAGGATTGTCACTTTGTAGATGATCAAAAAATGACAAAAGAGCTTAATAAAAACTTTGCATCTGCCTTAACTAAAGCGAAGGTGAATCCTGAAGTGGTTGAGAGCTAAATCAGAGATATTACGATGGATAAAAGAATTTCAGATAAGTTGGTTAAGCTTTAGGAAGACAAAGTTCCAGATCCTGGGATCCTTGGAGGAAATTCTTGAAGCCCTAGAAAGGTTCTATTGAGTGTGGATGAAGGTGGATAAAGAAAAGAGGGGTGAAGGGATATGGGAACAGGATGGGTAAATGGCCTGTTTCCGTGTTGTAGTTATGTACAGCGGACTCGCATTGCTGCTACATCTGCTGGGATCACTCTGGCTCTGTGCTGGGATCGCTCTGGCTCTGTGCTGGGATCGCTCTGGCTCTGTGCTGGGAATGCTCTGGCTCTGCTGGGATCCCTCTGGCTCCATGCTGGAATCGCTCTGGCTCCATGCTGGGATCGCTCTGGCTCCGTGCTGGGATTGGCCTGGCTCTGTGCTGGGATTGCTCTGGCTCTGTGCTGGGATTGGTCTGGCTCCATGCTGGGATCGCTCTGGCTCCATGCTGGGATCGCTCCGGCACCGTGCTGGAATTGGTCTGGCTCTGTGCTTGGATTGGCCTGGCTCTGTGCTGGGATCACTCTGGCTCCGTGCTGGGATTGGCCTGGCTCTGTGCTGGGATTGCTCTGGCTCTGTGCTGGGATTGGTCTGGCTCCATGCTGGGATTGCTCTGGCTCTGTGCTGGGATCGCTCTGGCTCTGTGCTGGGTTCGCTCTGGCTCCGTGCTGGGTTCGCTCTGGCTCCGTGCTGGGATCGCTCTGGCTCTGTGCTGGGATTGCTCTGGCTCTGTGCTGGGATCGCTCTGGCTCTGTGCTGGGTTCGCTCTGGCTCCGTGCTGGGATCGCTCTGGCTCTGTGCTGGGATTGGTCTGGCTTTGTGCCTGTTCTTTGGATTTCTCTCGCTGTCTAGAAAGTGGAGAAAAGCCGAGAGCTGGATTTATCCAGATTGAGATCCTGGGGCAGGAGACTCCAATTCCACTTCACAGGCACTCCCCAACAATAGGAGAGTAGGTAGGACTGAGCATGTTGTAGGCAGCAGAGTGGAGAATGGGTCACTCCTTATATGGCCACGCTCTACCCTTCCCAGGAACGCTTGATGCCAGCACTGATTGCAAGAAGAAAAATGTGGCCTATTCCCTGGATTGACATATCATCAGCCAAGGCTGGATTCAAACCTTGGGTCTGGAGGTCAGAGGGCAGCATGCTAACAAAAATGATCCGGTCCCAAGAACATCTAATTCTGAAAGGAATTGTGCACATGATGCCACCTCCTCCAATTTCACAGAACTGAGTGTAAATAGGCCACAGAGCCAATACTGTACTCTGAAGCTCGACTATGCATGGTGCTCCAGTCTCCCATTACTCCTGTCCATCTCTGTCACTGAACTATAATTAACAACTTAAAAGTTGATTCAATGCAGTGTCATGACTCTATGGGAGCTCATCCTGTATATTGTGTCCAAGACACAACCAATCTAAGGCTATCACAACACATCCAGTATGAAATGCCACTAACAATGTACACTGCACTTTATAACGCAGGGACTATTTGTCTTGCTGTCATCGGCTGCTTTGACCTGACGCCCTGAGAACTCACAGCTGGGAAAAAAATGTAATGTCCCCTCAACTGCGAGATAATCAAACAAGGGACATTGTGTTTCCGCTCTGTGCCCAACATAATTGTCAAGGCAAATGAACTCCTCCAATCAGGGAGGTCTAGTGAAGCCAAAGGTCAGGGCAGCATTTAATCAAGAATGGAGAAGAGACAGAGCTTGGAACCTGCAGATTGCGTTTTGTGGAATATTCTGTATTAAAGGTGCGTTGTCAAATCCCAGCGTTCTGGCCTCGGACTCAGAGAGCGAACGACATCCTGCGAAAATGAAACAGCGTCAGGTCCCTGAGTGCCTGCCGATCCTCCATAATCACTGAAAGTTAACATGCAGGTACAGCAAGCAATTAGGAAAGCAAATGGTATGTTGGCCTTTATTGCAAGAGGATTTGAGTATAAGAGTAAAGATGTCTTACTGCAATTATATAGGGCCCTGGTGAGACCACACCTGGAGTATTGTCTACAGTTTTGGTCTCCTTACCTAAGGAAGGATATACTTGCCATAGAGGGAGTGCAACGAAGGTTCACCAGACTGGTTCCTGGGATGGGGGATTGTCCTATGAGGAGAGATTGAGTAGACTAGATCTATATTCTCTAGAGTTTAGAAGAATGAGAGGTGATCTCATTGAAACATACAAAATTCTTACAGGGCTTGACAGGGTAGATGCAGGGAGGACGTTTCCTCTGGCTGGGGAGTCTAGAACCAGGGGTCACAGTCTCAGAATAAGGGGTCGGCCATTTAGGACTGAGATGAGGAGAAATTTCTTCACTCAGAGGGTGGTGAATCTTTGGAATTCTCTACCCCAGAGAGCTGTGGAGGCTCAGTCGTTGAGTATATTCAAGACAGAGATCAATAGATTTTTGAATATTATGGAAATCAAGGAATATGGGATAGTGCAGGAAAGTGGAGTTGAGGTAGAAGATCAGCCATGATCTTATTGAATGGCGGAGCAGGCTCGAAGGGCCAAATGGCCTCCTCCTGCTCCTATTTCTTATGTTCTTATGTAATATACACACAGAGCCTGTGTACTGTGCATATACAGACAGACACTTCTATTCCTCGTAACATTCCTACAGGATCTGCTGTGCGTTAGTGGGGTAACTTTCTGAGTTTGAGCAGGGTCTGCGAGCCCCCATGTTCTGCTATTCTGTGTAATACACACGGGCTCTGCTATTCCGTGTAATACACACGGGCTCTGTTATACCGTATAATGCACACGAGCTCTGCTATACCGTACAATGCACACGGGCTCTGTTATACCGTACAATGCACACGAGCTCTGCTATACCGTATAATGCACATGAGCTCTGCTATACCGTACAATGCACACGGGCTCTGCTATACCGTATAATGCACACGGGCTCTGCTATACTGTATAATGCACACGGGCTCTGCTATACCGTATAATGCACACAGGCTCTGCTATACCGTACAATGCACACGAGCTCTGCTATACCGTATAATGCACATGAGCTCTGCTATACCGTACAATGCACACGGGCTCTGCTATACCGTACAATACACACAGGCTCTGCTATACCGTATAATGCACACGAGCTCTGCTATACCGTATAATGCACACGGGCTCTGCTATACCGTATAATACACACGAGCTCTGCTATACCGTACAATACACACGAGCTCTGCTATACCGTATAATACACACGGGCCCTGCTATTCTGTGTAATACACACGGGCTCTGCTATTCCGTGTAATACACACGGGCTCTGCTATTCCGTGAAATACACACGGGCTCTGCTATTCCGTATAATACACACGGGCTCTGCTATTCCGTGTAATACACACGGGCTCTGCTATTCTGTGTAATACACACGGGCTCTGCTATACCGTACAATACACAAGGGCTCTGCTATTCCGTGTAATACACACGGGCTCTGCTATTCTGTGTAATACACACGGGCTCCGCTATACCATGTAATACACATGGGCTCTGCTATACCGTACAATACACACGAGCTCTGCTATACCGTATAATACACACGAGCTCCGCTATACCATGTAATACACACGGGCCCTGCTATTCTGTGTAATACACACGGGCTCTGCTATTCCGTGTAATACACATGGGCTCTGCTATTCCGTGTAATACACATGGGCTCTGCTATTCCGTGTAATACACACGGGCTCTGCTATTCCGTGTAATACACACGGGCTCTGCTATACCGTGTAATACACATGGGCTCTGCTATACCGTGTAATACACACAGGCTCCGCTATACCGTGTAATACACACGGGCCCTGCTATTCTGTGTAATACACATGGGCTCTGCTATTCCGTGTAATACACATGGGCTCTGCTATTCCGTGTAATACACACGGGCTCTGCTATTCCGTGTAATACACACGGGCTCTGCTATTCCGTGTAATACACATGGGCTCTGCTATTCCGTGTAATACACATGGGCTCTGCTATACTGTGTAATACACACGGGCTCCGCTATACCGTGTAATACACATGGGCCCTGCTATTCCGTGTAATACACACGGGCTCCGCTATTCCCCTATAACCTGCATGTAATTGTCAGGGAAGCTATACTAAGTGGGATTGCGATCAGATCCCCGTTATGCGGGGCCTCCATTCTGTGAGTTAGAGGCCAGATCTGTAGAATTCCGCTGATGCAAACGGGTCCAATCAGCCCGGACCCTCACAGCCTCTTAGTGAATGGTACAAGCTGGAGTCAGAACGATCGTCTGTTCTTTGTGCAGTTCTGACCTTCGGGTAGATAAATCTGTCTGTCTTACTGCCATATAAGGATTTGCTTTTACACTTTGCCCTAGATATAGTTAGAAAGGCAGCTTAGGAGTGAGGGCCTTGGATCTTACTTTAGAGACCGAGGGTGTCTCTGTAATCCTAGCTATTGGAAGCGAATGTAAACTTAGGGCAAAGGTCATGGAAGGTCGATGATGTAATGGCCTCTCGTTAATGCTAAAATAACCAGGCCATTTGAATGTGAAGCTAGCGAATCGACTGTCGGCCACCCTGTTACCGAGCTCAGTAACTGTAACGTGACATCTCCTGCAGCCTTTGCATCATCATGTGTTTTGTATGTGAGCATCATTTCCCCAAATAAATCTATAAGCAAAGGATTCTGTTTCTGGAACTCTCACTCCGTGCCAGCTTGTCTCTCTAGCAAGTCCAACAGTGATTTGTTATTCTGTACAGCCTGATGCTGTAAGATGCATTGGCCTTTTTAATATTGGCAGGTACTGCCCTGTAATACATGCAGGCTGTGCAATCACTTATAATAGTCGCTATTTTCTACGTGTACTAGGTCCACTATTACATTTAAGACATATGGGGGCAGATTTATGCCTTCACCGGGTGGTGGTAATCTGGTGGAGCTGATCGCTTGTCCTTTAAACCAATTCTCATTCTATTGAATTCAATTAAATAAAAAGTGAACGCGTTCCACAATGGGTGATGCACTCCACCAAATTACCACCCAGTGATCGCAGAAGGAGGCCATTCAGCCCATCGTGCCTGTGCCGGCTCTTTGAAAGAGCTCTCCAATTAGTCCCACTCCCCTGCTCTTTCCCCAGAGCCCTGCAATGTTTTCCCCTTCAAGTATTTCTCCAATTCCCTTTTGAAAGTTACTATTGAATCTGCTTTCAGGCAGCGCGTTCCAGATCACAACTTGCTGCGGTAAAATATTTGTCCTCATCTCCCCTCTGGTTCTTTTGCCAATTATCTTAAATCTGGGTCCTCTGGTTACCGCCCCCACTGCCAGTGGAAACAGTTTCTCCTTATTTACTCTATCAAAACACCTCATAATTTTGAACACCTCTATTAAATCTTCCCTTAACCTTCTCTGCTCTAAGGAGAACAACTCCAGCTTTTCCAGTCTCCCCACATAACTAAAGTCTCTCATTCCTGGTACCATTCTGGTCAATCTCCTCTGCACCCTCTCCAAGGCCTTGACATCCTTCCTAAAATGTGGTGCCCAGAATTGGACACAATACTCCAGCTGAGGCCTAACCAGTGATTTGTAGAGGTTGACCATAACTCCCTTGTTTTTATACTTTATGCCTCTATCTATGAAGCCAAGGACCCCAAATTATTTTTTAACAGCCTTCTCAACTTGTCCTGCCACCTTCAAAGATTAGTGTACGCACCCCCCCAGGTCTCTCTGTTCCTGCACCCCCTTTAAATTGTACCATTTAGTTTATATTCCCTCTCCTCATTCTTCCTTCCAAAATGTATCACTTCACACTTCTCTGCATTAAATTTCATCTGCCACGTGTCTTCCCATTTCACCAGTCTGTCTGTGTCCTCCTGAAGTCTGTTACTATCCGCCTCACTGTTTGCTACATCTCCGTGACTGCAGCAGCACAAGGTTTTCCAGAAAGGAATCTTACTCAATTACCACAAGGAAGGCGAGTGAGGAGTATGAAATATTACATTGTGCAGTAGGAGACTAGGCTTGGGGGCTAAGGCACACTAGAGGGGGCTTTACTTTGGACCTGACTCGTGTTATACCTGGCACGAGAGTTCTTGATGGCAATGGGTTCAGAAAGTGTTGCTGCTCAGGGGTGAAGTATTGGGGGGTCCAGGAGAGCTGTACCCCAGTGTGAGTCAGTGTCTCTTGGGGGTGAAGGTGGGGAGGGGGGATTAGTGTGGGGGGGGAGCTGTGCAAAAACAAAAGACTCATCAAATAGTGACCGGTGCTGTCAGCACCTGCGTTGCCCAGTGTGCGAGGCTGCCTAATCTGTGTTTCACTTGTACCGTAGAGTTAATGGAATATTCCTGTTATAAGAACATAAGACGTAGGAGCAGGAGGAGGTCATTCGGCCCCTCGAGCCTGCTCCGCCATTCGGCCCCTCGAGCCTTCTCCGACATTCAGCCCCTCGAGCCTGCTCCGCCATTCGGCCCCTCGAGCCTGCTCCGCCATTCGGCCCCTCGAGCCTGCTTCGCCATTCGGCCCCTCGAGCCTGCTCCGCCATTCGGCCCCTCGAGCCTGCTCCGCCATTCGGCCCCTCGAGCCTGCTCCGCCGTTCAATAAGATCGTGGCTGATCTGATCTTGGCCTCAACTCCACTTCCCTGCCCGCTCCCCATAACCCTTCACTCCCTTATCGTTCAAAAATCTGTCCATCTCCACCTTAAATATATTCACTGACCCAGCCTCCACAGCTCTCTGGGGAAGAGAATTCCAAAGTTTCACGACCCTCTGAGAGAAGAAATTCCTCCTCATTTCCGATTTAAAAGGGTGCCCCCTTATTCTGAAATTATGCCCCCTAGTTCTAGATTCCCCCACGAGGGGAAAATCCTCTCAGCATCTACCCTGTCGAGCCCCCTCAGAATCTTATATGTTTCAATAAGATCCCCTCTCATTCTTCTAAACTCCAACCTGCTCAACCTTTCTTCATAAGACAGCCCCTTCATCTCCGGAATCAACCTCGTGAACCTTCTCTGAACTGCCTCCAATGCAAGTATATCCGTCCTTAAATAAGGCTATATTTATAAGGATGTGAGGCCATTCACACTGTAGAATTGGCAGGTTGGTTACACAGGGCCACTGACACTAATTGAGTTCCACAACTCTTGCCTTGGCTGAGTTCTTATCCTAGCTCTTTAATGAATATCCAATGTCTAATGGGCCGTGTGCAGGCCGCGTCATCTCAGGCTAGATCGTTCTCTCGCTCCTATTTACTGGACTGCAGTCAGTTCTAATGTCGACATTATCTGACTGCTCATTGCAGATATTGAAAAATGAAACCCATTTTTGCCTTTCACTCATCATTCCACTTATGCTAAAGAAAGACTTTGTACTTGTCCGATTGTGTCTGAATAAATAAATCTATGGATTTTTTTCCACTCACTTCGAAATCTTGTATTTTATATTCATAATGAGCAAGAATTTTCAAAATGAATGATGTCTGTAATATTCAGTGCCTGTAGGGACTAACTTTAAATAAATCCACAGGATTAGCGGGACGTGCCAGGGAGCTACGACACAAGTGGGCCACAGGGTGAGATTGATCATAGTTACTCCAACAATTCATCTTGTCTACGATTGGACGGTGCGGATATTTCATGTGTAATAGTTAATGTTTGATAGAAGGAGTGTGCAGAATGTTTTAATTTGAATAGCCTAGTTAGTTACACACTCAATGAGCTAGATATTAACAATTACAACATCAAATACTGACCCGTTGCTAAATTGAAAACAAATTTTGTACAATTAAATTCACACTAAAGCACCTCCACTCCCAAGCTGTTACAAACATAAGTCAAAAATGTATTTTGTCTTATTAAAATATTTTTTCTGGCACATTAATACATATATCGTGGAGAATAGATATTGTGTTGGCAGCATTTGGAAACTGTAGTTTGGACAGTTCAGTTTGAGTCTGGTGTTCACTGGCACTTTCCACTTGGAGGGCCCCCACTGTCAGAATCAGACACTCCCCGGGTGTCTAAACTGTGGGCTCCATGTGAACCCCAACATAATCCAATCCTCCAAAGTCCAGGCAACCTATCATTGCCCTCTTTTGCCTCACACCATCATACATTTTCTCATCTAATCTCTCCTGCCTTCCCCCCTCTCACAGACCTTCCCTTTTGTTCTTTCCTCCCCCCCCCCCCCTCCTCTCCCTGCCCCTGCACTTGCTTAAAAACTGATCAATCTCGAACTTCTCCCAGTTCTGATGAAGGGTCACCGGCCTGAAAGGTTAACTCTGTCTCTCTCTCCACAGATGCTGCCTGACCTGCTGAATGCTTCCAGATTTTCAGCCTCTGCAGTATTTAGCTTTTGTTTGAATCCTATTTCTGATGCTGGTTTGGAGGTTCGGAGAGGCCTGTTTTTAGCGATGTTGCTTCACTGATCGATAAAACAGAACTGCAACAGAACTGTTGGTATCAGAAACCTGAGATACACAGAAATTAATCGGAAGAGGGATTTAACCTTCATATGAGATCCCGGAGACTCCATGATAGGAGCTGCAGCCCACAATACCAACATGCTCGGCCACTCTCATACACAGTGTGATATCTTGAGGTGGCCATAGATGGAGACGGACACCGGTTAACTCCGTAACATGGTTTAATCAACACTTGCACATAAAAGCTTCTGCCATGAGGCAGCAAAGACAAAGAGTACAACCAGTACAGATCAGACTTAACTCAGGAGACCAATTGCCACAGCACCACCTGGTGGATCAGGTTACTCATAACCTCCCAGGTTACTACACTCCTCCCCCCTTAAGATTGCCGTATGCAATTCTTAAACAATAACCCTTACTAGGTACTACATTTTAATTAACCAGTATGCTCTAACCATGGTTAACCCCTGACTAATTTAACAGGTTTGTATAAGTCTTTCTGGTTGCTTGCGAATCCTTTGTGTATTTCGCCCTCCCCCCTTTAGCATGCTTTGCCCCTTTAGCACTGCTTCTCTCACTCACTGCCCTTTTACAGACTTTCTTTAAGTGCCCTATTTTTCCACAATTGTGGCACTTTGCCTTTGCAAACCTGCAGTCCTTTGCATAATGGCTCATCCCGCCACATCGGTAGCAATCCCCAACCCCGACTGGTGGACTTTTCGCGCCAGCTTCCATCTTGAAAACAGCTCCTCCCACTGGTTTACTCCATTTCTCCTTGCTCATACTGTTTAAGTCCTTAATGTCCTTGTTAGCCGTCTCCATGGCTTGTGCTTTTTTAAGTGCCGTCTCAAACGTTAATCCTTCTTCTGACAGCAACCTTTGCTGTATACTGTCGTCGTTAACTCCGCATACTAGTCTGTCCCTTAACATGACTGTCAGCGCATTTCCAAAATTACAGTCCTGTGCGAGCTTCTGAAGCTCCTCCACATACTCAGTAACGCTTTCTTCCGGCCTCCTAATCCTCAAATTGAATTTCCATCTCTGCACTATTTCACTAGGTTTCGGATTGAAATGATTCTTTAGTAGACTCACCAACTCGTCAAAAGATTTTTCTCCTGGCCGCTCTGGGCTCAGCAGATTCCTCATCTGTGTATAGGTTTGCGCTCCCACACAACTCAGTAAAATGGCCCTTTTCTTTTCAGCACTGTCCACCTCGTTTGCCATAAAGAAATGGCTCAGTATTTCACAATACTCCTCCCAAGACGGCGACTTGCTGTCAAAAGGTGCCACGGAGCCTACTGTTCCTGCCATCCTTGGAGTCCGGTCACTTCAGCCAAAAAAACAAACTCCGTTTCGACTCCCGCGGCCTAGCCTCGTGCTTTTCCGACTAGTTTGCTAACCAACCCGAGCACCTCTTCCGAATACTCCCTAACTATGACTGATCCACCAAAACTTTTCCATCCTTTATTCTCGTCGCCATATGTGGTATCTTGAGGTGGCCATAGATGGAGACGGACACAGGTTAACTCCGTAACATGGTTTAATCAACACTTGCACATAAAAGCTTCTGCCATGAGGCAGCAAAAACAAAGAGTACCACCAGTACAGATCAGACTTAACTCAGGAGACCAATTGCCACAGCACCACCTGGTGGATCAGGTTACTCATAACCTCCCAGGTTACTACACACAGCACGGTTAGATGCAGAGTAAAGCTCTCGCTGCTTCTCTCCAAGGAGTGCCTCAGCCCTAGTTTATCTTGGGTCCTTTGAGATGTTGCTAATTAGTGTTGGATTAGGAGCGGTGTGTGTCTCAGTTTGTGTAGGAACTTTGCCGCTAACAGACTGAAGGAGGCTTTGATCCCAGCACTCTGAGCTGGATTTGAATGCGAGTCTGTGTGGTTTAGTATCACATTACGTGGTGTATTTATCAAAGAAGCCAAGCTGGGTATATACATATAATTACATAGTGTAATACCCACTGGAAATGTTATGTACACTAAGTATGGTTATCAATCTTTAACTTAGACACTGTATTATCATTGTTATAAATCCCTGGGTTAAAGTTGCCCATGTGAAGGTACGGCAAGAACTTTTAAGGACACAATGTGACTAAGAGCATACTTTCCATAATTCTGCACCAGTATCAACTGTTGCAGACAGTGAGGCTGCGCAGTCTCCAGGCAGAAACCCCAGGAGGAAGGGGTGGAGTCGGGTTTTTCGAGCGGGAAACGCGAGCGACTGGAAGAAAAGAGGGCAGGAGCTCTGAAAAGAGGGCTCAGGGGGCAAATGGCTGCCGCATCCCGTCCCTGGCTTCCAAACTCGGCCGCCGCCCTTCGTATTAGTAGCTCTGCATCCAGAACTCAAAGTGGGATTCAGTGATCGTGAAGAGAATTCAACAAAGGGGTTCGGAGTCGTAAGTCTTGCAGACATTATACATACCATGAGCTCCAACTTAAGCGCGCCAACGAAAGAGTGCACTCGAATTTGGACACAGGGACAGATTCTCCTTTGAATCCATATAAATGGAGAATGTATGTTTATTACGTCTAGATTCATTCTAATGTATGCAAATGTCTAATTTAGGTCATTGACCCGTAATCTTCTTATACTGTCTGACGTTAAAATTATAAAGTAAGATAATTAGAATTAAGCCATTGTAGTAGTGATCTCCTTACTGGACTATAGAATACTGTCTACAACAGAGACCACATCTCACATATATCTAGAGAACCGTGAAGGGGTTACAATAGAATCTACAGCACAAGAACAGGCCATTCGGCCCAACCAGTCCATGCCGGCTCCACTCCAGCCTTTCATAGTGTGTGGCAAACAGAGCTCGGGTATGAACTGAAACCTGAATTTTGCTATAAATCTCACTCAAGTTCTGAGCTGGGATTTTTAAAATAAATAACCCCAACCCAGATGTGAGCCCAGGGCTAGTTCAGGTGTTTGAGAATGGCGGCTAGTATTAACTAGCAATGGTAGATCTTGCACATTGAATTCGGGCTCTACTGGGATTTAAAATCCTCCATGGCGCGAACTCACTGGGACTGAGAAGGAATGCCCGGTGGTTGTAAGGAGACATAGAAACATAGAAGATAGGAGGAGTAGGCCATTCAGCCCCTCAAGCCTGCTCCGCCATTCAATGCGATCATGGCTGATCATCCAAATTCAGTACCCGGACCCTGCTTTCTCCCCATATCTCTTGATCCCTTTAGCCTTAAGAAATACATCCAACTACTTCTTGAATATATTTAATGTATTGGCCTCTACTGCCTTCTGTGGTAGAGAATTCCACAGGTTCACCACTCTCTGGGTGAAGAAATTCCTCCTCATTTCTGTCCTAAATGGCTTACCCCTTATCCTTAGACTGTGAGCCCTGGTTCTAGAATCCCCGATCATCGGGAACATCCTTCCTGCATCTAGTCTGTCTAGTCCTGTCAGAATGTTATAAGTTTCAATGAGATCCCCTCTCATTCTTCTAAACTCCAGCGAGTACAAGCCCAATCGACCCAATCTCTCCTCGTACGTCATTCCTGCCATCCCAGGTATCAGCCTGGTGAATCTTCGCTGCACTCCTTCCATGGCAAGCACATCCTTCCTCAGATAAGGCGACCAAAACTGCACACAATACTCAAGATGTGGTCTCACCAAGGCCCTGTATAACTACAGCAAGACATCCTTGTTCCTGTACTCAAACCCTCTCGCTACGAAGGCCAACATACCATTTGCCTTCTTAACCGTCTGCTGCACCTGCATGCTTAGCTTCAGCGACTGGTGCACAAGGACACCCAGGTCTCGTTGCACTTCCCCTTCTCCCAATCTATTGCCATTCAGATAATAATCTGCCTTCCTGTTTTTGCCGCCAAAGTGGATAACCTCACATTTATCCATGTTATATTGCATCTGCCATGCTTTTGCCCAATCACCCAACCTGTCAAAATCATCCTGGAGTTTCTCCGCATCCTCCTCACAGCACACACGCCCACCCAGCTTTGTGTCATCTGCAAACTTGGAGATATTACATCTAGTTCCCTTGTCTAGGTCATTAATATATATTGTGAATAGCTGGGGTCCAAGGACCGATCCCTGCGGTACCCCACTAGTCACTGCCTGCCACTTGGAAAAAGACCCGTTTATTCCAACTTTTTGCTTTCTGTCTGCCAACCAGTTCTCTATCCAAGTCAGTACCTTGCCCCCAATCCCATGTGCCTTAACTTTACACGCTAATCTCTTATGCGGGACCTTATCGAAAGCCTTCTGAAAGTCCAAATACACCACATCCACTGGTTCTCCCTTATCTATTTTACCAGTTACATCCTCAAAAAATTCCAGTAGATTAGTCAAGCATGATTTACCTTTTGTAAATCCATGTTGACTTTGTCCGATCCTGTCACTGTTTTCCAAGTGCTCCGCTATTACATCTTTTATAATGGACTCTACCATTTTCCCCACTACCGATGTCAGGCTTATCGGTCTGTAATTCCCCGCTTTCTCTCTACCACCCTTTTTGAATAGTGGGGTAACATTAGCTACCCTCCAATCCATGGGTACTGTTCCAGATTCCATCGAATGTTGGAAGATGATCAGCAATGCATCTACTATTTCTAGGGCCACTTCCTTAAGTACCCTATGATGTAGATTATCAGGCCCTGGGGATTTATCAGCCTTCAATCCCATCAATTTCCCTATCACCATTTCCCTACAAATACTGATTTCTTTCAGTTCCTCCCTTTCATCAGACCCTATGTTCCCTGACATCTCTGGGAGGTTATTTGTGTCCTCCTTTGTGAAGACAGAACCAAAATATGTATTTAATTGGTCTGCCATTTCTTTGTTACCCATTATAAATTCCCCTGATTCTGACTGCAAGGCATCTACGCTTGACTTCACCAATCTTTTTCTCTTCACATATCTATAAAAGCTTTTACAGTCAGTTTTTATGTTCCCTGAAAGCTTACTCTCATATTCTATTTTCCCTTTCTTAATTAATCCCTTTGTCCTCCTTTGTTGAATCCTAAACTGCTCCCAATCCTCAGGTTTACTGCTTTTTCTGGCCAATTTATAGGTCCTCGCCTTGGATCTTATGCTATCCCTAATTTCCCTTGTTAGCCATGGTTGAGTCACCTTTTTTGTTTTATTTTTATGCCAAACTGGGATGAACAAATTCTGTAGTTCATCCATGCAGTCTTTGAATGTTTGCCATTGCCTATCCACCGTCAACCCTTTGAGTGACATTCCCCAATCAATCCTACCCAACTCGCGCCTCAGACCATCGTAGTTTCCTCTATTTAAATTTAGGACCCTAGTCTCTGAGTTGACTACTTCATTCTCCATCTTAATGAAGAATTTGATCATATTATGATCACTCCGACCCAAGGGGCCTCATACAACAAGACTGCTAATTAATCCTTTCTCGTTACATAATACTCAGTCTAAGATGGCCTGATCTCTGGTTGGTTCCTCGACATATTGGTCCAGGAAACCATCCTGTAAACATTCCAGGAATTCCTCCTCCACGGTATTGTTACTAATTTGGTTAGCCCAATCTATATGTAGATTAAAGTCACCCATGATGACTGCTGTGCCCTTATTGCACACTTCTCTATTTTCCCTTTTAATGCCATCCCCAACCTTCACATTACTGTTTGGAGGTCTATATACCACTCCCACTAATGTTTTCTGCCCCTTGGTATTTCTTAGTTCTACCCATACAGATTCCACATCATCCGAGTTAATATCCTTCCTTACAATTGTGTTAATCCCTTCTTTAACCAGCAATGCTACCCCACCTCCCTTTCCTTTTAGCCTTTCTTTCCTGAATATTGAATAACCCTGAATGTTGAGTTCCCAGCCTTGGCCACCCTGGAGCCATGTTTCCGTAATCCCAATCAAATCATATTCGTTTACCTCTATTTGCGCAGCTAATTCATCCACCTTATTACGAATGCTCCTCGCATTAAGACACAAAGGCCTAGAAATTCAGTGGCGCCCCGTTTGGGGCGCCAGTCTCGCCTGGGCGCCGGAAGTACCGCCCCGGAAAGAGCCGCGAGCGCCAGCGAGAAATTCAGTTTCAGTGCCCCAAACGGAAGCGGGGCACTGCTCGTGGCGCCCGCATCCCTCTTGGGGCGCTGCAACTGAAAATCGCAGCGCAACATGCCACAGCGCCACACGCTGCGGCGCGCTGCGGTACTGCAGGCCTTCCTCCCCTTCTTAAAGGGGAGGGGCCTGCTGCAGCGCGATCCGAGATCGCGAGTGCCGGCAAAAGAGCCCGGCACCGAGGAGAGTGCCGGGCTCTTGGGACACAGCCGGCACAACGTGGGGAGGGGGCTCAGAAGGCCGGGGACGGCAGCGCGGAGAGGTGCTGGCAGGTGGCCAGCCAAAAAAATGGCCGCCCCGCACCTCTCCTTGAAATAGCGCCTCTACCGCTGCAGGTAGACCCCCCTGAACCGGTCGCAGATTGCGACTGGCGTTACAGCGGGGGGCGCTACCAAATATCGCGATCGGGGCGGTACCGGGGCACTGCGCACATTGATGACGCCATTGGTGGCGGCGCAGCGCTACAGGCTAACGCTGCCATTAGTGCCCCGTTAAATTTCACAGGGGCCGTGGCCAGTGGCGCTAAACCCACTAAGTGCCCTCTTTGGGCACTAACTGATGGCGCAGCCCACCGAATTTCTAGGCCAAAGCCTTCGGGCTTGTTTTCTTAACGCTCTTAAACCTATTAGAATTATTATTTACTGTGGCCATGTTTGATTTAAACTGTTGCTTTCTCTGACTGCCACTTTTGTTTTCTTCTTCCTATCTTTTGCTTTTATCCTTGTTTCCCTTTCCTCTGTCCCCCTGTTCTGGTTCCCAACCCCCTGCCATTTTAGTTTAAACCCTCCCCCAGAGCACTCAGCCCCTGGTGACTCTTAGACCTCGATAGGTCCTGTCCCCGTGAAACTGGGGCTTGGCAATCTAACCCGAGTCCTCCAGTCAGGAGAAAGCTTTTATGTTGTAGTGATGACCATCCAATGTTGGTAATACCGGCCGCATGATCCAACTGTGAAGGGCGTCACCATTGAGGGCGATCCTGCTCTGAGCTGATATCCACTCTGGTGCAGTTTCCTGTAGGAGTGACTAGGAATGGGAGAACCCAGGCTGGTTCTTCCCTATCTTTACTCCAGGGCCACTGAGACTAACCGGAGTTCCACAATTCTTGCCTTGGCTGAGATCTCCTAACCTAACGCAGAACCAACTTGGGACGTTCTTTGTAGAACTGGGCACCAGAGCCGGACAGTGACTTTACCGACTGAGGCCACAGGAGCTCTCAAGGGCCATAAGACACAGCCCTGGTCAGGATGTCTCCTCACTGGCAGTAGCTCAGGAATGGTTAGGGTTGTGGAGGGAAAGTTTAAGGCAAATGTCAGAAGTATTTATTTACATGGAGGGTGGTCAAACAGCTGGATTTGTTGCCGGGGAAGGTGGGCGAGGCCAGCACACCAATGAAGCAGCTGGATATCTGCTGTGATACTGTGAATCTGTGATACAGTAATGGGGAGATTCTCGGTAGGGTTGGTATTCGGGAAGGATTGGATCAGATGGGCTGAGGCCTTTCTTCATCTGAACCTCTCTTGTGGTCCTCTGGTTTCCTACCAATGATGACAATGCAACACCCTAAATCTGATGATTATTAACTTCTAGCAAGGAATTAAGGTATTTTCACAGGAGACTACCCGTTATTGAGGTAAAAGGTCATTGATTTACAATAATCACTGTTTAATAAGTGCTTAGTGGATCCTGTTGAGTGAAAATTACTCTCATTATTAGATATTAAATTTACATAGATAATTCAAAATCTGTCGCCGGGGGCAGTGATATATCTGATGAAGATCCTACAGTAATTATCCGATGAAGATCGGTAGAGATGAAGCAGGGCTGTTTATTAATCTTCAGTAAGAATTACCTACGGGACACCCTCTTCTCCACAACTAAATTAAATTTGGGAATTGAATAGGAAGTAAGGGACCAGTAAAACAGGTTGTTATATTTCAATAGTTTAATGTCTGGAAGCGTGAGACTTGCTTCGCCAGGACCAGTTTCAACAGCAGTGTTAATGCTTTAACCTTTTCCCAGCAGTTAGTGGTGGGGCAAATGCTTTAACCTTGAGTTTTTTTTATTATGTTTTATTATTTGTCCCTGACAGGAACTCTGCACTTTGACCTGATCTCATCCCCCCTTCCTAAATACCGAACCAAGCTCATCTAATGTTGTGCAGCCTCCGTGCCCTGATCGACCTTCAAGTCCGCTTCAAACCCCACATCGTTGTGACCTCAAGACTTAGCTTTTCCAACGCCGTCTTTACTGACCTCCCCAGGTCCATCCTCCATAAACACAAACTCATGCGGATATCCCAACTGCAGCAATTGACAATTGGCCAGTTCCTGGAATGGGGAACTAGCAGGTTGTTCAAAGGTTCACACTTGACATAAACCCTCAAGCCCACACTCAAACCACCTCCCATTTCCCCACTTGGTATGTCAAGTTAACTGGCAATGTTGTCCTATCTGTTGCCTGCTCTCCCTGCGAGCGAGTTTCCCCTCTAGAAGGCTGGGATTGGTGAAGTTTCCCCTTTAAGCTAGACCAGCACAGGAGGGAGAATAAGCCTTCAGTAGTGTGGAAAATGCTAGAGTCCATTATAAAGGATGTAATAGCAGAGCGCTTGGAATAAAGTGACCGGATCGGACAAAGTCAACATGGATTTACAAAAGGTAAATCGTGCTTGACTAATCTACTGGAATTTTTTGAGGATGTAACTGGTAAAATAGATAAGGGAGAACCAGTGGATGTGGTGTATTTGGATTTTCAAAAGGCTTTCGATAAGGTCCCACATAAGAGATTAGCGTGTAAAATTAAGGCACATGGGATTGGGGGCAAGGTATTGACTTGGATAGAGAACTGGTTGGCAGACAAAGCAAAGAGTTGGAATAAACGGGTCTTTTTCCAAGTGGCAGGCAGTGACTAGTGAGGTACCGCAGGGATCGGTCCTTGGACCCCAGCTATTCACAATATATATTAATGATCTGGACGAGGGAACTAGATGTAATATCTACAAGTTTGCAGACGACACAAAGCTGGGTGGGCGTGTGTGCTGTGAGGTGGATGCTGAGAAACTCCAGTATGATTTTGACAGGTTGGGTGATTGGGCAGAAGCATGGCAGATGCAATATAACGTGAATAAATGCGAGGTTATCCACTTTGGTGTCAAAAACAGGAAGGCAGATTATTATCTGAATGGCAATAGATTGGGAGAAGGGGAAGTGCAACGAGACCTGGGCGTCCTTGTGCACCAGTCACTGAAAGTAAGCATGCAGGTGCAGCAGGCGGTTAAGAAGGCAAATGGTATGTTGGCCTTCATAGCGAGAGGGTTTGAGTACAGGAACAAGGATGTCTTGCTGCAGTTGTACAGGGCCTTGGTGAGACCATATCTTGAGTATTGTGTGCAGTTTTGGTTGCCTTATCTGAGGAAGGATGTTCTTGCCATGGAAGGAGTGCAGCGAAGATTCACCAGGCTGATACCTGGCATGGCAGGAATGACGTATGAGGAGAGATTGGGTCGATTGGGCTTGTACTCGCTGGAGTTTAGAAGAATGAGAGGGGATCTCATTGAAACTTATAAAATTCTAACAGGACTAGACAGACTAGATGCTGGAAGGCTGTTCCCGATGGTCGGAGAGTCCAGAACCAGGGGTCACAGTCTAAGGATAAGGGGTAAGCCATTTAGGACAGAGATGAGGAGGAATTTCTTCACCCAGAGGGTGGTGAACCTGTGGAATTCTCTACCAAAGAAGGCAGTAGAGGCCAATACATTAAATATATTCAAGAAGGAGTTGGGTATATTTCTTAAGGCTAAAGGGATCAAGGGATATGGGGAGAAAGCAGGGACAGGGTACTGAATTTGGATGATCAGCCATGATCTCATTAAATGGCGGAGCGGGCTCGAGGGGCCGAATGGCCTACTCCTGCTCCTATCTTCTGTGTTTCTATATAAGTAGTCCCCAACCAAAAGAAGCAATGGCTAGCTTGTCCTCCCCCTCTTCCCCTGCCCAACTGATCGCCAGGAACCAAAACTAAACAGTTTCTTCCAACTCTGAAGCCGGGATTGCTCTCAGCGCAAGTACAGCCAGGCTAAGAAATCTCTCAGTATCGTCTCCCACAAGCGCTGTGCAATCAAATAGCTTGACGGAATATATATTGGAATGGGAGCTCCTGAAAATTCAATCAACAAAAAGAAAGAAATGTACGAGTTGCCCCGGTTGAGAGCGGGTATCTCATGAACACACAAACATTGCTCAGCAATCACCCCATGTATCCAACGTTGCTGATGTGATGTTGACGGAGTAGATCTTTATCCAGGATCCTCACTGCTGTGTCTCATGTCCTAGGTTTAAATCCTTATTGATAGGGTTTTAATGAGTAATCAGGATTTGCCTTCTCTGTGGTTCCTTTCTTCCCTGTAAATTATAATGAAAGCAGAAATAAGATAAATAGATTTGATTTTAGAGGGTAATGGAAAATTCTGGGCGACGAATATTTAATACTCATTCGCTATGGTACTCAGGCTCGAATAATTTACATTTCCTACAAGAAACCTAAGTTTGAAAATGAATGTTTTTTCACAATGAGAACAGCCTTCTGTCTCTCGCCTGTTCATTCATGTCTGACATTACACGAAATCAAGGTCTTTTCCAGCTTTCAACTTGATTCTTTCTTTCAATCATTAATACTTCATTCATGATTAACTGTTTAAGAAAATGCATTTTTATGAATATTTATCTAATTAATCTTCATACAACAGAAATCCCTTCAAGTAGAAATGGTTCCATAATGAAATTTAGCACCAGGCCATGTTGAAACATCTCGGAGAGTTCTGCGTGAGTTGCTGTTTTGATGTGTAGTACCTGTATTATGAAACGAACAGCAATGAGGTGATTGGCCTGTTAATGTGATATTTTAGTGAGATTGGTAGAGAGACGAATGTTGACGATGATGTTGGCAGTACTTCCTTTTCCTCTTCCAATGGTGCCATGGGATCACCCAGTGGTAGGAATAGCTAGGACCTCAGTTTAAAGTTCCCTCCGACAGTGCAGCACTCCCCCAGCTCTGTACTAAGCCTCTGCCTCGACTGTGCTCAAGTCCCAGACTGGGGCTTGAAACCACGACCATGTCTTGCTCATTTATAACCTCTGTCTTCTCATTTGTTTAGTCCCTTTCTCCCTGGTACTCCACAGACAGTGCTATAAAATCTGAACAAGGAATTACATGTTAGAACCTGTTCATTTCTGTTACCCATAACCAGCTGTATTTTGGTGACCTTATGTTAAAGCCCCATTATGTGTTCAGAACAGATGTTAGTTGATGTGGTGCAATTGGCCGAAGAACCTCTGGGCTACAAATTGCCAGAAATGGGGCTGTTCGCTGATGACTGTACTATGTTCAGTGCCATTCACAACTCAACGCATGCAACAAGACCTGGACGATGTTCAGACTTGGGCTGATAAGTGGCAAGTAACATTCACGCCATACAGGTGCCAGGCAATGACTATCTCCAACAAGCGAGAGTCTAACCACCTCTCCTTGACATTCAACGGCATTACCATCACCAAATCCCTCACCATCAACATCCTCGGGGTCACCATTGACCAGAAACTTAACTGGACCAGCCACATAAATGCTGTGGCAACAAGAGCAGGTTAGAAGCTGGGTATTCTGCAGCAAGTGTCTCACCTCCTGACTCCCCAAAGCCTTTCCACTATCTACACGGCACAAGTAAGGAGTGAGATGGAATACTCTCCACTTGCCTGGATGAGTGCAGCTCCAACAACACTCAAGAAGCTCGATACCATCCAGGACAAAGCAGCCCGCTTGATTGGCACCCCATCCACCACCTTAAATGTTCACTTCTTCCACCACTGGCGTACCATGGCTGCAGTGTATATCATCTACAAGATGCACTGCAGCAACTCGCCAAGGCTTCTTTGGCAGCACCTCCCAAACCCGTGACCTCTACCGTCTAGAAAGACAAGGGCAGCAGGCGCATGGGAACACCACCACCTCCAGGTTCCCCTCCAAGTCACACACCATCCTGACTTAGAAGTATATCGCTGATCCTTCATCGTCGCTTGGTCAAAATCCTGGAACTCCCTCCCTAACAGCACTGTGGGAGTACTATCACCACACGGACTGCAGCGGTTCAAGAAGGCGGCTCACCACCACCTTCTCAAGGGGCAATTAGGGATGCACAATAAATGCTGGCCTTGCCAGCGATGCCCACATCCCATGAACGAATAAAAAAAAAGAGCCAGGGCTCCTGGTCCTCATCCTGGTTGCTGGGAAGTCTACATTTGTGGACATTGGATGAGAACAGAATTGGGCAGCTGTGATGCCTGCCACAGTGGAATATGAGGCAACTGGGAGACCTCCGGTTTCAACATGAGTCAGAACTCTTGGAAAAGTGGGAGAAAAGTTTATTTTTTTGCAGGGACTGGGGAAGAAATCCTTTGGCAGAATCTTGGAGAAAGTGTTATTGTTTAACATGATTCTGAAAATATTCTGCTCTAACTTGGGCACCCGTGTCTCCTCTCGGCTGAGCAACGTCGGCAGTTAACCTTTATTCTGCTTAGTCAGTCTGTGGGGGTTAGATGTTCACTCTGTTTGAATGGTGCTTATCTTTTTCAATTCAGATGGGCTGCGTTAAACTCTTTGTAAATCAAGTGGGAAGTGTGTTTGTTCTCTGCAGCTTGATTCCTTTGTGTGGCCTTGGAAAGGTGGTTTAATAAATGTCGCCACTGTAAGCCTGAACACACAGCTAGAGATTGCACCAGCCACCCTGTTTTGCCCATTTTCTTTTCTCCTGCAGGCACTGAAGTCTCACTGGGGTACGAGTTTCATAGCTCCCTTACTCAAGTGTGAGCCCAAACAGTTAGTGTTGGCAGTCCGCTGGACTGTACAAAGCATCAAAGTCGAGGCTAAACCCTGTCCTCCATCCATGTCCATACACACGGACCCTCCAATAGGAATCACTGGATAATAAGGGAACAGTGACTGGGCAACACTGAGATCACCCTAGCTGAGATCAGGTAACTCTGCACAGTGGAAGCACACACCTGGGACTGTGTGGCTCAGCATCATATTAGGTAGTGAATGTACCCACTGGGGGAGAACTAAAAGTTCTTAACCATATGTCGCTCCGACTCAGAAAGCTGTTGGTTCAAGATATATGCTCCAGGACATGGGTATATAATCTTGGACAATACTCCAGTGCATTACTGAGGGAATGCTGCATTGTCAGAGGGGCCGTCCTTCAGAAGCCCCACCTGCGCCTTCCGTTGGCTCAGATGGATGTTAAAAATCCTCTTAAACTATTCAAAGAAGAGCAGGGACTTTGACCGGTGCTATTCCCCCATGCCCTTACCAACATTCCTCCCTCAACTAACACCACTAAAAATTAGCTGCCCATTGGTCTCATTTCTGTTTGCGGAATCTTGCTGTGTGCAAGATGGCCATCTATATTTGACTACATAGCAACAGCCGCTGCACTTCATTGCTCGGGAAATGCTTTGAGATGTAATAAGGCATCACTAAATGCACATCTTCTTTTATGGTTCAGATTTGACTTTTCATTGGAATATCCAGGTTCTTTGTGACAAATTCCATGGGCCTACAATTGATATTCTTACAGCGACAGGAAGGCAACAAGACTTCCTGCCCTTGCCAGATCTGGGAATCAGCTTTGTTCCTTCTCTTATTATACCAAGAAACAGTAAAAGAATTCTAGGAGGCAGGAATGCCTCTGCACCAACACAGTCAGTGAAGGAGAACAGTGAGATTGGGAGCTTGCGGAGTGGAGAATGGTTGGTAGATTGTCCCATCACTCTGTACTTTGGAGTATTTCTTCAGCTAACCCTTGTGGCCATTAGGATTTCAACTATTGGCAAACAGTGGGTGAGTTGACAACTGCTTTCAGTTCCGGGCACCAACTCTCAGGAAGCATATATTGGTCTTGGAAGGGGTGCAGTACAGATTCACCAGTGCTTATATAGGATTAAATTATGAGGACAGGTTGCATAATCTTGGCTTGTATTTGCTTGAGCAAAAAAGGTTGAGGAGTGATCTAATGGAGATGTTTAAAATAATTGAAGGGTTGGATAGGGTAGATAGAGAAACTATTTCCACTGGTGGGGGGAGTCCAGAACAAGGGGGCAGAACCTTAAAATTAGAGCCAGGCCGTTCAGGAGTGAAATCAGGAAGCACTTCTTCACACAAAGGGTGGTGGAAATCTGGAATACTCTCTTGCAAAAGGCTGTGGATGTTGGGGGACAATTGTCATTTTCAAGATTGAGATGAATAGGCTTTTGTTGGGCGAGGGTATCAAGGGATACGGAACAAAGGCGGGTACATGGAGTTGAGGTCCAGACCGGCCATAATCTAACTGAATGACGGGACAGGCTCAAGGGGCTTAATGGCCTCCTCCTGTTCCTCTGTTCGAATGGCTGCTATTTCATCCCTTTTCCTAACTGTAGCAACATCACTGTTGAGTGAGTTCTAGAGGAACAGACATAGATACATGGTCCCTTTGCTAAGATCATAATAACCAGACAAATGTGGGTGACAAATAAAATGTCAATCAATTTCCACAAGGGCAGCCTTGAACACACTGATAAGTATTGTTCAAAACTTAATTTTAAATAATTATTTCTTGTAGCTGTGCTCGATAAGCCCTTTAAGTATGTCAACTCGCTAACCACAAAGAAAATATCATTTTTCTGCCTGTGTTGTGGTAATTTATTTTAAAGAAATGTAATCATTCATGCCCCTGTGCAAAGTAAGAGGACTGCAGTGAAATGCTATCACAGGCAGACTCATTTTTCAGATTATAATGGAATGTCTGGAATTCACTAAATAAGCAGAAGTGGAGACTGGGACTGGGACTGGATTCTGATCCCTCCTTGGTTGGGTACATTATTAATTTGGAGGAGGCCTGAGCTTGTAGCACCAACGTCAAAATGTGACCTCCTCCGTCGCTTTAATCGACAAATGAAAGGCAGTTTTCACCATCTGGATTTTCCAGTGTCCACTGTAGCGGAATGCGGTGGAAATTATTTTTGTCATTGCGACAGAGTTGGAGAATCAGCGTTGCACTGTTGTAGCACCAACTCCGACCTGCATCCCGTGTCCCGAGACTCTGTGCTGTGGAGCGCACGGTTCCCAGAAAGTTCGGTGTTTAACTCCCGGCTGGAGCTGTGAGGGCTGGAGGGTGGTGGGGGGGGGTGGTGGTGGGGGCTGGAGGGTGAGGGCTGGAGGGTGAGGGCTGGGGGGTGGGTGGGCGGGGTGAGGGCTGGGGGGGTGGGGGGGAGTGGGGGGGTGAGGGCTGGGGTTGAGGGCTGGAGGGTGAGGGCTGGAGGGTGAGGGCTGGGGGGTGGGGGGTGAGGGCTGGAGGGTGATGGGGGGGTGGTGGTGGGGGCTGGAGGGTGAGGGCTGGAGGGTGAGGGCTGGGGGGTGGGGGGTGAGGGCTGGAGGGTGATGGGGGTGGTGGTGGGGGCTGGAGGGTGAGGGCTGGAGGGTGAGGGCTGGGGGGTGGGTGGGCGGGGTAAGGGCTGGAGGTGAGGGCTGGGGGGTGGGGGGGAGGTGGGGGGGTGAGGGCTGGGGTTGAGGGCTGGAGGGTGAGGGCTGGGGGGTGGGGGGTGAGGGCTGGAGGTGAGGGCTGGGGGGTGGGGGGGAGGTGGGGGGTGAGGGCTGGGGGGTGGGGTGAGGGCTGGGGGTGAGTGCTGGGGGGTGGGTGAGGGCTGGGGGTGAGGACTGGGGGTGGGGGCTGGAGGGTGAGGGCTGGAGGGTGAGGGCTGGAGGTGAGGGCTGGGTGGGCGGGGTGAGGGCTGGGGGGTGAGTGCTGGGGGGTGGGTGAGGGCTGGGGGTGAGGGCTGGAGCTGTGAGGGCTGGAGGGGGGGTGGGGGTGAGGGGGGGTGGGGGCTGGGGGTGGGTGGGGTCCCCGAGGGTGATGGGAAACCACGCGAACCCCTCTGGCAGAGGGAGGTTTTAACTCCCGAGTCTCAAGAGATTTTGGACGCACACTGAGCCAAAGATCGAGGGGTGACAAAAAACCTTGGCCAATGAATGATGAGCAGATTAAGGAGTGTCTTAAAGCTGGAGAGGGAGGTGGGGAGGCGGAGAGGATATGCGGAGGAAATTCCAGAGTGTGAGAGGGTAAGGGTTGCCAACCCTCCGGGATTGTCCTGTAGTTTCAAGGAATTAAAGTTTAATCTCCTGGCCACTGCTGTGAGCAACCCGTGAGAAAAATCTAGGACCACCAAAGTATGAACCCCCCCCCACTGTGGAGGTCCAAGAAAGCCCTGGGTTTGATCCCTGGTCTGTCCTGAGGTGACTGATCGCTGCCTTGCCACGAGGACTAAAATTGACTTCTGTGTCCCAAGACTGTGTGGAGCTAATGCTGGCTGAGGTTACGACTGCTGTTCCTGATTCAATGGGCACTGCTGAGAAGTGAATGTTTGCAGTTTTGACTAGTTAGGGGCCTCTTGAGCATCCCTGATTATAATCGCTCCACCATTGGTGGCCATGCCTTCAGCTGCCTGGGCCCCGAGCTCTGGAATTCCCTCCCTAAACCTCTCCGCCTCGCTACCTCTCTCTCCTTCTTTAAGACATTCCTGAAAACCTACTTCTTTGACCAAGCTTTTGGTCATCTGTCCTAATTTCTCCTTCTGTGGTTCGGTGTCATATTTTGTTTCATAAGACTCCCGCGAGCACTTTGGGATGTTTTACTTTGTTAAAGGCGCTATATAAATACCAGTTGTTGTGTAGGCCTAGACAGAAGATCGCACAGTGGGGCAGAGGATTACAGGGTAGATTGTACAAACTTAGCACTCGCAGTGTAGAACGTGACATGGTGAATATCAAGAATGTTCATGTGGGATCATTAATGGCTGATTTGTAACCCCGGTGATTTTTTTGCCATTATTCTACAGGCCCAGTGAGGACACTATAGTTTTGGAACAGACTGTAAGCAATGTTATTGTTCAACACTTCACACATTCATATCAAATTGCTCTTTCCTCCATTTTAACAGGAGCTTTAACCCATTTAAATGTTAAATTCTCTGTTAAAATAACATAGAAAGGAACTTGAACTTGGCACTGGTGCCGTACCATTAATTTCCAGTCCCGTGAATCTAGTTAGAGGATTACACGTCGAGCTGGAAGTGGAAACATGCTCTTAAAGACCAGAGAGGTCAAATCCTGATTGCTTGGTAAATTGAATGTTACACTGATCACCACGGCATAAGAGCTTGCATCTTCTACCCACAGCCACCACTTCCCCGAATTCCTTTCTAGAAAATGCATCATCTTACAGTAGATTAAACACTGACATTATGATCGATTAACTTAATCAATTCTTTGCCCGGACTTGGGTAAGAACAGGGTAAACCGCGAGCACTAAAGCAAATGTTCTACCAGCTCTCTAAAAGGAGAGAAATAACCTCAGCCATGACTTCCTAGAATTACAGATCAGGTATGAGTTACGAGGTAGTAATGCTGTAAATAGGTCATCCTGTTACCTCCAGGATCCAACCTGTGTGTGCTTCTCTCTTTCTCATTTTTTCTCTCTCTCTCTCTCTCTGTCCCTCTATCTCTTTCTCTCAGCCTTTTTGTCTTTATTTGTCGATGATATCTTGGTCATTGCCCCTCCGAACCTTCCTTTCTTGTTCCTCCTAATCTCTAAATACCCCCTTCCTCACCCCTGAAATCTTGCAGCGTTCAAATAAAGACATGTCACAGTGTTTCCTACTCTAACTCATTATTCTCCAAAACTGTGGAACCTCTCACCACTGTGAGCCTTGGCTGTTCCCCTGGATTCCTCAATTTAAAAAAAAAGCAATTTAACTGAGTGATTGCAAAGGTGCAATGGGCCATTACATATGAACATCAGTAAAAGTCCAAATCAAATTACTCTTAACAATGGAAAATACCTGACGCTGAATTGACGTGTCTACATATTTTACCCCTCTAGTTTCTTGTCCTCTTGTCCTGAAGGTGGTGACTTGTGGGGGGAAGGGGAGCGTGCCGTTCTGCAGATGCAGGTAACCATTCAATACCTCACCCAAATGATCTTCATATGTGAATCTAGACAATGAGCACGGGGGGCAGGAGGCAAGTACTCGATATGCAGACTTATGAATTCTGGCAGAAGTCATAGGGGGAGAAATTGGGTGAGTAGCGCCACCTGTTAGCGCCTAAAGAGGGCAGTCAGTGGCTGTAGCGCCACTGGCCGTGCCTCCCGTGATATTCAGCGGGGGTGCTAATGCTGGCGTTAGCCTGTTGCGCTGCGCCGCCACTGATGACGTCATCGGTGTGCGCAGCGCCCCATTAGCGCTCCGATCGCGATATTTGGTAGCGAACGCTGCTGTAGCGCCGTTCGCTACCCACGCCTGGTTCACGGGGCCTTGCTGTGCCGGCAGCGGCGCAAGTTAAGGTGGAGGTGCAGGGCGGCCGCTTTTTTCGGCGGCCGCCTGCCAGCATCTCCGTCCCCGGCCTCCTGATCCCCCCCCCGCAGCATTGCCGGCTGTTTCCTGAGAGCCCGGCACTTCTCCTTGGTGCCGGGCTCTTTTGCCGGCACTCGCGTTCGGGGATCGCGCTGTTGCAGGCACCTCCCCCTTAACAATGGGAGGAAGGCCTGCAGTACCGCAGCGTGCCGTGCCACAGCGTGTGGCGCTGCAGCACGTTGCGCTGCGATATTCAGTTTCAGCGCCATAAGAGGGACGCGGAGTGCCTCGAGCCTCGCCCCGTCTCCCTCTAGGGGCACTGAAACTGAATTTCTGGCAATCGGTATTACTCCGAATGCTGCGCAAAAATCAGCGCCCAGGCGAACTTGGCGCCACTTTGGCGCCTCAACCGAATTTCTAGGCCATAGAGTTATAATGGCACAGAAGGAGGCCATTCGGCCCATCGAGTCCATGCCGGCTCTCTGCAGAGCAATCTAATTAGTCCCATTCCCCCGCTCTATCCCCGTAGCCCTGCAAGTTTATTTCCCTCAAGTGCCTATCCAGTCTCCCCTTGAAAACATTGAGTGTCTCCGCTTCCACCACTTCCGTGGGCAGCGAGTTCCAGGTCCTCACCACTCGCTGCGTAAAAAAGTTTTTCCTCACGTCCCCCTTGTATCTCTTGCCCAAAAGCTTAAATCTGTGTCCACTAGTCCTTGTACCATCAACTAGTGGGAACAACCTTTCCCCGTCTAGCCTATTCAAACCCGCCATAATCTTGTACACCTCTATCAAATCACCCCTCAACCTCCTTTGCTCTAATGAAAACAAATCCAGCTTCTCCAACCTGTCCTTGTAGCTAAGATCCCCCATCCCCGGAACCATTCTGGTAAATCTCCTCTGCACCCTCTCAAGGGCCTTCACATCCTTCCTAAAGTGTGGTGACCAGAACTGGACGCAATACTCCAGTTGTGGCCTAACCAGCACTTTATAAAAGGTTCAGCATAACTTTTCTACTTTTGTACTCAATACCTCTATTTATGAAGCCCAAGATCCCATATGCTTTGTTAACCACTCTCTCAATATGTCCTGCCACCTTCAGGGATGTATGGTAAGCGGTATTGGTTAGCGATCAACAGTCCTCACCCTGGCTGGCTTTTCCCCTTGTAGCTAAGAGGTATTGAGACCAGTTGTACCTCCTCCCCCGCCCCCCACTGTCTGGCACGGAACAGCGATCCACCCTTTGATATTCCTGGCATGTGGGGTACAGTATCACACCTTCAGGGCACTTTCACTAATTGTCATTGATGGAGTCCTTATGGTGAAGTGATTGTCTGGCAGAGAGAGTATGGCACTGGTGGAAGGTTGGTAAGAGATGGGTATGTAAGAGAAGGTAAATGGCATCATGTGACTGGCACTCAAAAGCAGGGAAATCTATGCCGCTCGACAGATTATTAATAAGATTGATGTCTGTGGCTTGTAATGTCTTGTTGATTCATAAGAAAACCAAGCTCTTTAAGGCAGTTCTATAAACAATAAAGACAGATTTGTGTAGAATGAGTCTACACATTAAGATTATTACATGACAGATTTGGTTCCTTTCCATGCACAGCCTGTGTAAACTAATTTCACTTAGAATCTTTAATAACCATTAGAGAAAGGAGCTTCCATCTCATCAGTCTAGGCAGCGCTCAAACTCAGGCCCCAGGGGCAAAAAGACCATTTTCTAACGTATTGTTCTTATGTTACATCATTGCGAGTGCTCAGAATAATCCAGCCTCTTATGACAAAGCAAAACCAAGATTTATTATAGTTGAATACAAGCTTACACAACAGTTCAATGCTGGCTTACAAACTCCATCTTACAGACGGACTTATTCCAGTCTGTATCTAGCCAGTTGCTTAATTGCACTATTGATACAGCTTTATAGTTTAAAGGGACATTTCTATATTCTCAGACTAAAACTTGATTGCTTCATCAGAGAAAAGAGCAGAGTAGTTTGGACGTTTCAGGAGGTGGTCACCCCACAGATAAAGAGAGGGAATGGGTGACCACCAGACAGAAGAGGAGGACTAGGCAGGTAGTGCAGGAGTCCCCTGAGTGCATCTCGCTCTCTAACCAGTATTCTGCTCTGAGTACTGGTGAGGGCAATTGATTCCTCTAGGGAGTGCAGCTAGAGCCAAGTCCACGGCACCACGGGTGGCTCAGCTGTACAGGGGGAGGAAGAATGCTGGGAGAGCAATAGTGCTAGGGCATTCGATAGTTAGGGAAGCAGACAGGTGTTTCTGCGGCTGCAGACGTGACTCCAGGATGGTATGTTGCCTCCCTGGTGCCAGGGTCAAGGATGTCACTGAGCGGCTGCAGAACATTCTGAGGCAGGAGGGTGAACAGCCAAAGGTTGTGGTCCATATCGGAACCAATGACATAGGTAGAAAGAGGGTTGAGGTCCTGCAGTTAGATTTCAGGGAGCTCGGAAAGAGATTAAAAAGCAGGACCTCAAAAGGTAGTAATCTCCGGATTAATCCCGGTGCCATGCGCTAGTGAGTATAGAAATAGGAGGATAGCGCAGATGAATGCGTGGCTGGAGAGATGGTGCAGGAGGGAGGGCTTCAAATTCCTGGGGCATTGGGAACAGTTCTGGGGGATGTGGGACCTGTACAGGCCGGACAGGTTGCACCTCAACAGGGCCGGAACCAATATCCTTGCGGGGAGGTTTGCTGGTGCTGTTGGGGAGGGTTTAAACTAATTTGGCAGGGGGATGGGCACCAGGATGTAACATTAAAAAGGGGAAATAATGTGCTCAAAGGATTGGGAGAGGCAGAGAACACTAAAGTAAGAAGTAGTGAGGTATTAGGTGGGGTCAGACTAAGAGAGAACACAGGATGGTCTAAGATGGGTTTACAGTGTATGTACGTGAACGCACGAAGCGTAGTAAACAAGGTCAGTGAGCTGCAGGCACAAATAGCCACATGGGAATATGATGTTGTGGCAATAACTGAGACCTGGCTCAAAAAAGGGCAGGATTGGGTATTAAATATTCCTGGTTATAAAGTGTTCAGGAAAGATAGGGAAGGAAAGATAGGAGGTGGGGTGGCAGTATTGGTTAAGGAGAATGTTACAGTGCTGGAGAGGGAGGGTATCGTGGAGGGGTCAAGGACAGAATCTATATGGCTAGAGTTAAGAAATAATAGAGGTGCCATTACACTACTAGGTGTATTCTATAGACCACCAAATATTGGGAAAGATATGGAGGAGCAAATTTTCAGAGAAATTACAGAGAGGGCCAAGAACTATAGTAATAATGGGGACTTCAACTATCCTAATATAGACTGGGATCGTAATAGTGTTAAAGGCAGAGAGGGGGAAGAATTTCTGAAGTGTGTTCAGGAGAACTTTCTTGATCAGTATGTTTCCAGCCCGACGAGGAAGGAGGCATTGCTGGATCTGATTCTGGGGAATGAGGTAGGTCAAGTGGAGCAAGTGTCAGTAGGTGAACATTTAGGGAACAGTGATCATAAGAACATAAGAACATAAGAAATAGGAGCAGGAGTAGGCCAATCGGCCCCTCGAGCCTGCTCCACCATTCAATAAGATCATGGCTGATCTGATCCTAACCTCAAATCTTCTATCACACTGCATCCACCCGAACCCATGTGATCTCCCGGGAGAGGCGAAAAACCAGATAAAGACCCCATGGCCAATTTGGGAGAAAAAAATCTGGGAAATTCCTCTCCGACCCATCTAGGCGATCGAAATTCTTCCAGGAGATCACTCTGTCCCTATATTTTCTACAGTACTTACCTTCTGTAAAGGCGATCTCCACCCCAGCCAGGAACAGGAATAAAACCATCTCCTGAAATCCAACAGAATTAGAACACAGTAGGAGCAGAACAAGGCGACACGGCCCCTGGGCCCACTCCACTACCCACAGGGCCATGACCATTCCAAACCCAGACTCATGTCCAATTTCCTGCCCGCTCCCCGTAACCCTTAATTCCCTCTACTTCTAGGAAACTCTCTATTTCTGTTTTAAATTTATTTAATGATGTAGCTTCCACAGCTTTCTGGGGCAGCAAATTCCACAAACCTACCACCCTCTGAGTGAAGAAGTTTCTCCTCATCTCAGTTTTGAATGAGCAGCCCCTTATTTTAAGATTATGCCCCCTAGTTCTAGTTTCACCCATCATTGGGAACATCCTCACCGCATCCACCCGATCAAGCCCCTTCACAATCTTATATGTTTCAATAAGATCGCCTCTCATTCTTCTGAACTCCAATGAGTAGAGTCCCAATCTACTCAACCTCTCCTCATATGACCACCCCCTCATCCCCGGGATTAACCGAGTGATCATAGTATCATAAGGTTTAGATTAGCTATGGAAAAAGACAGGGAGCAATCTAGAGTAAAAATGTTTAACTGGAGGAAGGCCAATTTCAGTGGGATGAGAACGGATCTGGCCCGGGTAAACTGGAATTAAAGATTGGCAGGCAAAACTGTAACGGAACAATGGGCTGCCTTTAAAGAGGAAATAGTTCAGGTACAGTTGAGGTACATTCCCACTAGGGGGAAAGACAGGGCAACTAAAGTCAGAGCTCCCTGGATGACGAAAGAGATAGAGAATATGATGAAGCAGTAAAAGAGCGCGTATGACAGATGTCAGGTCGAGAATACATCTGAGAATCAGGCTATATATCGAAAGGTCAGAGGAGAAGTGAAAAAGAAAATAAGAAGGGCAAAGAGAGGGTATGAGAATAGAATGGCAGCCACCATAAAAGGTAATCCAAAAGTCTTCTACAGGCATATAAATAGTAAAAGGGTAGTAAGAGGAGGGGTGGGGCCGATTAGGGACCAAAAAGGAAACCTATGCATGGAGACAGAGGACATGGCTGAGGTACTAAACGAGTACTTTGCATCTGTCTTCAACAAGGAAGAGGATGCTGCCATAGACATAGTGAAGGAGGAGTTAGTGGAGATACTTGATAGGATTAAAATTGATAAAGAGGAGGTATTAGAAAGGCTGGCTGTACTTAAAGTAGATAATCACCAGGAGCGGATGGGATGCATCCTAGGATGCTGAGGGAATTGAGGGAGGAGATTGCAGAGGTACTGGCCATAATATTCCAATTCTCCATAGATACGGGGGTGGTGCCAGAGGACTGGAGAATTGCAAACGTTACACCTTTGTTCAAAAAAGGGTGGAAAGATAAACCCAGCAACTACAGGCGAGTCAATTTGACCTTGGTAATGGGGAAGCTGTTAGAAACAGTAATCAGGGACAAAATTAACAGTTACTTGGACAGGTGTGGATTAATTAAGAAAAGCCAGCACAGATTTGTTAAAGACAAATCGTGTTTAACTAACTTGATTGAATTCTTTGATGAGGTAACAGTGAGGGTTGATGAGGTTAAGGCGGTTGACGTGGTGTACATGGATTTCCAAAAAGCGTTTGACAAAGTGCCACATAATAGGCTTGCCAGCAAAGTTGAAGTCCATGGAATAAAAGGGACAGTGGCAGCACGGATACGGGATTGGCTGAGTGAGTAGTGGCAAATGGTTGTTTTTTGGACTGGAGGAAGGTATACAGTGGTGTTCCCCAGGGGTCGGTTCTAGGACCACTGCTTTTCTTGATATATATTCATGGCTTGGATGTGGGTGTACAGGGCACAATTTCAAAATTTGCAGATGACACAAAACTTGGAAGTATAGTGAACAGTGAGGAGGAGAGTGATAGACTTCAGGAAGACAGAGACAGGCTGGTAAAATGGGCAGATGAAATTTAACTCAGAAAAGTATGAAGTGATACATTTTGGTAGAAAGAATGAGGAGAGGACATATAAACTAAATGGTACAATCCTGAAGTGGGTGCACTAACAGAGAGACCTGGGGGTACGTGTGCACAACTCATTGAAGGTGGCAGGTCAGGTTGAGAAAGCAGTTAAATAGGCTTACGGGATCCTGGGCTTCATAAATAGAGGTATAGAGTCCAAAAGTGTGGAAATTATGATGAACCTGTATAAAACACTGGTTTGGCCCCAACTGGAGTACTGTGTCCAATTCTGGGCACCGCACTTTAGGAAGGATGTGAAGGCCTTAGAAAAGGTGCAGAAAACATTTACAAGTTTGAGGGACTTCAGTTACATGGATAGACTGGAGAAGCTGGGGTTGTTCTCCTTGGAGCAGAGAAAATTGAGAGGAGATTTGATAGAGGTGTTCAAAATCATGAGGGGTCTGGACTGAGTAGATAGAGAGAAACTGTTCCCATTGGCAGAAGGGTCGAGAACCAGAGGACACAGATTTAAGGTGATTGGCAAAAGAACCAAAGGCATCGTAAGAAAAAACCTTTTTACGCAGCGAGTGGTTAAGATCTGGAATGCACTGCCTGAGAGGGTGGTGGAGGCAGATTCAATCATGGCTTTCAAAAGGGAGTTGGACAAGTAGTCATTGTCATAACGGCACAGAAGGAGGCCATTCGGCCCATAGAGTCTGTGCCAGCTCTCTGTAGAGCAATCCAGTCAGTCCCATTCCCCCGCTCTATCCCCGTAGCCCTGCAAGTTTATTTCCCTCAAGTGCCTATCCAGTCTCCCCTTGAAAACACTGAGTGTCTCCGCTTCCACCACTTCCGTCGGCAGCGAGTTCCAGGTCCTCACCACTCGCTGCGTAAAAAGTTTTCCCTCACATCCCCCCTGTATCTCTTGCCCAAAATCTTAAATCTGTGTCCCCTAGTCCTTGTACCGTCAACTAGTGGGAATAGCCTTTCCCCGTCTAGCCTATCCAAACCCGCCATAATCTTGTACACCTCGATCAAATCACCCCTCAACCTCCTTTGCTCTAATGAAAACAAATCCAGCTTCTCCAACCTGTCCTTGTAGCTAAGATCCCCCATCCCCAGAACCATTCTGGTAAATCTCCTCTGCACCCTCTCAAGGGCCTTCACATCCTTCCTAAAGTGTGGTGACCAGAACTGGACGCAATTATCCAGTTGTGGCCTAACCAGCGCTTTATAAAGGTTCAGCATAACTTCTCGACTTTTGTACTCAATACCTCTTTTTATGAAGCCCAGGATCACACATGCTTTGTTAACCACTCTCTCAATATGTCCTGCCACCTTCAGGGACCTATGCACATTAACTCCCAGGTCCCTCTGTCCCTGCACACTCTTTAAAACTGTGCCATTAAGTGTATATTGCCTCTCCCGGTTCCTTCTACCAAACTACATCGCCTCACACTTTTCTGTGTTAAATCCCATCTGCCACTTGTCTGCCCATTCTGCTAGCCTTTCTATGTCCTGTTGCAGTCGCTTGGTACCATCCTCACTGTTTGCCACACCCCCAAGTTTGGTGTTATCGGCAAATTTAGAAATTCTACTCTGTATTCCAACATCCAGGTCATTTATATATATCCAAAAAAGCAGTGGCCCCTGCACTGACCCTTGGGGAACACCACTGTCTACCATCCTCCAGTCTGAAAAACAGCCATTTACCACAGCCTGAAGGAAAGAAATTTGCAAGGCTCTGGGGAAAGGGCGGGGGTTGTAGGACTAACGGAAGTGCTCTTGCAGAGAGCCAGCACGGGCTCGATGGGCCGAATGACCTTCTTCCATGCTGTAACCATTTTATGATTCTATGCCACCCGGGACCTTCAATGAGCTATCCTTGCACCATTCAGGACCATGGAAAGCTCCTTCTGTGTCTTCTGTTCTGATAGGTGACGACTAACACTGAAACCACAATTATCATGACTGTTCCATAAGGAACATTTCTACAAAAAGTAGAAGAAATGCTTTATGTTAATTCATTATGTGCAGGATGCTATTTATAATGGCCATTCAAGGGTTAAGCTAGGAGGGGAGGAGTTGTGTATATCAGAACCTTCCAGACTGGTGTTTATAAAAAGGACTTGTATTTATATATTGCTTTATCAAATCTCAAAGTGCTTTATGTTCAATGAATCACTTTGAAGAACAGTGACTATTGTTATGCAAACAAAGATGACATAGCCATTATGCTAGAAGTGTGACCTTGTGGAACCTGTTTGTTTTTACACTGATAGCATTCAGCAATATCCTCGTTTCTTGAAAGTATTTCCCACTACAAGACAACCATCACATTCTGCCACCTCCAAACCTAGAGTTGGCCCTACTCCCCACTTGGGAATAAGGAAATGGCAGAGAGATTAAACAAATACTTTGGGCAGGAATTTAACTCAGGAGGCGGGACTACAATTTTTGGGGTTGTAGTCCCGCCTCCATTGAGATGCGGCCAATCCACGCGATTTTAACTTGATTGGCCTTGTTGAGCCCACCCAGTGGGCCAATTAAGGGCCACCCGGCAACAGGTGATGTCACAGGCTGAAATTTCATCTGTCAAGAACTTTTGACAGATGAACTATCAGTGTTTGAAAGCTGTTTGAAGCTGTCAAACACTGACAGTCTTACTTCTAACCTGAGTCCTTCTCCACAGACTCAGTTAGAAATCTCGCCTGCACAGAAAGCTGAAGGCTGTCACTTTTGACAGTTCGTAGCCATTCTGCTTTCTGTGCCGGTGAGATGAGGGACTCACAGAATCTAAAGGAAGGAAGGCTGAAAAGGTAAGAAAAGGTCATTTACACTTTTTTAATCACTTTAGACACACCAAACACACTTACCTTTGCACTCATGCACACATCACTCACCTGAACACCGACATCTCGACCCCTCCAAGTCCTTCAACCCGATGGCCCTCCTCCTCTAACTTGCCGTGGTTTGGAGCCGTCGGGAATCCCACACTTCAACCTTCAAAATAGGGATTAGGTTAAAATCTGCCTGTTAACTATCTGTTAACAGGCAGTTAATTGGCACTAATCCCTTCCTGCCTCGGGTAGGCGGGTGCCAGTGCGGGGCAGGTACCCGCCTCCTTTGAAACTGGCATGGAGGCGGGTTTGGGTGCAGGATGGGGTCGGGACCCCTGATTTGGGGATTTTAACCCCCTGCACGCCTCCAATCCCGACTCCACGGCACAATGAAAATCCTTCCCTTTGTGTCTGTCTTCACGGAAGAAGACGCTAAAAAATTCCCGGAAACAGTGGAGAACCAAGGCTCGAGAGAGAATGAGGAACTGAAAGAAATTAGTATTAGTAAAAAAATAATACTGGAGAAATTAATGGGACTGAAAGCTGATAAATCCCCATGACCTGATGGCCTGTATCCTAGGGTTTTGAAAGAGGTGGCTATAGAGATAGTGGATGCATTGGTTGTCATCTTCCAAAATTCCATTGATTCTGGAACGGTTCCTGTGGATTGGAAGGTAGCAAATGTAACCCCACTATTTAAGAAAGAAGGGAGAGAGAAAACAGGGAGCTACAGACCAGTTAACCTGACATTAGTAGTAGGGAAAATGCTAGAATCTATTATTAAGGATGTGGTAACAGGACACTTAGGGGGAGAAATTCAGTATCGCCACGTTTGGGGCATAATACTCGAGTGGGCACAAAATATAGCGCCCAGCGCAAATTATCGCCACCTACTGCTAAATTGACCTGCTCCGCCCCAGGAGGTGCTTGGAGCGCTAAAACAGGCGCTGCACGACTGTCTTAAGGCGCTAAGCCGGAGAAGCGAGGCGCTACCACCGAGGGCGGGCGCAGCGCAGGTGCGGCCAGTTAACGATTGCACGCAGACATGCTGGCGCCGGTCAGCTCTTAAAGGGGAGGTTTGATCTTGGATTGCAGCCACACCCTGCGCATCGGAGCCCTGATTCTCGGCCTGGACAGACCTGCTGCCACATTCTAATGCCTAGGACCATGGAGAGGGCCAGGGAGCGAGCGCAGCGGTTCAGTGAGGGGGCCTTGCAGGTTCTGGTTGGCGCGGTGGAGCGCAGGCAATCTATCCTGTTCCCGGACAGTGGCAGGAGGCCGCTGCCCAATGACTATCGCAAAGCTTGGAGGGAGGTGGCTCACAGAGTGACCTCCAGCAGTATGGTGCCTAGGACCCCTGTGCAATGCAGGAAGAAGTTCAACGACCTCACTCGGGTTGTCAGTGTGAGTACCCTTTTCAATATCCTCTTCATCCCTGCACGTCCACCTCACTTTATGGCCAAAGGGTCCTGAAAGCCCCAATGCCCAGCCCTCATCCAACACCTATGGGCCTTTCATGAAACTCACATGCATATTCAGCACTTTACACACTGTAAGGGCTATTCCACCATGGGAGGCAGTGCAGCCAAGATCAGGGCTTCACACTGTAAGGGCTGTTCGACCATGGGAGGCAGTGCAGCCAAGATCAGGGTTTCACACTGTAAGGGCCATTCCACCATGGGAGGCAGTGCAGCCAAGATCAGGGCTTCACACTGTACTCAGAGCCCATCCTTTCTCTTGCAGGGCAAGCTGGCCCATAACAGGAGGCAGCATCAACGGACCGGGGGAGGCCGGCCTCACCTTCAAGCCCTCACCAATCTGGAGCAGCGAGTCCAGCGGATTATGGCAGGCCGGATGATTGGCCCCGTCGCCACTGGAGATGCCAACCCCGTTCTGGACAGCAATGTTAAGGTCATCACCTTTTTGACCTCTCTCCTTCCACTTGTGCCTCACACCAGCATCCTTTGCCACTATCGAACCAATACAGTGCATTGCAGCACTCATGCCTCCCTCGCTGCTGCCCTGTCCTCACGCTAAAGCAACTCTTGTACCTCCCTGCTTTCAGATGCTGATTCACTAGGTGAGGAGGCGGGCCTTCAAGCTGCCACTGTGAGTGATTCTGAAGGCGAGGAGGAAGAGGAAGCCGGACCATCAGTGCCACCCTCAGCCGAGGCAGCCCATGGCCATAATGGGGACACATCTTCCCTGGAGGGGAGCAGGGGGGGAATGGTCTGAGGAGGGTGAAGCTCCGGGGCCCAGCGGGCTGCAGCAATGTGGGGGGGGGGTAGGGAAGCTCGGCGGCCTTCTCCCCGGAGGGAGAGTCTGGCTTCGAGTCCTGCTACAGTGAGCGCAGAAGAGGTGCGGCTCCTCGCTAAAATGAGCACCCAGGCGGAGCACAGGCACACTGAGCTCGTGGCTGCAGTGGCAAGGATGCCCAAATCCATTGAGTCACTGGCAAGGAGTGTCCAGGACTTCGGCGTAGCACTGGCAAGGAGTCTGCAGGACTTCGGCGCAGCACAGGCAAGGAGTCTCCAGGACTTCGGTGCAGCACAGACAAGGAGTCTCCAGGACTTCGGCACAGCACAGGCAGCACAGGCGACTTCCACGCAAGTGCTTAGTGGTGCAATGCAGTCAGTGGCTGGTCTGATGCAGACGCAGATTGAGGCCACACGAGCACTGACTGCTGCCACCCTCGCTGGATCGGGCACGAATTGCCGGGGCCCTCGCCGCGCCGCAGCAGGCCAGCAGTCTGTGCTTCAGCAGATTGCTCCGCATGCTGCAGTGCTGCCCCGTGGGAGTGCCAGTGTGTCTTCTGACCAGGGAGTTGCTGTCCTCTGTCAGGATGGCAGCATTCCTGCTGCCAACACTGTCACTTCTCCACTGCAGCTGCCACCACCTGTAGGACAGACTGCTGCCGCCCAAGCAGAGTTGGAGCAGTCAGCAGCCGGGCCCTCCAGGCCCAGAGCTGGTCCAGGCCGTCCCTCAAGGGCATCTGCCGACTCAGTTTCTGACACTCAGCAGCCTCCCCCCAGCCTTGCTGCAGCCACTGGGGTCCCATTGCGGAGGAGCTGCAGGGTGTGAAGGGGCCAATCTCGCAAGCGAAGCAGATCACCCTCGAAGGGCAAAAAGTAGGAGGTGTGGCAAAATGCTGTTAAATGTTTTATTGAAGGCCGAGGATCATGGTCATTTTTTGGTTACTGTTTTGTTCATTGTCTCCAGGTTGTGAGAGCCAGTTATGTGTCTGACTGCTTTTTTGGGGGTTTCTCTCTGTTACTTTGTCATGTGGGAAGGGCACACAGTTTGTTAAATAAAGAAGTGTCTTTATTCGGAATGTGCATGTTTGCTCTTTGAACTATTTGTTGCCTTGACCGGCTTAGGGGTTGCGGAACGGTTCCATTCATGTTCTTTCAATGGCAGAAGCCATTCCCTCAGAGGGGGCCTAGAATCGACTTGCAATAAGCCGCTGACGGACGGCCCTTGCACTTTGTGCCTCCCTCCCGTCTTGGTGCTCCTCCTCCTCCTCCTCCTCCTCTGCTGGTGCTCCAATGTCTGGTGGCAGTGGCTGAGTCCTGAGGATTGCCAGGTTATGCAGCATGCAGCACACTACAGCGAAATGGGAGACTCGCTCAGGTGAGTACTGAAGGGCTCCCCCGGAATGGTCCAGACAGCGGAACCGTTGCTTGAGCACGTCGATTGTGTGCTCAATGATGTTCCTGGTCGCTTGATGGCTCTCATTGTATCGTTCTTCAGCAGGGGTGCTGGGCGTACGGAGCAGGGTCATCAGCCAGGTGCACAGAGGATAGCCCTTGTCCCTGAGAAGCCAGCCTCCTGGGTGAGCCGGGGCTTTGAAAAGGTCTGCCACAGAAGTCTGGCGCAGGATGAAGGCGTCGTGGCTGCTGCCTGGAAAGCGGGCATTGACGAGTATCAGCTGTCTGTGGTCACACACCAACTGGACGTTCAACGAATGGAACCCCTTCCGGTTGCAGTAATCCTCGGCATTCTCTTGCGGCGCCCGCAAAGCCACATGCGTGCAGTCAATGGCGCCCTGGACCATGGGGAAGTCCGCTATTCTTGCAAATCCCATTTCGCGCTCTTGCTGCTTGTCCAGGGTCATGGGGAAGGAAATGTACTGACGTCTCCTTTTAAAGAGGGCATTCGTGACTTGACAGATGCAGCAATGCACCGTGAACTGGGAGATATTGGCAATGTCCCCAGTAGCGGATTGGAAGGAGCCGGTGGCATAGAAGTTGAGAGCCACTGTCACCTTCACTGCCACCGACAGAGACATCCTGCTCCTCAGTTGAGGCTGCAGATCTGGGGCAGAGCTCAGTGACAACCTTTCTGCTGAATCGCAGCCTCCGAAAACACTGCTCCTCAGACATGTTGAGGTATGAGAACTGTTGGTGGAAAACCCTGGGATGGTAAGGCCTCCTGTGCCGACGCCTGTTGGCTCTCCTCCGTCTGGCCATGATTGGCACTCTCTCTTGGCGTCTCTGAGCCCTCTCAATGTAATGGAGAAGCCCAACGTTTCCACCCATTGCAGCCCCCATAGTATGTGGCCACTCAAGGTTATGCCAGTGAAAAAGCAAACCAACTACAAAGTTCTGGGCCGAAGCCAGAAGTACCTGTGCGAGCGCTGACTCAATGCAGAAAGCTCTCTCCCTTTGTCTCTCTGCAAATCTCTCCCTCTCTCACAGAAGGAGTGGTCCAAAAATGGCTACCACAAAGAAGCCAGGAAGAGCCCCCTTTAAATAGTGGCCCCCCAGCCCCACAGTGACTGGGAACCGTTCCAGTCAACCAGTCGCTGGGAGCGCCAGGCGGAAAGGAGGGGGGCACCACTGAATTTCCGGTTCGGGGCGCCCCAAGGGCGTTGCACCATGAAATGACGTCAGGAGCTGCGCGCGCAGCTGAACGGACGTTGCGGTTTTGCGCCGCCGCTAAATGTCCGCTCAATTTCGCAAGAGGCGCAGGTCTCGCTGTGCCCGGGCGCTAGCCGCCTCGCGCCCCACTTAGCGCCCTCTTAAGGCGCTAACGGGTGGCGCAACCAACTGAATTTCTCCCCCTTAGAAAATAATAATAGGATTGGGCAGAGTCAACACAGATTTATGAAAGGGAAATCGTGTTTGACAAATCTGTTATAGAGCTTTTTGAGGTTGTAACTAGCAGAATAGATAAGGGGGAACCAGTGGATGTGGTGTATTTGGATTATCCGAAGGCATTCGATAAGGTACCACACAAGAGGTTATTAAACAAAATTAGGGCTCACGGGATTGGGGGTAATATACTAGTATGGATTGAGGATTGGTTAATGGACAGAAAACGGAGAGTAGGAATAAACGGGTCATTTTGGGGTTGGCAGGCTGTAACTAGTGGGGTACCGCAAGGATCAGTGCTTGGGCCTCAGCTATTCACAATCTACATCAATGATTTGGATGAGGGGACCAAATGTAATATATCCATGTTTGCTGATGATACAAAGCTGGGTGGGAATGTAAGTTGTGAGGAGGATGCAAGGAGGCTTCAAGGGGATAAAAGCAGGCTAAGTGAGTGGGCAAGAACATGGCAAATGGAATATAATGTGGACAAATGTGAAGTTATCCACTTTGGTAGGAAAAATAGAAAAGCAGAGTATTTTTTAAATGGTGAGAGATTGGGAAATGTTGGTGTTCAGAGGGACCTGGGTGTTCTTGTACACGAATCACTGAAAGTTAACATGCAGGTACAGCAAGCGATTAGGAAAGCAAATGGTATGTTGGCCTTTATTACAAGAAGGTTTGAGTATAAGAGTAAAGACGTCTTACTGAAATTATATAGGGCCCTGGTGAGACCACACCTGGAGTATTGTGTACAGTTTTGGTCTCCTTACCTAAGGAAGGGTATACTCGCCATCGAGGGAGTGCAACAAAGGTTCACCAGACTGGTTCCTGGGATGGGGGATTGTCCTATGAGGAGAGACTGAGTAGACTAGATCTATATTCTCTAGAGTTTAGAAGAATGAGAAGTGATCTCATTGAAATATACAAAATTCTTACAGGGCTTGACAGGGTAGATGCAGGGAGGATGTTTCCCCTGGCTGGGGAGTCTAGAACCAGGGGTCACTGTCTCAGAATAAAGGGTCGGCTATTTAGGACTGAGATGAGGAGAAATTTCTTCACTCGGAGGGTGGTGAATCTTTGGAATTCTCTACCCCAGAGGGCTGTGGATGTTCAGTTTTTGAGTATTTTCAAGACAGAGATCAACAGATTTTTGAATATTAAGGTAAGCAAGGGAAATGGGGATAGTGCAGGAAAGTGGAGATGAGGTAGAAGATCAGCCATGTTCTTATTGAATGGCGGAGCAGGCTCGAATGGCCTACTCCTGCTCTTAAGTTTTACGTTCTTATCTTCCTCTGCCAGCCTGGGTAACCTTGGAAGACCTGATACAGGTCTTTAGAACATTGAAAGGTACAGAGTAGATAGAGGCAACCACTTGGACAGTGAGCTCAGAATTCAAGGACAAAATTACAAAATTTACAGCTTCCAGTAAGATTATAGATTGAAGGATTTATTTCCCAGGATAGTGAACGTGGGACCTGAAAAAGTATTTAATTCTGGGTCAACTAATGCCTCGAAAAAGGAACTGGATCAATACCTGTTGAGAAAGGTGACTGAGGGTTCTAGATATTATTCGATCTGTTGGATCCATATGGAAGTTTTGAAAGAGGACAGATTTTAGTGGAAGGGGGTGGGGGAGGAAGGAGACTCCTTGATTGATGCAGTCACACACGGACCATGGAAGGAGTTAAATCGATGGTCCACATTATTTTTTTCTCGTTCCAAGGTTTTTTTAATGTTTTTAATCGTGCTGTACAGATTCTGATTGCCTCCCTCATCGCTTCTGTTCTCAAATCTCTGTGCATGCACACAGCTGCACAATTCTATTTTAAGTCTCAACCTTCGAGCTATTCCATTCGCAGGCTCTATTTTTAACAGTGTGACGAATTAACTTCACCAGTCCTCAGTATTTCGATAGTAACTTTAGTTATCACACCGCTAACAGTCACTCTGACTACAAGAGCCCAGACCAGCTGTCTCTACAGAGGCACCAATGAACCTAGCAATCAGACAGTGCAACTTGTCAGCCTCAATTGGTGTGTGATTTTAGAAGGGAAAAAAAAAGCGTCGTCTTATTTCTAAAGACAGCTTTAAACTGCACGCTCACTCTCATCCCTGTGGGTGTTCATATGACCTCCCTGTTCGATCAGCTACCGGTGAATGTGCTTTTTCTCCCCTCATCCAACATGTTTCTGAGATTTTCAGCAGCAATCGACTATTTCATTCTAAACCTAAATGCTGAAAAGTATTAATCACCTCATCACCGAGGATCGAAAAAATTAAGAATCGATTGATCAATAAATCCGTGGATTGCAAACCCTCTGGTTCAGAATTGTTTACCAATTTAGTATTTTTTTAATGCGGCTTGAGATTTTTTTTTATTATTTAAAATTTGAACATTTTATTTGCAGTTTATGACATTACAGAGCTCAGGTCTCAGCTCTTTGTACAAAGTCACAAGCCATCATTCCCTACAAGGCAGGGGTCCCAGTCTCTTCAAGTTAGTGATGTGATCTCCAAGCTTCTTGATCATCTTCACTTGTTCATCCAGATAGTGGGTCACCAGGAATTACCAATTTAGTATTGAGTTTAGAAAAATATGCACCAATATGGATTTGCGTTGCACACAGTCCTTTGTAGAAACCTTTAGGCCTAGAAATTCATTGACGCCACTTTTGGGGCGCTAAAGTGGGGCGTCCGCTAAAGTTTGCGGCCGCCGCCAAATCGATGCCACTTCTCCGAAATTCATTAGCTTCGCCCTACGAGTTTGGGCGAGCGCTAAAACTGCTGCTGGACGCCTCTCTTTGGGCACTAAGCCGGAGGTGGTGATCGATAGCGCCGAGGCCGGGCGCAGCGCAGGTGCGGCCATCTCGTGATTGACAGCAGACACCCTGGCGCCGGCCAGCTCTTAAGGGGAAAGGGTTGACTGTGTCTGCTGCCACGCCCTGGATAGTGGAGCCCTCCAGCTAGGCCTGAACACTGCTGCTGGACCCAAATAGCGCCTGAAGACATGGAGAAGGCCCGTGAACGTGCGCAGCGCTTCTCAGAGCGTGATCTGAGTGTGCTGCTTGCTGCTGTGGAGAAGAGGCGCCATGTTTTGTACCTGGACAATGGCAAGAAGGCGACGGTCCGCGTCTACAGGAGAGCCTGGAGGCATGTCGCCAGCAAGCTGTCAGCCAACAGCGACGTCCCCAGGACCGGTGCCCAATGCCGCAAAAAGTTAAATGACCTCACATGCATTGTCAGGTTGAGTACCCTTTCCAGTGACCTCCTCATCCTTGCATGTGCACCTCACATTATGGGCAAAGGGACCTGAAAGCTCTAATGGCCAGCCTTCATCCAGCAGCTATGGGACAGGCATGAGCATCAATTGCACATTCTGCACTTAACACACTGGCCAAGCTATTCCACCATGGGAGGCATTGCACACCAGATCATGGCGACACACTGGCCAGGCTATTCCACCATGGGAGGCAGTGCACACCAGATCATGGCGACACACTGGCCAGGCTATTCCACCATGGGAGGCAGTGCACACCAGATCATGGCGACACACTGGCCAGGCTATTCCACCATGGGAGGCAGTGCACACAAGATCACGGCGACACACTGTACTTAGAGGCCGTCCTTTCTCTTGCAGGCCAAGCTGGCAAATAATCGCAAGAGCCGGACTGCGACCGGGGGAGGCCGACCCCATATCCAGCCACTCACCGACCTGCAACATCGCGTGGAGCGCCTCATGGGTGGCCGGGTGATTGGGCCCGTTGCATGTGGCGATGCCAACCCTGTTCTGGGCAGCAATGGTAAGGACATCACCTTTTGCACCTCTCTCGTCCCACTTGCGCATCAGATCTACATCCTTTGCCACTGTCCGACCAATGTGCTGAATGCCACCACTCATGCATCCCGCACTGACGCCCTCTCCTCACTCTAAAGCTACTCTTGTGCCTTCCTGCTTTCAGATGGTCAAGAGGAGGTCCCTCAACTTGCCAGTGACAGACCCTCCGAGGAGGAGCAGGAGGAGGAGCAAGAGGAAGGCGGCCCATCAGGGGAACCCTCAGCCGCGGCCACCCAGGCCAATGTAGGGGACACGTCTTCCCTGGAGGGCAGCGTGGCGGAAGTGTCGAAGGGGAGGGGAGCTCCTGGGACCTGCGTGCTGCAGAAAGGCGGGAGGGGGGTGGAAGCTCGGCGGCCTTCTCCCCAGAAGGGGGATGCGTCGGAGGGGAGTCCAATTGCTGGGCCCAGCGGCCTCCAGCAACGCAGGAAGGGTCGGCCAGCTCGGCGGCCTTCTCCCCAGAGGGAGAGTCCGGCCTCCAGTCAGGAGATGCTCTTCGCCGAGGAGATGGAACGCCTTGAAAACTTGTCCGCAGACTCGGAGCGCCGGCACACGGAGCTCATGGCGGCAGTGGCATGGTTGCCTGAGTCCATCGATTCCCTCTCTCGGAGTGTGGCCGAGTTCGGGCCCTCAGAGGCCACCAGTCGGGCGGAATACCGGGCAGATCTGTCAGCGACTGGCCAGGTGATCAGTGGTGCCGTCCAGTCACTGGCTGCTCTGATGCGGTCAGTGAACAGGTCAACACGGGCACTCACTGCTGCCACACTCGCTGTGTCAGCCAGGCATCGCCAGGGCACCCGGCGCGCTGCAGCAGCACAGCGGTCTGTCCCTCGGCAGATTGGTGCGCATGCTGCAGTGCTGGCCCGGGCGAGTGCCAGTGTCTCAGGCGACCAGCGAGCGCCTGCCATCCGCCAGCTTGCCGCCATTCCTCCAGCCGCCACTGCCACTCCCCCAGCGGAGCTGCCAGGAGCTGCTGCAGCGACTGATGCTGGCCAGCCACAGCTGCAGCAATCAACAGCCGCCCGCTCGACGGCCAGACCTCGACTAGGCCGACCCCCAAGGGCATCTGCCGTCACGACATGTGCCCCTCAGGAGCCTGCCCCCAGCCTTGCAGCAGCCAATGGCCTTACTTTGAGGCGGAGCAGCAGGGCGGGCAGGGGCCACCCAAAGATGGCCAAGGCATCGCCCTAGTGGGCCAAATAGTCGAATGTGTGGCCATTTGTGTTTGTTTCTTGAGGCTGAGAATTGGATGTTTGTTTTTTGAAGGCCGATGATGTGATGTTTGTTTTGGACGAAGGCCGAGAATGACGGCCATTTTAGTTGCCCTATTTTGTTAATCCTCTCCAGGTTGTGGGAGCGAGTAATGTGTTTGAGTGTTTTTTGGGGGTTTCGTCTGTTTTTGGTTTTCATGTGGGAAGGGCCCAGAGTTTGTACAATAAAGCATTTTATTTATTCACATTGTCCATGTTTGATCTTTGAAGTGTTTGTTGCCTTAACCGGCTGAGGGCTTGCGGAGCGGCTGCAATCATGTTCTATCATTGGCACAAGCCATTCCCTGACAGGGGGCCTAGAAGTGACGTTCAATAAGCCTCCGACGGGCGGCCCTTGGACCTTGTGCGTCCCTCCTGGGCTGGTACTCCTCGTCCTCGTCGTCCTCATGCTCCTCCTGCTCCTCCTCCTGAGGTGGTGGTCCAACGTGAGGTGGCAGTGCCTGAGTCCTGCGGATAGCCAGGTTGTGCAGCATGCAGCAAACGACGACAAATTGGGAGACTCGATCCTGCGAATACTGGAGGGCTCCCCCGGAGCGATCGAGACAGCGGAACCGTTGCTTGAGCACGCCGATTGTTTGTTCTATGAGGTTCCTCGTCACTTGATGGCTCTCGTTGTGTGCCTCTTCAGCAGGGGTCGTGGGCGCGCGGAGCGGGGTCATGAGCCAGGTACACAAAGGATAGCCTTTGTCCCCGATAAGCCATCCTCTTGGGGGAGGCTGTGCCTGGAACATGTCAGCCACAGTTGTCTGTCGCAGGATAAAGGCATCGTGGCTGCTGCCTGGAAAGCGGGCATTGACAGCTAGGATGCGCTGCCTGTGGTCACACACCAGCTGTACATTGAGGGAATGGTAGCCCTTCCGGTTGCGGTAATCGTCGGCATGCTCAAGAGGTGCCCGCAAAGCCACATGCGTGCAGTCAATGGCGCCCTGCACCATGGGGAAGCCCGCTATTCTTGCAAACCCCACTGCACGCTGCTGCTGCTTGTCCAGGGTCATGGGGAAGGAGATGAATTGATGTTTCCTTCTGAAAAGGGCTTCGGTGACCTGGTGGATGCAGCAATGCACGGCGAACTGGGAGATGTTAGCGATGTCCCCAGTAGCGGATTGGAAGGAGCCGGAGGCATAGAAGTTGAGAGCCACCGTCACCTTCATTGCCACCGACAGAGACGTCCTGCGCATCAGCTGTGGCTGCAGATCTCTCTGAAGCAGCCGGCAGATGTCTGCAACCACCTCCCTTCGGAATCGCAGCCTCCTAACACACATCGCGGCAGACATAGTCAGATAGGAGGTCTGCTGGCGGTATGCCCTGCGTGGGTAAGGCCTCAGTTGGCGACGCCTGTTGCCCCCTCTGCGTCTAGCCAGGGCTGCCACTCTCTCACGGCGTCTGTAAGCCCTTCTGGCATAAGGCTGAAATTCAGCGTTGCCACCCAATGCAGCCCTCATTATATGCTGGCAAACACTGAGCTCTGAATGAAGGCAAAGATAATTGGTAAGCTCTGGCCTGAGCCAAAAATACCTGTCCAAGTGTTGGTCCAAACCAGTAAACTCTCCTCCTTGGTCTCTGTCCAAAAAACCGTTGCACAAGAGTGAATGCTGCAAAATGGCTGGCCTTTATACTGCTGGGTAAGTGCCCTTTAATTTGCGCTCCCCGCGGCCCGGCTGGGCTGTGTACCGTCCCACTTCACAGTCGCTCGTGCCGCCCGGCGCACAATGGGCCGGCGCGAGTGAAGTTCCGGTTTGGGGCGCACAAAGGGCGTTGCACTATTAAATGACGTCATGATCTGCGCGCGCAGCAGGGCGCGCGCTAAGACTTTGCGCCGGCGCTAAATGTGTCCTGAAGTTGGGGAGAGGCGCAGATCGCGCTGCGCCCGGGCGATAAGCGCCTAGCGCTCGAGATCTACTCCTCCTAAGGCGCTAACGGCTGGCGCGCCCAACTGAATTTCTAGGCCTCAATCAATTAGTAAAAACCGTAATTATCAGAGAAACAAGGATGACTGCACTGAAGGCAGCCATTTGACCCATCTGTCCTCTCCTGGTGCTAGCCCTTCAATTGGAACTCTCCACTCTAATCTCATCTCTCTGCCCTTACATCAACCCGTTTATATTCTTCCTTTCCAAATACTTATCCAGTTGTCTTTTAAGTGATGTTTTATTCTCTGCCTCTACACCACCAGTTTCCAGCTGGTGCTCCCTTTAGCCAGAGTAAGGTGGCATTAGCAATACTAGCACACCACATTCACAATCTATATCAATGATTTGGATGAGGGGACTAAATGTAACATTTCCAAATTTGCTGATGACACAAAGCTAGGTGGCAGTGTCAGTTGTGAAGAGGATGTGAAGAGGCTTCAAGAGGATCTTGACAGGCTCAGTGAGTGGGCGAGAACATGGCACATGAAATATGATGTGGATAAATGTGAAGTTATCCACTTTGGTAGAAAAAACAGAAAGGCAGAGTATTTCCTAAATGGTGAAAGATTGGGGAATGCAGATGCTCAAAGGGACCTGGGTGTCCTTGTACGAGTCACTGAAAGTGTATGTGCAGGTGCAGCAAGCCATTAGGAAGGCAAATGGTATGCTGGCCTTCATTACAAGAGGATTTGAGTACAGGAGTAAAGAAGTCTTACTCCAATTATATAGGGCCTTGGTGAGACTACACCTGGAGTATTGTGTACAATTTTGGTCTCCTTACTTAAGGAAGGATATACTTGCCATAGAGGGAGTGCAACGAAGGTTCACCAGACTGATTCCTGGGATGGCGGGACTGTCGTTTGATAAAAGATTGAGTAAACTAGGCCTGTATTCTCTTGAATTCAGAAGAATAAGAGAGGATCTCATTGAAGCATACAAAATTATTACAGGCTTGATAGGGTGGATGCTGGGAGAATGTTTCCCTTGGCTGGGGAGTCTAGGACCAGGAACCACAGCCTTAGGATAAAGGGTAGGCCATTCAGGACTGAGATGAGAAGAAATTTCTTCACACAGAGGGTGGCGAATCTTTGGAATTCTCTACCCCAGAGGGCTGTGGAGGCTCAGTCATTGGGTATATTCAAAACAGAAGTCGATAGATTTCTGACTAGTAAGGGCATCAAGGGATATGGCGATAGGGCCGATGAATGGAGTTGAGGCAGAAGATCAGCCATGAACTCATTGAATGGCGGAGCAGGCTCGAGGGGCCGAATGGCCGACTCCTGCTCCTATTTCTTATGTTCTTACCACCATCACCCACAACACAGCTAAAAGTGGATTCAATTCAACACTAATTGTCCTTTCACTTACCTTTACAGCCAGTGTCAGAATCGAGCGCTGCTTGGGTCAATTATCGGATAAACACAGGATAAGACCATCCCCCCATACTGTTCCTCAGCAAAGCGCCTGAACCCGAGCCTCAGCGAAGTGAGGACCACCATTGTGACCCCTTTACATTCCACACCAGCTGTTCTTATGACTTTTCGTAATGAGTCAGGTAATTTAGTGCCAATTATTGCCAGTTTCGTGCCCACCAGGGACTTATTTGAAATGCCCAAACTCATTACAGTTAGGCGTGTTATACAAGCAGTGGAGACTCATTCCTTCCTTGCACTCTTCCACATCCAAAATACACCTGTCATGTGAGTTCCTTTGTTCTCTGTGTTTACACTCACTCAGGGCTGGGCTGTGGCAAAGGATCTGGCCAAAACCACATCCAATGGAGTTCCAGTTTATTATCAGGTGCAATCATTGGGGATGAAGAGGTGAAGTATAAGATTCTTGTCATCACCAAATTTTCTTTTGTAATTCATGATATGTTTTTGGAACTTTTCTTCATGGGATGTGTGCCGCACTGGCAAGGCTGTGTTTATGCCCATCCCTGCTTACCCTGAGGACATTAAGTCAACCACATTTGTGAAACTTTCTGAGACATTTCTAAGAGCTATGATATAATATAATTGTAGATAGTTTATTTATTATTATGGCTCCGTCGTGTGCTAAGAAATGACAGAGCCCCGCTCCCCCCCGTAACAAGCTCTCTCAGGACAATACTCAGGTATATTGCCTTTGGTGTTGATGTGCTCCCTCATAATAGGGAAACTACTGAAACATCATCTGTTGAACAGGTAACACTTGCTTTATGAAGCTCACAAATATTAGAGATATACAGAGATGGTTTATAGTTATGAGGCCAGTCTGAGCCTCCTGAGGTTTAATGTTGAATCATTTTTCCCCGGGCCTTGTATTTAAGTCAACACGACATAGAAAAGGAGGAAAACAGAACCATTTGGTTGATCGTTCCCTCCTTGGACCGTCTATAATTTACTCTATCATGATATTCAGCCAAACTCAATTTCCTTTATTGAGAAGCCTAGATGAAGGCTCGTAGAGCAGGGCACTATCAATTTGGAGAAGCGCAGAGAGGAGAAAATATCTCAAGTTATGGTTAGATAACTCTAAAGTTGGATTTAATGATTGGGAAATTGGGAAAAATTCAGTACTTTAGTGCCTCCCATTAGCGTCAGCAGATGGCGCTAATGAGGCACTAGCGCATTATCACTGGGGTGAGGCAAATCCACACAGTGCTGCATGCCACATCCCGCACCCCACCCCTCCACAGCACCACCGCTAACAGTTATCACCGGGAGCCTCAACGCCAGGTGGATCGTGACATCAATGAGTGTGCAACGCTCACTGACCGCCCGATCTGTGAAATTGATTGTCGCCACCTACCTTAGTGCCTGGAGTAAACAGCGACAGGGAGAGCTGGCATGAAGCAGCAGGAAGCCGGCTCCAGGGACATTAGGAAGGACAGGAACATGGGAAAAGGTAGAGGGGCGACTCTGTTAATTAATGATGGTATTAGCACAATAGAGAAGGATGACCTAAGTTCAGGAAACCAGGATGTAGAAGCGGTTTGGGTAGAAATGAGAAATAATAAAGGCAAGAAGTCACTTGTGGGAGTGGTGTACAGGCCCCCTAACAGTAACCACATGGTAGGATGGAGTATAAAGGAAGAAATCATGGGAGCTTGTCAGAAGGATATGACAATAATCATGGGGGATTTTAATCTGCATATAGACTGGAAAAATCAGATGGGCAAAGGTAGCCTAGATGAGGAGTTCATGGAATGTTTTCAGGATAGTTTCTTACAACAGCACATTCTGGAGTTAACCAGAGAGCAGGATATACTAGACCTGGTATTGTGCAACGAGATAGGATTAATTAATGACCTCATAGTGAAGGCGCCCCTAGGTAGCAGTGATCATAATATGATTGAATTTTACATTCAGTTTGAGAGAGAGAAGAGTGGGTCCAAGACTAGTATTTTAAACTTAAATAAAGGCAATTATGAGGGCATGAAAGTAGAACTAGCTAAAGTCAACTGGCAAATTAGGTTAAGGGATAGGTCAATAGAGTTGCAGTGGCAGATATTTAAGGGGATATTTCAAAATACACAGAATATATATGATGTGCCTCAATAAATCCGAGACTCAATGTTAGCGAAACAAAACAAGGCTTTTATTGACTTAGAAGGTAACACACAGAGGAGAATGTATCTTCCATCCAGAGGTCTGCCGTATTGGATGTGCTGCAGGCTGGGCCAGCTTACATAGGAGCCAGGTATGGGCGGAGCCCTACACACAGTACAATACAATGGAAATGAAACTGAAACCAACCACAGTCACAGGCAGAGAAATACTGATGAGTGATGAATGGAATATTTCATCACAATATACATTCCAACAAGAAAGAAAAATTCCAAGGGGAGGACCCACCATCCGTGATTAACTAAAAATGTTAAAGATAGTAAGTATTAAACTTAATGAAAAAGCATATAATTGCGCAAAGATGGGTGGCAGGTCAGAAGATTGGACAGAATATAAAAAACTGCAAAGAATGACGAAAAGATTAATGAGAGAAAAATTAGAGTACGAGAGAAAGCTAGCTAGAAATATAAAAAAAGATAGTAAGAGTTTCTATAGATATTTAAAAAAGAAGAGTTAACAAAGTGAGCGTTGGTCCTATAAAAAGTGAGTCTGGGGAATTAATAATGGAAAATAAGGAGATGGCAGTTGAATTGAACAGGTATTTTGCATCGGTCTTCTCTATAGAGGACACAAGTAACATCCCAGAAATAGCAGTACATCAGGAAATGGGAGGGAGGGAGGAACTCAAGAAAATTATAATCACCAGGGAAGTGGTAATGAGCAAATTGTTGCAGCTGCGGGCTGACAAGTCCCCGGGTCCTGATGGACTTCATCCTAGGGTCTTAAAAGAAGTGGCTAGTGAGATAGTTGATGCGTTAGTTTTAATTTTCCAAAATTCCCTAGATTCGGGGAAGGTTCCATTAGATTGGAAAATAGCAAATGTAACTCCTTTATTCAAAAAGGGAGGGAGACAGAAAGCAGGAAACTACAGGTCAGTTAGCTTAACATCTGTCCTCAGGAAGATGTTAGAAGCTATTATTAAAGACATTATAGCAGGGTACTTAGAAAAGTTCAAAGTAACCAGGCAGAGTCAACATGGTTTTGTGAAAGGGAAATCATGTTTAACCAATTTATTGGTGTTCTTTGAGGAAGTAACATGTGCTGTGGATAAAGGGGAACCAGTGGATGTACTGTACTTAGGTTTCCAGAAGACATTTGCTAAGGTGCCACATCAAAGGTTATTGTGGAAAATAAAAGCTCATGGTGTAGGGGGTAACATATTGGCATGGATAGAAGATTGGCTAGCTAACAGGAAACAGAGAGTAGGCATAAATGGGTCATTTTCTGATTGGCAAGATGTAACGAGTGGTGTGCCACAGGGATCAGTGCTGGGGCCTCAACTTTTTACAATTTATATAAATGACTTGGATGAAGGGACCGAAGGTATGGTTGCTAAATTTGCTGATGACACAAAGATAGGTAGGAAAATAAATTGTGAAGAGGACATAAGGAGGCTACAAAGGGATATAGATAGGGTAAGTGAGTGGGCAAAGATCTGGCAAATGGAGTATAATGTGGGAAAATGTGAAGTTGTCCATTTTGGCAGGAAGAATAAAAAAGAAGCATATTATCTAAACGGTGAGAGATTGCAGAACTCTGAGATGCAGAGGGATCTGGGTGTCCTAGTGCATGAATCGCAAAAGGTTACTATGCAGGCACAGCAAGTAATTAGGACAGCTAATAGAATGTTATTGTTTATTGCGAGGGGAATTGAATACAAAAGTAGGGATGCTTCAGTTATACAGGGCATTGGTGAGACCACATCTGGAGTACTGTGTACAGTATTGGTCTCCTTATTTAAGGAAGGATGTAAATGCGCTGGAAGCAGTTCAGAGAAGGTTTACTAGACTAATACCTGGAATGGGCGGGTTGTCTTATGAGGAAAGGTTGGACAGGCTAGGCTTGTATCTGCCGGAGTTTAGAAGAGTAAGAGGTGACTTGATTGAAACATATAAGATCCTGAGGGGTCTGGACAGGGGGGATGTGGAGAGGATGTTTCCTCTTGTGGGAGAATCTAGAACTAGGGGTCACTTTTTAAAAATAAGGGGTCGCCCATTTAAGACAGAGATGTGGAGACATTTTTTCTCACAGAGGGTTGTGAGTCTTTGGAACTCTCTTCCTCAGAGGGCGGTGGAAGCAGAGTCTTTGAATATTTTTAAGGCAGAGGTAGATAGATTCTTGGTAAGCAAGGGAGTGAAAAGTTATCGGGGGTAGGTGGGAATGTGGAGTAATCTGATCAGCCATGATCTTATTGAATGTCGGAGCAGGCTCGAGGGGCCGAGTGGCCTACTCCTGCTCCTAATTCGTATGTTTGTATTATTTAAAGGGATCATCAGTAATGAGTCACAGCTGTAGGTTAGTGAAGTTTCAGTGCTTTCTTGTCAGTTTCACATAGTCCAACAGTCTCATTCCGTAATTTCAAGGTTATTTAGTATCAGGAGTGTTGTGGCAACTAAAAAGTAGTTACATTTATTCTTTAAAAAATCGAACTGCTACACTTCATTACATTAATGGGGGCTGTACTGGCAGCCGATCTCGCCCTCCAGGATCTATGGCGGAGGGAGCAGAGGCAGCGAGAAAGACTGGAACATGTGCCCATAGGGAGGAGGAGGGCCATCAGGGCTCTCAACAGGAGGCCTTACCCTCCGCGGGTATTCCGAGAGCACTTCTCCTACCCCCAATTAAGTGAGGAGCAGTGTATTAGAAGGCTCCGCTTCACCAATGAGGTGATCACAGAACTCTGCCACCTCCTGCAACCAGACCTCCAGCCTCAGATCAGGACGACCACGGCTCTCTCAGTGGCAGTCAAGGTCACCATTGCCCTCAATTTCTTCACCAGTGGATCCTTCCAGTCTGCAACAGGAGACATAGCTAACATCTCACAGTTTGACGTCCATCGCTGCATCCGGGAGGTCACAGAGGCTCTCTACAGCAGGAGAAGGGACTACATTTCCTTCCCCATCACCCGAGAGAAGCAAGATGTACGTGCATGTGGCTTTGCCAGGATAGCGGGATTCCCCATGGTACAGGGCACCATTGACTGCACCCACACGGCTTTACAGGCACCACATAACAATCCTGAGATCTTCCATAACCACAAAGGCTACCACTCACTTAATGTGCAGTTGGTGTGTGACCACAGACAGTGAATCCTCACTGTCAATGCCCTATCCTGGCAGCAGCCAAGATGCCTTCACCCTACGCCAGACTGGTGTGCCTGCAGTCTTCCCGCCACCACGTCAAGCTCATGGCTGGCTGGTCGGAGACAAGGGCTATCCACTCTCCACCTGGCACATGACTCCCTTCCTGTAAGAATTCTTTAAACCCAAAGAAATTGCAAGTTATAAAAGGAATAACGATTCTGCAAAAAGTAGGTTTGCCAACTCAGCAGATGTGATCTTTAAGGTGAGCATCCCTCCTCTTCCACTAACGACGAGGGGAAAATGGTCACCACGACAACGCATAGGTCCCTTACCGCTGTTGAGGTAAGGGCACTAAAGGATGGCCTAGGGACGGTGGACATGAACACCAGCCCCCTTGACCTCAGACCAAGGTGCAGGATTTTTAAGGTCACTCATCCGGAACTAGAAGGGGGTGACCTTAAACAGGTCCTCCTGGCTGCATGTTCCTCAGAATTAAAACAAGAGATGGATCCGGACATTCTGGCGGAGGGCGCGATAGAGGATATTGAGGGAGAACATGCCAAGCACTCGGGGAGGAGGGTGTCGACTTCCACCAGGTCCTAACTTGCACAAAACAGGGCCCTACCGAAAGCCCGAATGCCTTCATGCATAAACTCCATGACATTTTCCAGCACACCAGGGGAGGTAGAGGGGACTACTTTAACTCCCCGCACTTCAAAACACTTTTTTTGAACGGCCTCCAACCATTGGCCTGTAACGCGCTGGGCATTTATGTCTCCAAAGACACCCTGTGGGAACAGGTACGCCCCCATGCCGGAACTGCTTGGGATCAGACCCGTGCCAATATCCTGGGACACCTGCTGAAGCTACAATAGCAGCAGTCGAAGGCCCACTGCCGAACCCAAGGTTAGGGCCGTCTAAAACTCCCGCGCCAGGAAAAGGTGCCTCGGTGCGTTGCTCCATCTGCCACCATCTAGGCCACTATGCCTGTCAAAACAACAACAACCCCCCAAGGCAAGCAGACCCCAACCCAGTCGAAGAGCGACTAGAGAGAATGAGGCAGCCCTCGGGGCTTTGACCAGTGGACTGGGAGCCCGACTGGTTGCTGCGGCACATCAGCAGCCCGAGTGGACGGATTTGTTTCCCCCACCCGTGACTCCCGCAGGCCTCTCAGGTGGGGGTAACTTGGTGGGAGACCGGTAATCCGCACTGTTGATTCTGGGGGCCATCAACAATTAATGTTAGTCAACTCCGGCTCCTCGGCCACCATCACTCACGATCCCCACCCCGATCCTACAAAGGGTGTGTCCCAAGTTTTATCGGGTTTTGACAATTCAATCCAGACAACTATACAAGGATCCCTTCCCTTGGAGCTAAAGCAGGGTGTTGTTCACAAAGACACATTCACGACCAGCTCCTCAGTTTGGCCGGTTAGAAAACCAGATGAGTATCGGATGACGATTGACTATCGCGAACTCAACTCAGTCACCCTCGCACGTGCCCCGGTGGTTCAGGAGACACCCACCCTACTTGCCCAGATTCCTAGCGGCAGTAATCAGTACAGAATGAGATTCAGTAGAAAACATCAGAAATTGAAAATTGGCTTATGGGAAAAAAGATAAAATAGTTATGATGGAATAAAAGAGAAAATGTCTCTCTTCTGCTGTTGTACAGCTTTTTTTGTTTTCAGTGTGAATGATCATGGCCCAGAAATTCGGGTCTCCACGGGTGAGTACGCACGGGGTACTCACCCGTAAGCCCAATGGAAGTGCCGGTTTTGTGCATGCACTGCGCATGCGCGGGAAACCGGCACTTCCGTTCCCCTGAAAGAAGGGGTTCAGAAGTCGAACGCATGCGCAGGTGAGGCAGCGCGTGCGCATCGAACTTACGTTTTTTTTGCAGGTTTTCCCGGGAGGGTGAGTCTCCAGAAGTTAGACATGTAAAAAGCAGTCGCAAGGCCTGCTTTTTACAAGGTAAGTGGTGAATTAATTAAAATTAAAACATTTTTTCCACAGGTTTATTATTTTTAAATACTTTAAAGGAAGGTAAGTTTATTTTTTAGCCCTGTTAGAAAATGTAATTAATTTTTTCAAAAATTTAAATTATTGTTTAAAATAGTTATTTCATGTAATTTATAGTTTATTTTAAAAATGTGATTAAAAAAAATGTATTTGAAGATTTAGTGATGTTTTGGGGCTTACAGTATTTATAGTTTTGACAGCTCTTCCTGTCAAACTTATGAATGAAGCATTCCCTGCTACCATTGGCTCTCCATGGCCCACGTGATCCCAGGGGATGCATCGAACTAACTGCACCCCTGGGATACGCAAGCACTGCGCGCCGGCAATTGGAGGAGGCCCAGTATCGGAATCCCATGGGGGCCCGCAGCTCAACGGCCGGCGCGCAAGGTAAGTGCAGGTCGGGGGCTTGCACCCACAGGAAGCCCCCGACCCGAATTTCTGGGCCAATGTCTTTTTACAAAGCATCTATGAATGTTTAAGATGTTACAGTATTCCTTTTGTCTGAAAGTCTGTGTTTAAAATAAAGTGTCTTATGTTTGTTTTAGTTCCACCCACTTCTCTGTGCAAAAGGCCGTTTAACCCTTTGTAGTCTTGTCTTGGATTTTGGAAGTTTTAAGAATGTGCGAATAAGATTGTGCACCCAGAATTGGGAAAGAAACTTTGAACTACCATTTAAGTTAAGCTGGTGTGGAAAAACTGAGAACAAAAGTTTGTTTAACAAAAGATTATGGGCCCGATTTTGTGGATTGTGTGGGAAATGGTCGGATTCCCCGAATGTGGGGTTCTGACCCGAAAAAAAATGGGTCAGCCAGCTGCACGCAATTTTCCCTCAAGTGGCCAATTAATTTCCAGCGTGTGGACAGCCTTGCTAATTGTCCATTTCTAGTCAGAAAGCCCCACAGTATGATGTCATCATTCGTGGTGCTTTCAAGGTCCACAGCAAGCATTGTTTCCTCTGTTGGCTTCCAAACGAACCATACAGGATGGCAGAGGTGCCTACAGCAGCTGTGGCCAGTGCCAGACCCTGAGCTGCCTCCAAATTCGATGAAGCTTCACTGCAGGCATTATTGGATGGGGTTAGGGCCCACAGGGAGGTCCTCTTCCCTAGGTCAGGCAGGAAGAGGCCTCCCACTAAGACCAAGGCTGCATGGATGCAGGTGTCAGCAGATGTCAACTCGAATGTGCATGTAACCTTGGCATCACATCTCTAACTCCTTCCTCTACTCCCCCACAGGACCATCCAGAGCCCCCGTCCCCACTGTGGAGGAGGAAGAGGCTGTGCAGCCAGACTCCTCAGAGGAAGCTCCAACCTCTGAGGGCGCGTCAGCAGAAGTAAGCGTACCCAGCACCAGCGCAGACACTCACACCTCAGGGGGACCTTTGGGACATAGAGTAGTGTTGTCACCTGGTGTTTCACAGCTCACAAGTGAGCCTCAGCAGATTCTGGAGACAGGGACAGCAGTGGAGAGTCCTCGTCGGAGGGTGCAGGACTCTGCCAGCTCAGCTCAGCTGCGCTGCATGTCGACCCTCTGCCTCTGGGTTCATCCGCAAGAGAAGAGGTGATGGATCTCCATGCACAGATGCAGGAGTCTCTGGCAGGTTTTGTCTCCAGGGTCGATGCGCGTGTGGAGCGAATGGAGGAGTCCATAGCGACCATGAGCAGAGCCTTTGTGGAGTCATTGGCGCATGAACGCATCACCATGGAAAGGTTGGCAACCTCCATGGAGGAGATAACTCGCCAGGGTACGGAAATCATGGTGAGTGCTCATAAGAGAATGACATCTCTTGAGGAGCGTTGGCCATCTATTGAACAGAGAAACCAGACCTTCATGGAAGTCCTTCTGAGTAGGACTGCCAGTGCAGATACGGGTCCCCATGGCCCCCTAAAGCGCAGCAAGATGCTCTCAAGCCACTTCCAAGCGCTGGCCCCTTCTGGCCTGTGCAGCTTCAGGTGAGTGAGCAGCAGCCTGGTGCTCCTGGTGCTCATCCTGCTGTTCCTGGTTCTGCTGCTGCCGCCTCTGCTGCTGGAGATCCTCTAATGGCAAGAAGGCAAGGAAAAAAAGGCGTCCCATGCTTCTGGTAGATGCCTCCGCTGAGGAAGCGCTGAGTGAGGGTGGCGAGAGGGGCTTCCCAGGAGATCACATTGGAGAAGTGTGCGAGGCTCCAACCTTCCACAGCTGTGCCTAAGCCTTGAAGAAGTAGCCCCAAGCCTTCAGCAACAAGGTCCTTCACCATACAAATGCTCTCCGATTAAATCGCAGCTTTCCCGAATGACCTGCAGCTGACAGCAAGCAAGCCGGCAAGCTTCACGCCAGGTTTCATCAGCGGGGTTCCCCGCAGGCGTGTTTAGCGTGGGGAACCCCTGAAAATCCCAAGGGCCCCTTAAAATGGCATTAAACATGCCAATAATTGGTGATTAGTGTCCCGACGGCCAGTCCTGCCAGCGGCGGGCGGGACTGATTCGGGTCACAGAGAAACGGCGGTCCGAAAGTCAGACGGGGCGGGGAATCAGGCGGGGGGGGGGGGGTCGCGACCCCCTATTTCTGCGATTTTCGGCCCCCGCCCGCCTGAAAACCCGCCCGACGGCTGGCAGAAAATCGGGGCCTGTGTTTCTGTCTAAGATTTAACCTTGGAGTTGCAGCTGCTATTGTGAATTTTCCAAAGCAGATTGTTATGTTCAAATGTGAAAATGAATTTTTCTCCAGTTGTATTCAATATTTTTACAGTTATTCGAAAAGGCATCTAAAGAAAGAACAAAGAGAAATCTGATGTAACTTACTTTTTTTTTAATTTTATCTGTTCTGTATCGTGTTTAGTTAATACAAATTTGGTCTGAATTAAATTGGAATTATTGAGGTTAAGTATTAAATTATAAAAACCTGACTTACATTGTGGCCACAGTGAAATTCTGGTTATTTTAAATTATGTGAGAGTTTCTAGTTCCATACAAGAGATTCCCACATTTAAAAAAAAGATTGGCAGTTTTGAATTTCTTAAATGTTTCATGATTTGAATTGGAATTTTGGGACATGTGAGGTGATTCTCCTGATTAAACATTTTGGTTGTACTGGAAAATCTTAGGTTTGGAAACCTTTTTAAAAAAGCTAAAAAATTTTAAAACAATAGGGCCTAGGATTTCAGTTGCTTGCGCCAGCAGTTAGCGCCTTAAGAGAAGTGATTTTCGGGCGCTATGCGTGTAGCACCCGGGCGCAGCGCAGGTTGCGCCTCGCCCCAAATTAAGTTGGGCGTTAGCGCCGGCGCAAACTTTAGCGCCTGCCCGGATGCGCGCGCAGAAAATGACGTCACATCCTCGTGCAACGCCCTTTGGCCGCCCCGATTCCCAACTTCAGTCGGTCCGCCCCATTGTGCGGCTGGCGGCCAGAGCGTTTGAAAAAAGGAACGCAACACAACCAGCGCGGGACCCGGGGGGTGCAAATTAAAGGGGACGTACCCTCCAGTATAAAGCCCAGCCAGTTTGCAGCAAACACTCTTGTGCAACGCATTTCTGGACACACAACAAGGAGGATAGCTAACTGGTTTCAAGCAGCAACAGCTCAGGTATTTTTGGACTCAGGCCAGAGCGCTGCAAGTGGCCTTTTGGAAATTTGAGTGTTTGCCAGGATTTGATGGGGGTTGCATGGGGTGCCAACGCGGAGCTGCAGCGCCATGTCCGTAGGGCTCGCAGACGCATTGTGAGAGGGGCAGCCCTGGCTAGAGGCAGAGGGGGCTACAGGCGTCGGCCACGTAGGCCTTACCCGGTCAGGCTATACCGCCAGCAGCGCTCCTACCTAAACATGAGTGCCTTGCGATGTGTTAGAAGGCTCCGATTCCGAAAGGAGGTGATTGCAGAGATCTGCCACCTGCTTCGCCGAGATCTGCGGCCAAAGCTCAGGTGCAGGACGTCTCTGTCGGTGGAAGTGAAGGTGACGGTGGCATTGAACTTCTATGCCACCGGCTCCTTCCAATCCGCTGCTGGGGACATAGCAAACATCTCCCAGTACGGCGCGCATCGCTGCATCCGCCAGGTGACCGAAGCACTGTTCAGAAAGAGAAGCCAATTCATCTCCTTCCCCATGGCCCTGCAGAGCCAGCATCAGCGCGCCTTGGGATTTGCCAGACTCGGGGACTTCCCCTTGGTGCAGGGCGCCATTGACTGTACGCATGTGGCTTTGCGGGCCCCTCCGGAGCATGGCGAGCAGTATCGCAACAGGAAGGGCTACCATTCTCTGAATGTGCAGCTGGTGTGTGACCACAAGCAGCGCATCATGGCAGTCAATGCCAGCTTCCCAGGCAGCAGCCACGATGCCTTTATCCTGCGGCAGAGTACTGTGCATGACATGTTCGAGGCACAGCCTCCCCCAAGAGGATGGCTACTCGGGGACAAAGGCTATCCTTTGTGCACCTGGCTCATGACCCCGCTCCGCGCGCCCAGGACCGCTGCTGAAGAGGCCTACAACGAGAGCCATCAAAGCACCCGCAACATCATCGAGCAAACTATTGGGGTCCTCAAGCAGCGGTTCCGCTGCCTTGATCGCTCCGGAGGAGCACTGCAGTATTCGCCGGACCGGGTCTCCCAATTTGTGGTAGTTTGCTGCATGCTACACAACCTGGCTATCCGCAGGACTCAGGCACTGCCACCTGACGTTGGACCAGCACCTCAGGAGGAGGAGCAGGAGGAGCAGGAGGAGGAGGAGGAGCAGGAGTACGTTCCCAGGAGGGAGCGACCAGGGCCAAGGGCCGCGCGACGCCACCTTATTACACGGTACTTCTAAGCCCCCTGTCAGGGAATGCCTTGGGGCCATGAGGGAAGATGAATGCAGCCGCTCCGCAAGCCCTCAGCCGGCGAAGCCAACAAACACTAAAAGAACAACCATGGAGACTGCATGAATAAAGATAATTCTTTATTACACAAAAATGAAAACCGCTTCCCACATGAATCCCCAAAAACAATAAACGGGCCCCACAAAAAGGCCAACAAACGACTCACTCCCACAAACTGGGGAGGAGTCACTGCACATTTGTTCAAACCGGGCCTCAACGTCGGCCTAACGGAAAAAATAAGCCCTCCAACAACACAACCATGGGCAAAAGAAAGATGGCCACCGCCATATAAAACAAAAGCTGGCCTCACCCTCTACTGAGTGGCCCGCGAGGGCAAGACCTTGCCCATCCTTTTGCCTCCCCTGCCCGGCCTGCTGCTCCTTCGCAAGCTCTGCCCAGTGGCTGCTGCAAGGCTGGGGGAAGGCGCCTGAGGCTCAGATGTCCTTGCGCCAGATGCCGCTGGGGGGCGGCCTACACGGCCTTTGGGCCTCGAGGGGCCGTGTGCTGCGTGGCGCACCTGAGCCTGGCCAACATCAGCTCCAGCCGCTTGCCCTTGACGCCCCAGTGGGGGATTGGCGGCGACGGATGGCGCAATGTGGGCCAGCTGGCGTCTGGGATGCGCTGGCTGGTGCTGTGGCACGCTGGCACTCGGCCGGGCCCGCACTGCAGGATCCGCAACAATCAGCCGAGGGGCGGCTCGCTGGGATGCTCCAGCGCGGCGTCTGCCCTGGCGATGCCTGCCTGAGACAGCGCATGTGGCAGCAGTGAGTGCCCCTGTTGTCCTGGTGTGCGCCCGCATCACATCCGCCAGGGTCTTGACGGCATCAGTCAGCATGCAGCCACTCGCGGCAGTTGCTGCCCCGAACTCGCGCACACTGGTCGCCAGCGACTCGATGGCCTCAGGCATGCGCCCCACCACGCTCATGAGCTCCGTGTGGCGCCGGTCCGAATCCTCGGCCATCTTATCCAGCTTCCGCGCCTCCTCCGACGTGAAGGTGTCCGGACTGGAGTCGCGACTCTCCCACTGGGGAGGAGGGGACCGAACGAGGGGAACCTTGCCACGTTGGTGGCGGCGAGTGTGCCGAACAACAGCACTCCCCTCTGATCCTTCCCCCCTTTGGGGGGAAGGCCGCGGGCCACGCGCACGGCTCCTGGGTGGCTGGACGCCACTGGTCCCAGAAGCTGCATTCCCCTGCGACAGCTCGTCCAGGCACTCGTCCAGTGAGGACGTGTCAAGCATTTCGTCCTCTCCTGCGGGACCTGAGTGTTCCCCCGATGGTCCGGCTTACTCTTCCTCCTCCTCCTCCTCCTGCTCGGAGGGGCTGTCACTGGCAGCTTCAGGGTCCTGGGCGTCACCAGCTGAAAGCAGGAATGCACAAGAGTAGCTTCAGAGTGAGGAGACGGCGTCAGCGAGGGAGTTAGGACTGGTGGCATTCAGCGCATTGGTGGGACAGTGGCAAAGGAGGTAGCTCGGATGCGCAAGTGCGACGCGAGAGGGCCAAAAGGCGAGGTCCTTACCATTGCCGGGCAGTGGAGGGTCGGCTACTCCGCACGCTGTATGCACGATCAGCCGGGCTCCCATGAGCACACACACGCGCTCCTCCAGGCGAGTGAGCTTCTGCAGCTTGGCACGGCCTCCCCTGGCCCTGACACGGACCTGGCGATTGTAGGCAACTTTAGCCTGCAAGAGAAAGGGCGGGCTGTAAGTGCGGAGTGTAGCCCTGATGTCGTGTGCACTGCCTCCCATGGTGGAATAGCTTGGCCAGAGTGTAGCCCTGATGTAGTGTGCACTGCCTCCCATGGTGGAATAGCTTGGCCAGAGTGTAGAGTGCAGAATGGGCAATTGATGCTCATGACTGTCCCAATGCTGCTGGCTGAGGGCTGGCCATTAGGCCTTTCAGCTCCCTTTGCCCATCATGTCAGGTGTACATGCAAGAATGAGGAGGAGATTGGAAAGGGTACTCACCCTGACAATCCTGGTCAGGTCGTTGTATTTTTTACAACATTGTTTGTGGTTCCTGGGGGCATCGCCGGTGTACGTCACCCTGTGGGCGATCTGCTTCCAGGCTCTGGTGTAATCGTGGTGGTTCGGATTCCTCCCACTCTCTGGGAACAAGATCCTGCGCCTCTCCTTCAGAGCTGTGACCATTATGTCCAGATCACTCTCTGAGAAGCGCAGGGCACGCTCACGGGCCTTCTCTGGCGTTGCCATGACTCCCTGGGGCTGAGCAGCAGTGTTGAGGCCTGTTTGCAGAGCTGCAGTGTGCAGGGCGTGGCAGCAGACCAAATCGTCCCTTCCCCCTTTAAGAGCTGGTCGGCGCCACGGGGTCTGCTGTCAATCAAAAAATGACCGCACCCGCGCTGCGCCCCGCCTGGGTGCTATCCCTCTGCACCGCCTGCTTAGCGCCTAAAGATAGTAGTGGAACGCCTCTTTTAGTGCTCCACCAACCTCTTAGGGCGAAGCCACTGAATTTCCGTCAACGGGGCGCTACTTTGGGGCGGGCGCTAACTCCGGGCGGGCGCTAACGTTAGCGCCCCAAAACTGGCTATACTGAAATTCTAGGCCATGGGGTTTAATCTTAAATGTTGTTTTCCCTAATAAGAATGTTTTATTTAAAGTTAATAATGACAGCATTATGAATGATTTCTGCTGTTTTATCGGATTTTTAATTCCTAAGGAAGTTTTGAAGGTACATAGAATTGGAAAAAAAGTTTTGATCGGGAAAGTTAAAATTAAAAATTTTTTTTTACGTAAAGTAATGCAATTGCGTGCGTGTGACAATATTTGCTTCGCCTTCTTATAAACCTGGCAGCTGTTTTTTTAATTAGTTCACCAAACAACTTTGATCTATGTTTTCTATCTTTAATACTGTATTGGACAGTAAAGTTACTCCAGGGCTCATGAATGAGATATGAATAATAATTAATGGAATGCCCCACTTAAGATATAAGATTGAAACAGGAAAATTACACCACCAAATGAGAATTTTCCTGACTTTCTCGTGAAAGTCAGAAGCGTGTAGTTACGAATAGTAAGTTGCTAGCTCTCTCTCGGAGACATTTGTGTCCCTGCCTATAATTAACTTTTTAAGAAAACTGAATTTGATAGTCTGGCCACTACCCGAGACATTGGGACCATGCGGTGGAAGGTGAGCAAAGACCCCCAGAAAATCTTTTGATAAGATCACCTGAAAGCCCGAGAATGGCTTGTATCGGATGGCACATGTGGCACGATATTGAGAGTGTGCAAAAGTGATTTGTTACGTATGAGGCAATTACCATCTGGAAAAGAATGGTGAATCTGCACTGAAGAATGGGTCTCAGACATGCTCAATGACAACAGCACGACATGAAATGATTAATGTGCCCCAGGAGAGTGAGACAACTTTTAAAGCATTGACACTCCATTGAGAAACTATCTAATTAATGAAACAATCAGAATAGAGTTAAACACACTGGTACCTGTTAGTGGGATTGAAATTGAAGTTGAAGCAGAGAATTACATGGAATTTGGATTGGGACAATTGTGGCTAGGGAGAAATCATATTTAGCAAGAATTATCCACAAGATGGATATGAGTAAAAGAGATCTGGAGAATCTTTTAAGTCCATGACTTGTTGATTAGATGTTGATTGCAAGACTGAATTTAACTGTAACTGTAATAATTGTGTTTTGTAGATAACAGAGTGTGGGAAAAACCAGTACGAATCCAGTATGAGGTGGTTTTGGTGGTGCCTCCTGTGTCACTACTACCGCAACTACCATGCTTTACGGGTCTAACGGGACCTGTCCCATCAACCAACATGTTTTACTCACTATCAAAACCTAAGCTAAAGTGAAACTGACAGTAAATGAGATACTTAAGTACGAGCTGAACAATTATGTGGCACAATTCGGGTATGGCATTCCCCTGTTGTCTGAGGGCTTCAGTGATGCGACTGAACGCCTCCCTAAAGCATTTTTATGTTTTGGAACAAGACAACTCGAGAATAGATATTCATAGTCTAAGGATAAGGGGTAGGACATTTAGGACTGAAATGAGGAGGAATTTCTTCACCCAGAGAGTGGTGAACCTGTGGAATTCTCTACCACAGAGGACGGTGGAGGCCAGTTCATTAAATATATTCAAGAAAGAGTTGGATATATTTCTTAAGGCTAAAGGGGTCAAGGGATATGGGGAGAAGGCAGGGACAGGGTACTGAATTTGAATGATCAGCCATGATCTCATTGAATGGCGGAGCAGGCTCGAGGGGCCGAATGGCCTACTCCTGCTCCTATCTTCTATGTTTCTAAGTTTCTAAGAAATTGACAGCATAGAGGACAACTCACACTGGTGGGATATTGGGCTTAATATATCAGCACACCCTTAGGTTCATATTATTTCACACACTCTGGTAGTTCTCCAACTTGTAATGATAGTGTATTTGATATATGTAACCTGTGTAGTAAGACTTTGATGCATAAGCCAATTGTATACTCATGCCGATGACTAACCAGCACTAACAAATTAATGGAGCACACCGAAAGAGAAGGTCCGAAGCAACGTAGAGGAGATCCCAGGCGGGGCAGAATTGGAACACCAGAACAGTGAATTGAATTTGAGTAAGGGGTCAGAGCTTGCTCCTCCCCCTCAAAGGAATGGACTGTAAGGAAGGGGGTAATCTTCATTTCTGAGTCTCCCTAATAACTAACGCCCAAGTTGAGAGAGCAATAAGCAAATTAGGGGACTACAAGTGGTGGGAAGTAGCTTATACCAGCCAGCATCCCTGGGCACAAATAGTGTTAGCGGGCCGCTAACTTACAACTAGCTAGATTAGTCAAGAGCCGGTTGTGAGAAGTTAATAAGGATATTTTCTTCTCAAAGTAGGGAACTGTAAGAAATCTTTCAACCCAAAGAAATTGCAAGTTATAAAAGGAATAATGATTCTGCAAAAAGTAGGTTTGCCAATTCAGCAGATGAGGGCTGGCTGATGACCGAGAGAGAATTCCGCTCACATCAGATAAGCACAGAGGGCTCAGATCATCACAAGGACAGGCCTCCCAGCAGACATACCTCAACAGATAAGGAGGACAGCATGGAGCGGGTTGGAGAAGCAAGAGGTCTTTAGAAACACAAGACATTTAGAACAGAGATAGGGAAATAATTGACCTCAGCAAGATGGGAGGGGGGCTGTCAGAGGTACCCTCTCCCTTGGAATTGGACAATGGAATGGGTAAAAATGATTGACACCAGGTATCCACCAGCCCATCGAAATAAGGTCTAAAAACGGGCGACTGAGAGAGGGAAACAGGCAATTAGGGGCAAAGGCTGATCCGAGGTGGATACATGCTGGCTACAGCCCTAACACCTTGGTCAAGTTTAACCTCTGAGGTGGATCGATGCTGGCCAATGGTCTAACACCTCTAACAGCTCGAGGGACGACCCAACGGAAGTGACCGCTGCCACAGGCTGCAGGGATCCATCCAATCCGAGATCATCGATCTGCCTCACCATCCGTCCGGTCGTTCCGTTCTGCTCCGGGGCCGTAGACCGCCCTCATCTGTCACAGGTTGTATGTCTACTGTATCTATTTCAATCGCATGTAGTATCTGATTACGCTTAAACTGTAGCTCTTTAATAAAATGCCTTACACCTCCTGAGGCCCTTTGGGTAATCTGTGTGTGTGACCTGTGATCCAAATCTTACACTCTGCAACCCCAACACTCCTATAATGAGAGCTATGCTGCCACCAGGAACATAATCGAGCAGACCCATCGGCCCGCTGAAGCAACGGTTCCGCTGCCTTGACCGCTCGGGAGGAGCCCTCCAGTACTCGGCTGAGCGGGTGTCCCATTTCGTGGTGGTCTGCTGCATGCTCCACAACTTGGCCATCATGAGGGCCCAGCCAATGCCACCAGGGATTGTGGACCATCTCAGGAGGAGATAGAGGGAGAGGAGGAGGAGGATGAGGAGGAAGAGGAAGATGAGGAGCATGATGAGGACAAGGAGGAGGAGGAACAGGAGCGAGGGAGGAGGCAGCCACTCAATCGGCCTTCGGGAAGGGCGGTTCGTGACCATCTCATCAGACTGAGGTTTGAATGAATAAAACCCCAGATCCCCGTTGCTCACCACATCCCCATCATTCCATCCCTGTCGTAGACCATATCACAGCACAAAACTGAAATGAGACACACCACAAAAGAATCCAAACTGAATTAATAAATTTATCAATAATCAGTGAACACATATTTACAATAATATTAACGGTTCACCCTTGTGCAATCCCTTAGTGCCTCTCGGTACTGTGCCTTTGTCTACTCTAGTGCTACTACGAAGTGTTGGCCCAGTGGTTACAGCAGGGCTGATGGAAGGCTGCTGAGTTTCGGTGTGGGAGACTTCAGATGGCCTTGCAGGAAGACCTCGACAAGCTTTGGGCCTGGAAGGCCCGGCTGTAGACTGTACCACCTCAGCATGGGCGGCAGCAGTCCGGGCTGGCTGGATGACAGGCAGCGACAAGGGCAATGGCGGACTGACAGTGGTGGGAGCAGGAATGCTGTCATCTTGAGAGAGGACAGCAGCTTCCTGTTCCATTGACCCACTACCACTCCCCCGGGCAGCACCTCAGCATCCCTAGCAATCTGGTGGAGCACAGATTGCTGGCCTATTGCAACACTGTGAAAGCCCCGGTCGACGGTGGTAGACCCAGCCATGATGGCAGCAGTCAGAGCTTGCGTGGCATCAAGCTGAGACTGCATGAGAGCAGTCTGAGATTGGATGTCACCAGGCATAGACTGCATTACAGCACTAAGACATTGCGTCGCTTCCGCCTGTGCTAGTTGCCAGATCGCCCATCACACACGGCATCAGGTCTGGGTCACCACGGTCTCTCTGAGAGTCTATCATCCTTTGCAGACTGGAAATGATGGGCTCCATGGTGTGCGCAGAGCCTTGTGCAATGTTGGAGGCGGACTCCTCCAAACTGCTTATCATTGCCGAGAGGCTCTCGAGCACCCTTGCCATTGCACCTATGATCTCCGTGTGCATGCCCATCACCCTTCTTCTAAACGCCTCCCCATCGAGGTCCTCATCTGAGTCCTGTGCAGCAGAACCCGCACATGAACTCGCCCTCCGGGGAGCTGGCCCCCGAGCTACCCTTTCCCCCTGGCCTTGCTGCAGCCCACTCATCACCGGTGCCTCACCCTGTGTAGATCCAGCTACTATACTAGCCTCTAAAGAACGCATAGTGCCAGTATCTGAGCTGGTGCCTGCGGGTGAGACATGCAGTGATGCGATGTGTTCTTCCTCCTTCTCTTCTCCCACCTCGCTCTCTATGGTGCCCACAGGGACAGGCTGCTCAGGTTCTTGCTCATTATCTGAAAGCATAAAGACAAGAGTCGGGTTAAGGTGAGGGCAGGGGGGCAGGAAGGGAGAAATGCATGAATACATCATGATTAGCTGGAAAGTGGAAAACGTTTGTGGGGTGAGGGGAAAGTGGGATGTGAGAAGGAGTAGGGATGAACATACCGTTGTTGATCCCAAGGGGGTCAACGTCACCAGTGGCCACGACGCCCACCACCTGGCACCCAATAATCTGCAGCACAGACAGTGGTTGGGTGTCGGCTTGTCCCCTGCCTGTGCGCTACTGCTCCCTCCTGTTGTGAGACATCTTGGCCTGCAAGAGAAAAGAAAGTGTGTGAGTGAGTGTGGAGCAATGTGTTTGGGTGATGTGCCTGCCATAGTTGAATAGCTGTCATTGTGTGCAAGGTGTGAGATGTGGGTGTGAGTGTTGGTAGGTTGAGATTGTTGGTGGGTGAGTGCTGGGGGTATGGTGCTTTGGGCAGTGTGTGCAGAGTGTGGTTCAGATGGTGGTATGTAGCATCTGTTGAAGCATTGACTCACCCTGACCACCCGAGTGAACATAAGAACATAAGAACATAAGAAGTAGGAGCAGGAGTAGGCCATACGGCCCCTCGGGCCTGCTCCGCCATTCAATAGGATCATGGCTGATCCGAAACTAGACTCACGTCCACTTCCCTGCCCTCTCCCCGTAACCCCTAATTCCCTTATCTGCTAGGAAACTGTCTATCTCCATTTTAAATTTATTTAATGTTGCAGCTTCCACAGCTCTCTGGGGTAGCAAATTCCATAGATTTACTACCCTCTGAGTGAAGAAGTTTCTCCTCATCTCAGTTTTCAAAGGGCAGCCCCTTATTCTAAGATTATGCCCCCTAGTTCTAGTCTCACCCATCAGTGGAAACATCCTCCCTGCATCCACCCGATCAAGCCCCCTCACAATCTTATATGTTTCGATAAGATCGCCTCTCATTCTTCTGAACTCCAATGAATAGAGTCCCAACCTACTCAACCTTTCCTCATACGTCAACCCCCTCATCTCCGGAATCAACCGAGTGAACCTTCTCTGAACCGCCTCGAGCGCAAGTATATATTTTCTTAAATATGGAAACCAAAACTGCACGCAGTGTTCCAGGTGTGGCCTCACCAATACCCTGTATAACTGCAGCAAGACCTCCCTGTTTTTATACTCCATCCCCCTTGCAATAAAAGCCAAGATTCCATTGGCCTTCCTGATCACCTGCTGCACCTGCATACTAACTTTTTGTGTTTCATGCACCAGGACCCCCAGATCCCTTTGTACTGTAGCACTTTGCAGTTTCTCTCCATTTAGATAATAACTTGCTCTTTGATTTTTTCTGCCAAAGTGCATAACCTCACACTTTCCAACATTATATTGCATCTGCCAAATCTCTGCCCATTCACTTAGCCTGTCTCTGTCCTTTTGCAGGTTTTTTATGTCATCCTCACTCATTGCTTTCCCTCCCATCTTCGTATCATCGGCAAACTTGGATATGTTGCACTCGGTCCCTTCCTCCAAATCGTTAATATAGATTGTAAAGAGTTGGGGTCCCAGCACTGATCCCTGCGGAACACCACTAGTTACTGATTGCCAGCCCGAGAATGAACCATTTATCCCAACTCTTTGTTTTCTGTTAGATAGCCAATCTTCCACCCAAGCCAGTATATTACCCCCAAACCCGTGATTTCTTATCTTGATCAGTAATCTTTTGTGTGGAACCTTGTCAAATGCCTTTTGGAAGTCCAAATACACTACATCCACTGGTTCCCCTTTATCCACCCTATATGTTACATCCTCAAAGAATTCGAGCAAATTTGTCAAACATGACTTCCCCTTCAGAAAACCATGCTGACTCTGTCCTATTAAATTATGTTTATCCAAATGCTCTGTTACTGTTTCCTTAATAATGGACTCCAACATTTTGCCAACCACAGATGTTAGGCTAACTGGTCTATAGTTTCCAGCTTTTTGTCTACTTCCCTTCTTAAGTAAGGGTGTTACATTAGCAGTTTTCCAATCTGCCGGGACCTTTCCTGAGTCCAGGGAGTTCTGGAAAATAATCACCAATGCATCCACAATCCCTATCGCCACTTCTCTCAAGACCCTAGGATGTAGGCCATCAGGTCCGGGGGATTTATCCGCCTTAAGTCCCATTATTTTACTGAGTACCATCTCCTTAGTGATTTTAATTGTCTTTAGCTCCTCCCCCCCCATTGCCCCCTGTTTGTCCAGTGTTGGGATATTTTTAGTGTCCTCTACTGTGAGGTTGTTAAATTTCTTCCTGCACTGTGTGTAGGTCATGGGGCCCACAGTACTGCCCAAGACGCACTGCACTACCTCCCTCCACATGGTGTGGAAGACTTGCGGCAAGGACTTCCTGCCACTTGCCGGGTAGAGCACCACCCTCCGTCTCTCCACAGCGAACACCAATGCTTCCAATGCTTGATCACAGAATCTGCGGGCTCTCTCCCTGGGGCGTGGATCTGCCATGAGTACAGCTGCTTCAGTGCTTCGGCTCCTTCTCCTGCTGCTGTTTGCTGAGGAAGCTGCAATGCTAAGAATGAGGTTCTGCAGCATTAATGAACCTCCCCTTTAAGTACTGTAAAAAGCCTGTGGCAATCATGACTTGCAATTAGACTGCACCTGATATTGGTCCACCCTTTGAGTGCAATGCCAATGAGCTTGGGCTTAAAGACTTGAATTAGGACTCCAATCATTTATTTGAGCAGTGAGCACGAATTTTGCGGGCTGTCTGAAGCATTAGCACCTGGCGCTAATTCTCCAACTTTTCTAATGATACCGTGGGAGAAAATGAATACAATTAAATCTTCTGAGGGAAATATCTGCATAAATCCTCTCTCATCATGGCAGGCTTGTGGGTTGGTGTTGGATTTTTCAAATGCTTCTGACTCCCAAAATTCGAACGTCAGTGATCCCCTTGAGAAAAAGATTTATCCTAAGCGCTCAGTCCCAAACAGCTGCTGAATGTGGAATAGCATTACTGAGAGGTTACCAGAAATCCTGAATAAATACCTGTTCCCATCTGCAGGAATTGCTTACTCTCGACCCAGTGAATTTGAAACTGGAACATATGTGAATCCCTAAATGGAATTAACCAAAATCAGGGGTGGGCAGGAAAGAACCGGCTGGAGTGATGAATCAGGAGTGCTTCATCCTGTCACAGAGAAGAGATAATGGACTTAATTTTCCTTCACCATCCTACCTGAAATAGGTGGTGACATCTAGCACCAACTACCCAACCCAACCCCTATCTCCCTCCCCCTGCCCGCTCTTTCCCCACCCATGGAATTGTGGGCAGGGAGAAAGGGCGGGGGGAGGCAGAGCCCTTGTTGTAACTTCTATCTATTTCTACGATGGCCTGCCGACACTCGTTGTCTAGACACACTTGAAGAAAGGCCAAGAGGGAGGTGCCATTGGATCGTACCCCAGGGTGAAACACACCTTCAGGAAAGGAGGGGGAAATTTGCAGCGAAGGAAAGTCATAAAACAACCACAGACGATACGGAATTCTGGGGAATGTTTGCGTTAATCATCAGGAGTATTCTGTTAAACCATGGCTTTAATAAATTTTTAATGAGAATCATGAAATGGAGGCTCATTAATAAAAAAGTGTCAGTCTTTGTGTTTGTAGGCCAATCCTTGTTAACGTGAAAACTTTCTAAATTGATGGTGGAATCTTCTTGAGATTATGCTGCGAGGGCAGTGTCTGCGATTGACATCATCGGAGTCAGTTTTGGTCTATTTCGGTTACTTGTTTCAATCATTTATTGTTCGACACACGATTTTCCTCATTCCCGTTTCCTAGTGTCTAGTGAGACTGATATCATAAATAACAACAGAAATGCTGGAACTACTCAGCAGGCCAGGCAGCATCCGTGGAGAGAGAAACAGAGTTAACGTTTCAGGTCTGGGACCCTTCATCAGAACTGGAAAAAGCTGGAGATATAACAGATATTAAGCAGGTATCGTATCGAGACTGATATCATTGCTGATTCGGATCCCAGTCATAAAGTTCACTTACAAATGCACCTGAGAATGGTAAATCTCAGAGGAAAGACAATAAGTCAGCAAGAGGGAATGAAAGAAAGAGACAGGCCGAATAAAAGACAGAAGAGTTAATTCCGAATTCCTTCCCTCCCCCCTCCGTCTCGGGACCCGCCGGTATCCCCGCCCTCGAACCTTCCACCATGGGACTGCCCCGCCACCCCACCCTGGGACCCCCCCCTTCTGCTCCACCCGGGATCCCCCGCTCCCCCCTCTGCCCTGGGACCCCTTCGCCCCGAGCAGAACCTCTCCCCCACGACTTGTTGCCGGCCGCCCCAGCCCGATCAATCTGGCCAGACGATGATTTGACACCTGGAGAATTTAAATGAGGCAGAGCCTCAAAATCACAGGAATGGGTGGCCCATTAAAAGCTCCTCCAGCCCTACAACCTTCTGAGATCTCTACGCTCGTCCAATTCTGGCCTCTTGTCCATCCCCCGATTTTAATCGCTCCACCATTGGCGGCTATGCCTTCAGCTGCCAGGGCCCCAAGCTCTGGGATTCCCTCCCTAAACCTCTCCGCCTCGCTACCCCTCTCTCCTCCTTTAAGCCGCTCCTTAAAAACCACCTCTTTGACCAAGCTTTTAGTCACCTGTCCTAATATCTCCTTATATGGCTCGGTGTCAAATTTTGTCTGATAATCGCTCCTGAGAAGCACCTTTGAATGCTTTACTATGGTAAAGGTGCTGTGTAAATGCAAGTTGTTGTCTCACGTACTGATGAGAAAGAGGCCCATCGTGAAGAACGAACCAATGCTCAGCAACCGCTGCAGATTTCTAGCTGACACCAGCCAGTGCCGATTAGAAGATGATGAATTATGTATGCATGAATTGAAGCAATTATGGGCGAGTGTTTGTGCGTCCCATAAATTTTAAGATGCACAGACCTTGCTGCAGGATGGGGTGGCTGTCCTCTGGTACACTGTGGACAAGCGTCTGTAGCTACTAATTTACCCTGGATTTTGTTCTTTTCCGAGTCGCACCTCCTCTTTCTGCCCACCCCACCCCCGGCAATGTTTAAAAATCGGCGCTCCCCCAAACCGTCAATGGAAGAGAAGCCTGGTGACTGGTTGGCACCCTGACGCGTGTCAGTGTTTTGAGAGGACGATGAACGCGCTCAACTTTCAGTTAGGCCCCCATGGCTGAATATCCCAGAAGCAATCAGAATGCCCCTGCTGGTTCAGTGGGCACTAGCACTGCATGACATTGTGCTGAAGATCCCCAGGTTCAACTTCTAGTCTTAGAGGAGTCAATTGGAGCAATAGTGAACTAGGAAGGGGAACATTAATTAGGCAGGACTTGTGATCCTGACTGCTACCCAGTGTCTCTCCTCCCCTCCCCCCATTGGAAAGTATGTGCTTCAGGTGAAGTCAAAGCCTCATCCTACATCCCAATACCCCACTAATGCTCATTGATGACTCCCACTTGAAGAGTGGCTCCTTGGGCCAGAGGTCAATGGAAGGCCCCAATTGGGTGTGGTACCTTGAGAAAAGTGGGGAGGAGGGAGGACAGAGAGAGGGAAGATAGGGATATTCTCCAAGCATTGAGTCCCATTTATCACGACAAGGGCCGAGGGGCCTTCATAACTCAAAATGATCACCTGAGGCACTCGTAAATTTAGATTTCTTCATGCTGATTATAAATACCAGTGCAGTGTTCTGAAATCCTGTATGTCCATAGCCTGACACCATAATTTCTCATCTTAATAAACAGAGAATAACAAATTATACTCATGGATAATAAATGGTAGACAACATATTTGTTTACAACATGTAAATGGATTGACATTTGAAGGTTGGCTGATACTCGGTACCCAGGTGCTGCCTGTAGTTCAATGGGATCCTTCTCCGCACATCAGCCAAGTCCTAATTACATTAAAGAGCCAGTGAGTGAATATTTGTTTTGCCTTGTGAGCTGAGGCTGGTATTAATCATTCATAACCACAGCGATGGAGGGCGCAGAGAACTGAAGATTTCGATTCTTTAAAAACTCATCTTAATGTTTGCAAATTGAAAGATTCGCTAGGTGCCTGCGTCAAGATAAACAAATGATGTTGCTGCGACTTGTGAAATGAGCAATCTGAAAGCCTGCAGTACTTCAGGGAAAGATCAGAAGAGCACTGAGTGTAATAGAATTTGCATATTATTTATCAGGAAACTTACACGGTAAAACTTGAAAAAATAAGATGCAAGGAGCAGACTGGTTCGGCAGAGGAATAATTAGTTTCATACGAAGGCACATTACTTGTCGAGGCTTGATCATCTCTCCATTGTCCCCTGCCCCCCACCCCAGGGTCACCTCGGGTCAATGCTCATCTTTCTAATTTGCTATTTGTCTCCAGCAACATCACAATGTTCTGTGATTGTTGTGAGAAGCGTGGCTTCTATTTCTTTAAATCTCCAGAAGCCACATTGGCTCTCGCTGTGGGACAGTTGTACAGGTGTGGTCAGACTCTGTGTCCGGTCCCGGCGGCAGTTCCTGCAGCCAGTCTCCGCGGCCACGCTCCGCATGTGAATCCAGCCAGTGACTGCCGGCTGGCTGTTCAACCGCTGTATGCTGTCCTGGACTGAAATCCTCAAACACACACTGTCCAGCAGGGGACGGGAGCATGAATCTCGAACAATTGACCCTAACTCAGCCAAGGATGCTGAAACACGGATTGGGTGACCGCTTTGTAGAACACCTCCGTTCAGTCCGTAAGGGGGACCCCGAGCTCCCGGTGGCCTGTCACTTTAATTCTCCCCTCCACTCCCACTCAGACCTCACCGCCCTCGGCCTCTTACACTGTTCCAATGAAGCTCAGCGTAAGCTCGAGGAACAGCACCTCATCTTTCGATTAGGCACTTTACAGCCTTCTGGACTCAACATAGAGTTCAACAATTTCAGATCATAACCTCGGCCCCTATCTTGTTTTTCTCTCTCTCTCACATGGCAGCTGTTGATCATTCTGCCAGTGTCATTTACACTTCATCGAGAGCCATCTTTTGTTTCTTAACTTGTCTCATTACCATCCCCTTTTACCTCGCACCATCATCCCTTTTGCCATTTAATCTCTCCTGCCTTCCACCCTATCACAGACCTTCCCTTTCGTTCTTTCCCCCCCTCCCCCCTTTCCCAGCCCCTACACTTGTTTAAAAACCTGTTACATCTCCAGCTTTTTCCAGTTCTGATGAAGGGTCACAGACCTGAAACTTTAACTCTGTTTCTCTCTCCACAGATACTCCCTGCTGAGTATTTCCAGCATTTTCCATTTTTAGTACAGTCCTCTATTGGGCATCTAACTCAGCACAGAGCTGTAACCTTCCTCATCTGTGAGGCTTAGTATTAACACCCAGTGAAACATAGAAACATAGAAGATAGGAGCAGGAGTAGGCCATTCGGCCCCTCGAGCCTGCTCTGCCATTCAATGAGATCATGGCTGATCATCCAAATTCAGTACCCTGTCCCTGCTTTCTACCCATATCCCTTGATCCCTATACATACGAGGCCAGAAATACATCCCATTACTGGGCTGTAATAGGAGTTCAGGACGGGATTTCATGACCCTGTGTGGTCGACAGTTTTATGTGTATTTGAGCAGAACAAACCAAATGTTTAAAATAATATTGAATTAGAAATGACTACTAGATAACGCACGAACCAGGAAGAGCTCCCTGGCCAATGTGGATCAGATAGACCAGGAGGACTCAATCCCTGATCTATGCGGAGGAGGAACTTGACCGACCTCAGTCACAGAATTGAGACATTACAATTGGGCCTCGGCACTCCGGGGAGGGGAGTGGAAAAATCAAGGGCAGAGTTCCCCCTCCTGATTCCAAGCCACTGATTGCTGCTTGAGGAGAATGTCTGTGAGTGTCGATTGTGTTTGGCTGCAATCCATTCTTCTGTTTGATCCCTTTCTGGGGTCAGTAGAGCCACTGCTGGGTTACTTGTCCATATGCCAAGATTTGGTTTTACCCGTTCTCAACCTTCTTCAGTGTAGCAAGATGTTCTGTGTTTTCACAGCAAAGCGAGAGCCCAGCTGTGATTGCTTTAGTCTCTAGCATTATCCGTTGATCTATTTGCACACACAGTGCTGAGCAGGTAGGATTGGAATGGCCCCCGGCCCCGCACACGCGATATGGCTCACTGACGGTAGTCGTGTTCTAAAGGTTACTGAGGGGTCGAAGACAGAGTCTCGGTTAAGGAGATCTTTGAAGTGCTCCTTCCAACCGGCATCAAGCTCATGGTCTACAGAGCAGTAGTGATACCCGCATCCTGTATGCCTCAGAGACATGGACCATGTACAGCAGGCACCTCAAAGCACTGGAGAGGTACCACCAACGCTGCCTCCGCAAGATCCTGCAAATCCATTGGCAGGATAGGCGCACCAACGTCAGTGTTCTCGCTCAGGCCAACATCCCCAGCATCGAAGCTTTGACCACACTCGATCAGCTCCGATGGACGGGTCACATCGTCCGCATGCCCGATACGAGACTCCCAAAACAAGCGCTCTACTCGGAGCTCCGACATGGCAAGAGAGCCCCAGGTGGGCAGAGGAAACGCTTCAAGGACCCCCTCAAAGCCTCCTTGAAAAAGTGTAACATCCCCACTGACACCTGGGAATCCCTGGCCCAAGACAGCACAAAGTGGAGGAGAAGCATCCGGGAATGCGCCAAACACCTCGAGTCTCTTCGCCGGGAGCAAACGGAAGCCAAGCGCAAGCAGTGGAAGGAGCGCACGTCAACCCAAGCACCCCACCCACCCGCCCCTTCAACCACCGTCTGCCCCACCTGTGACAGAGACTGTAGGTCCCGCATTGGACTCATCAGTCACCTGAGAACTCATTTTTAATGTGGAAGCAAGTCATCCTCGGTTCCGAGGGGCTGCCTAAGACGACTGAGGGGTGATACGGCAGTCACTATAGTATGAGATAGTTACCCTGGTAGCCCGTCTCATACTGGTCTTTCCTGGTCTCCTCCATCATCTACTTTCCCCTTTTTCTTAGCTCATCGGTGCTAGTTATGAAATATGTATTTTTGGCATTTCCAGTTTCAAACACAATAGTAACAAAATCCAGGACAAATCCTTTAAAAAGAAACAGCCGGAAGCTCTCCTGATATCTCCTGGGAGGGCGTGCTGATGGATCTTGTATTTATATAACCCTTTTCACATTGAAACCTGTCAAAGAGCTTCAACAAAGAGTTACTTTCTGGAGTGCAGTGACAGTCAACACAGGCAAACACAGCACTATTCTACTCTAAGCTGCACTGGGATGAATAGATAGAGGGGGTTATTCTACTCTAAGCTGCACTGGGATTAATAGATAGAGGGGGTTATTCTACTCTAAGCTGCACTGGGATTAATAGATAGAGGGGGTTATTCTACTCTAAGCTGCACTGGGATTAATAGATAGAGGGGGTTATTTTGGCCAAAGGGTGAAACCAGGTGCTAAATGGTGCTGTGCTAATAAGACACGCCTGTTTGAAAGTCTGGATTTAACACCTAGTTTTGGTCCTAATTGCTGAGTACCATAATTTGAATTTACCTGGAGGTGCTAAAGCAGAAACCTGAATATTTAGCACTCAAGCACTGATTCGATGCAACTTTCGTGGGGCAGTATATGTGGGCTCCTCGCACCCACTTCCACTGAAGGTGTGGAGCTCTCTGGCTGGCTCACAGCGGCAGGTTTCAGGCCGGCTCAGGGATGGAGTGAGAGGGCGCACAGGTTCTCGGACATGGCACTGGCGGTCCGGGTGGAGGAGGTCCAGAGGAGGAGGGATGTCCTGTAACCGTGCCCTCCTGTCCCTCTCTCCTGCAGCAGCTGGTGCTGCTCTGCCTGGCCTCATGTCCTCCTCCCACTCCTCCTGCACACCGAGGTGGACACCCAGCAAGATACCCAAGACCAAGCACTCCCTTTCTCCTGAAGACTCCTGTAGGGTGTCAAATAAGATGGATTAGCAAGCACTTAACTCTTTTTTAGGTGAAGTCCTCAGAGAATTTCCAGAATGAATGTTGCTCGAGTGTTGGTGAAATCTTGACAAAGTGTCGCAGAAAGTCTCCCGATGTAGAGGTCCTCTTCACAGCTCCAGCAGCAATTATAGTGAAATGGTGAGTATCCCTTTAAGTGGTAAGTATCATTTTAAGTAGCGCTTGAAATCGACATTAACACCGTGTTTATTCCCAATCAGCTGGCCGCTGTTAGGAGAGGGCGTTAGTTGAAGTGCTCGCTACCAAAGTGCTGTGCAGCCTCTTTAATGAACGCTAGCAGGCATTTTAAGTGGCAATCAGCCCCTTAATGATCCTCCAGGCAGCCGTTCCTAGCGCTGGCTTCAACTCCTTTAGCAAGATGGTGTCTTGCGCTAAATGCGGGCTAAACCGCCATTTCAGTTTAAGACCCCATATTGGCCACCTCTTTAGCGCCTAAAGTATTCGGCGAAAATCGACCCAGTTACTTCACGTGCCGCAGTGCTGGACATAAAACAGATGAGCAATGTTCTCCTCCTAGACATCCTTCAGGTGAAGGGTTAATCTGAAGTCATGTCTGTCTGTTCTGGTGGTTCGGGGGGGGGGGGGGGGGCAGGGTGTCAAAGATCCCATGGAGCTCATTGAAGAAGAGCAGGGAGCTGTCTTGGTGTCCTGCCCAAAATTCCTTTCTCAAGGACTAAAAAAAAGAATTCATCTGATTGCAGTGTGTGGGATTTTGCGGCCCTGTCGCTCTGGTTTGACGCAGTAAATTTTCTGTGAAGAAGTTTGGGATGTTTCTGAGATAAGAAGCTGTGATCAATGCAAGTCGGCATTCGTCTTCAATGACATTCTTCACCTTGATTATATTTAAAGATGCCCTTCTCAAAAAAACCTTCCCCACAGCACCATTATCATTTCCCAGGGTGGCTGACAGACCCTGAGGAGATCAGCCTTTGTCATTTACTTCCATCTGTCAGGCTCTGTTTTTCTCAGCATAACCAGCACTATTACAACAATTAAAATGAAGTCAGCAATGGAAGATCACATCAATCCTGGTACATCATTATTTATAATCCCCTTTCGAGAGAGGATCAAGACAATTCTCCTGGAGTTTGCAATCAGACCCAGAAAAGCAAAAGACATCTTGATCGAACTGGCCGAGTTTCCTGGATCGATGCCCTGCCACCATTGTTAAGGTCACCCTCCAGAACAAGGGGATACTTTCTTAGGATTCGAGCAAAGGCCGATTAAAAATTAATCCAGGAGAAACTGTGAGAATGTGGATTCACTGTCCCAGAAGGCCATTGATATGTTTGAAAGGAAGGCAGATATTTCAGAAGTAAGGGTTACTAACGGTTATTGAGAAAGGCAGAGCAATGGGATTAAACGGATAGAGTTGCCATGGTTAACAAATGGAGCAAGGAACCCGACAGGCTGAATGGCCTGATAGCAAAATACTGCAGATGCTGGAAATCCGAAATAACAACAGAAAAGGCTGGAAAAACTCAGCAGGCCAGGCAACATCTGTGGAGAGAAATTAAAGTCGACGTTTCGGGTGAACCCTTTGAAAAAGGGTTTCGACCCGAAACGTCGACTCTGTTTCTCTCTCCACGGATGTTGCCTGGCCTGCTGAGTTTTTCCAGCATTTTCTGTTGTTATTTAGGCTGAATGGCCTACTGTTCCTAAGTGACTTTTTTAAACAATCTTTCCCTCCGTCTCTCACACATTACCTCATGTTGGGATATGGCTCCACAGATCATGGATTCATAGAATGATGCAGCACAGAAGGACCTCGTCAGTTCAGCTGGCAATTGTCGTGGGCTCTCTTATGATTAATAATGTGGCTTGTGACAGCTGCAAGACATCTTTTCATACTGTAAGTGAAATAATCACTTGTGTGTCTTTTCCAAACTCAGTGGATGATTGGACAGTTATGTGGTCATGTGGGTCCTTTGACTAAAAAAAAAATGACCAAATTGCGCTGTCAGGTAATTCATTTTATCCATTATCTTTCATAGAATCATAGAATGATACACCACAGAAAAAAATCATTCGGCCCATCGTGCCTGTGCCGGCTCTTTGAACGAGCTCTCCAATTAGTCCCACTCCCCCTGCTCTTTCCCCACAGCCCTGTGAATCTTCCCTTCAAGTATTTATCCAATTCCCTTTTGAAAGTTACTATTGAATTGCCTGGTTCCATTCTTATCTATCTAACCGTAACCAGAGAATCACCTGCAACGGCTTCTCTTCCCGCTCCCACATCGTTACCTCTGGTGTCCCCCAAGGATCTATCCTTGGCCCCCTCCTATTTCTCATCTACATGTTGCCCCTTGGCGACATCATCCGAAAACACAGCGTCAGTTTCCACATGTACGCTGACGACACCCAGCTCTACCTCACCACCACTTCTCTCAACCCCTCCACGGTCTCTAAATTGTCAGACTGCTTGTCCGACCAGTTCTGGATGAGCAAAAATGTTCTCCAATTAAATATTGGGAAAACCGAAGCCATTGTTTTTGGTCCCCAGCACAAACTCCGTTCCCAAGCCACTGACTCCATCCTGCTACCTAACATCTGTCTGAGGCTGAACCACACTGTTCGCAATCTTGGTGTCATATTTGACCCTGAAATGAGCTTTCAACCACATATCCGCAGCATAACTAAGACCGCCTACTTCCACCTCAGTAACATTGCCCGTCTCCGCCCTTGCCTCAGCTCATCCGCTGCTGAAACCCTCATCCATGCCTTTGTTACCTCTAGACTTGTCTATTCCAACGCACTCCTGGCTGGCCTCCCACATTCCACCCTACGTAAACTTGAGGTCATCCAAAACTCTGCTGCCCATGTCCTAACTCGCACCAAGTCCCGTTCACCCATCACCCCCTGTGCTCGCTGACCTACATTGGCTCCTGGTTAAGCAGCGCCTCAATTTCAAAATTCTCATCCTCGTTTTCAAATCCCTCCGTGGCCTCGCCCCTTCCTATCTCTGTAATCTCCTCCAGCCCCACAACCCCTCCCGAGATCTCTGCGCTCCTCTAATTCTGCCCTCTTGAGCATCCCTGATTATAATCGCTCCACCATTGGTGGCCGTGCCTTCTGTTGCCTGGGTCCTAAGCGCTGGAATTCCCTCCCTAAACCTCTCCGCCTCGTTACCTCTCTCTCCTCCTTTAAGAAGCTCCTTGAAACCTACCTCTTCTGCCCTAATATCACCTTAAGTGGCTCGGTGTCAAATGTTGTTTGATAACGCTACTGTGAAGCGCCTTGGGATGTTTTACTATGTTAAAGGCGCTATATAAATACAAGTTGTTGCTGTAGTGAGATATCAAGCCTCCACTTGGTACGACTGTACTCTAGAGACCGGCACATGGGGAATGACTGGCGGTGCCTTGTGTCCATCCCTTCAGCACTCAACATGTTGCAATGTTCCCGAGAACGATCCTTCAGCAAGACATCAGTTGGGATTGTAGCCCTTGGCAAACAGTTAATGAGTTACACACACTGTTGTGATGCACGCTGCTGACTGCTGGCGCTCGAAAACAGACAGCAAATTGTTAAGTATGTGTATTGTATTGAACAATTAACACAAAGACTTAAACGTATAACTCAAACAGGCCTTTACTGGTTGGAGGTAGGGACTGCACATAGGTCTTTACTTCATGCCCACAGGCGGGAACTGAGGGGGATCAGTACCCACAGTACTATTTATACCCCTATGGCCAGGAGTGGTACTGCGTATCACTATGCCCAACAAGTAGTGCAGTCCTGTCCATAGGTTCAAAGTAGCACACATATTACATACACAACATTCCTCCCTTCCTAGCTTTACAGTCATCTCCCCATTTAACATAACGTAATAACATATATACATATATAACTTCAGGTTTACATAACAGAATAACATAGATACATAGATAACTTCATGTCAAAAACAGATCACAGATTCAGTCTCTGCGGAAAACAGTTCAGAGATTCAATCTCTGTGGTGTAGTCGGTTCACGTTGCTAGAGTGACTCATTCAATAGTCCTTCCATGGATTTAACAGTTTGAACTTCCGAACTGAATTGGCTCCGTTCGGAGGGACCACGTGTGTGATCTGGTAGAGGTGATAATGGTTCAGATGGGTCATCTTCTGTTTTTACTTTTCCTTTTCTGCTTCTTGGAGACTCTCTGGGCTCCATTGTCAGCTGCCACAGCTGCCAGCTGCATGCGCAGTTCCTCCTTCTCTTCCTCCTGTTTCCGTCGTAGAGCCAGCTTCTCCCGATGTTCCGTAGACTTTTGGTGCTCCTCCATGATTTCTGCACTTTGGGAGTCGAAGTTACAAGCTGGGCAGGACAGGACATCGTAATATTCGGTGTCGTCCTGAGCTAGACCAGTGAGAGGGTCGTCTATTTCCTCCATACCTAGCTGGACGTTAGCCAGCTCTTGTTCCAAATCCAGACATCTTTCCTGAAGAGACTTCTTCATGTGTACCTCTGCATCCAGCTTTTTCTGGGCTTTCAGCAAGTCGTTTACTAGTGACCTCATTTGTGATTTTAATACTTCAACTTCCTTTGGAGATTGATTGATCGGACTATGCAATCCCTCTACCGGAGCAGCTGTTTCAGCGGTCTGTTGTTCTACGTTGACGTGAGTCAGCGTACTTTTGGCATCCAAGGGCTGCTCTGTTGCAGTCATCTCAGTCTGTGTTGCCACCTCAGCTCTTCCAATAACCTTTGAGAGCTCCGAACCCCTTTCGTTTGAATATTGAAGTTCATGTTCAAGTTTTTCCCATTTCAGAGTCCTGTCCTTCAGCATATGCAGGAGTTGGCTGACCGTTAACTCCTCTGACATCAGACGTTTTGTGTGCTCCTGCTCCATTTTCTCCATCAGCTGCTTCTGTTGTCTTTCCAGATTCTCCAACTCTATATCAAAGAACTCTTTCGTTGCATTCAACTCTTGCTCAAAACGGCGAAGCATTTGTTCTAATTGCTGTTGTAGTTTGAAATGGAGTTGAGTTCGAGCCCGGTGTCCCTCAGAAATGGGCACATCAGTAGACTTGCCAGACTCAGAATCCACAGTTAAACTATGTTGTTGTTGCTCAGTGGAATTCTGTGCTGAAACTTTGTCTTTTGCACCTGAGTTGGGCTTACCATCATCCGTTCCAGAGTCTGGGCCGACTATCTTCACCGAGTTCTCACTCGTTATTGTTTGTAGGAAATGCCAGTCCATATTCATTTTCCTAATCCACTCCCGTCCTAGTAGTGGAGGACCTCCTTCAGATATCACATATAAGTCCATTATTTGACTGTCTTCGCCCTTGTGGGCCACTGCAACCTCTATTTTCCCGATGGGGTACACTCTTTGCCCCGTGTATGTTTTCAATATAATCCCCGTATCCTGTAGGGGAATATGTTGGAATAACTTTCCGTAATCTTTCTTATTTATGACCGTCAATGCCGATCCAGTGTCCAATTCCAGTTTTACTTGGACTCCTTCTATCTGAAGAGTGACCCAAATTGTCTGGAGGTCTGCACCCTTACCAGCGTTGAGTACTCTTAAGCTAGCCAGTTCATTACAGCTTAAGCTAGCCAGTTCATTACTGCTAGCGTCTGAATCGGACTCCTGTTCGGTCACCTTGTGTACCTTTGCGTATTTTCCTTGCGGTGACTTCTTGTTGCTGGTCTTCTTCCCTGACCTGCATACTCTAGCTATATGTCCAAGCCTACCACAAGTTCTACATTCTTGGTTTTTAAACCAACACTGGTTCTGATCATGCGTTGTCTTTCCACAACGATAACATTTGCCAGAACTCACACCCAATTTGTGTGCACTGAGCTCCGGTGACCGTAGCTGCATTACTGCCGTGCCTCTCGCTGCGGCTTCGTGTGCTGCTGCCATAGTGACCGCCTTCTCAAGCGTCAGCTCATTCTCCTCGAGCAGTCGCTTTTGTGTATCCTGTTTAAATAAACCACACACAAATTTGTCTCGTAGTGCATCTGTCAATCCCGTTCCAAACTGGCAATATTTCGCTAATTTACGCAATTCCAGCAAATATTCAGCATTGCTTTCATGCTGTAGCTGCCTTCTGTCGTAAAATTTAAATCGTTCCGCTAGCATCAGCGGCGTGGGGTTTAGATGATCTTTCAGGACAGTAACAATCTCATCGAACGTCTTATCCGCCGGTTCATCTGGTGATAACAGGTGTTTCAATTGCCCGTACGTCTTCGCACCCATTAAATTTAATAATGTTAGAGCTTTATCTTGGTCACGAATTTTATTGGCCTTACAATAATTTTTGACTCTTTCAACATATATGGCCCAATCTTCGAGGTCACTATCAAAGGTGCTAATATTCCCGTGTTTAGGCATTGTAGATTTGCAATTTCTCAGATTTTATTTTCTTTACTTGTTATCAAAGATGGCGGCTTCCCGCTCTTGCCGTCGTCCTCCGCCCACAAAATGGCGGTTTTCCCGTGCTTGGCGGTCTTCACCCGTCCCCCGACGCCGTCTCCCTTCAGCCCTCGAGTGCGGCCCTTATCTTCGCCGCGATCGATAGCCCGCGCTGTGCACCGCGACTCTCGCACCTTGAGCTTCTGCAGCCGCCGCGCCTTTCAGTCCGAGCGCGGCTCTTATCTTTGGTCCCGATCGCTGGCCCGGCTGCGCCCCTCACTTCAAAGCGGCCCGGCCCTTATCTGCCGATCGCTATCGCCCTACCTCTCTCTCTTCCCCAGTCCTGTCTTTACTCCGGTTCACAAGCTGATGGAGGCTTCAGGGTCCTAATGCCTGTCGCTTCCAGTCGCTGGAAGCTGTCAGGATTTCTGCTGCCCTTCAGTTTTGAGTGGGGTGTTGAGGATTGAAACCTCTCTTCAACGTCCTGTCTTTGGACGAAGCCGCCTGGAATAACTGCCGCAGGGTAAGAGCCTGACTCGTCGCCAGTGTTAAGTATGTGTATTGTATTGAACAATTAACACAAAGACTTAAACGTATAACTCAAACAGGCCTTTACTGGTTGGAGGTAGGGACTGCACATAGGTCTTTACTTCATGCCCACAGGCGGGAACTGAGGGGGATCAGTACCCACAGTACTATTTATACCCCTATGGCCAGGAGTGGTACTGCGTATCACTACGCCCAACAAGTAGTGCAGTCCTGTCCATAGGTTCAAAGTAGCACACATATTACATACACAACACAAATGAAATAAACTCCAACAATCCCCGTGTGTCTACAGCTCCCAAAGCTGCTTGTATTTCCCAAGACGCGGGTAACCCAGCCGGCCAATGTTAAAGCTGGAAGAGAGGTCAAATCTGAGGCAGGCAGCCTCATTAGAATATTTAAATGACCAGTCCGCTTCCTGGGAGGGGATTGGTTGCCCGCCCCATCCCGCCTCCATTAAAACCAGAAGTGGGTTTGAGAGTTTTTACATTTTAACATCACACCCGACCCAAGCCCACCCGATTTTGCGGGTTAAAATTCCCCGTTATGGGTTCGTAACCAGGAGTGGAAACCTTGTCTGACTCAGGGCATAAGGCCAATTGTAACACCTCACCCATACCTGATGATATCAGCTGAAGAAACAAAGATCAGGTTTCCTGGTCCATGTGGCTCAGGACCCTCACAGGGAACATTCATCCACTGATCCAGTGGAGGAGCCACAGAGGTATTGTTCATGTGTAGCACTTAGCTGAGAGATGTGGGAACATAGCCTCCACCCAGGGTGCACTGTGCTAGGGTGACGGTGACCTCAATCGCTCCAGCGCAAGGTCATGCCTGGCAGCAGTGCATGGTGGGAGTTCACGCGCATGCCCCTCCCATTGGACAGAAACCCATGGTAATCCTGGTGAGTGAGGATGGTTTGGAATGAGCACCTCACCCGGAGTCCTGGTCTTGGAACTATTCATTAATGCTTTTGACCCTCTCATAGTTAAGATTAATAAGCTAATTAATTTGTTTTAGCTAAAATTAATGAAAGATTTGGGGTTTTATAGCACAACTCTCAAACATCTCAAAGCACTTTGCATGCAATGAGTTACTTTGAAGTTCGAATGTAGCCACAAGAGAACAACATCAAGGAGATGAATAAATGGTTAATTTGTGTTTTTTACCATTGGTGTTGGTGAGGGGCGGGGATTCCTGCTCTTTGATCAGTTAGTGTCATGGGATCTTTAATATTTCACCCAAGCCATTGGAATAGGCAGATGAGGTCTCAGTGGGGACTGAGATGTTTGACAGTGCGGCACTCCCTCTGTACGGCACTGAATGTCAGCAGCGATTATATTGTCGGGAACCCAGAACCTGCTGCCTCAGGTGAGAGAATTTCCCAGTCAGATCAGGCTGGCACGATCAATTAATCTACTGACCTTCATGGCCTCAGATATTGATCATATGTGCCGACATCAGCTACGTGTCCTGGGTGAAAAATGTATTATTGATAAAGTGATGTGACACCAGCAGGCGCACAATCGATGTATGCAAGGCTGTGGTTTGGCCTTTTGTTTTTGAGTGGAGGATGATTGTCCCAATGATTCTGAAGGTATTTGGTTTCTGATATGATCGGCTGTTGTGACTTTGATGTCTCTCGTTTACACAGCTTCCAATTGTAAGGCCGTGACACTGTGGCAATGAGCATGGTGTGGCACTCGGTCATCGGGAGATACTGAATGGCGACAAGAGCATAGTGGCAAGTTGCTGAGTTACGCAATATGACACTGGGCTATACTGACCAGGACAGTCCCAAGGCTCACTCTCCGGCCTATGCTAAGTTCGTTTATCTCAATCACGGCAACAGTTCTGGAGCTACAGGGGTGGCCAGCCTGCTCATGAACACTGCGGGATATCCTTGGCAGCTTGGCTCAGTTAGTACTACTCACCTTTGGGGGCATTTTTCTCATTTGATGCTTCTGTAGTCTGGATTGTGAGACCAAAAGCACAATCATGGAACTCTAACACCAAGAAGGACAAAAGCAGCAATGCTGTAGGAACACCATCACCTCCAAGTCACACAGTATCCTGTCGTGGACATATACAACACCGTTCCTTTACCGTCACTGAGCCAATATCCTGGAATTCCCTACCCAACACTATCTAGGGAGCATCATCACCAGACGGACTGCAGCGGTTCAAGAAGGCGGCTCACCACCAGCTTCTCAGGGCAATAGGGATGGGCAATAAATGCCGGACTTGCCCGCGATGCCCACATCCTGAGAATTAATATTAAAAAAACAAGGGTGCAGTTCTAAGACTGATTTGAGGAGGATTCTCTGGAAGAGCAGAGGAACCCTCGCTCATCGTTTAACCATTCCATGCCTGCCCTGGGAGGAGGGCTTGATGCTGACAGTGAAGGACTGACTTACCTGCCATCAGTATATCTGGGAAAGCAAAGCTTCACTCCCCAAGAAATCCTGTCCATTAGAAAGAAGAAAGAATGAAGTCCCCTTTCTATAGCGCCCTTCACATCCTTGGGATGTCCCAAAGTGCTTCACAGCCAATTCATTTAATTTTCAATGAAGTTACTGTTGTTTTGTCGCGGATTTACGGACAGCAAGCTCCCACAAACAGCGCTGAGATGAATGCTCAGTTAGTCTGGTTGTGGTGGTATCTATTGAGGGAAAGCAAGTTGTCCAGGGCACTGGGACAACTCCTTACTCTTCATCCATGGGATCTTTTACAACCACCCAAACTGGCAGATAGGGTCAGAACTGACTCAGTGGCTGGAGTGGGGCTTGAACCACAACCTTCTGATTCAGAATGTGAGGCAAGCTGATACTATGAAAATGAATGTGTGGGTGAACCATGGGGAGCACACGTCCACCATTCCCCACTGAACGGCAGCTGGGAGAGGTTCCTTGCTGGGTGAGGCTGGGAGAGGCTCCTTGCTGGGAGAGGCTCCTTGCTGGGAGAGGCTGCTTGCTGGGAGAGGCTCCTTGCTGTGGGTGAGGCTCCTTGCCTTGATGGGCGAGGCTGCTGGTTGGGAGAGGCTCCTTGCTGGGAGAGGCTCCTTGCTGTGGGAGAGGCTCCTTGCTGGAAGAGGCTGCTTGCTTGAGAGAGGTTACTTGCTGGGTGAGGCTGGGAGAGGCTCCTTGATGGGAGAGGCTCCTTGCTGTGGGAGAGGCTCCTTGCCTTGATGGGCAAGGCTGCTGGCTGAGAGAGGCTCCTTGCTGGGAGCGCATGTTTTCAAAACATAGAAAGTAGGAGCAGGAGTAGGCCATTCGGCCCTTCGAGCCTGCTCCACCATTCAACAAGATCATGGCTGATCATCCAAACCCTAGCACCCGGTCCCTACACCGACAGCCATCCCACCCAAGCCCTATCCCCATAACCCCGTAACCCCACGTATTTAATCCCCCCTACCACTAAGGGCCAATTTAAAAAACATTTTTTTTTTATCATGGCCAATCAACCTAACCCGCACATCTTTGGACTGTGGGAGGAAACCGGAGCACCCGGAGGAAACCCACGCAAACACGGGGAGAATGTGCAAACTCCACACAGACAATCACCCGAAGCCGCATTTGAACCCGGGTCCCTGGCGCTGTGAGGCAACAGTGCTAACCACTATGCCACCGTGCTTCACATATAAAATCACCCCCCCCCCACCAGGACTTGACTGAAGTTTGATTCCTTGTGACACTGTGTGGAAACTCTTTTTGAACATTGAATCCCTGCCTCCAGCACCTAGCTGAATTTCAATGTGAGCGCATTTGATTTTAAAATTGAGATGGAAATCTGACAGCTTTATTGAGTTACCAAAGAAAATTGAATCCAATCTGTCATCTCCATCAATGTAGCCCCAAAACAGTGGCGGCAACAGAAACAATGCCGCAGGAAAATTAATGCTGGGGCACTCAAAGACCCTGCTAAGAAAGCCCTATTCAGCCTGCGCCTCACAAACAACCTGACGATTCCCAGTGATGCAGAGACACAGAGTGCCCACAGCGTCTGGTCTGCACTCAAGGCCTCCATAATCAGCACCTGTGAAGAGACGCTCGGTCACTCGACCAGGAAACACCAAGACTGGTTCGACGAGAATGACCAGGAGATCCAGGAGCTAATAAGCCGCAAGCGCAAGGCATTCCTGATCTGGAAACAGCAACAGAACTCGAGAGCAAGAAAGCAGCTCTACAGAAGTCTGAAGGCCGAGGTCCAACAAAAAACTCACGACCTAAAGAACAGATGGTGGGTGGAGAAAGCGCAGGAGATCCAGCAGCTAGCTGACAACCACGACGTGCGTGGATTCTTTAGCACAGTCAAGACCATCTACGGCCCAAGCACCCAAGGCCCTTCCCCACTGCGGGCCAAGAACAGAGAGGTACTCATCAAGGACAGAGAAGCAGTCAATGCCCGCTGGAAGGAGCACTTCGAAGATCTCCTTAACCACAACTCTGTTTTCAACACGAGTGTCCTCAACTCCATCCCACAGCATGCTACCCGCCACCATCTCAGCACAACCCCAGCCCGGCATGAAGTTGAAAAGGCCATCCGACAACTGAAGAACAACAAGGCCTCAGGAGCAGATGGAATCCCCGCCGAGGTACTAAAGCATGGCAGAGAAGCACTACTGCCGCGAATTCATGAACTCATTTCTCTTATCTGGAAGGAGGAGAGCATGCCAGGGGATCTCAGAGATGCCGTAATTGTGACCATCTTCAAGAAAGGTGACAAGTCTGATTGTAGTAATTACAGAGGAGTTTCCCTGCTGTTTGCCACAGGGAAAGTCATCGCAAGAATCCTCCTCAATTGCCTTCTCCCAGTGGCCGAAGAGCTCCTCTCAGAGTCACAATGCGGATTCCGCCCACTAAGGGGCACAATGGGCATGATCTTCACCGCACGTCAATTACAAGAGAAATGCAGCACCAACCATTGTACATGGCCTTCTTTGATCTCACAAAGGCCTTCGACACTGTCAACCGTGAGGGATTATGGAGTGTCCTCCTCAAATTCGGCTGCCTTCAAAAGTTTGTCACTATCCTTCGCCTGCTTCACGACGACATGCAAGCCGTGATCCTGACCAACGGTTCCACCACAGACCCAATTCACGTACGAACCAGGGTCAAGCAAGGCTGTGTCATTGCAACAACGCTCTTCTTGATCTTCCTTGCTGCAATGCTCCATCTCACCCTCAGTAAACTTCCCCACTGGAGTGGAGCTAATTTACAGAACAAACGGGAAACTGTTCAACCTTCCTCGCCTCCAGTCCAGATCCAAGGTCGTCCCATCCTCTGTCGTCGAATTACAGTATGCAGACGACACTTGCGCCTGGGCTCACTCGGAGGTCGAACTCCAAACCATCGTCAACACCTTCACCGAAGCGTACGAGAGCATGGGCCTTACACTAAACATCCATAAGACAAAGGTCCTCTACCAACCTGCCCCCGCCACACAGTACTGCCCCCCGATTATCAAAATCCACGACAAGGCCTTGGACAACGTGAACCACTTTCCATACCTCAGGAGCCTACTGTCAACAAGGGCAGACGTCGACGACAAAGTCCAACATCGCCTTCAGTGTGCCAGTGCAGCCTTCAGTCGCCTGAAGAAGAGAGTGTTTGATGACCAGGACCTCAAACCCAGCACTAAGCGCATGGTCTACAGAGCAGCAGCGATACCTGCCCTGCTGTATGCCTCAGAGACATGGACCATGTACAGCAGGCACCTCAAAGCACTGGAGAGGTACCACCAACGCTGCCTCCGCAAGATCCTGCAAATCCATTGGCAGGATAGGCGCACCAACATCAGTGTTCTTGCTCAGGCCAACATCCCCAGCATCAAAGCTTTGACCACACTCGATCAGCTCCGATGGACGGGTCACATTGTTCGCATGCCCGATACCAGACTCCCAAAACAAGCGCTCTACTCGGAGCTCCGGCATGGCAAGAGAGCCCCAGGTGGGCAGAGGAAACGTTTCAAGGACACCCTCAAAGCTTCCTTGAAAAAGTGTAACATCCCCACTGACACCTGGGAATCCCTGGCCCAAGACCGCACAAAGTGAAGGAGAAGCATCCGGGAAGGCGCCGAACACCTCGAGTCTCTTCGCCAGGAGCAAGCGGAAGCCAAGCGCAGGCAGCGCAAGGAGCGCACGTCAACCCAAGCACCCCACCCACCTGCCCCTTCAACCACCGTCTGCCCCACCTGCGACAGAGACTGTAGGTCCTGTATTGGACTCATCAGTCACCTGAGAACTCATTTTTAGTGTGGAAGCAAGTCATCCTCGGTTCCGAGGGACTGCCTAAGAAGATATAAAATCATCCCCCACCAGGACTTGACTGAAGTTTGATTCCTTGTGACACTGTGTGGAAACTCTTTCTGAACATTGAATCCCTGCCTCCAGCACCTAGCTGGATTACAATGTGAGCGCATTTGATTTTAAAATTGAGATGGAAATCTGACAGCTTTATTGAGTTACCAAAAACTGAAGTAATGATTCCAAATCACCTGGAAACGCTGCTCAGTGAAGCGGGTTCCAGGAACAATGCCGTGAATCGAATGCATTGTGTGAAACGTGTAGTACGTGGGCAGAAACTCATTTCCGAGTTAGTGTCTCGTTTATGATAAGCGAACACTCCATTTAAACGAGTGGTACTAGAACTGGTAGATTAACACCAGAGATTTCAAACATTTGATTGAATCCCGTGATACGCTCGAGGGTAAAGAATTCTATTCTCTCTCTTCCCCTCTCCAGTTTTATGCAATTGTCAAAAATATTAAATATGTGTTATTTGTGCACGGAGCACTAATCAAAAGGAAAGGTGAAATTCAATTTTAAACGTCTCACGAAACTGGAGGTGAAAATAAAATAAAAGTTGCTAAAAAACCAATGAGGCAGTGCGTTTTCTGCAGCTCAGCCTGGACACCTGTCCCAACAATTTCCATCGCTCCCAGGGCCCGGAAACCCATGTTAACGCGGGAGTTGTTGGATGGGTAAACCTGGCCCTGATTAATCGCCCATGGAACCTGCAAACGCCGCACAAAGTAAGTCAGCTCCAACTGGGGCCAATCACTGCGGCTTTCATTTCACTCTGAGATCAGGCCCCACATCACAGGGAGAATCTCCCAGCCTCCGGGTTAAGCTGCATTCAATCAATTCATGTGTTCGCATGAAGTTACTTTTTGCATAATTTGAACAGCATGTGGTAACCCATTTTAAGTAAACGAGTTAACACCTCCCTAAAGCAGCAATTTTACTTAATTTGATGCGAATGCTTTATGCATATTTTAGAGTTTAATTTATTGGCACTAATACTAGATTTAAAATAGCAATGCTCACTGTTCATTGGCTGGTAGTGTTTGGCTTGTGTATGTCTGTACGGTAACTATGTTAGAGATGTTGGGTGGGGAAATCAGCCAGGGCTCCTGCTCCTGATCACTGCCCAGTGACCCCTGGGTTAGAGAGAGGGGAAATCAGCCAGGGCTCCTGCTCCTGATCACTGCCCAGTGACCCCTGGGTTAGAGAGAGGGGAAATCAGCCAGGGCTCCTGCTCCTGATCACTGTCCAGTGACCCCTGGGTTAGAGAGAGGGGAAATCAGCCAGGGCTCCTGCTTCTGATCACTGCCCAGTGACCCCTGGGTTAGAGAGAGGGGATATCAGCCAGGGTTCCTGCTCCTGATCACTGTCCAGTGACCCCTGGGTTAGAGAGAGGAAATCAGCCAGGGTTCCTGCTCCTGATCACTGTCCAGCGACCCCTGGATTAGAGAGAGGGGAAATCAGCCAAGATCCCTGCTCCTGATCACTGTCTAATGACCCCTGGGTTAGAGAGAGGGGAAATTGGCCAGGGTTCCTGCTCCTGATCACTGTCTAATGATCCCTGGGTTAGAAAGAGGGAAATTGGCCAGGGTTCCTGCTCCTGATCACTGTCCAGTGACCCCTGGGTTAGAGAGAGGAGGAATCGGCCAAGGTTCCTGCTCCTGATCACTGTCCAGTGACCCCTGGGTTAGAGAGAGGAGGAATCGGCCAAGGTTCCTGCTCCTGATCACTGTCCAGTGACCCCTGGGTTAGAGAGAGGAGGAATCGGCCAAGGTTCCTGCTCCTGATCACTGTCCAGTGACCCCTGGGTTAGAGAGAGTAGGAATCGGCCAAGGTTCCTGCTCCTGTTCTCCGTGTGTGGATGTTGAATGAGGAGATAATCGAGCTCAGCTGTGCTGCCCTGCCTGGTCCAATAGCCCAGTGACACTCTGTCCAGACTGAGCCATGGGAGAGCGTGCAAGGTAAAGGGAGGGTGACCCACACCTTGGTAACTGTGTGCCAGCCAGTTGGGAGGGACAATTTTCCGAACCGGTATTCCTGGTGCTCAGCATCGATTGCTGGAAAAGCTATCGGGGTATCAGCCCCTGTGCCTTCAGGAGAGGAGAGAAAGGCCCTGTATCCATGCGGCAGATGCTCAACAATCAAGTTGGGATTAATGGTCCGTGTTTTGAGTCTCCAATATGGCGGGCAGGAAGTGCGCGATCATTACCAGATGGATGTTCCCCACCCACCATGTTGGTGTTGGCAAAAAATGGACATCCAGGGCCCGTGCCTGAAACAAGTGTTAGGCCCTCTGCATATTCAATGAGGGGCCAAACGCCTGTTTGAAGCCCTCTCTGCAATATTGGTTTGGTCTGAGGCAGCCACGACCACCAGCTACGTTCAGGAAAATCAGCTCTGCCTGCAGCCGAACAGGTGGTCCTTAAAGGGACCTCTTCAGGCCACAAGGTAAGTTTTAAAATATTCTTGCCCATATGTGGAGCCGTGAAGGGCAGGGGTCCCAACCCCACATTCAAACCACAGGCTGCTACCCGCCACTGTCACCCCCTTCCTCGATTGCCACCCTCCCTGATCCTGGCCTCCACACGGCCTCCCGATCAGCTCATCTCCCGGTCCCCTTTAAGGACTTACCGGAGAACCGTTGCTGGTGTTGCAGTGACCTGATCTTTGAGTGCTCCTCTCCGGCAGCTGCCTGGGGACCACTCGGTGTCTGCAGCTCACCGGCTCAATGATAATGAGGCCCGAGGACCAATATCACGTGTGACTCAGGCCCATCATTCAGGCGTACGGATGGTTCACAACAGCTCCAGCTCCCCTGTCCCCCACCCCGCACGCCCGTCCCAGGGTCGCTGAATTTCGCAGCCAATATGTATTTTGTTGAGATACATTTGAAAGCAATTAAGTTTGCTTGGAGCTATAATTACCCAGTGTAGACAGTTTTAATACCTAATGGCTAAATAAATCTCATTGTATTTAACAGGTGTGCATTGCGATGGAATTAAATAAAAGTATTAATTACTGAGGTGAGGCAGAATGATGGTTTGGAGTCTGAATTTTCTGTGTGAATGGAGCACTGTGCTTTGGGCTGATTGGTTCTGCTTGTTTTCTCTCTGGTACACTGCACTCCATGGTTCTGCTTGTTTTCTCTCTGGTACACTGCACTCCATTAGTGAGAGACCTTAAGCTTTGCTGAGGTTTTGTTGGGGGGGGCGGCGGGGTGTTGTGATCAGGAGATTAGGTAGACTGCCTCTCCACAGCCCTTGGCCATTACTCTGAAACTGAGTGTCCCTCTGACAGTGCGGTGCTCCCTCAGTACTGCCCCTCCAGCAATGCAGCACTCCCTCAGTACTGCCCCTCTGACAGTGCAGCACTCCCTCAGTACTGCCCCTCCGACAGTGCAGCACTCCCTCATTACTGCCCCTCCGACAGTGCAGCACTCCCTCAGTACTGCCCCTCCGACAGTGCGGCGCTCCCTCAGTACTGCCCCTCCGACAGTGCAGCACTCCCTCAGTACTGCCCCTCCGACAGTGCGGCGCTCCCTCAGTACTGACCCTTTGACAGTGCAGCGCTCCCTCAGTACTGCCCCTCCGACAGTGCGGCGCTCCCTCAGTACTGCCCCTCCGACAGTGCGGCGCTCCCTCAGTACTGCCCCTCCGACAGTGCGGCACTCCCTCAGTACTGCCCCTCCGACAGTGCGGCGCTCCCTCAGTACTGCCCCTCCGACAGTGCAGCGCTCCCTCAGTACTGCCCCTCCGACAGTGCGGCGCTCCCTCAGTACTGCACTGGAGAGTCAGCCTGGATTATGTGCTGAAGTCTCTGGAGCGGGACTTCAATACACAACCATCCATCTCAGAGGCGAGAATGCTACCACTGACAGGTCTGACACCGTTTTATACAATTTATCTCTGTGGATCACTTAACAGGGGAAATAGGAATAGGAATTCAACATTTCAACATTAGTTTCGTGAAGCCTTCAAGACATTTTTTTTTTAAAGTGTGAATTTTCTCGAGTTTGTCTGCACTTTGTACAATGTGTATGGGATGGACCATCAGCACATTGAGTGTGTGGATGTACTGGGAGGAGAGTGAATTTAGCGATGGGGCAAAGCAGGCCTATTACTGGAGTTCAGCTGGGCTGATGGGGGTAAGTTGTCCTACCTGCTTCATCTAAGGGTCTTGCTGGTTTGGATTGCTGTCCATGCGTGGGTTTAGATTGGTCTCTCATGTTGGCTTATTCCTCCTCCTACATTGATCTGTTGTCCATTTGGGGTGTTGCTTGGGTCTTTGGGTAGGCGGCTTATTTTGAGGGTGTCTCCAGGAGTGGGCTCCAGACTAACTAATATTTCCCCACATCTAGGTGGGAACAGCACTTGTTCTGATTGGCTCACCTCTCAAAGGTATTGATGGAAACAAGCGGGTGGCTGGAGTATATCCGTTAAGTCAGGCAGAGCGACGCCAATGGAGGAATCTGAGCATTCGGATCTTGAAGTTTGTGCAGTGGAGTTTGGTGAGGACAAAGTGCTTCATGTGTCGGACAGACAAGGTAGTGAGGTCACCAGTCTCACAGCACAGTGAGCTTCCATGGGCGGTCTGCCCTTGAAGACGGCTGAAAGAAGGGCAAACATTTTTACCTAACAAAATGTATCTTACTATCATTTATTAATAGGATTCAGGGAGGAAACAAGGGATGAGATGCTGATCAGAGTCAGATTCCAAAGACTCCCTTTTAATCTCGTCTTGTCTTATTGATTAGTCTCCAGCAGTCTCACCAGGTTTTCATGTGACAGACAATAGGTCAATAATTTCCTCATTCCTCTTCAAACAGCCGGCAAGAGGACCATTGCACATTTTGAAAATATGATTTTCTTCAAAGCAACGAAGAATAATTTACATTGAGATACACACTGGCAGGGGTTGAAGAGATCTTTTGAAATTCAGGAATTCTATCTATTCTGTTTCAAATGGCCCGTTTATTTGGTAGCCCTGGGCAGCGCAGTAAATTAATCAAAGTGTCCCACATGGTCTCGGAGGCAGCTTAACCATGTGCGCGGCTTCAGAAGCAAAGTGCAATAGAAGTGTCCCACATCTATTGGGCGACGGTTTGTATTTGGAATGAGGTGCCCCGAGCGTCCTCAGATCAGTGCGGTTCTATGAATGAGGTTTCCTGCGTGCTTTTAGTCAGAGACCACTATCTGGAGGCAGTTTAGTTCCTTGTCTCCAGAGGCAAAGTTCTAGAAAAGGTAGATGGTAAGAGAGGGGAAGGAGAGGGAGGGGAGGGGAGGGAAGGGGGAGAGGAGGGGAGGGAAGGGGGAGAGGAGGGAAGGGGAGAGGAGGGTAGGGAAGGGGAGGGACAGGAGGGGAGGGGGGAGGAGCGGAGGGGAGGGAGGGAAGGGGGAGGAGCGGAGGGGAGGGAGGGAGGGGGGAGGAGCAGAGGGGAGGGGGGAGAGAGAGTGGGGGGGAGGGAAGGGGGAGAAGGAGGGGAGGGAAGGGGGAGAGGGGAGGGGAGAGAGAGGAGGGGAGGGAAGGGGAGGAGGGATGGGCAGAGAGAGGGAGGGGAGGGGGGGAGGAGAGGGAAGGGGAGAGGAGAGGGAAGGGGAGAGGAGGGAAGGGGAGAGGAGAGGGAAGGGGAGAGGAGGGAAGGGAGAGGAGGGAGGGAAGGGAGAGAGGAGGGGAGGGAAGGGAAGGGGGAGGGGAGGAGGAGGGACAGGAGGGGAGGGAAGAGGAAGGGGGAGGGAGGAGGGGCGGGAAGGGGGGAGGAGGGAAGAGGGAGAGGAGGGGAGGGGAGGGGAGAGGAGGGGGGAGAGAGAGTGGGGGGAGGGGAGAGAGAGGAGGGGAGAGGAGGGGAGGGAAGGGGGAGAGGAGGGAAGGGGAGGGGAGGGAAGGGGGAGAGGAGGGGAGGGGAGGGGAGGGAAGGGGGAGAGGAGGGGACGGGAGAGGAGGGAAGGGGGAGGGGAGAGGAGGGAAGGGGGAGGGGAGGGAAGGGAGAGGGGGAGGGAAGGGGGAGAGGAAGGAAGGGAAGGGGAGAGAAGGGAAGGGAAGGGGGAGAGGAGGGGAGGGAAGGGGGAGAGGAGGGAAAGGGAAGGGGAGGGGAGGAAAGGGGGAGAGGGGGGAGAGGAGGGGAGGGAAGGGGGAGAGGAGGGGAGGGGATGGAAGGAGGAGGGAGAGGAGGGAGGGAAGGGGCAGAGGAGGAGAGGGAAGGGGAGAGGAGGGGAGGGGAGGGAAGGGACAGAGGAGGGGAGGGGGAGAGGAGTGGAGGGGAGGGGAGGCAAGGGGGTAGAGGGGGAGGGGAGGGAAGGGTGAGAGGAGGGGAGGGGAGAGGAGGGGGGAGGGAGGGGGAGAGGAGGGAAGGGGGAGAGGAGGGAAGAGGAGAGGAGGGAAGAGGAGAGGAGGGAAGAGGAGGGGAGGGGAGGCGAGGAGGAGGGGAGAGGAGGAGAGGCAAGGAGGAGTGGAGGGGAGGGAAGGGAGAGAGGAGGAGAGGGAAGGGGGTGGAGGGGCGGGAAGGGGGTGGAGAGGGGGTAGAGGAGCCAGTTCTGGGACAATGTTCAGCCCTCAAAATTTGGAAGTCTAGGCAGGCTGGGGCCATCAAAGTCACAGTGCACTCCGGGTCAATCTGGCGTTGGGGGAAGAGGGAACGGGTTTGGACACAATGCAGATTGAATTGTGAAGCTATGATTATCCCCAAGGCTGACTGAAAGTACAAGATAGCGGAGTGACTGAGGGTGACCTCTCCCTCTCTCCGAGCTGATACTCTGTTCTCAAAAAGTGAGGAAGCAGTAGAGCCGATGCCTCAATTTCATTCAATAGAGAAGCAAAGTCAGCTGTCAGGATCACTTTCCAATACACGCTCCTTCGCCGTTTCATCATTGCTCTCCGAGAATTGTTTGGCTTTCACTTGAAAGTGAATGGTTTAACAGGACCAATAAGATGGAAAATGCTGGAAACATTTAGCAGAATAGTCAGCAGGAACTGGTTTCACTGAGACACCTAAGACAGGTTCTGCTTTCATCTTGTGTGTGTAACATAGACATTGGCGAGGTATTCATTTGTGGGATGTGGGCGTCAGTGGCAAGGGTAGCATTTATTGCCCATCCCGAACTGATCTTCAGAAGGTGGTGAGATTCCCTCTTGAACCGCTGCAGTCCTTGTGGTGAAGGTCTTATTATAGTTTCTTCTCGTGGTTTCATACAACTGAATGTCTTGCTCGACCATTTCAGAGGTCAGTTAACAGTCAACTACATTGCTGTGGGTCTGAAAGAAAGACTTGCATTTATATAGCACCTGTCATGACTACCGGACGTCCCAAAGCGCTTTACAAAGTACTTATTTGAAGTGTAGTCACGGTTGTAACGTAGGAAACTCGGCAGCCAATTTGCGCACAGCAAGCTCCCACAAACCACTGTGATAATGACCAGATAATCTGTTTTAGTTGATTGAGGGATAAACATTGGCCCCCAGGACACCGGGTATAACTCCCCTGCTCTTCTTCAAAATAGTGCCATCCGATCTTTTACATCCTCCTGAGAGGGCAGACAGGGCCTCAGTTTAACATCTCATCCGAAAGACAGCACCTCGGACAGTGCAGCACTCCCTCAGTACTGCACTGGAGTGTCAGCCTGGATTTTGTGCTCAAGTCCCTGGAGTGGGCCGTGAACCCACGACCTTCTGACTCAGAGGCGAGGGTGCTACCCACCGAGCCACATATCGGCCAGACCGGGTAAGGACGGCAGATTTCCTTCCCTAAACGACATTAGTGAACCAGATGGGTTTTTATAACAATCTGGTAGTTTCATGGTCACCATTACGGATACTAACTTTTTATTCCAGATTTATTTAAGTAACTGAATTTAAATTCCCCGGCTGCCGTGGTGGGATTTGAACTCATGTCTCTGGATCATTAGTCCAGGCCCCTGGATTACTAGTCCACTCTTCTTCTTAGGCAGTCCCTCGGAACCGAGGATGACTTGCTTCCACATTAAAAATGAGTTTGCAGGTGACTGATGAGTCCAATGCGGGACCTACAGTCTCTGTCACAGGTGGGGCAGACGGTGGTTGAAGGGGCGGGTGGGTGGGGTGCTTGGGTTGACGTGCGCTCCTTGCGCTCCTTGCGCCTGGCTTCTGCTTGCTCCCGGCGAAGAGGCTCGAGGTGTTCAGTGCCTTCCCGGATGCTTCTCCTCCACTTTGTGCGGTCTTGGGCCAGGGATTCCCAGATGTCGGTGGGGATGTTGCACTTTTTCCAAGGAGGCTTTGAGGGTGTCCTTGAAGTGTTTCATCTGCCCACCTGGGGCTCTCTTGCCATGCCGGAGCTCCGAGTAGAGTACTTGTTTTGGGAGTCTCGTATCGGGCATGCGGACGACATAACCATGATGCTAGCGTACCCCTAATTGGACCAGTCACCCATCACAGCTGCTGGCGACCTCAATGGCTTCATGGTTTTGATCAGTTTCTGCATGGTGTAGATCTTCCCCAGTTAGAATTTATACCAGCTTGCCCCCTTGGCTAGGGTGATGCGGATTTACTATTCTGTTCTGTTTAATATATTGCATGAGTTTTCCTCTCAGCTGCCTCTTCCACACTGAATAGCCATGCGCCTTGAAATTGGGTTCATCAGATCTTAGAATCTGAAAGCTTAAGCACTCATATACAATTCCGTGATGAGTTATTTTACCATGTTCTGTGATAGGGAGGCAATGCACTGCAGCAATTCATGATGTGTCCAATGACTGAGTGGAGCTGTGGAGAGACCACATGGAGATCAGGACCTGGGTGACAGGGACATTTGCTCTCGTGGATTCTCGTGTACTGTTTAGTATGGGCAAGTCTCAGTCAGCAATGTGCTGAAAGGCTGGAGCCAAGCCGGTGCTTAAAGCAGGAGTGCATGTTTCTGTAGAACTGGCAAGTCAGTGGGTTTTGATGGCAGGTCTGACCTTTAATTTCACGCCATTCCAATTTAAACAGTACTGATGGGATGTATTAGCATGCCAAGTAGCCTGGTGTCATTTTGGAGTAATCCTACACTGGATAACAAATTGTTTATTTTCACAGCATACTGGGGCTTCAATGGGTTTCATTTCCAAGTGTAGAAAGAAACAGTCTGACTGTCACATTAAAACACTGGTGGATAAAATCACCCGAATCAATCACAAAAACACAGACAAAGCTTAGAGCCTACACATGGTCATAAAAACACATAGAAGATAGGAGCAGGAGTAGGCCATTCGGCCCCTCGAGCCCGCCCCGCCATTCAACGAGATCATGGCCGATCATCCAAACCCTAGCACCCAGTCCCTACACCGACAGCCATCCCACCCAAGTCCTATCCCCATAACCCCGTAACCCCACGTATTTAATCCCCCCCTAACACTAAGGGCCAATTTTTGTCATGGCCAATCAACCTAACCCGCACATCTTTGGACTGTGGGAGGAAACCGGAGCACCCGGAGAAAACCCACGCAAACACGGGGAGAATGTGCAAACTCCACACAGACAGTCACCCGAGGCCGGATTTGAACCCGGGTCCCTGGCGCTGTGAGGCAACAGTGCTAACCACTATGCCACCGTGCCGCCCATCTAGAAACACAGGAACAGGAAGAGGCCATTCAGCCTCTTGAGCCTGTTCCGCCATTGAATTAGATCATGGCTGATCTGTATCTTAACTCCATCTACCCGCTGTGGTTCCGTAACCCTTAATATCCTTACCCCCAAAAAATCAATCGATCTCAGTTTTGAAATTTTCAGTTGACCCCCAGCCTCAACAGCTTTTTGGGGGAGAGAGTTCCAGATTTCCACCACCCTTTGTGTGAAGAAGTGCTTCTGGACATCACCCCTGAATGACCTGGCTCTAATTTTAAGATTATGCCCCCTTGTTCTGGGCACCCCCCACCAGAGGAAATAGTTTCTCTCTATCTACCCAATCAAATCCTTTAATCATCTTAAACACCTTGATTAGATCACCCCTTAGTCTTTATACTCAAGATGGATTAGGCCAGCATTGTGGGGATTTGTGCAAGATATCAGCTAGAGCAGAGAGAAGATGAGGTAAGTCAAGAATTACTTGTTAGCTTGGGGTTTAACAAGCTCCAGATTGTAGTTAGGAGAGAAGATTGAGGGGGTGAGGAGTATTGAGATCCTGGGAAAGAGTTCGAGTAGATAGAATCATAGAATGGTTACAGCACAGAAGGAGGCCATTTGGTCTGTCGAGCCCGTGCCGGCTCACTGCAAGAGCACTTCAGCTAGTCCCACTCCCCCTGCCCTTTCCCCGTAGCCCTGCAAATTTCTTTCCTTCAGGTACTTATCCAATTCCCTTTTGAAAGCCAGGATTGAATCTGCCTCCACCACCCTTTCAGGCAGTGCATTCCAGATCCTAACCACTCGCTGCGTAAAAAAGTTTTTTCTTACGTCGCCTTTGGTTCTTTTGCCAATCACCTTAAATCTGTGTCCTCTGGTTCTTGACCCTTCTGCCAATGGGAACAGTTTCCCTCTATCTACTCTGTCCAGACCCCTCATGATTTTGAACACCTCTATCAAAGCTCCTTTCAAACTTCTCTGCTCCAAGGAGAACAACCCCAGAGGACTGTGGAGGCTCGATCATTGAGTATATTCAAGACACAGATCGATAGATATTTGAATATTAATGGAATTAAGGGATATGGGGCTAGTGCAGGAAAGTGGAGATGAGGTAGATCATCAGCCATGATCTTATTGAATGGCGGAGCAGGCTCGATGGGCCAAATGGCCGACTCCTGCTCCTATTTCTATGTTCTTACGTTCTTGTTATGAAGCCCAGGATGGTGGAATGAGTCTGGGCACAAGGAGTAGGATGGGGAGTTTGGAGTCTAGAGGATAGATCAGAGGAGCAATGACCTTGGAACAGACATTCTGTAACATAACGAGAATCATCCCCTTCCCTTTAACAATGATACCTCTTAAATTCCCCACTGCATTCTGGGTGACCTTTGTGTCTCTTCCCCTGGTCTTGTTGCGTTAGATACTCCAGGAGATTATCCATACTTTCAACTCAGTTACTGGGGGAATCTTCCTGCTGAACCTTTCACATTGGCCAGTCATGAAAATCAATGGAGATTAACACATCAATTAAAATCACTAACAGACTTCACTTCGTGTCTCACTGTCTAACTCAGTGAAAATTTCTACCCATCACCGATTAATGGTGCATTGGAATGTTGGACATTCTACGAGTTTATTCGCCACAGGCTCTGGTTTTAACAGATTATCAACAATACTCAGTACATAAAACATTGATATCACAAGATTAAAAATTGTGGGTTGAAAAATATGATTGACTATGGTTCAGTTGTCTAAGAATGACGGAGTAAAGGGATGTCAGTAATTCCTTTATTTCCCAGTGGCTCAACATCCCAAAATTAGGGTGAATCATTAGTTGGACTTCCCTCTGCTCACCACAATGCTGCCACCCTTTGCCAAAAAGTTTCTGTGCATGAATATTGGGCAGGGACAGAACTGTGATGGCCTTTGTGGTTGAATATCCTGATGATGTTCATTGTCTACTTACACGTGAAGAATGGGCATTTGGTGAGTTGATGGAGGACCTTTGTTTAATGTCCATGGAGCTGAGCTCCAGCCTGGGTCACCTGCCACCTTCAGGAAAGGTGAGGAGAATGAGGCAAAAGAAATTATTTGTGATATAGGCCTTTGTTTTCAGTCACCTGCCCCCATTCAGTGATCGACTGATCACTTGAGCAAGATCCTGGACTGACCAATACTGAATCAGGTCAGAGGTGAATCCAGGAGCATATATGTACCTGCCCTGGGAGTATTTGATGCTGACAATCATGCGATTTTAACGGGAGGGGTCATTGGAGCTTGACGGCCTTCACCTGACTTCCCCCTCCCTCCCTCCCATCCCGTCCCAGAACCACTGCCTGTCCGGGGGCTGGGAGCGGGAATTCCTGGACCCGAGGGAACGATCCCAGGCACTAAGGTTGTTCAGGTGGGGATGATGGGCGATTGGGGGGAGGGGTGAGTAAGTCCCCCGCTTGATTTTAACTGCCCCTAACCCCAGCCTGGTTTCCGCTGGGTTAAATTTCCCCCGGGATGTACCTGAAATTGAATATCTTCCAGTCCCAACAATGACTGACTTTAACCTGAGCAAATAAACCTATCGACACCTCCTCAAAAATAGTCTGTGGAGCAGGTGCCAGGAAAGAATCTGATGACATAAAATAGCCTTGTGGCGTTTGCACAAGCTTCTATTACTTAGTATTTTTCTAATTGATATTATTTGTAATCTCTAGGCATTTAAATCAGTTATGCAATTAACATCATATAAAACAAGTCTTTGGCAAACTTTGAACTGCTGGGCTGATTTGTGCATTGTGTAATAATTGCCAAATGTTCATTTCATTAATGAAAATGATAAAAAAAAACATCTGGCTAACAACATTGTCAACAAGGAGCTGTCAGCATGTTTTAGTAAAGAGCTCAGGATTATGTACACAGTTACCGCTCACTCAGGAGCGATGGACAAGCCGCTGACCAGTGTTTGGGGCTTGTGGAATCTGGCTACACTTAGTACAAAGCTGCCAGTGGGACCTCGCACCCAGTGGAGGACAATACACATCCTCTCCCTGGACATAACGACCATCAGTAGTTGTAATGTAGGGCAGGAAATTAAAGGGGCATGTAACAAGAGTAATACAGTAATCATGGGGGACTTTAATCTACATATCGACTGGGCAAACCAAATTTGCAGTAATAGTGTGGAGGACGAATTCATGGAATGTATGCAAGATAGTTTTCTAGATCAGTATGTTGAGGAACCAACTAGGGAACAGGTTATTTTAGATCTAGTATTGTGTAATGAGAAAGGGTTAATTAATAACCTTGTAGTAAACGGGCCTTTAGGGAAGAGTGACAAGAATATGATAGAATTTTATATTGAGTTTGAAAGTGATTTAGTTAAATCCGAAACTAGGGTCTTAAATCTAAACAAAGCAAACTATGTAGGTAAGAGGGGCGAATTGGCTAAGGTAGATTGAGAAACTACATTAAAAGGTATGATGGCAGACAAGCAATGGCTAGCATTTAAAGAATGAATACATAATTTACAACAAATATACATTCCTTTAAGGCACAAAAACCCCACAGGAAAAGTGGTCCAACCGTGGCTAAGAGAAGTTAGATATTATTAGATCAAAGGAAGAGGCTTATAATGTTGCCAAAACAAGTAGTAAGCCTGAGGATTGGAAGGAATTTAGAATTCAGCAAAGGAGGACCAAGAAATTGATAAAGAATGGAAAAATAGAATATGAGAGTAAACTAGCGAGGGACGTAAAAACAGACTGTAAAAGCTTTTATAGGTATGTAAAAAGGAAAAGATTAGCAAAAGTAAATGTGGGTCCCTTACAGGCTGAGACATAATGGGGAATAAGGATATGGCAGAGAAATTAAACAAATAATTATGCAGGAATTTTGCCGGTCCTCGGAGTGCAGGATTGGAGGCAGGACCGCTGTCAAAATTGCAAAGATTGACAGTGGGTAGGAAACCTGCTGTCAGCCCACCTCCAATCAATCTTCCCAAGTGTCGGGTCCCCGATTTGCGCATGGACCCGACACCTAGTGACGGGAAGAGGATTATTGCCACTTACCTGCCTGTTAACAGGTACTTGATACTTGTTAACAGGCTCTTTTTCAATTTTGCCGCTTCTGCCTCGCATTCTCCGACGTCCGGACACCACGCCAGGCAAGTGTGGTGTGTTGTGAGTCTACAGTAATGTTTCTGCATTGAGGACAGCTGCAGAAGTGGTGTGAAGAATCCAATGGTGCACTGGTGAGTTTCAGAGGTAAGAAAATGTTGGGAAAATCATTGTTAATGTATTTACACTTTTCTGTAGATAACTGTTTTTTCTCTTTCATTGGGAAAACCTCTCTCACCAGTGACAGATCACTTCTATAACCTCACCTGCAGTTGCCATCTGTTCTAGCCTATGGAGGGAGTCATTGGAGAGCCTGGGTGCAAGAGGCCACCTTTGTACAGTGATTGTCAGTGTTTGCAGCACCTCAATGCTGTCAAACACTGAGAAATGAGCTGTCAAAGAAAATTTGTGCATGGTCCCTTTAAGAAAACCAGCAGACGACGCGTCATCAAATGATATCATCTGACCGGCTTCCTCTTAATCGGCCGGCAAGCCCGCAGGGTGGGCTTAACTAGGCCAATTGATGTAAAATCACGTCCGTGGGCCGGATGCAGTTGGGGGCGGGACTGGAACCCGGAAACCAGCTGACTCGCTCCCAAGCCACATCCATTGGCAAAATTGCGGCTTTTGTGTCTGTCTTCATGGAAGAAGATGCAAAAAGCTTCATGGAAATAATGGAGAACTAAGGCTCTAGTGAGAATGAGGAACTGAAAGAAATTAGTAATAGTAATAAAATAGTACTGGAGAAAATAATGGGACTGAAAGCTGATAAATCCCCTGGTCCTGATGGCCTACATCCTAGGGTTTTGAAAGAGGTGGCTATAGAGATAGTGGATGCATTGGTTGTCATTTTCCAAAATTCCATAGATTCTAGAATGGTTCCCGTGGATTGGAAGGTGGCAAATGTAACCCCACTATATAAGAAAGGAGGGAGCGAGAAAACGGGTGACTACAGACCAGTTAGCCTGACATCAGTAGTAGGGAAAATGCTAGAATCTATTATTAATGTAACAGGGCACTTAGAAGATAATAATAGGATTGGGCAGAGTCAACATGGATTTATGAAAGGGAAATCATGTTTGACAAATCTGTTAGAGTTTTTGAGGTTATAACTAGCAGAATAGATAAGGGGGAACCAGTGGATGTGGTGTATTTGGATTTTCAGAAGGCATTCGATAAGGTGCCAGAGGTTATTAAACAAAATTAGGGCTCATGGGATTGGGGGTAATATACTAGCATTGATTGAGGATTGGTTAATGGACAGAAAACAGAGAGTAGTAATAAACGGGTCATTTTCAGGTTGGCAGGCTGTAACTAGTACCACAAGGATCAGTGCTTGGGCCTCAGCTATTCACAGTCTACATCAATGATTTGGATGAGGGGACCAAGTGTAATATATCCAAGTTTGCTGATGATACAAAGCTGGGTGGGAATGTAAGTTGTGAGGTGGCTGCAAAATGGAATATAATGTGGAGAAATGTGAAGTTATCCACTTTGGTAGGAAAAATAGAAAAGCAGAGTATTTTTTAAATGGAGAGAGATTGGGAAATGTTGGTGTTCAGAGGGACCTGGGTGTCCTTGTACACGAATCACTGAAAGTTAACATGCAGGTACAGCAAGCAATTAGGAAAGCAAATGGTATGTTGGCCTTTATTACAAGAGGATTTGAGTATAAGAGTAAGGAAGTCTTACTGCAATTATATAGGGCCCTGGTGAGACCACACCTGGAGTATTGTGTACAGTTTTGGTCTCCTTACCTAAGGAAGGATATACTTGCCATAGAGGGAGTGCAACGAAGGTTCACCAGACTGGTTCCTGGGATGGGGGGATTGTCCTATGAGGAGAGATTGAGTAGACTAGGCCTATATTCTCTAGAGTTTAGAAGAATGAGAGATGATCTCATTGAAACATACAAAATTCTTACAGGGCTTGACAGGGTAGATGCAGGTGGGATGTTTCCCCTGGCTGGGGAGTCTAGAACCAGGGGTCACAGTCTCAGAATAAGGGGTTGGCCATTTAGGACTGAGATGAGGAGAAATTTCTTCACTCAGAGGGCGGTGAATCTTTGAATTCTCTCCCCCAGAGGGCTGTGGGGGCTCAGTTGTTGAGTATATTCAAGACAGAGATCGATATATTTTTGAATATTAAGTGAATTAATATGGGGATAGTGGGGATACGGGGATAGTGCAGGAAAGTGGAGATGAGGTTGAGGATCAGCCATGATCGCACTGAATGTCGGAGCAGGCTCGAGGGGCCGAATGGCCGACTCCTGCTCCTATTTCTTCTGTTCTTATTACACAAACACCGGGTCCCAGCAAAGGAGCAGCACCCCTGGGTTGGGGTCCACACCCCCTCCCCAACCTGCTTCTGGACAGAAAGCACTCAGGAAACGCGCAGAAATAGCAGTCGCCATGGAATTATAGGCCCATTCTCTTCAGAACAAAACAAAGTGACCGATCTGGATAAGCAGAGAAGAATTAGAGGCACTCATTTTCTTAAACTTGCCAGAATGAATTGGTTAAGCAGTATTGTTATTGAAAACTTCGAATCCATAAACAATTATCCTTCTCATTTTTGAAATCTTTTTGATAATAATGAGATATATAATGAGAGATTCCCAACAGAGGCTTGAACTGTGATTGATCCATTTAATTACTTTCTGCCTTGCAGTTCAGTGCTGACATTTAAAAAGATAAAATCTGGAGTGAGAAAGGCCATTCGGCCCATCTATCCCGCTCCATCTAGAGCCCATGGATGACTATCCCATCATGGACTCTTCCCACAACACCGCCTGTATTTATTCCCTACTTTAGAACATTAATGGCCTGATTCCTCGATGCGCTCTCCCCACATAGAGTCCGCCTCTTGGGAGCATATGTTGGGAACCTGCGGCGATGTGCCCACAATGTTGCATCAAGATAGAGGGAATGCCGTGCCAAGCAAGCCCAAGATTCGTTGACATGCACTCCCAGAGGGGGCGGCTCCGCGAGGGGGCTTGTCGTTGGAAAATTAGGACCCTCTCCTGGGGAAAAAAACAAGCAGATCTGCTTTAATCCCATCCACCAACAATTATCGGTCCAGCTCTTTCTAAAGATGTAAATTGACCCCAAATTAATTCCCTTCTCTGGGAGACTGTTCCAAGCGTCCACTCTCCAGCGGGCAGAATTCTGATTGTAATTTCTGACCTACTGTGACCGCTAGTTTAATGCTCATTGTCCATAATACATGCGCCAAAGCAAGCTGTAGTGTTTGACTGGTCCTGTCTGTATCAGGGCTAGCCTAGGTATATTATCATTGATTAATAGCCCACAATACATGTCAATAGTGTTAGGTGTGCTGTGATGCGCGCCAGAGTCAAATAACCAGATGATGCTCACTGTCTGGTGTCATGTCTGAAGAATGGGTATTTAGGTGCTGGTCCCAGTAGGTTGCTAGCCCTGGAGAACCGTGTCCCAAACCGAGTCAGAGCCTTGAGGAGGAGGGAAGAAAGATTGAGGGGGAGAGCGGCACATACAGGGTAGAAAATGCCTGAAGAAATCATCGGAAGATGAACATTTACGGCATCTGTGCGACATTTCCCAGCTCGCTATTTTAACAGAGATGTTAACCCGATTATTTAGAATACCTCTATGATAGTGATGGAGGAATATTGGACACGCTTAAGTGCTTGTCTGATAGGATTGCCGAAACATATTTCCAGGTTTAAATGACTGAGTGCTCTCAGGACCTCCCTCATCCGCGACTTAATCTGTCTCATCACAAGAGCGACAGCATCTGTAGATTGTTCTTAAACACACAACCTGATGACATCTACTCTGTATTTGTCTATCAACCTGCCTTTTTTGCCAACCCATCATCCCCAAAGATTTTTCAGCAATTGGTCTCGAATAACAATCTGATTTGAAAAGAATGTAATCATTGCGCTGAATAAATCGATTTTACCCGCGACAGCAGCTCTTTCACAATCACCTGCTCCGATTAATCGAAACACTTTATTAATCCAAATTAAAAAGCGCAAACAATTCAGTCTTTCTACAGTTCTAATTTCGCTTTTGTTTCTGTCCAATGATTCTCTCCGCGCGGCCACAACATAATAGATCTTTGTGTTTCTTTAGCATCTCCTTTAAGTAGTCTGAAAGTGCTTCCTGAAATATTTATGTTTGCAGCACATTGACCGCGGCCGCCAGTCAGGAAGATCCCATGCCCAGCAGTGAGCTGAACGGACGGTCAAACCGGTTTAGTTGATGGATGTTAAGGGCCGAATGTTGGCGGGGAGAACTTAAACTAAAGCAACATGCTGTGGGTGCTGGTCATGTGAAACAAAACCAGAACATGCTGGAGACAATCGGCAGCTCAGATTTGGTTTATACTTGTCCCATTACCATCCCCTTTTACCTCGCACCATCTTCCCTTTTGGTGTGGAGATGCCGGAGTTGGACTGGGGTGGACAAATGTAAGAAGTCACACAACACCAGGTTATAGTCCAACAGCTTTATTTGAAATCACAAGCTTTCGGAGCGCTGCTCCTTCTTCAGGTGAAGTGGAGAAATGCATAAAGACACAGCTTATATAGTCAGAGAATAATGTAATGTTTCCCTGACTGACCTGTTTGGACACCATTCACACCTTTGACTGCTGTGATTATCTCTCTGCCGAGGTGTGATAAATGGCAGTTGGAAAGGTTACCTGTAAACATCTGACATGATTCTCTGACTATATAAGCTGTGTCTTTATGCATTTCTCCACTTCACCTGAAGAAGGAGCAGCGCTCCGAAAGCTTGTGATTTCAAATAAAGCTGTTGGACTATAACCTGGTGTTGTGTGACTTCTTACATTCCTTTTGTCATTCAATCTCTCCCGCCCTCCACCCGATCACAGACCTTCCCTGTTGTTCTTTTCCCTGCCTCTGCACTTCGACAAGAAAAAGAAAGACGTATTTATATAGCGCCTTTCACGACCACTGGATGTCTTAAAGTGCTTTACAGCCAATTAAGTAATTTTTGGAGTGTAGTCACTGTTGTAATGCAGCCAATTTGCGCACAGCAAACTCCCACAAACAGCAATGTGATAATGACCAGATAATCTGTTTTTGTTATGTTGGTTGAGGGATAAATATTGGCCCCAGGACACCGGGGATAACTCCCCTGCTCTTCTTCAAAATAATGGCCCTGGGATCTTTTACGTCCACCTGAGAGAGCAGACGGGGCTTCGGTTTAACATCTCATCCGAAAGACAGCACCTCCGACAGTGCAGGACTCCCTCAGCACTGCACTGGGAGTGTCAGTCTAGCTTTATGTGCTCAAAGTCCCTGGAGTGGGACTTGACCCCACAACCTTCTGACTCAGAGGCGAGGGTGCTGCCCACTGAGCCACTTGCTTAAAAACTGCTCTCTAACTTTTTCCAGTTCTGATGAAGGGTCATCGACCTGAAACATTAACTCTGTTTCTCTCTCCACAGACGCTGCCTGGCCTGCTGAATGTTTCCAGCATTGTCTGTTTTTGTACCAGGAGGTCTTCTCTTCAAGGAATTGTTAACGGTGCTAGGACTCAATATCAACTAGGGCATCAGAAGTCTCATCTCCCTGAGAGGACATGTTACCAACTGAGCCAAGCTGGAACAAGGACCATTGTCACAACCCATTATGGGTTTGGACGCATAGTGGTTATGTTGCTAGACTGGTAATCCTGGTAGGTCTGGAATAATGATCTGGAGCCATGATTTCAAACCCACCAGGGCATCTGGGGAATTTAAATTCAATTAATTAAATAAATCTGGAACAAAAAAGCTAGTATCAGTAATGGTGATCATGAAACCATTGGATTATTGTAAAAACCCATCTGGTTCACTAATGTCCTTTAGGGAAGGAAATCTGCCGTCCTTACCCGGTCTGGCCGATATGTGACTCCAGACACACAGCAATGTGGTTGACTCTTACCTGCCCCTCGGAAATGGTCTAGCTCAGTCACCAACCACCTTCTCAAGGGCAATTAGGGATGGGCAATAAATGCTGGCCTTGCCAGCGGTGCTCACATCCCGTGAACGAATAAAAAAAGTCACGTGGCTACCCTTCCTTAGAAAGCCAGTTTCAGCAGGCTATTTGACTGCGGAGGATGTCACCGCTAACCCTGGTCCTGCACTCACCACAAACATGCTGACATTTTTTTCCCCTTCTGGGCCATAGGCAGTGAGGCAAACTTTAACCCCACACCTGCTGAACCCGCTGCCATCAAACTAGCTGGGGACAGAACCCAGAACCTTGCAGGTCCGTATTTAGCTGCTTTTTAAAAAAGAACGATTTTCTGTTCATGCTCCGACTCTCAGATGCACAGTGTTGACAAATGCTGTCAAACAAATCCGCCAGCGCCCTTCAAAGATGTGCATTGTGTCAGTCCCTCATTTCATTGATACATTAATAACACCAGACCTTCCACTCCGATGAATACCAGAGAAGTGAATATTTCTTTTGAGAGAACGAAAATTGAAAATTTCAAATCCATTTCTTATCGACGGCCTTTGTATTTCCTCCTGTGGAGTGATGCATTGTGCTGTTTGGTCCAGTCATGTGATAATTATTATAACAATCTGCCAGAGAGACAGTGTGTTAAAGGGGCAGCGCTCTTCTGAGATGCTGTGTTAGGAAAAGCTAGCACTGAAATAGGGGACATTAGTATAAGTTAAGATTAAGCCCCACTTCTAGACATGAGCTCATGATCTTAGCTAACACTTCACTGCGGTACTGAGGAATGCGCTACACTATTGGAGGGGCAGTACTGAGGGAGCACCGCACTGTCGGAGGGGCAGTACTGAGAGAGCGCCGCACTGTCGGAGGGCTAGTACTGAGGGAGTGCTGCACTGTCGGAGGGGTAGTACTGAGGGAGCGCTGCACTGTCGGAGGGGTAGTACTGAGGGAATGCCGCACTGTCGGAGGGGCAGTACTGAGCGAGTGCCGCACTGTCAGAGGGGCAGTACGGAGGGAGCACTGCACAATCAGAAGGTCAGTACTGAGGGTGAGCTGCACTGAGGGAGTGCTGCACTGTTGGAGGGGCAGTACGGAGGGAGAGCTGCATTGTCGGAGGGGCAGTACTGAGGGAGCGCCGCACTGTCAGAGGGGCAGCACTGAGGGAGCACCGCACTTTTGGAGGGTGATGCACTATCAACAACACCAAAGACTACGAGTTGAACTTATACGAAGTAGGCTTTTATTGACTAAGAACTGGAGCATGCCTCTGCTAGTGGATCCATCCTAAGAGCTCCCAGGGGAAGGGTGGTGAGTCACCTTTATACCCAGGCTTAGGGGTGGAGCCAGGGGTGGAGACATGCCCGGACCTGTACAGAGTTAACAGTGGTTTACCACACAGACATGTACAGAGTTAGCAGTGGTTTACCACATTCACCCCTCGTTTAAAAAAGAGTCCGTCGGGGTGAAGTGTTTCAAAAGTTCGTATACGAAAGTCTCTCCGGGGGTCTTGTCTGCCGTAATGATCTTCGTGGTGCCAGTTGCGGTGGTTCTTTGCCCGCGGCCGCTTCTCGCGTGGGACGGAGCACTGGCGTGTCGTCCTCTCGGGGTAGGGATGGCACCGGCATGTCGTCAGTTCATGGTAGACACCCCGGTGGTGCGTCGTGGGTAGTGGTGGTGGGTGGAGGTAGTGGATGGTGATCGATGGTGTTTCGGGTGGTACCTGAGGGTGCGAGGTCTCGAATTGAGACTGTGTCCTCCCGCCCGTCAGGATACGCCATGTAGGCGTACTGTGGGTTGGCGTGGAGGAGGTGAACCTTTTCGACCAGGGGATCCATCTTATGGCTCCTCACGTGTTTCCTGAGCAGGACGGGTCCCGGAGACGTCAGCCATGGCGGTAGTGATGTCCCCGAGGTGGATTTCCTGGGGAAGACGAACATCTTCTCGTGAGGGGTGGCGTTTGTGGCAGTACAGAGCAGTGATCGTATGGAGTGGAGCGCATCGGGGAGGACATCTTGCCAGCGGGAGATTGGGAGGCCCTTGGATTTTAGGGCGAGCATGGCGGTCTTCCACACCGTTGCGTTCTCCCTCTCTACCTGTCCGTTACCCCGGGGGTTGTAGCTGGTAGTCCTGTTCGTGGCTATGCCCTTCTCAAGCAGGTACTGGCGCAGCTCGTCGCTCATGAACGACGAGCCCCTGTCGCTGTGGATGTAATTGGGGAAGCCAAATATGGCGAACAGGTCGTTGAGGCACCTGATGACTGTGGCGCTGGTCATGTCCGGGCAGGGGATGGCGAAGGGGAAACGGGAGTACTCGTCAATAATATTGAGGAAGTACATGTTGCGGTCAGAGGAGGGAAGGGGCCCCTTGAAATCGACGCTGAGACGTTTGAAGGGGCGGGTGGCTTTAATCAGGTGTGCCCTGTCTGGCCTATAAAAATGCGGTTTGCATTCGGCGCAGACCTGGCAGTTCCTGGTCATGGTCCTGACCTCCTCGATGGAGTAAGGCAGGTTGCGAGCTTTAATAAAATGGAAGAACCTGGTGACCCCCGGGTGGCAGAGATCATTGTGGAGGGTCCGTAGCCTATCGACTTGTGCGTTGGCACATGTCCCACGGGATAGGGCGTCTGGGGGCTCATTAAGTTTCCCGGGCCGGTATAAGATATCGTAGTTGTAGGTGGATAACTCGATCCTCCACCGCAATATCTTATCATTTTTGATTTTCCCCCTTTGTCTGTTGTTAAACATAAATGCTATTGACCGTTGGTCAGTGAGCAGGGTGAAACATTTACCGGCCAGGTAATGCCTCCAGCGCCGGACAGCCTCCACTATCGCCTGGGCCTCCTTCTCGACTGAGGAGTGTCGAATTTTGGGGCCCTGGAGGGTCCGTGAAAAGAAGGCCACGGGTCTCCCCGCCTGGTTAAGGGTTGCGGCTAGGGCGAAGTCGGATGCATCGCTCTCCACTTGGAAAGGGATGGACTCATCCACTGCGTGCATTGTGGCCTTCGCAATGTCTTCTTTTATGAGGGTGAAGGCCGCACGGGCCTCTGCCATCAGGGGGAAAGAGGTTGACTTGATGAGGGGCCGGGCTTTGTCCGCATAGTTGGGCACCCACTGGGCGTAGTAAGAGAAGAACCCTCGGCATCTCTTCAGGGCTTTTAGGCAGTGGGGGAGGGGTAGTTCCAGGAGGGGGCGCATTCGGTCGGGGTCGGGGCCGATGACTCCATTTTCCACCACACAGCCAAGAATAGCGAGGCGCGTGGTGCGGAACATACATTTTTCGCTGTTGTATGTCAGATTCAGCCATTGGGCCGTACGGAGGGATTTTTCTAGGTTGGCGTCGTGGTCATGCCGGTCATGGCCGCAGATGGTGATGTTTTCTAGATAGGGGAAGGTGGCCTGCAGCGCGTTCTGGTCAACCATCCGGTCCATCTCCCTTTGGAAGACCGAGACCCCATTGGTGACGCCGAAGGGGACTCGGAGGAAGTGGTAGAGGCGACCGTCAGCCTCGAAGGCCATGTACTGGCAGTCCTCAGGCCTGATGGGGAGCTGGTGGTATGCCAACTTCAGATCAATCATCGAGAATACCCGGTATTGTGCTATCTGGTTGACCATGTCAGATATGCGGGGAAGTGGGTATGCGTCTAATTGCGTGTATCGATTGATCGTCTGGCTGTAATCAATAACCAGGCGTTGTTTTTCGCCGGTCTTCACTACCACCACTTGGTCTCGCCATGGGCTGGTGCTGCCCTCGATAATCCCTTCCCTCAGGAGTCTTTCTACTTCTGATTTAATAAAGCTCCTATCCCCGGCACTGTACCGCCTGCTTTTAGTAGCAATTGGCTTGCAGTCTTTGGCGAGGTTAGCGAACAACGGGGGGGGGTTTGACCTTCAGGGTGGACAGGCTGCATACTTTGCGCGGCGCCGTGTTTAAATTCTGCCGGCTGCAGACTGTAAGTGGGGGCAGGGGCCTGCCATATGCCATCGTGACGCTCTCCAGATAGCACTGAAAGTCTAATCCTAGCAGTACGGGAGCGCAGAGCTGTGGCAGGACGAGGAATTTAAAATCTCTGTACTCCACGCCGTTCACTGTCAGAGTCGCTACACAGTAGCTGCCGACGTCCGCCGTATGGGACTTTGAGGCCATAAAGACCTGGTGGCGTGTGGGCATAACCGATAGGGAGTAGCGTCGCACCGTGTCGGGGTGGATGAAGCTCTCCGTGCTTCCGCAGTCGAAAAGGCAATTTGTGGCATGGCCATTTACCTTTACGCTCATCATGGACCTGGCTAGTTGATGGGGCCTAGATTGGTCCAGGGTGATGGAGGCCATCGTCGAGGTCGGTGGGTCGCTGTAGTATTCGCCCGCGCCGGGGGCCTGGTCCCGAAATGGTGTCCAAGATGGCGGCTCCCCCGCGGCTGGTGGTGCCCAAAATGGCGGCCCGCACGGCTCACACGTGGTTGGTGGGGTCCAAAATGGCAGCCTGCACGGTTCACACGCAGCGCTGCTGGAATTGGGGGAGCACTGTGGGAGCGCTGCACAGTCGGGGGGCAGTACTGAGGGAGTGCTGCACTGTCAGAGGGGCAGTACTGAGGGAGCACTGCACAGTCAGAAGGTCAGTACTGAGGGTGGGCTGCACTGAGGGAGTGCTGCACTGTTGGAGGGGCAGTACTGAGGTAGCACTGCATTGTCGGAGGGGCAGTACTGAGGGTGAGCTGCACTGGGAATGCTGCACTGTTTGAGGGGTGTACTGAGGGAGCGCTGCACTGTCAGAGGGGCAGTACTGAGGGAGCGCGCACTGTCGGAGGGGCAGCACTGTGGGAGCACTGCAATATTGGAGGGGCAGTACTGAAGGAGTGCTGCTCTGTCGGAGGAGCAGTACTGAGTGAGCACTGCACTTTCGGATGGGTAGTACTGAGGGAGTGTCGCACTGTCGGAGGGGCAGTACTGAGGGTGCACTGCTCTGTCGGAGGGGCAGTACTGAGGGAGCGCTGCACTGTCGGAGGGGCAGTACTGAAGGAGCACTGCACTGTTGGAGGGGCAGTACTGAGGGAGCGCTGCTCTGTCGGAGGGGCAGTGCCTGGCACTGAGGGAGCGCCGCACTGTTGGAGGGGCAGTACTGAGGGAGCGCTTCACTGTCGGAGGGGCAGTTATGTGGGAGCGCTGCACTGTCAGAGAGGCAGTACTGAGGGAGCGCTGCACTGTCGGAGGGGCAGTACTGAGGGAGCGCTGCACTGTTGGAGGGGCAGTACTGAGGGAGCGCTGCACTGTCGGAGGGGCAGTACTGAGGGAACGCCGCACTGTTAGAGGGGCAGTACTGAAGGAGTGCTGCACTGTCGTAGGGGTAGTACTGTGGGAGTGCTGCACTGTCGGAGGGGCAGCATGCAGCACTAAGGGAGCGCTGTAAAAATGTTCTTCACACAGAGTGATCAACACTCGGAATGGATTGGAGGCAGAGTACTGTAGGTGACATTCCTGCAATCAATTAACAAACACCCAGATGCTGCATTGGGGGTGTGTAGGGGTATAGTAAGACGGGCTAAATGACCTTCCTCTTTACCTTGTGAATTGGAAGTGTTAGGGAAGGTTGAAGAGATCTGGCTGAAGAGATAGGATTAGAGGAAACTTTTCAAGTAAGAAATACAACAGGGTGGAGGGGGTTAGGGAGGGAATCCAGATTACAGGGAGTGAGGGTACAGACTATTATGAGGAAGAATCTGCCTGTGATGGTGGAGTGAGGGGAGGACGGAATGCAAGGGGAACGAAGTCAGAGAATGGAGCATAGAGATCATTGGGGGACTATGTCATGGATGAGAAGGAGGATTTTGAAACGTGGAATGTACGCTTATGAGAATTTTGGCAATTGCAGATGACCCTTGCTGTTTAATGCAACTCTCATCATCCAGACAACAGCCCCAATCACAACGGTGCCAGGGATGGAGATAGTATCATGACACAAACACATACCGAAATATTTCATTGCTGATCCTTATTACAGATTAACAACATATTAAATAATGTCACCAAATGTTCAGCAACATTTTATAGTTCCATATTTCTAGATTTACTAGAATTCTAAATTATTATAATGTGAAACCGCTCTTTGTTAAATAGATTTTAATTTATGGCAATGTTTTAATTCTGTTGAGCATCTGTTAATTTGTTTTTAATAGTTTGATGTTGTAGATTTGTTTAAGATTAATTGCTGGGATTCTGCAGTGAGTTAGAACACCAATCACCAACACTGGGGCCAGGGTTCATATCAATCTGGAACTGACAGGATAACAATCGCCCAGAGCCTGCAGGTTGGAAATCTCAGTCTCATTCTTAAAATTGCTGTTAATTTGATGTAAAATTTACAATCTTGTTCAGCGGGGCCAGAGGATGGTCTGTGCACAAAATGAATATGTCACACTGGTACAGCACAAGATGCTGTTTGTGACTGTGGGTGAGGCACAGTGTTAGATTCAAGGTACAGGAAGTGTTATTCTGTATCTATCTGTGCTATTAATTTATGTTTTACAGCAAGTTCCCATCCACCTCCTCCCCCACCCACCACCACCTCCCCCACTCCCAGTGCCTCTGCTGCAGCACCTGCCGTGCGAGAGAGAATGGGAGCAGTGGTTAAGATGTGATTATTGTTGAGTTTGAAGAGCCTGTGGATTGTTGGAGGAAGGGGAGTGCAAGGGAAGTTCCCGAGTTTTGTGATGCACCTGGGACATGGAGTTCAAATTGGAAAAATTGCAACAATGTGTTTTATATTTGTTTATGGGATGTGGGCGTCGCTGGCAAGGCCAGCATTTATTGCCCATCCCGAATTGCCCTTGAGAAGGTGGTGGTGAGCTGCCTTGTTGAACCGCTGCAGTCTGTGTGGTGAAGGTACTCCCCCAGTGCTGTTAGGGAGGGAATTCCAGGATTTTGACCCAGTGATGATGAAGGAACGGCCGATATATTTCCAAGTCAGGATGGTGCGTGACTTGGAGGGGGTGGTGTTCCCATGCACCTGCTGCCCTTGTCCTTCTAGGTGGAAGAGGTCGCGGGTTTGGGAGGTGCTGCTGAAGAAGCCTTGGCGAGTTGCTGCAGTGCATCTTGTAGATGGTACACACTGCAGCCACGGTGTGCCGGTGGTGGAGGGAGTGAATGTTTAAGGCGGTGGATGGGGTGCCAATCAAGCGGGCTGCTTTCTCTTGGATAGTGTCGAGCTTCTTGAGTGTTGTTGGAGCTGCACTCATCCAGGCAAGTGGAGAATATTCCATCACACTCCTGACTTGTGCCTTGTAGATGGTGGAAAGGCTTTGGGGAGTCAGGAGGTGAGACACTCACCGCAGAATACCCAGCCTCTGGCCTGCTCTTGTTGACACAGTATTTATGTGGCTGGTTCAGTTAAGTTTCTGGTTAATGGTGACCCCCAGGATGTTGATGGTGGGGGATTTGGTGATGGTAATGCCGTTGAATGTCAAGGGGAGGTGGAGATAGTCATTGCCTGGCACTTGTATGGCATGAATGTTATTTGCCACTTATCAGCCCAAGCCTCAATGTTGCCCAGGTCTTGCTGCATGCGGGCATAGACTGCTTCATTATCTGAGGAGTTGCAAATGGAAGCACTGTGCAATCATCAGTGAACATCCCCACTTCTGACCTTATGATGGAGGGAAGGTCATTGATGAAGCAACTGAAGATAGTTGGGCCTAGGACAACACTGCCCTGAGGAACTCTCTGTCCTGGTGCTGAGATGATTGACCTCCAACAACTACAACCATCTTCCTTTGTGCTAGGTATGACTCCAGCCAGTGGAGAGTTTCCCCCCTGATTCCCATTGACTTCAATTTTACTAGGGCTCCTTGATGCAACACTTGGTCAAATGCTGCCTTGATGTCAAGTGCAGTCACTCTCACCTCACCTCTGGAATTCAGCTCTTTTGTCCATGTTTGGACCAATGCTGTAATGAGGTCTGGAGCTGAGTGGTCCTGGTGGGACCCAAACTGAACATCAGTGAGCAGGTTATTGCTGAGTAAGTGCCGCTTGATAGCACTGTCGACGACACCTTCCATCACTTTGCTGATGGGGCAGTAACTGGCCGGATTGGATTTGTCCTGCTTTTTGTGGACAGGACATACCTGGGCAGGTTTTCACATTGTCGGGTAGATGCCAGTGTTGTAGCTGTACTGGAACATCTTGGTTAGAGGCGCGGCTAGATTTGGAGCACAAGTCTTCAGCAGACGGCTGTGATGTTGTCGGGCCCAGGGCCTTTGTTGTATCCATCTTGATATCACGTGGAGTGAATTGAATTGCTGAAGACTGGCTTTTGTGATGGTGGGGACCTCAGGAGGACGCCATATGGATCACCCACTCAGCACTTCTGTCTGAAGATGGTTGGAAACTCGTGTGCTGGGCTCCGCCATCATTGAGGATGGGGCTATTCATGGAGCCTCCTCCTCCCTTTAGTTGTTTAATTGTCCCACCACCATTCACGACTGGATGTAGCAGGACTGCAGAGTGTTAAAGGCTACAACGCCATGACTGATAATCAAGACAACACTTGCTGAGTGATCCAAGGCCAGACTGGGACAGACGCTCAGCACCGCGTCCGGGTGATGCATTAACCGACTGAGGTTCTTAGTCTCTGGAACGATGCTGTGTTAAACTCATGCAGTGCTTGAATCAGCGATGTTTAGTTGTGTGTGTATATAAATATTAATCCCTCACATTCCAGTTCATTTGGTTATTTATATCTGTCCCTGGTTTTGTCTACGAGCCGCTTTGAATTGTTTCTATTTGTGGATGTTATTTCCCTTTATTTCTTTTTTTCCTCTCACTCTCCTGAAAGATGGTAACTGAAGATCAAAAGATCGGTTCGAATGAAGCCAAGTGCTTTATATAACCCATTATACCATCTTCCCAATGCAGCATCACGCGGTTTCTTAAAGGTAAAAGCAAAATACTGCGGATGCTGGAAATTTGAAATAAAAACAGAAAATGCTGGAAAGCACTCTGCAGGTCAGGCAGCAACTGTGGAGAGAGAAACAGAATCAACGTTTCATCAGCACGTTAATGAAAGGTCATCGACCTGAAACGTTAAATCTGTTTCTCTCGCCACAGTTGCTGCCTGGCCCGCTGAGTGTTTCCAGCATTCTCTGTGTTTGTGTTTCTTCAATGCGCCCAGGTCCCTGGCTTCAATACCCTTCCTGCCAACCCATACAGATAAACACGTCCTCTCTCCAGCCTGAGCTTCACCCTCTTGTCCTGCTGCCCTGTGCCTGACGGTTTTACTTTCTCTATCCCAGTGAGGACCTTGTACACCGCTATGGTCAGCTCTGAGGCATCTCTGTTCGAGGAAGAAGAGATCCAACGCAATGAGCCATTCCTCATAGCTCTTCTGGCTAGGATCAAAAAGTCTCATTGCTCTGCTCCTGGGAACTGGATCCACACCCACCAGAGACTCTCCACTAACTCACCCAAGGGGCTCCCCTTTCTGTCTGAGCGGAGACGGCGAGCGCTGACAGATTACTCAATGTGGTCATTCTTTTTTTAAGTGTTCTGAGGACATGGATGACAGTCAAGGCCGACATTTAGTGGCCAGCCCTCAGAAGGTGGCGGTGGACCTTGCCTTTGAACCGCTGGTGAAGGTGCTCCCACTGTGTGTTGGTCGGGAGTTCCTGCATAATGGCCCAGCGACGATGAAGCTTCATCCTGCCCACACCAGACAGCGACTCACAGGTTTTTAGCAGGGTGTCTGGATAGACGTTAGGAGCAGGACTTGTGGCTTAACCCCCGCCCATTGCTAACGAGGGCGCGGAGGCTAATTCCATTGCCCCACCCCCGCCCTGACTGAGATAACCTTTGCTGCCGATGTGGCTCCGACTCTCGCAAATCCCCCGCTCAGCAACTGGCTGGCTCCTCGTTTATCAAAATGCCCCATCTTGTCAGATACCAGCTGATGTGCCTCAATAATCCCGAGACTCGATGTTAGCGAAACAAAACAAGGCTTTTATTAACTTAGAAGTGGAGAGAGGTATCTTCCCTGGAGCTCTGCAGTACTGGCTGTGAGGCCAGACTGAGCTGGCTTACATAGAGGCCAGGTATGGGCGGAGCCCTACACACAACACATTCCATACATTCCAATCCACAATACAATGGTGAGGAGAAACCTGAAACCAACCACAGTCACAGGCAATACAATGGTAAGGGGGAACCTGAAACCAACCACAGTCACAGGCAGTGATGAGGCAGTGATGAATGGAATATTTCATCACATTCACCCCTTCTATAGATTTAGTCTGTTCGGGGGTTTGGTAGTCCTCTGCGACCGACGTGGCTGTTGTGGTGTCGCGGGTGTCGGCTGGGTGTCCCCGGTGGCCTCCTGGGTCTCTGCCGGGGGTGCCGCCAGGGTTGTTGAAGGGGTAGTTGGTGGGGGTGCCGTTGGTCGATGTTCTTCCGGGGGTGAGGAAAGAGTAGTGGGTGGGTAAGAGTTGCTGTGGTCGTTGTTGCTGCTATTGCCGTGGTTGCTGTCGTTACCGGCTGGGGCGACATCTTTTATTGACACGGTGTCCTCCCTTCCGTCGGCGTGCCGGACATACGCGTATTGGGGGTTGGCGTGGAGTAGGTGCACTGGCTCCACGAGAGGGTCCGTCTTATGGCCCCTCACATGCCTTCGCACGAATACCGGACCTGGGGTGGAGAGCCATGACGGCATGGATACGCCTGAGGTGGATTTCCGGGGGAAGCTAAACATTCGTTCATGAGGCGTGGCATTAGTGGCAGTACACAATAGCGACCGTATCGAATGGAGCACATCTGAGAGGACTTCCTGCCAGCGGGAGATAGGGAGGCCCTTGGTCCTTAGAGCTAGAGTGACTGCTTTCCATACTGTCCCGTTCTCTCGCTCCACTTGACCGTTACCCCGGGGGTTGTAGCTGGTGGTACGGCTCGTGGCGATACCCCTGGACAGCATGTACTGGCGTAGCTCTTCACTCATGAAGGACGCCCCCCTATCCGTGTGGATGTAGCTCGGCATACCGAACAGGCAGAACAGGCTGTTGAGGCATTTAATGACCGTGGCGCTGGTCATGTCTGGGCAGGGGAAGGCGAATGGGAACCGGGAGTATTCGTCCACAATGTTCAGGAAGTAAACATTGCGGTCGACGGACGGGAGGGGGCCCTTGAAATCTAAGCTGAGCCGCTCAAAGGGCCGTGTAGCTTTGATTAAGTGGGCTCTATCAGGGTGGTAGAACCGAGGCTTGCACTCAGCGCAAGTGCGGCAGTTCCTGGTCAGAGACCGAACTTCCTCAATCGAGTAGGGTAAGTTGCGGGACTTTATGAAGTGGAACAGCCGCGTGACCCCTGGGTGGCAGAGGTCGTTGTGGAGGGTCTGTAGCCGATCCCCGGTGGCGCTGGCACACATCCCTCGTGAGAGGGCATCTGGGGATTCATTAAGGGCCCCTGGCCGGTAAATGATGTCATACTCGAAGGTGGAGAGCTCGATCCGCCACCTAAGAATCTTATCATTTTTGATCTTCCCCCTCTGTTTATTATTGAACATAAACGCTACCGACCGCTGGTCGGTAAGTAGGGTGAAGCGTTTGCCGGCTAGGTAGTGGCGCCAGTGGCGCACTGCCTCCACGATGGCTTGGGCCTCCTTTTCCACGGAGGAGTGTCTGATCTCGGGCCCTTGGAGGGTCCTCGAGAAGAAAGCTACGGGCCGCCCCACCTGGTTGAGGGTGGCCGCCAAGGCAAAGTCAGACGCATCACTTTCCACTTGAAATGGAGTGTTCTCGTCCACTGCCTGTAGCGTGGCCCGCTCAATATCCTGCTTAATGCTTTTGAAGGCGGCGTGGGCCTCAGCAGAGAGCGGAAAAGAGGATGCTTTCAAGAGGGGGCGGGCTTTGTCGGAGTAGTTGGGGACCCATTGGGAATAATAAGAAAATAACCCCAGGCACCTTTTCAGGGCTTTGGGAGTGTTGGGCAGGGGCAGCTCCCGTAGGGGGCGCAATCGGTCGGGGTCTGGTCTGATTTCCCCATTCTCCACCACGCTGCCTAGTATGCAGAGGCGCGTGGTGTTGAAAACGCACTTGTCCTCGTTATAGGTGAGGTTGAGTTTTTGTGCGGTTTTCAGGAACCTCTCGAGGTTCGAGTCGTGATCCTGCTGGTTGTGACCGCAGATGGTGACGTTGTCGAGGTAGGGGAAGGTTGCCTGCAAGTGGTGGTCATCGACCATGCGATCCATCTCCCTCTGGAAGACCGAGACCCCATTCGTCACCCCAAAGGGGACTCTGAGGAATTGGTAGAGGCGTCCGTTCACCTCGAAGGCGGTGTACGGGTGGTCCTCTGGTCTGATAGGGAGCTGGTGGTACGCTGACCTGAGGTCGATGGTGGAGAACACCCGGTATTGGGCGATTTGGTTCACCATTTCTGATATGCGGGGTAGCGGGTAGGCGTCTAGTTGGGTGTACCTGTTGATCGTTTGGCTATAGTCGATCACCATCCGTTTCTTCTCGCTACCCCTTACCACCACCACTTGGGCGCGCCACGGGCTATTGCTGCATTCAATAATGCGCTCTTTCAGGAGCCTGTCTACCTCGGTCGCGATAAACCGCCTGTCCTCCCAGCTGTACCTCCTGCTTTTGGTCACTATTGGCCGGCAGTTAGGGGTAAGGTTCGCGAATAGCGAAGGCGGCTTTACCTTCAGGGTAGCCAGGCCGCACACTGTGAGGGGCGGCTGGGACCCACCGTACTTGAGCGTGATGCTTTGGTGGTTGCACTGGAAATCCAGGCCCAAGATCACGCTCGCGCATAGATTCTTCATGATTAATACTTTAAAATTATCGTATACAATCCCGTTAACGGACAATTGTACCGTGCAGTAACCCAGAATGGTCGATGTCTGGGTTTTATCAGCCATAGAGATGGTACCCCGAGTAGGGACCACCTTTAGGGAGAGTTGTCGTGCCAGTTCCGGGTGGATAAAACTCTCCGTGCTTCCACTGTCAATTAAACATTTAACCCCGCACCCGTTTACCTCGATGTCCACCATTGATTTGGATAGCGGGTGCGGCCTGGTCTGGTCCACTGTGACCGATGCCACTGTAGGGCCCTGATCGAGACAAGATGGCGTCCGCGCTGTCTGCTCACAAGATGGCGGACCCCACGAGGTCGGGCAAGATGGCGTCCAAGATGGCCGCTCCCACGGCGCACACACAGCCAGTACTGCAGAGCTCCAGGGAAGATACCTCTCTCCACTTCTAAGTTAATAAAATTGATGTGCCTCAATAATCCCGAGACTCGATGTTAGCGAAACAAAACAAGGCTTTTATTAACTTAGAAGTGGAGAGAGGTATCTTCCCTGGAGCTCTGCAGTACTGGCTGTGAGGCCAGACTGAGCTGGCTTACATAGAGGCCAGGTATGGGCGGAGCCCTACACACAACACATTCCATACATTCCAATCCACAATACAATGGTGAGGAGAAACCTGAAACCAACCACAGTCACAGGCAATACAATGGTAAGGGGGAACCTGAAACCAACCACAGTCACAGGCAGTGATGAGGCAGTGATGAATGGAATATTTCATCACACCAGCTTCCCCTTTACCATAATGGCATCTGCGCCTCTCTAATACCGGGCATTCATCTTAAGCCTGATTTGACACTAACACCTTGGCTATTGAGATGCTCCATGTGGCGGAGTGCGTCCTTCACTTTCATCAGCCGCCGCTCAGCAATTAATCAGAGAAGGCAATTACAGCTCGAGAGGCAGAGAGAGCCGCCAGCGCAGAGCAGAGCAGAGCAGCCTCTCCCCCTCCCTCTCGCTCTCCCTCTCTCTGTCTCTAACTCTCTCTCTCTCTCCCTCTGTCTCTCTCTCTGAGTCTCAGTCTCTCTCTGTCTGTCTCTCCCTCTCTCTCTGCCTCTCTCTCTCTCCCTCTCTCTGTCTCTAACTCTCTCAATTCAATTCAAATCGCTTTATTGGCATGACAAGTTACATCTTATGTTGCCAAAGCATGGAAAAACATTCATGTTTGTACACAAAAATACAGATCTATCCATACAGTGTATAAACAGATATATCCCTGAGTGTATAAATATACATTCATATATTTTATATATACTCTTTTCTTATATTTAGTGGTTGTCTCTCTCTGCCTCTCTCTCTCCCTCTCTCTGCTTCTAACTCTCTCTCTCCCTCTGTCTCTCTCTGAGTCTCAATTCAATTCAATTCAATTCAAATCGCTTTATTGGCATGACAAGTTACATCTTATGTTGCCAAAGCATCGGAAAACATTCATGTTTGTTCACAAAAATACAGATCTATCCATACAGTGTATAAACAGATATATCCCTGAGTGTATAAATATACTTTCATATAATTTATATATACTCTTTTTCTTATATTTAGTGGTTGTCCCTCTGTTTATAGCAAGCTGTAACATAGTGTGCCGCTAGTGTTATGCAATTTCTCTCTTCCCCTAGTAGGTATGGGAGTTTTTGGTCGTCATTCAAATTTCTGAATTCTGGGCATATTTTTGTGAATTTTGGGTAGAAATTCTCCCTTATGCCCTGATATTTTCTACAAGCTGTGAGGAAGTGCATCTTTGTCTCCACCACTCCCTGACTGCAGTGAGAGCATATCCTGTCCTCTCTTGGTAGCCGGGTCTGTCTGTGTCTACCTTTTTCGATTGCCAGGTTATGTTCACTAAGTCTGTACATTGTCAAAGTTTTTCTCAGTTTGCTATCCTTTACCATGGTCAGGTAATCAGCCATGTTGTATTGTCTGTTTAGGGCCAAGTAGCAATTGAGTTTGCTTTGGGTTTTTGTTGTTTCTGCCCAATATGACAGATATTTTTCCTTTTGCTTAGCGACGATTGTGTTGGGTCGAATTCTTTGTGTTACGCTGTCACTGTCCTGGGGCTGGTTATTGTTAGTAGTGTTAGTAGTTACTTCACTGAGTCCCAGGACTAGTTGACTGAGGGTATTCTTCTTTATGGTCCTCTCTTGGCATTTCAGGGCTTCGTAATGATAGCATTGGGGGTTGCTCATTTCTAGGTGTTTCCAAAATTTGGTGGCTCTTTTTTGGGTAGTGATTATTAATGGATATTGGCCTAGTTCTGCCCTGCATGCATTGTTTACAGTTTTCCTTTGAGTCCGGAGGATACTTTTACAGAATTCTGCATGTAGGATCTCAATTGGGTGTTTGTCCCATTTTGCAAATTCTTGTTGTGTTAGTGGTCCCCACACCTCACTGCCATAGAGTGCAATTGGTTCAATTACTGATTTGAAAATTTTGAGCCAAATGCTAATTGGGATTTCTATTTGGATTGATTTTTTTATGGCATAGAAAGCCCTTCTTGCTTTCTCTTTCAGTTCATTCACAGCCAGTTTGAAATTTCCCATAGAACTGATTTTTAAGCCCAAGTATGTGTAGTTAGTGGTTTGTTCAATTTTGGTTGTTCCTACTGTGAAATTTATTTTGGGTCCCTGATGTCTGGATCTTTGCTGGAACACAAGGACTTTGGTTTTTGGGGGATTTATTGTCAGGGCCCAAGTCTGGCAGTATGACTCCAGCAGATCCAGGTTCTGCTGTAGACCCTCCTTAGTTGGTGACAGCAGAACCAGGTCGTCTGCATAGAGGAGGAATTTAACCTTGGATTCATATAGGGTGAGGCCGGGTGCTGTAGATTGTTCAAGTAGTTTTGCCAATTCATTTATGTAAATATTAAAGAGTGTCAGTGAGATTGGCGAGCCCTGCGTCACCCCCTGCCCCTGTGGGAAGTATTTTGTTTGTTTGCCTCCAATTTTAACTGCACATTTGTTGTTTGTATACATTGATTTAATTACATCATATGTTTTTCCCCCTACCCCGCTTTCGATAAGTTTCAGGAATAAACCGTCATGCCAGATGGAGTCGAAAGCCTTCTGGAAATCTATAAAGCATGCGTAGATTTTGCTTTTGTTTTGATGAACGTGTTTGTCAATTAGGGTCTGTAGGGTGAAGATATGATCTGATGTTCTATAGTTTGGCAGGAATCCAATTTGGCTTTTACTCAAGACATTGTGCTCCTCAAGGAAGTTTATAAGTCTTTTGTTTATGATGCTACAGAATACCTTCCCCAGGTTACTGTTTACACAGATGCCTCGATAGTTATTTGGGTCGACTTTGTCCCCACTTTTGTATATGGGCGTTATGAGTCCTTTGTTCCAGATATCAGGGAAGTAACCGACACTCAGAACCAAGTTGAAGAGTTTTAGGATAGCCAGTTTCAGTCTCTCTCTGTCTGTCTCCCTCTCTCTCTCTCCCTCTCTCTGTCTCTAACTCTCTCTCTCTCTCTCTCTCTGAGTCTCAGTCTCTCTCTCTGTCTCTCTGCTTCTCTCTCTGCCTCCCTCTCTCTGTCTCTCTCTCTCTGTCTAACTCTCTCTGTGTCTCTCTCTGAGTCTCAGTCTCTCTCTCTGTCTGTCTCTCCCTCTCTCTCTCTGCTTCTCTCTCTGTCTCTGTCTCTCTGCTTCTAACTCTCTGTCTGTCTCTCTCTCTCTGTCTCTAACTCTCGCTGTCTCTGTCTCTAACTCTCTGTCTGTCTGTCTGTCTCTCTCTGTCTGTCGCTCTCTCTGTCTCTCTCTCTCTCTCTCTCTCACTTTCTGTCTCTAGAGTCTCTAACTCTCTGTCTCTAACACTGTCTGTCTCTCTGTCTCTGACTCTCTCTGTCTCTCTGTCTCTGACTCTGTCTCTCTCTCGGTTGCTTATCATTTTCAAAGAGGTCTTTGATCTCAGAATACATTAAATAAACAGTGCCAATAGGCGCTGTACTAATTTTTAGAATATAGAATTCACTGTAACTGACTATTAACAGCACTGACCTTTCACTGACCTCTGTGATCTTGCCAGCTGTTCCACCTCTGCACCATTGCCTCTGCCTCAGCCCATCTGCTGCTGAAACCCTCGTCCCTGCCTTTGTCACCTGCAGACTTCATTATTCCAACGCTCTCCGGGCCGGCCTCCCATCCTCCACCCTCCATAAACTTCAGCTCATCCAAAACTCTGCCGCCCCGCGTCCTAACTCGCACCCAGTCCCGTTCACCCATCACCCCCTGTGCTCACTGCCCCATGTCCTAACTCACACCCAGTCCCGTTCACCCATCACCCCCTGTGCTCACTGCCCCGTGTCCTAACTCGCACCAAGTCCCGTTCACCCATCACCCCCTGTGCTCACTGCCCCGTGTCCTAACTCACACCCAGTCCCGTTCACCCATCACCCCCTATGCTCACTGCCCCGTGTCCTAACTCACACCCAGTCCTGTTCACCCATCACACCCTGTGCTCACTGCCCCGTGTCCTAACTCACACCCAGTCCCGTTCACCCATCACCCCCTGTGCTCACTGCCCCGTGTCCTAACTCACACCCAGTCCCATTCACCCATCACCCCTGTGCTCGCTGCCCCATGTCCTAACTCACACCCAGTCCCGTTCACCCATCACCCCCTGTGCTCACTGCCCCGTGTCCTAACTCACACCCAGTCCCCTTCACCCATCGCCCCCTGTGCTCACTGCCCCGTGTCCTAACTTGCACCCAGTCCCGTTCACCCATCACCCCCTGTGCTCGCTGCCCCGTGTCCTAACTTACACCCAGTCCCGTTCACCTATCACCCCCTGTGCTCACTGCCCCATGTCCTAACTCGCACCAAGCTCCCTTCACCCATCACACCCTGTGCTCACTGCCCCATGTCCTAACTCACACCCAGTCCCGTTCACCTATCACCCCCTGTGCTCACTGCCCCGTGTCCTAATTCACACCCAGTCCCGTTCACCCATCACCCCCTGTGCTCACTGCCCCGTGTCCTAACTCATACCCAGTCCCGTTCACCCATCACCCCCTGTGCTCACTGCCCCGTGTCCTAACTCACACCCAGTCCCGTTCACCTATCACCCCCTGTGCTCACTGCCCCGTGTCCTAACTCACACCCAGTCCCGTTTACCCATCACCCCCTGTGCTCACTGCCCCGTGTCCTAACTCACACCCAGTCCCGTTCACCCATCACCCCCTGTGCTCACTGCCCCGTGTCCTAACTCGCACCCAGTCCCGTTCGCCCATCACCCCCTGTGCTCACTGCCCCGTGTCCTAACTCGCACCCAGCCCCGTTCGCCCATCACCCCCTGTGCTCACTGCCCCGTGTCCTAACTCACACCCAGCCCCGTTCACCCATCACCCCCTGTGTCACTGCCCCGTGTCCTAACTCACACCCAGTCCCATTCACCCATCACCCCTGTGCTCACTGACCCCTGTCCTAACTCACACCCAGCCCCGTTCACCCATCACCCCCTGTGCTCACTGCCCCGTGTCCTAACTCACACCCAGTCCCGTTCACCCATCACCCCCTGTGCTCACTGCCCCGTGTCCTAACTCACACCCAGTCCCGTTCACCCATCACCCCCTGTGCTCACTGCCCCGTGTCCTAACTCACACCCAGTCCCGTTCACCCATCACCCCCTGTGCTCACTGCCCCGTGTCCTAACTCACACCCAGTCCCGTTCACCCATCACCCCCTGTGCTCACTGCCCCGTGTCCTAACTCACACCCAGTCCCGTTCACCCATCACCCACTGTGCTCACTGCCCCGTGTCCTAACTCACACCCAGTCCCGTTCACCCATCACCCCCTGTGCTCACTGCCCCCTGTCCTAACTCACACCCAGTCCCGTTCACCCATCACCCCCTGTGCTCACTGCCCCGTGTCCTAACTCACATCAAGTCCCGTTCACCCATCACCCCTTGTGCTCACTGCCCCGTGTCCTAACTCGCACCGAGTCCCTTTCACCCATCACCCCCTGTGCTCACTGCCCCGTGTCCTAACTCACACCCAGTCCCGTTCACCCATCACCCCCTGTGTTCACTGCCCCGTGTCCTAACTCACACCCAGTCCCGTTCACCCATCACCCCCTGTGCTCACTGCCCCGTGTCCTAACTCGCACCCAGTCCCGTTCACCCATCACCCCCTGTGCTCACTGCCCCGTGTCCTAACTCGCACCCAGTCCCATTCACCCATCACCCTGTGCTCACTGCCCCATGTCCTAACTCACACCCAGTCCCGTTCACCCATCACCCCCTGTGCTCACTGCCCCGTGTCCTAACTCGCACCCAGTCCCATTCACCCATCACCCCGTGCTCACTGCCCCATGTCCTAACTCACACCCAGTCCCGTTCACCCATCACCCCCTGTGCTCACTGCCCCGTGTCCTAACTCACACCGAGTCCCCTTCACCCATCACCCCCTGTGCTCACTGCCCCGTGTCCTAACTCACACCCAGTCCTGTTCACCCATCACCCCCTGTGCTCACTGCCCCATGTCCTAACTCACATCAAGTCCCGTTCACCCATCACCTCTTTCCTCACTGACCTACATTTAAGGGGAAGCTGGATAAACACATGAGGGAGAAAGGAATAGTAGGATATGTTGATGGGGTGAGATGAAGAGGGGGTGGGAGGAGGCTCGTGTGGAGCAGAAACACCGGCATGGACCTGTTGGGCTGAACGGTCTGTTTCTGTGCCGTAGACTCAATGTAACTTTGTACATTGGCTCCCGGTCGCCCAATACCTCAACACTTTGACTGCACTTCAAAGTAATTCATTGTATGGAAAGCTCTTTAAGCTATTTCTGAGATGTGATAAGGTCCTACACAAATATAAATCATCTTTTGGTATTCACCATTTTGAAGAGGTATAAAGCTTTGCCATTAATCAAGCCTTTTATTCTCCCCATCCCATTCGTCATTCTCATGTCAGACACCTTTTCTTCGCTGAGATTGGCAGCAGGGTATTCACTCTCGAGTTTCAGTTCCTCACACCTTGAGCTGAGAGCCGGCAGTTGGACAGGATTGTAGAGGATGATCGCTTTCTGATCTTCACCCTCTCCCAGTAAGGAAAAACATCTGAAAGCAACGGACATGAACCTTTAATGCTGACAGTCCATGTCACTATGCATTGGGGAACTACCTCATGGTGTCATCACACCACCCTAGATGCTAATATGCAAACATCTGGACAACATTCTTAGGAAAGACAGCCAACAGCTGCTGCAGCTGCAGATCAGGGTCTGTCTCAATCCAAAACCTGAATGCCAATGGTTCATTACCCTTTGAAATGCAATGGTACTCATGGCCTGCCATTGGTGCATGGAGTGGGTGTGAGAATGTGCCTGCCTCATGACTCGATTCTCATGACAATTCCTCAATTCTTACTGGGGGGGGGAAAGTTCTTCTTCAATTCTCTCCAATCCACTCCTGGGACGGGGAGTTGTGCTGGGCGAGGGCTCATAGAAACATAGAACAATAGGAGCAGGAGTCGGCCTTTCGGCCCTTCGAGCCTGCTCCGCCATTCAATATGATCATGGCTGATCCTCTTTCGCAATACCATATTCCCGCTCTCTCCCCATACCCCTTGATGCCTTTTGTGTGATGGCTCCACTTACCTTGTCCAAGTGTCCCTTATTACAGCAGTGACTACACTCCAAAAGTACTTAATTGGCTGTAAAGCATTCTGGGACAACCTTAGGTTGTGAAAAGTGCTATATAGTGCAAGTCTTTCTTTCTTTATTTATGCGTCAGACCCCACAGTGAGCCTTCAGAGGTTATTCAGCCACGGGGAGTATCGCTGCTGAGCCCGATCCAGTCCTGATCCAACATTCAGACACATCCACTTTGAAACAGATCAATGATCAGGAGTGGAAACCTTGTCTGATTCTTTCCTCGCCACTCTCCCCTTCTTCGCTTAGATGATTTGAGGCCAATTGCAGCTCTCCTAGTGCCGCCTTGGCTGAAATCAGTCAATTCAGCACAAACCAGGTTTGAACCTGGGAGCTTGTGGGTCTGTACATAATGTCATAGCGTCATGGAGTCAGAACGGCACAGAAGGAGGCCATTCGGCCCATCGAGTCCGTGCCGGCTCTCTGTAGAGCAATCCAGTCAGTCCCATTCCCCCGCTCCAGCCCCGTAGCCCTGCAAGTTTATTTCCCTCAAGTGCCTATCCAGTCTCCCCTTGAAAACACTGAGTGTCTCTGCTTCCACCACTTCCGTCGGCAGCGAGTTCCAGGTCATCACCACTCGCTGCGTAAAAAAGTTTTTCCTCACGTCCCCCCCTGTATCTCTAGCCCAAAATCTTAAATCTGTGTCCCCTAGTCCTTGTACCATCAACTAGTGGGAACAGCCTTTCCCTGTCTAGCCTATCCAAACCCGTCATAATCTTGTACACCTCTATCAAATCACCCCTCAACCTCCTTTGCTCTAATGAAAACAAATCCAGCTTCTCCAACCTGTCCTTGTAGCTAAGATTCCCCATCCCCGGAACCATTCTGGTAAATCTCCTCTGCACCCTCTCAAGGGCCTTCATATCCTTCCTAAAGTGTGGTGACCAGAACTGTCCATCAACTTAGTATTGCATCTCCAGGACTTTCAATGCTCCCACCCTGCCAGGGGCAGTCCTGCGGTCTGTGCTTGTTGTAACCAACGCAAACGATCTCCAAACGAGAGTAAACCAAATCTTAAAAGGCTGACTTCACACACGCAACACGGGCAGCCATCATGAAAGGGATGTTTCTCACTAGGCACTCACTTTTATTAAATGTTTAAAGCCCGGGTGGGAATCGATGGCTGTTACAGTGACAGGATTGCTTTCAACTTTCCTTTTTTCTTCTTCAGTAGATAGACTGGGAGGGATGGTCTTGTACAGTGATTTTGTTTTGGATGACGCCAGTGATCTCTTCCCAGTTCATCCTTTGATGGCCTATCACGGTGAAAGTTTGCTGCCATCAAGGAGTTGCCATTTTCTGTAGGGGGAGCGGTTTATAAAAAACCTGCCTTTACTTTTTATTATCTCCTGCCTTCTGCTGAATGAGCCCCCCCCCCAACCCCCCTCCTCCATTCCGCACAATCCCAAATGTTGCTCTTGTTCAAGGATGCTTGTTTTCTATGGTGGAGTGTGGGGTTGGACCGTGTTACAGGGAGGGGACATCTTTCTATTCGTGAGAGGAGCAACGTTTGAGTAACACGCGATGGAAACTGGGTTCAATTGGTATTGAAAGAGGGAGGGAGAGAAGAAAACAGGTAAAAACAAGCATGGTTAGTCCACAACTCCATTATTGTTGTATCATGCGACTGCCAGGATGGCAGAAGGCGAGCTCGATGGACCATGGGCCTAGAAATTCAGTTAGGGGCACCCAGCTCGCCTGGGCGCCGGAATTACCGCTGCGCGCGGAGCCACTTGCGCCAGCGGGAAATTCACTTTCAGTGCCCCAAGTGGAAGCCGGCCGCTAAACAAGGGTTTCGGCGCCCTCTCAGTCTTAAGGGGGAGGTGCCTGCAACAGCGCGATCCCCGCTCACGAGTGCCGGCAAATGAGCCCGGCACCAAGGAGAAGTGCCGGGCTCTCTGGAAACAGCCGGCAATGCCGCGGGGGGGGGTGTAGGAGGCCGGGGAAGGAGGTGCGGGCAGGCGGCCACCGAAAAAGCGGCCGGCCGCACCTCCACCTTAACTCGCCCCACTACCGCCACAGGTAGGCCCCGTGTACCGGTCACTGTTTGCGGCCGGTGCGGGCGAGGCGGCAGCAACCAAATATGGCCAGCGGGGCGATAGCGGGGCGCTGCGCACACCGATGACGTCACCGGTGGCGGCGCAGCGCTAATGGCTAACGCCGCCTTTAGCGCCCCGCTAAATATCGCGGTAGGTTTGCACAGTGGCGCAAAAGCCCTCTTTGGGCGCAAACTGGTGGCGCAGGCCACTGAATTTCTAGGCCATGGTCTTTTGCCCAGTAATTACTGTGCTCCGGAGAAACAGAAAGCTAGCCATGGGCGTCTGTCCTGACTGTTGTTAAGGACGCTGTCCCGAGCAGCACAGAGAGTGACTTTCCGCTTTGCTCTGTGTTAACCGCTCTCAGTTAGGGCAGGAGTGGTGTGTTAAGACTGTTCCACTTTGCCTCAGCACCGCTCAGCTCCTGATCCAGTGACACCCGCTGAATAGTGCACGTGTGTGCGAGGTTATCAGTAAGGAATAATCCGCACTGTTTACTCACACACATCTAGAAGGGACACTTAGTAATGGATTACGCTTGGAGCAAGTGGGACTGAATCCCGGGATGAGCCAGTGCTGTCCACTGGATTGGCACCCCATCCACCACCTTAAACATTCACTCCCTCCACCACCGGCGCACCGTGGCTGCAGTGTGTACCATCTACAAGATGCACTGCAGCAACTCGCCAAGGCTTCTTCGGCAGCACCTCCCAAACCCGCGACCTCTTCCACCTAGAAGGACAAGGGCAGCAGGCGCATGGGAACACCACCACCTCCAAGTTCCCCTCCAAGTCACACATCATCCTTCATGGTCGCTGGGTCAAAATCCTGAAACTCCCTCCCTAACAGCACTGTGGGAGCACCTTCACCACACGGACTGCAGCGGTTCAAGAAGGTGGCTCACCACCACCTTCTCAAGGGCAATTAGGGATGGGCAATAAATGCCGGCCTTGCCAGCGACGCCCACATCCAAATCCAATAAACGAATTTTTCAAAAAAATCGGGAACCGGGAGACACAATGTGCATCAGGGAAATGCCGCCCCGTAAAGAGTCGCATTGCAAGTGTGTCATTCTTTGAGTTCATTTGTTATTCGAACTGTCAATGGCAGTGGCGTAAAAATGTCATTTATTGCTCATGATGAAATGTGAATGGGTTTCATAAGATTTGAAATCTGCTTCTCCAGGGGTCACGGGACAGCGAGCAGGAACCCTCCCAATCTCGGGAGAGGGATCTCAGACCAAAGGCGGCACTCCTGGGTTAGGAAGAGGGACAAAGATTAGCCAGGCTGAGGTCAGCGACACAAGCACAGGCTGGGAACTGAAGCTGGGACCTTGACGCAGGGCAGAGCTGAGCTCCAGAGAGAGAGAGAGCTGTTTGAACTGTGGGTTGTCGATTCACTGCTCACAGGGCTGGGCGCTCCTCCCAACGTTTGCCCCGGTGTTGGCGCTGCTGTTGTGGGAGATTTTCAACTTGCCGCCCTGGTGCAAAACTGGCTTTGTGAATCGACGATTTTTGTTGACATTGGTTCCTGGGCAGTAAGTTGTAAATCTATTCCAGTCATTGCTCAGTGCCTCACTGGCTGTTAACATTCATTAACATTACAGACCGAAAAACAACAAAGCACTGCCTCTGAGCGCTTCTATTTTTGGATTAAATTACATTAAGACAAAGAACTGGAGGCCGAAGAAATTCTCTAATGTTTCAAAAAACAATTTATGTTTCTTGTGGCATCTCACGCTAGGACGAGGGACGCACGAATAATCTGCCAGCACAGACCGAGGATCATTAAATGTTTATTTTACACCCAGGGATCCTTTGATTTTCCCTGCTTCTCGCTGTGCTATTAAAGATGTCACCACTCCTCGGCAAAGCAGCTCTTCCTCATGCATGCACCTGGACGGTGAGTTTCAGCGATGGAATCGCACTCCAGCCCGTCTCTGTACACACCCGATGCCCACACATGACCGTCCCCCTTCACACTGTCACCAGGGCGCCTGTCTGATTGTTCTGGGCCCTTCCCTCGGCCAGAGGAACAGGAGCAAGATTGAACCTGGAGCCTTCATGGTCTCTGTTCCATACCCGATGATGCACTCGCACCTGCCACTCAGCCATTAGGCGACCTTGTTATGATATTCTTGCCACTGCCCAGTAACAAAGTTCTGTGATGCTGCCCAACAACTCACTCACACAGTGCCGCACAAACAATTGTGGGATGTCTTCTGAATGGGTCACACATGGACTGAGGCCAGGGACAGATAAACAGAACCAATGTGGGCTCCTTTACTAATCCCATGTTCTCCAAGTTCCTCCTCCTCTCCCCCCCCCACCTTCCACAGTGCTAAGCTGAGACCATCCCGCCGAGCACCCATTCGATCCAACACATCCAACATGCCATAAAGACGCTTTTTCCTATCGTGCGCCCTACTTCTTGAGGGGCACGGAGCTGTGCGGCAGTGACAACAGGGTGTGAACCAGATGCCAGGGTCATATTCAGTGACATGGTCTCGGCTCCGTAGCTTCCATTTTCTTTCCATTGTAGAAGTGCAGCTGTCTGTGTGCTCAGAATGGAAAGTGAAAGCCGGAGCCTCTCACTTGAATCCCCAATGAGCCCTTCCTAACTCACTCTTATTGAAAATGTAGCAACAGAAATTATACACTGCACCTTGTTGTGGTTAATTTTCTTTTATTTAGACTCAGCAGATTGGTATGCTCGTCAGCTGGTTGTTTGAACATGATGTAGCTATTACAATCTTTTTATTAGATACAACACGTCTCAGGTAAACCCTTCAGCACTAATTGGCTTTAGTATGTAAAGTAGATAAAAGATGCTGATCTCTCCTTGTTAATTGGCATGTACCCACGCTTGCTCCTTTGCCCATTACAACAACAACTTGTATTTATATAGCGGCTTTAACATAGTAAAATGTCCCAAGGCGCTTCACAGGAGTGATTATCAAACAACATTTGACACCGAGCCACATAAGGAGATATTAGGGCAGGTGACCAAAAGCTTGGTCAAAGAGGGAGGTTTTAAGGAGCGTCTTAAAGGAGGAGAGAGAGGCGGCGAGGTTTAGGGAGGGAATTCCAGCGCTTAGAGCCCAGGCAACAGAAGGCACGGCCGCCAATGGTGGAGCGATTATAATTGGATGAGCAAGAGGGCAGAATTAGAGGGGCGCAGATATCGCGGGGAGTTATGGGGTTGGAGGAGGTGACAGAGATAGGGAGGGACGAGGCCACGGAGGGATTTGGAAACAAGGATGAGAACTTTAAAATCGAGGCATCGCTTAACCAGGAACCAATGTAGGTCAGTGAGCACAGGCGTGATGGGTGACCGGAACTTAGTGCGAGTTAGGACACGGGCAGCTGAGTTTTGGATGACTTCACGTTTACAGAGGGTGAAAGATAAGAGGCTAGCCAGGAGTGTGTTGGAATAGTCAAGTCTAGAGGTAACAAAGGCATGGGTGAGGGTTTCAGCAGCAGATGAGCTGAGGCAGGGGCGGAGTCAGGTGATATTACGGAGGTGGACGTAGGCGGTCTTAGTGCTGGCGTGGATATGAGGTTGGAAGCTCATCTTGGGGTCAAATGCAACACCAAGATTGTGAACAGTCCCTGTAGGGAAAGGCGACAGCCAATTTGCACACAGAAATATCTCTCAATCAGAAATGAGATAAATGACCTGATAATCCCTTAGCAATGTTGGTTGAGGGATAAATATTGGCCAGGACATCAGGGAGAACTCCCCAGCTCTGTGTCAAAATAATGCCATAGGATCTTTTACATCCACCTGCGAGGCCAGACGGGGCCTCGGTTTAACGTCTCATCTGAAAGATGGCACCTCCGACAGTGCAGCGGAAGCTCCCTCAGTACTGCACTGGGAGATTCAGCCTGTAATGTGTGCTCAAGTCTCTGGAGTGGGATTTGAGCACATGAGTCCCTGGCTCAGGCCTGAGTGCTACCCACTGAGCCATGGCAGACTCCTGACATTACATGGGCGGGTGGGAAGAGTTCCCTCAATGCCTCGGTTGTGGAGGCAGTGGGTGACGTAAGAAAACTACTGAGTGCTTGGTTTGAGTATAAAACAAGGCTTTAATCAACTGTTTCACAACCAGGAGATTCTAGTTACATCACTAGTTCCTGGTTACAGAAACATCCTGAGCGAGCTGGGCCCACGCCCGAGTATTTATACTTTCCTTGGACGGTGCCACCAGCTGGCCGCCCAGTGTTATCTCATGAGTCATTTCTACATGAATGTAGCCTGGCCAACATTCATCCCTCAACAATCACCAAGAACAGCTGATCATGCCATAGAAACATAGAAGATAGGAGCAGGAGCAGGCCATTCGGCCCCTCGAGCCTGTTCCGCCATTCAATGAGATCATGGCTGATCATCCAAATTCAGTACCCTGTCCCTGCTTTCTCCCCATATCCCTTGATCCCTTTAGCCTTAAGAAATATATCTAACTCCTTCTTGAATATATTTAATGAATTGGCCTCAACTGCCTTCGGTGGTAGAGAGTTCCACAGGTTCACCACTCTCTGGGTGAAGAAATTCCTCCTCATCTCAGCCCTGAATGGCTTACCCCTTATCCTTAGACTGTGACCCCTGGTTCTGGACTCCCCCGCCATTGGGAACATCCTTCCTGCATCTAGTCTGTCTAGTCCTGTTAGAATTTTATAAGTTTCAATGAGATCCCCTCTCATTCTTCTAAACTCTAGCGAATATAAGCCTAATCAACCCAATCTCTCTTCATACGTCATTCCTGCCATCCCAGGTATCAGTCTGGTGAATCTTCGCTGCACTCCCTCCATGGCAAGAACATCCTTCCTCAGATAAGGCGACCAAAACTGCACACAATACTCAAGGAGTGGTCTCACCAAGGCCCTGTACAACTGCAGCAAGACATCCTTGTTCCTGTACTCAAATCCTCTCGCTATGAAGGCCAACATACCATTTGCCTTCTTAACCACCTGCTGCACCTGCAAGCTTACCTTCAGCGACTGGTGCACAAGGACACCCAGGTCTCGTTGCACATCCCCTTTTCCCAATCCATTGCCGTTCAGATAATAATCTGCCTTCCTGTTTTTGCCACCAAAGTGGATAACCTCGCATTTATCCACATTATACTGCATCTGCCATGCATCTGCCCAATCACCCAACCTATCCAAATCATACTGGAGTTTCTCAGCATCCTCCTCACAGTACACATGCCCACCCAGCTTTGTGCCATCTGCAAACTTGGAGATATTACATCTAGTTCCCGCGTCTAGATCATTTATATATATTGTGAATAGCTGGGGTACTAGCACCGATCCCTGCGGTACCCCACTAGTCACTGCCTACCACTCAGAAAAAGACCCGTTTATTCCAACTCTTTGCTTCCTGTCTGCCAACCAGTTCTCTCTCCAAGTCAGTACCTTACCCCCAATCCTATGTGCTTTAACTTTGCACGCTAATCTCTTATGCGGGACCTTATCGAAAGCTTTCTGAAAGTCCAAATACACCACATCCACTGGTTCTCCCATATCTATTCTACCTGTCACACCCTCAAAAGATTCCAGTAGGTTTGTCAAGCATAATTTACCTTTTGTAAATCCATGTTCACTTTGTCCGATCCTGTCGCTGTTTTCCAAGTGCTCTGCTATTACATCTTTTATAATGGACTCTAGCATTTTCCCCACTACCACTGTCAGGCTTACCGATCTATAATTCCCCATTTTCTCTCTACCACCTTTTTTAAATAGTGGGGTAACATTAGCTACCCTCCAATCCATGGGAACTGTTCCAGAGTCTATAGAATTTTGGAAGATGACCAGCAATGCATCTACTATTTCTAGGGCCACTTCCTTACGTACCCTAGGATGTAGATTATCAGGCTCTGGGGATTTATCGGCCTTCAATTCTGTCAATTTCCCTAACACCATTTCCCTACAAATACTGATTTCATTCAGTTCCTCCCTCTCATTATGCCGTATGTTCCCCGACATCTCTGGGAGGTTATTTGTGTCCTCCTTTGTGAAGACAGAACCAAAGTATGTATTTAATTGGTCTGCCATTTCTTTGTTCCCCATTATAAATTCCCCTGATTCTGACTGCAAGGGACCTACGCTTGACTTCACCAATCATCTTCTCTTCACATATCTATAGAAGCTTTTACAGTCAGTTTTTATGTTTCCTGCAAGCTTACTCTAATATTCTATTCGCCCCCTCTTAATTAATCCCTTTGTCCTCCTTTGCTGAACCCCAAAATGCTCCCAATCCTCAGGTTTGCTGCATTTTCTGGCTAATTTATATGTCCTCTCCTTGGATCTTATGTTATCCCTAATTTCCCTTGTTAACCACGGTTGAGTCACATTTTTTGTTTTATTTTTATGCCAAACAGGGATGAACAAATTCTGTAGTTCATCCATGTGATCTTTAAATGTTTGCCAGTGCCTATCCACCATCAACCCTTTAAGTAACATTCCCCAATCCATCCTAGCCAACTCGCGCCTCATACCATCATAGTTTCCTTTATTTAAATTCAGGACCCTAGTCTCTGAGTCAACTACTTCACTCTCCATCTTAATGAAGAATTCTATCATATTATGATCGCTCTTCCCCAAGGGGCCTCACACTACAAAGATTGCTAATTAATCCTTGCATACATTGCAACACGCAAAACTTTGTCCTGGCAGCAAATACTTGGCAAATCGGCCTTGCTTACTTCAAAGGCCAACCATGCAGTAAAGAGTTTGGGCTGACCACAGCGGACACAGCAGTGAGTTGTGCAGTTCTAGCCTCTTCCAATATCGGCAGGCTGCCTCCCTGTGATGGAACGAGCCTGTGAAGCTTGCGGCAGCCCCAAGACCCTCCTGGATCGAGGGGTTTTGCTGGGTGTTTCTGATAGAACGATCCACCAGCTCCATAACAAAATCACTCTTACTGGCCGTGCTCGGCACTCACTGGGTAAACTAGTGTGGGTCTGGCCATCTCCTCAATAACAACAACAACTTGCATTTATACAGCACCTTTAACATAGTAAAACGTCCCAAGGCATTACACAGGAGCGTAAATCAGGCGCACGGTGGCATAGTGGTTAGCACTGTTGCCTCACAGCGCCAGGGACCCGGGTTCGAATCCGGCCTCGGGCGACTGTCTGTGTGGAGTTTGCACATTCTCCCCGTGTTTGCGTGGGTTTCCTCCGGGTGCTCCGGTTTCCTCCCACAGTCCAAAGATGTGCAGGTTAGGTTGATTGGCTATGATAAATTGACCCTTAGTGTTAGGGGGATTAAATACGTGGGGTTACAGGATAGGGTGGGATATGTGTTGGTGTAGGGGTTACGGGGATCGGGTGGGATATGTGCCGGTGCAGGCTCGATGGGCCGAAATGGCCTCTATCTGCACTGTGGGGTTTCTGTGATTCTGTGATTCTGTGAAAACTTGACACGGAGCCACATAAGCAGATAGTAGGACATGACCTGTCCCACGGTGGCATAGTGGTTAGCACTGTTGCCTCACAGCACCAGGGACCCGGGTTCGAATCCGGCCTCGGGCGACTGTCTGTGTGGAGTTTGCACATTCTCCCCGTGTTTGCGTGGGTTTTCTCCGGGTGCTCCGGTTTCCTCCCACAGTCCAAAGATGTGCGGGTTAGGTTGATTGGCTATGAGAAATTGACCCTTAGTGTTAGGGGGATTAAATACGTGGGGTTACGGGGATAGGGTGGGATATGTGTAGGGGTTACGGGGATCGGGTGGGATATGTGTCGGTGCAGGCTCGATGGGCCGAAATGGCCTCTATCTGCACTGTGGGGTTTCTGTGATTCTGTGATTCTGTGAATATCTCCTTATGTGGTTCCGTGTTGGAGAGGTAGGTATTAAGGAGCATCTTAAAGGAGGAGACAGAGGTAGAGAGGTGGAGAGGTTTAGGGAGGGAATTCCAGAGCTTAGGACCTTGGCAGCTGAAGGCACTGCCGTCAATGGTGGAGCGATTAAAATCGGGTGATGCGCAAGAGGCCAGAATTGGAGGAGCGCAGAGATCTCGGAGGGTTGTAGGGCTGGAGGAGAAGGTCCTGTTGTAAATGAGCAACATGGTATAAATCAGGTGATTCAACTGAAACAGGAACTGACATGAAAGCAGCATTATGAATCGACAGCAGGTAGAAGCTGAAAAAGCAGAGATTCACATCTCATTTCAGGTTTTCACACTTCATGCTAGGTACAGCAAGGTGAGCGTTAATGAGTCTAGCACATCAGCCCAGGCATGGCAGGCTATTATTCTTCCTCAACTTTCTTGCTTCAGCCTGCCGCAGCAAAAAGATAAAACAGCACTTGGAACTAGCAATCAAAAGCAACATCATAGGCTCTGGAAATCAGAAACAGGAAATGTTTGGTGTGCAGAACAAGTCCAGTCAACCAACAAAAGGGCAAGAAGGGTTACTGTTTCTGGTGGGACCTAACATTCAGACTTTTGCAAACACAATGGGAGTGAAGAGTGGGCAATTCCATTAGAGTCATAGAGTTTTACAGCACAGAAAGAGGCCCTTCGGCCCATCGTGTCTGCGCCGTCCATCAATCCCTGATTGTACCTTGATTTATATTTGGAGCACTGCTGCTATCGGGAGTGGGGGAATGAAGGGTTGCCAACCCTCCTGGATTGTCCTGGAGTCTTCCAGAATTATAGATGAATCTCCAGGACACTGCCACAAGCAAACGCGGGAGATGAATCACTCCAGCCGGAGTCACAACACACACACAGAGCCCAGAGTGCAGTGTGGGTCTGACGTATGCTCCCTCCAACAGATAAAACCACACGACAGATGGAGCCGTTTCTGGAGCTCAGAGGATCCTGGGTATCATGGAATGGTTACAACACAGAAGGAGGCCATTCGGCCCGTCGAGCCCATGCCGGCTCTCTGCAAAAGCACTTCAGCTAGTCCCACTCCCCCGCCCTTTCCCCGCAGTCCCGCAAATTTATTTCCTTCTGGTACTTATCTAATTCTCTTTTGAAAGCCACGATTGAGTCTGCCTCCACCACCCTTTCAGGCAGTGCATTCCTGATCATAACCACTCGCTGAGTAAAAAATGTTTTTCCTCATGTCGCCTTTGGTTCTTTTGCCAATCACCTTAAATCTGTGTCCCCTGGTTCTCAACCCTTCTGCCATTGGGACCAGTTTCTCTTTATCTACTCTGTCTAGACCCCTCATGATTTTGAGCACCTCGATCAAATCTCCTCTCAATCTTCTCCGCTCTAAGGAGAAGAGCCATCGTTATTGACCAATAGCCAAGAGGATTGATGTCAGATGACCAATGGTGGGAGCGTGGGGGTGGGGAGGTTGTGTGAATACCCCCAGAATTGTCAAACCTGGTCAGGAAATATGGTTAATGTAAAGACTTGGGGAGAAAAATTCAGTTGGTTTGCACCTCCCGTTAGTGCCTTAAGAGGGCGCTAATGGGGTGCAAAGCAACTAGCGCCCGGGCGCGGCGATGTTTGCACCGCTCACGAAATTAACTAGACATTTTGCGGCGGCGCTATACACTATCGCCACGATCTCCTGCATCGGCAGATCGTGACGTCAGTTGAGTGCGCAACGCCCCGGTAGCGCCCTGGACCAGATAGAGTGGCGCCCCCTGCCTTACCGCCTGCCACTAGCAATGACAGGTTGAGGGGAACGTTTTGCAGTCAGGAAGGGATTGGGGGAGCGCTATTTAAAGGCGGCCGCTTCCTGCCTTTTTTTGTTGGTGACATTTTTGCACCACGCATTCTGAGAGAGAGAGAGAGACTTCTGGAGAGATTCAACGCTGTGTGAAGGAGTTTTGGGTACTGAGCAGCACTTTGCAGGTTCATTTTGATTTGCCCTTCCTTGTATCGATTTAGAAGAGACTGTGGGGGCTGCACTGTGAGCTCTTTCCCTGGGCCTCTCCATTGTTCTTTCCAGCAGATTTGATGTACAGGTCTCTCCAGGCCGAGATTCAAGGCTGCAATGAGCAGGATGTGGATGCAGAGCAAGATCGACCCTCCCCTTTAAGAATTGGCCGGCACCAGTGTGTCTGTGTTCCATTGCTGACTGACATCACATGAGCTTCACCAGCGCTCTGAGATAGCGCCTCGCTCCTCGGCCTTTGCGCCTTAAGACAGGTGTGAAGCGCCTGATTTAGCGCTCCAATCACCTCCAGGGGTGATAAAAGCCAAGTTTGCAGTTGGAGGTGATAATTAGCGGCAGACGCTAATCTTTGCGCCCGGCCGATAATCGCGCCCCAAACGGGGCAATACTGAATGTTTCCCCCTTGAACTCTCCAAGAACTGCGCTGCTCCAACTCTGGCCTCTGGGTCATCCCCAACTCCCTTCGCCCCACCCTGCCTTCAGGGTCTCAGGTCAGAGGGGAGCTCTAATACAAAATCAAAATACTGTGGATGCTGGAAATCTGAAATAAAAACAGAGAATGCTGGAAATACTCAGCAGGCCAGGCAGCGTCTGTGGAGAGAGAAACAGAGTTAACGTTTCAGGTCCATGACTCTTCCTCAGAACTGGACCTGTTCAGTCAACAGCTCCAGAGGAGAAAGGGAGAACATTCACACAGAATCACACACAGAATCCCCACAGTGCAGATCGAGGCCATTTCGGCCCATCGAGCCTGCACCGACACATATCCCACCCTATCCCCGTAACCCCACATATTTAATCCCCTAACACTAAGGGTCAATTTATCATAGCCAAATCAACCTAACCTGCACATCTTTGGACTGTGGGAGGAAACTGGAGCACCCGGAGGAAACCCACGCAGACACAGGGAGAATGTGCAAACTCCACACAGTCGCCCGAGGCCGGATTTGAACCCGGGTCCACTGGCGCTGTGAGGCAACAGTGCTAACCACTATGCCACCGTGCCCCCCTTTTGAGGGAAGCAAATCACAGCTTTCAAATGCTAAGAAAGAAATACATTTTTAGGGAGCTTCACATTTCATTCAAGGCAGCCATGTTACTCAGCCTTAGTTTATTCTGGTAATTTGAAGTACAGATAACTAAATATCATTCGCACCTCTGCTTTACACACACACACCTCCCCTCCTAAACTGAAAATCGGTTAGTGCTTCATTATTCTGACTAGGATTTTACTTGTTGCGGGACTCGGAGAGGAAGCAGTGGGTTGCTGGGACTCTGTACCCCAGTGAGAGGTCTGTGCCTTCGAGAGAAAAGGAAAAAACAAACAACGCGAGATTTTTTATAATGTGATTCGCTTCCACAAATAAATGTGCCTCCAGGACCGAGAATCGCAACTCTGCAGAGATGCGCAGCTCTTTGATGTGTTTTTTGTGTGTTCCGAAGGCCATTCTATATTTCCAATCATTTTAGCCTCAACCCTGTAAATTACCTCACAGAGAAACTCCCCACAGGCATCAGTGCGAGAGCCGAGAAGCAGAAGAGGGGAAGAACAAAATGATGTTTTGTTCTGGTTGGTGTGAAGCCGCTCAGGCAATCTCCTAATAGTGAACACAGATCTTGTCTCGGCCTCGTATAGTAGAGCATTGATAGGCAACATTTACCATCCACTGCACCTTCCCTGTTCTACAGTCAGCCCAGATAAATCCTCGATTTCTTAAATTCCTATCCTGCAAAATCAAATTCAAATCTGTTTTATACTTTTCAAGCATTTGATTTCCGGATCCCTTTCCCACCAATAAGGCACCAGGTTGTGAAAACCCCTATTGCGAATTGCGTTCCGTTCCTACTGGGGAATGGGGACACCTCCAAATCCCTGGGCTGCAATCCCAACAATTAGGTCAGGGATGGCGACCTCCCTCATTGGGGTACGTGGGGTTTGGGGGGGGTCACCTCATTAGCATCTCCGCCGTGGCTCTCTGGCCTCTGAGTCAGAAGGTTGTGGCTTCAAGCTGCCATTCTAGAGACTTGAGCCCAAAAAACCAGGCTGACACTGGCAGTGCAGCACTGAGGGAGTGCTGCGCTGTCAGAGGTGCTGTATTTCTGATGAGACTTTAAACCGAGGCCCCGTCTGCTTTCTCAGATGGATGTAAAAGATCCCGCGGCCACTATTTCGAAGAAGAGCAGGGGAGTTCTCCCCGGTGTCCTGGGGCAATATTTATCCCTCAATCAACATAACAAAAACAGATGATCTGGTCATTATCGCATTGCTGTTTGTGGGAGCTTGCTGTGCGCAAATTGGCTGCCACGTTTCCTACATTACAACAGCGACTACACATCAAAAAGTACTTCATTGGCTGTAAAGCGCTTTGGGATGTCCTGAGGTTGTGAAAGGCGCTATAGAAATGCAAGTCTTTCTTTTTCTTCCATTTAAATACAGGCGGTGGGAAGTTGTGTTGCTGCAGGTGCATCTCGGGCTCCCGTCTGCCGCAGGAGGTCAGAAAATCCGTCCTCTTCACCCAGGCCATCCTGCAGCATTCTTGAATGAGACTGCCGACTAGCTCAGGCTTGTGCCTCCATGAGGAATGAGTTAGGACGGCCCAAAGCCATTTCACAGCAAGCCAGTAGAGAGAGGCGATATTCTGCTATTATTGCTAACCCTGCATTTAGTTTTTCCAAAAGATTTTAACATGATTTGCATCAAAAGGTTTGAATGTTAATTTTCTGAATCCAAAGTCCTTTTCGAATCCTAATTGGATTCTAATTTGCCAAGAGTCCCCTCAATGATTGACCTCACACTTGAAAGCCCTTCCCTCCTATTGGTCACCTAATCACAGGAAGGGTATTATTACTTGAGAGGGAGCAACCAAGATAGATCCAGATGGCAGAGATCTACGCTTTAAGGAATGGTTAAGGAAGTTGCACTTGTTTCCTTTGGAAAAGAGCAGACTTTGAGATGACCTAATTGAAGTTTTCAAGATTAAGGAAGAAATGAAACCAGAATGGAGAGGTTTTACCTATCAGGAAAGATTGATCAGGCTGGGACTCTTTTCTCTGGAAAAGAGAAGGCTGAGGGGTGACCCGATAGAGATCTTTAAGATTATGAAGGATTCGAGTACAGGAGCAAGGATGTCTTGCTGCAGTTGTACAGGGCCTTGGTGAGACCACACCTTGAGTATTGTGTGCAGTTTTGGTCGCCTTATCTGAGGAAGGACGTTCTTGCCATGGAGAGAGTGCAGCGAAGATTCACCAGGCTGATACCTGGGATGGCAGGAATGACGTATGAGGAGAGATTGGGTCGATTGGGCTTGTACTCGCTGGAGTTTAGAAGAATGAGAGGGGATCTGATTGAAACTTATAAAATTCTAACAGGGCTAGACAGACTAGATGCAGGAAGGATGTTCCCGATGGTCGGGGAGTCCAGAACCAGGGGTCACAGTCTAAGGATAAGGGGTAAGCCATTTAGGACAGAGAAGAGGAGGAATTTCTTCACCCAGAGAGTGGTGAACCTGTGGAATTCTCTACCACACAGGGCAGTTGAGGCCAATTCATTAACTATATTAAAGAAGGAGTTGGATATATTTCTTGAGGGTAAAGGGATCAACGGATATGGGGAGAAAGCAGGGACAGGGTACTGAATTTAGATGATCAGCCATGATCTCATTGAATGGTGGAGCAGGCTCGAGGGGCCGAATGGCCTACTCCTGCTCCTATCTTCTATGTTTCTATGTTTCTATGAAGGGGTTTGATAGGGTAAATGTAGAGAAGATGTTTCCACTTGCAGGGGAGACCAGAACTAGGGGCCATAATTTTTTTTTCTATTCGTTTATGGGATGTGGGCATCGTTGGCAAGGCCAGCATTTATTGCCCATCCCTAATTGCCCCTTGAGAAGGTGGTGGTGAGCCGCCTTCTTGAATTGTTGCAGTCCGTGTGGTGAAGGTGCTCCCACAGTGCTGTTAGGTAGGGAGTTCCAGGATTTTGACCCAGCGACGATGAAGGAACGGCCGATATATTTCCAAGTCAGGATGGTGTGTGACTTGGAGGGGAACTTGGAGGTGGTGGTGTTCCCATGCGCCTGCTGCCCTTGTCCTTCTAGGTGGAAGAGGTCGCGGGTTTGGGAGGTGCTGCCGAAGAAGCCTTGGCGAGTTGCTGCAGTGTATCTTGTAGATAGTACACACTGCAGCCACGGTACACCGGTGGTGGAGGGAGTGAATGTTTAAGGTGGTGGATGGGGTTCCAATCAAGCGGGCTGCTTTGCCCTGGATGGTGTCGAGCTTCTTGAGTGTTGTTGGAGCTGCACTCATCCAGGCAAGTGGAGAGTATTCCATCACACTCCTTACTTGTGCCTTGTAGATGGTGGAAAGGCTTTGGGGAGTCAGGAGGTGAGACACTCGCCACAGAATACCTAGCCTCTGACCTGCTCTTGTTGCCACAGTATTTATGTGGCTGGTCCAGTTCAGTTTCTGGTCAATGGTGACCCCTGCTTCTCTTCAAATAGCACCATCAGACGTTGAACACCCGCCCAACCCTCACAAATAGGTCGACAGAGTCTTGGTTTATTGACATTTCTGACATTGTTGCATTCAACGAAGATTGATGTCAGAAAATTGTTCACTGCTCTGAAGGGCACAGGTTAGGAATGAGGAGTAAGGAAGTCAGAAAGGTGATAGAGTTGTGGAATAAATTACAAAGGAGTTTAGTAAGCAGCTGGCTGTGTTTTTGGAGAGAGTTGAATTTGAGGGAACATGGTATGAAAGCAGGTAGCTGGGGTTGCGATCAGTCGAGGAGGGAAAGGTTAATTGGGCCTGTAAGATTTGGATCACAGGTCACACACAGATTACTCAAAGGGTCTTAGGAGTTGTTCCCCTCCAAGTCACACACCATCCTGACTTGGAAATATATCGGCCGATCCTTCATTGTCGCTGGGTCAAAATCCTGGAACTCCCTCCCTAACAGCACTGTGGGAGCACCTTCACCACACGGACTGCAGCGGTTCAGGAAGGCGGCTCACCACCACCTTCTCAAGGGCAGCTAAGGAGGGGCAATAAATGCTGGCATTGCCAGCGATGCCCATATCCCATAAACAAATTTAAAAAAAGGCATTTTATTAAAGAGCGGCTGTTTAAGTTAAGTACAGCATGCAATCAAGATAGACATACGACTGTGACAAGCAACTGGTATTGGTCCCAATCGGACAGATGGCTGGCGTGCGCGAACAGCTCTTCCCTTCCCTTCACCGTCTGTGTTAAAGACTCTTTAGATATCTCTTTTATTTTATTTTTAGGGGTGGGCCTAGGGTAGATTATGGACAGGTCTATCTAACCTGTAAAGGCTCTTCCTAAACCAAGGTGCCCAATGGTATGTCGAGTTCTTTGTCTCAACTTTTGGACGAAAACCCTCCCCTTTACATGTCTTTCCTGTTTATACTTTCAAATGATTTCTTACTGTCTCTCCCGTGCTTATCCTCCCAAGTCAGACAGGCCATTATTGGCCTTCAGATGTTTGTAGCTGCTTGTTATGTTATTTATGTTCATGCTGTTCATCAGCCTATTGTACTATGGAATGAATCATTAAATTCCCAATGATATCTTCTATTCTATGTCCTTATACTTAATTAACTTATGCATTTCAAAGCAGCTTTGTTAAACAAAGTCAAAATCCTAACTTAGCATTATAATATGGTTATTAGCAATAATGGAAGAAACATAGGCATTGGGCCTTGGTTGGCCAAATCAAAGATAGAATCAACAGCCTTTCTAGAGAACAGTAGACAGCGAGTCTGGAAACAAGGTCACCGCCACAGTGCAGAATGTTAGAACATCCGCAGGGAACCAAGAACATCAGCAAATTCTAAGCGTCTCGCCAGTTATTCTAACACCAGTCTGAAGAGACGTTTTGTCTCAAGTTATTGCTTCCAATTTCTTACAGCCATCAACTTGGATTCTCCTCACACTGTGCAGCCCCTTATTTCAATCACCAGGTGCCTCGCCACAAGGACAGGGGGGTGGGGAGGACCTTATACACTGTCCTTCCTGCGCTGCTCCTACGCGCTTCTCAACGGACAACTTGGAGCAGCGTAGGCCGAGGTCTAGGAGTAGGCAGTTCATCCACAGTCTTGGCTGGAAATGATACATGGCCCGGGGAGATGAAAGTGCAGAAAAAGACAGACCAGCTAATTAAAGATTTTCAGCTCCTTTCTGCATTCTGCCATCTCCACACGAGAATAAATCTTTGCTGAGTGGTGAACCAGTCTCCAACCTCAAACCATTTGCCATCTCTCCTGTTAACTGCATCACTTTCACAAAATATTTCTTGTCAACTGAACATTTTTTCCAAGGAACACTTTTTATCTTGTTAACAGCTTTAGTCGGACTTTCTGCCTAAAATGCAACACAGCATGCGAGAGAATCACATCACATCAACTAACTGCGAGCTCACAGGATTTCTGAAGGGATTTACAGTCGGTGCAGTCCCACGGGCACAAGCAGCTTATCATAGAATGGTTACAGTACAGAAGGAGGCCATTCGGCCCATCGAGCCGATGCTGGCTCTCTGCTAGAGCCCTTCAGCTAGTCCCACTCCCCCACCCTTTCCCTGTATCCCTGCAAAAAATTTTCCTTCAGATACTTATCCAATTCCCTTTTGAAAGCCATGATTGAGTCTGCCTCCACCACCCTATCAGACAGTGCATTCCACATCTTAACCACTCGCTGTGCAAAAAAGTTTTTTCTTATGTCGCCTTTGGTTCTTTTGCCAATCACCTTAAATCTGTGTCCTCTGGTTCTCGACCCTTCTGAATATGGGAATAGTTTCTCCCTACCTACTCTGTCCAGGACCCCTCATGATTTTGAACACCTCGATCAAATCTCCTCTCAACCTCAAACCCAAGTGTGAGAAAGAATGATTTGCATTTGCACAGCACCCTATCACATCTCTCAGATACGTGTCCAAGTGCTGCACAAGTGAGGAACAACTTTAAAGTGCAGTGACTGTTGTCACATAGCCAAGCGCAGCAGCCATTGTATGCACAGAAAGATCCCACAAACAGCAATGAGTTGAATGACCAGGTTAGTCTGGTTGGGGGAGGAATGTTGACCAACGTGCCAGGAGAGCTTCATATCCTTCTTGTGAACAGTGCCATGGGATCTTTAACACTGGCGCTTTTCTTTATTATATCATGGCCATGGTATAATGCTATAGACAGCATCCTGTTCAATAGGGGAGTCCCACAGACGGGTCTGGTCTGGGCTGGCCTAGTCCAGTATGGTCCTGTCCAGTTTCCGGTCCAGTCTGGTCCGCACACGAATATTCTGCAGCCGGGCTAAATAGGCAATGATCAGAATCAGGGTCCTTCAAAAAGCCGGGGATGGGAAGGGCATCTCCTGGGGCTCTTGTGCCAGTCTGGAGATGAAAGCTAGGATCATCCTGTTCTGTTTGGCTCAGTGCCTCACTGTGTAGGGCATATGCTAACAGATTCTAAATATCAGAGTGTCTGAGCATCAAAATATTAGCGTGGTTCAGTGGTAGCACTCACCTCTGAGTCAGATGGATGTAGGTTCAAGTTCCACAATGTGTATAATCTAGGCTAACACTTCAGCACAGAACTGGGGACAGCTATTCTCGTACAATGTTGTCTTTCAGATCAAACATTAAACTGAGGCCTTATCTGCCTGTTCTGGTGACACATTTTCTTCCCATGATACTAATTGAAGAAAAGCAGGGAGTTCTCCCGACAACAACAACTTGCATCACAGGAGTGTTAACAAACAAAGATTGACACTGCGCCAAAGAAGGTGACATTTAGCACAGGGGGCCACAGAGGTAGGTTTTAAGGAAGGCCTTGAAAGAGGAGCGCGAGGTAGAGAGGTTTAGGAAGGGAATTCCAGAGCTTAGGGCCTTGGCAGCTGAAGGCACGGCCACCAATGGTGGAGCGATTATAATCAGGGGATGCACAAGAGGCCTGAATTGGAGAAGTGCAGATATCTCGGAGGGGGTTGTGGGGCTTGAGAAGGTTACAGAGATAGGGAGGGGCGAGGAGGGATTTGAAAACAAGGATGAGAATTTTAAAATCGAGGTGTTGCCGGACCGGGAGCCAATGTAGGTCAGCAAGCACAGGGGGTGATGGGTGAACGGGACTGGGTGAGAGTTAGGACACGGGGCAGTGAGCACAGGGGGTGATGGGTGAACGGGACTGGGTGTGAGTTAGGACATGGGGCAGTGAGCACAGGGGGTGATGGGTGAACGGGACTGGGTGAGAGTTAGGACACGGGGCAGTGAGCACAGGGGGTGATGGGTGAACGGGACTTGGTGCGAGTTAGGACACGGGGCAGTGAGCACAGGGGGTGATGGGTGAACGGGACTGGGTGTGAGTTAGGACACGGGTCGGTGAGCACAGGGGGTGATGGGTGAACGGGACTTGGTGCGAGTTAGGACACGGGGCAGTGAGCACATGGGGTGATGGGTGAACGGGACTTGGTGCGAGTTAGGACACGGGGTGATGGGTGAACGGGACTCGGTGCGAGTTAGGACACGAGGTGATGGGTGAACGGGACTCGGTGCGAGTTAGGACACGGGGCGGCAGAGTTTTGGATGAGCTGAAGTTTACGGAGGGTAGAAGGTGGGAGGCCGGCCAGGAGTGCGTTGGAATAGTCGAGTGTGGAGGTAACAAAGGCAGGGATGATGGCCTGGTTGATAATCCTCCCTCAACCAGTACAATCAGGTATCTGGACACTCGGTCCTGCTGCACTTCCGGAAAAATGACTGACAACATAATAATTGGCTCCAGATTGGAGCTGAGGTTCTACATTATTCTAACCACCATCCATGCAGTCACCAATCCCTCTGTTGTTCACTGATATTATTATTCCAGGTTTATTCGTTTGTTTCCTTCACCTTGTGTATTTTGTGCTTTTTTAATATCTTGTATTTTCTGGCTCTCTTACCTTATTTAGTTTCTATCTCAATATCAATAGATCAGAAGAATATTGTCAAAGCCCGGAGACTCGATGCTCTTGCATTTGTCAGCTGTGGCTCACTGGGTAACACTCTCACCTCTGAGTCAGAAGGTTGTGGGTTCACTGTCGGAGGGGCAGTACTGAGGGAGTGCCGCACTGTCGGAGGGGCAGTACTGAGGGAGCGCCGCACTGTCGGAGGGGCAGTACTGAGGGAGTGCCGCACTGTCGGAGGGGCAGTACTGAGGGAGCGCCGCACTGTCGGAGGGGCAGTACTGAGGGAGCGCCGCACTGTCGGAGGGGCAGTACTGAGGGAGTGCTGCACTGTCGGAGGGGCAGTACTGAGGGAGCGCCGCACTGTCGGAGGGGCAGTACTGAGGGAGCGCCGCACTGTCGGAGGGGCAGTACTGAGGGAGCGCCGCACTGTCGGAGGGGCAGTACTGAGGGAGCGCCGCACTGTCGGAGGGGCAGTACTGAGGGAGCGCCGCACTGTCGGAGGGGCAGTACTGAGGGAGTGCCGCACTGTCGGAGGGGCAGTACTGAGGGAGCGCCGCACTGTCGGAGGGGCAGTACTGAGGGAGCGCCGCACTGTCGGAGGGGCAGTACTGAGGGAGCGCCGCACTGTCGGAGGGGCAGTACTGAGGGAGCGCTGCACTGTCGGAGGGGCAGTACTGAGGGAGCGCCGCACTGTCGGAGGGGCAGTACTGAGGGAGCGCCGCACTGTCGGAGGGGCAGTACTGAGGGAGCGCTGCACTGTCGGAGGGGCAGTACTGAGGGAGCGCCGCACTGTCGGAGGGGCAGTACTGAGGGAGCGCCACACTGTCGGAGGGGCAGTACTGAGGGAGCGCCGCACTGTCGGAGGGGCAGTACTGAGGGAGCGCTGCACTGTCGGAGGGGCAGTACTGAGGGAGCGCCGCACTGTCGGAGGGGCAGTACTGAGGGAGCGCCACACTGTCGGAGGGGCAGTACTGAGGGAGCGCCGCACTGTCGGAGGGGCAGTACTGAGGGAGCGCTGCACTGTCGGAGGGGCAGTACTGAGGGAGTGCCGCACTGTCGGAGGGGCAGTACTGAGGGAGCGCCGCACTGTCGGAGGGGCAGTACTGAGGGAGCGCCGCACTGTCGGAGGGGCAGTACTGAGGGAGCGCTGCACTGTCGGAGGGGCAGTACTGAGGGAGCGCCGCACTGTCGGAGGGGCAGTACTGAGGGAGCGCCGCACTGTCGGAGGGGCAGTACTGAGGGAGCGCTGCACTGTCGGAGGGGCAGTACTGAGGGAGCGCCGCACTGTCGGAGGGGCAGTACTGAGGGAGCGCCACACTGTCGGAGGGGCAGTACTGAGGGAGCGCCGCACTGTCGGAGGGGCAGTACTGAGGGAGCGCTGCACTGTCGGAGGGGCAGTACTGAGGGAGCGCCGCACTGTCGGAGGGGCAGTACTGAGGGAGCGCCACACTGTCGGAGGGGCAGTACTGAGGGAGCGCCGCACTGTCGGAGGGGCAGTACTGAGGGAGCGCTGCACTGTCGGAGGGGCAGTACTGAGGGAGCGCCACACTGTCGGAGGGGCAGTACTGAGGGAGCGCCGCACTGTCGGAGGGGCAGGACTGAGGGAGTGCCGCACTGTCGGAGGGGCAGTACTGAGGGAGCGCCGCACTGTCGGAGGGGCAGTACTGAGGGAGTGCCGCACTGTCGGAGGGGCAGTACTGAGGGAGCGCCGCACTGTCGGAGGGGCAGTACTGAGGGAGCGCCGCACTGTCGGAGGGGCAGTACTGAGGGAGTGCTGCACTGTCGGAGGGGCAGTACTGAGGGAGCGCCGCACTGTCGGAGGGGCAGTACTGAGGGAGCGCCGCACTGTCGGAGGGGCAGTACTGAGGGAGCGCCGCACTGTCGGAGGGGCAGTACTGAGGGAGCGCCGCACTGTCGGAGGGGCAGTACTGAGGGAGCGCCGCACTGTCGGAGGGGCAGTACTGAGGGAGTGCCGCACTGTCGGAGGGGCAGTACTGAGGGAGCGCCGCACTGTCGGAGGGGCAGTACTGAGGGAGCGCCGCACTGTCGGAGGGGCAGTACTGAGGGAGCGCCGCACTGTCGGAGGGGCAGTACTGAGGGAGCGCTGCACTGTCGGAGGGGCAGTACTGAGGGAGCGCCGCACTGTCGGAGGGGCAGTACTGAGGGAGCGCCGCACTGTCGGAGGGGCAGTACTGAGGGAGCGCTGCACTGTCGGAGGGGCAGTACTGAGGGAGCGCCGCACTGTCGGAGGGGCAGTACTGAGGGAGCGCCACACTGTCGGAGGGGCAGTACTGAGGGAGCGCCGCACTGTCGGAGGGGCAGTACTGAGGGAGCGCTGCACTGTCGGAGGGGCAGTACTGAGGGAGCGCCGCACTGTCGGAGGGGCAGTACTGAGGGAGCGCCACACTGTCGGAGGGGCAGTACTGAGGGAGCGCCGCACTGTCGGAGGGGCAGTACTGAGGGAGCGCTGCACTGTCGGAGGGGCAGTACTGAGGGAGTGCCGCACTGTCGGAGGGGCAGTACTGAGGGAGCGCCGCACTGTCGGAGGGGCAGTACTGAGGGAGCGCCGCACTGTCGGAGGGGCAGTACTGAGGGAGCGCTGCACTGTCGGAGGGGCAGTACTGAGGGAGCGCCGCACTGTCGGAGGGGCAGTACTGAGGGAGCGCCGCACTGTCGGAGGGGCAGTACTGAGGGAGCGCTGCACTGTCGGAGGGGCAGTACTGAGGGAGCGCCGCACTGTCGGAGGGGCAGTACTGAGGGAGCGCCACACTGTCGGAGGGGCAGTACTGAGGGAGCGCCGCACTGTCGGAGGGGCAGTACTGAGGGAGCGCTGCACTGTCGGAGGGGCAGTACTGAGGGAGCGCCGCACTGTCGGAGGGGCAGTACTGAGGGAGCGCCACACTGTCGGAGGGGCAGTACTGAGGGAGCGCCGCACTGTCGGAGGGGCAGTACTGAGGGAGCGCTGCACTGTCGGAGGGGCAGTACTGAGGGAGCGCCACACTGTCGGAGGGGCAGTACTGAGGGAGCGCCGCACTGTCGGAGGGGCAGGACTGAGGGAGCGCCGCACTGTCGGAGGGGCAGTACTGAGGGAGTGCTGCACTGTCGGAGGGGCAGCACTGAGGGAGCGCCGCACTGTCAGAGGGGCAGTACTGAGGGAGCGCCGCACTGTCGGAGGGGCAGTACTGAGGGAGCGCCGCACTGTCGGAGGGGCAGTACTGAGGGAGCGCCGCACTGTCGGAGGGGCAGTACTGAGGGAGCGCCGCACTGTCGGAGGGGCAGTACTGAGGGAGCGCCACACTGTCGGAGGGGCAGTACTGAGGGAGCGCCGCACTGTCGGAGGGGCAGTACTGAGGGAGCGCCACACTGTCGGAGGGGCAGTACTGAGGGAGCGCCGCACTGTCGGAGGGGCAGGACTGAGGGAGCGCCGCACTGTCGGAGGGGCAGTACTGAGGGAGCGCCACACTGTCGGAGGGGCAGTACTGAGGGAGCGCCGCACTGTCGGAGGGGCAGTACTGAGGGAGCGCCGCACTGTCGGAGGGGCAGTACTGAGGGAGCGCCGCACTGTCGGAGGGGCAGTACTGAGGGAGCGCCGCACTGTCGGAGGGGCAGTACTGAGGGAGTGCTGCACTGTCGGAGGGGCAGCACTGAGGGAGCGCCGCACTGTCGGAGGGGCAGTACTGAGGGAGCGCCGCACTGTCGGAGGGGCAGTACTGAGGGAGCGCCGCACTGTCGGAGGGGCAGTACTGAGGGAGTGCTGCACTGTCGGAGGGGCAGCACTGAGGGAGCGCCGCACTGTCGGAGGGGCAGTACTGAGGGAGCGCCGCACTGTCGGAGGGGCAGTACTGAGGGAGTGCTGCACTGTCGGAGGGGCAGTACTGAGGGAGCGCCGCACTGTCGGAGGGGCAGTACTGAGGGAGTGCCGCACTGTCGGAGGGGCAGTACTGAGGGAGTGCTGCACTGTCGGAGGGGCAGTACTGAGGGAGCGCCGCACTGTCGGAGGGGCAGTACTGAGGGAGCGCCGCACTGTCGGAGGGGCAGTACTGAGGGAGTGCCGCACTGTCGAAGGGGCAGTACGGAGGGAGCGCTGCACTGTCGGAGGGGCAGTACTGAGGGAGTGCCGCACTGTCGAAGGGGCAGTACGGAGGGAGCGCTGCACTGTCGGAGGGGCAGTACTGAGGGAGTGCCGCACTGTCGAAGGGGCAGTACTGAGGGAGCGCCGCACTGTCGAAGGGGCAGTACGGAGGGAGCGCTGCACTGTCGGAGGGGCAGTACTGAGGGAGTGCCGCACTGTCGGAGGGGCAGTACTGAGGGAGTGCCGCACTGTCGAAGGGGCAGTACTGAGGGAGCGCCGCACTGTCGGAGGGGCAGTACTGAGGGAGCGCCGCACTGTCGGAGGGGCAGTACTGAGGGAGCGCTGCACTGTCGGAGGGGCAGTACTGAGGGAGTGCCGCACTGTCGAAGGGGCAGTACGGAGGGAGCGCTGCACTGTCGGAGGGGCAGTACTGAGGGAGTGCCGCACTGTCGAAGGGGCAGTACTGAGGGAGCGCCGCACTGTCGAAGGGGCAGTACGGAGGGAGCGCTGCACTGTCGGAGGGGCAGTACTGAGGGAGTGCCGCACTGTCGGAGGGGCAGTACTGAGGGAGTGCCGCACTGTCGAAGGGGCAGTACTGAGGGAGCGCCGCACTGTCGGAGGGGCAGTACTGAGGGAGCGCCGCACTGTCGGAGGGGCAGTACTGAGGGAGCGCCACACTGTCGGAGGGGCAGTACTGAGGGAGCGCCGCACTGTCGGAGGGGCAGGACTGAGGGAGCGCCGCACTGTCGGAGGGGCAGTACTGAGGGAGCGCCGCACTGTCGGAGGGGCAGTACTGAGGGAGTGCTGCACTGTCGGAGGGGCAGCACTGAGGGAGCGCCGCACTGTCAGAGGGGCAGTACTGAGGGAGCGCCGCACTGTCGGAGGGGCAGTACTGAGGGAGCGCCACACTGTCGGAGGGGCAGTACTGAGGGAGCGCCGCACTGTCGGAGGGGCAGTACTGAGGGAGCGCCGCACTGTCGGAGGGGCAGTACTGAGGGAGCGCCACACTGTCGGAGGGGCAGTACTGAGGGAGCGCCGCACTGTCGGAGGGGCAGTACTGAGGGAGCGCCACACTGTCGGAGGGGCAGTACTGAGGGAGCGCCGCACTGTCGGAGGGGCAGGACTGAGGGAGCGCCGCACTGTCGGAGGGGCAGTACTGAGGGAGCGCCACACTGTCGGAGGGGCAGTACTGAGGGAGCGCCGCACTGTCGGAGGGGCAGTACTGAGGGAGCGCCGCACTGTCGGAGGGGCAGTACTGAGGGAGCGCCGCACTGTCGGAGGGGCAGTACTGAGGGAGCGCCGCACTGTCGGAGGGGCAGTACTGAGGGAGTGCTGCACTGTCGGAGGGGCAGCACTGAGGGAGCGCCGCACTGTCGGAGGGGCAGTACTGAGGGAGCGCCGCACTGTCGGAGGGGCAGTACTGAGGGAGCGCCGCACTGTCGGAGGGGCAGTACTGAGGGAGTGCTGCACTGTCGGAGGGGCAGCACTGAGGGAGCGCCGCACTGTCGGAGGGGCAGTACTGAGGGAGCGCCGCACTGTCGGAGGGGCAGTACTGAGGGAGTGCTGCACTGTCGGAGGGGCAGTACTGAGGGAGCGCCGCACTGTCGGAGGGGCAGTACTGAGGGAGTGCCGCACTGTCGGAGGGGCAGTACTGAGGGAGTGCTGCACTGTCGGAGGGGCAGTACTGAGGGAGCGCCGCACTGTCGGAGGGGCAGTACTGAGGGAGCGCCGCACTGTCGGAGGGGCAGTACTGAGGGAGTGCCGCACTGTCGAAGGGGCAGTACGGAGGGAGCGCTGCACTGTCGGAGGGGCAGTACTGAGGGAGTGCCGCACTGTCGAAGGGGCAGTACGGAGGGAGCGCTGCACTGTCGGAGGGGCAGTACTGAGGGAGTGCCGCACTGTCGAAGGGGCAGTACTGAGGGAGCGCCGCACTGTCGAAGGGGCAGTACGGAGGGAGCGCTGCACTGTCGGAGGGGCAGTACTGAGGGAGTGCCGCACTGTCGGAGGGGCAGTACTGAGGGAGTGCCGCACTGTCGAAGGGGCAGTACTGAGGGAGCGCCGCACTGTCGGAGGGGCAGTACTGAGGGAGCGCCGCACTGTCGGAGGGGCAGTACTGAGGGAGCGCTGCACTGTCGGAGGGGCAGTACTGAGGGAGTGCCGCACTGTCGAAGGGGCAGTACGGAGGGAGCGCTGCACTGTCGGAGGGGCAGTACTGAGGGAGTGCCGCACTGTCGAAGGGGCAGTACTGAGGGAGCGCCGCACTGTCGAAGGGGCAGTACGGAGGGAGCGCTGCACTGTCGGAGGGGCAGTACTGAGGGAGTGCCGCACTGTCGGAGGGGCAGTACTGAGGGAGTGCCGCACTGTCGAAGGGGCAGTACTGAGGGAGCGCCGCACTGTCGGAGGGGCAGTACTGAGGGAGCGCCGCACTGTCGGAGGGGCAGTACTGAGGGAGCGCTGCACTGTCGGAGGGGCAGTACTGAGGGAGTGCCGCACTGTCGGAGGGGCAGTACTGAGGGAGTGCCGCACTGTCGGAGGGGCAGTACTGAGGGAGCGCCGCACTGTTGGAGGGGCAGTACTGAGGGAGCGCCGCACTGTCGGAGGGGCAGTACTGAGGGAGTGCCGCACTGTCGGAGGGGCAGTACTGAGGGAGCGCTGCACTGTCGGAGGGGCAGTACTGAGGGAGCGCCGCACTGTCGGAGGGGCAGTACTGAGGGAGTGCCGCACTGTCGGAGGGGCAGTACTGAGGGAGTGCCGCACTGTCGGAGGGGCAGTACTGAGGGAGCGCCGCACTGTCAGAGAGGCAGTACTGAAGGAGTGCCGCACTGTCGGAGGGGCAGTACTGAGGGAGTGCCGCACTGTCGGAGGGGCAGTACTGATGGAGTGCCGCACTGTCGGAGGGGCAGTACTGAGGGAGTGCCGCACTGTCGGAGGGGCAGTACTGAGGGAGCACCGCACTGTCGGAGAGGCAGTACTGAGGGAGTGCCGCACTGTCGGAGGGGCAGTACTGAGGGAGCGCCGCACTGTCGGAGGGGCAGTACTGAGGGAGCGCCGCACTGCCTGAGGGGCAGTACTGATGGAGTGCCGCACTGTCGGAGGTGCAGTACTGAGGGAGCGCCGCACTGTCGGAGGGGCAGTACTGAGGGAGCGCCGCACTGTCTGAGGGGCAGTACTGAGGGAGTGCCGCACTGTCGGAGGGGCAGTACTGAGGGAGCGCATCACTGTCGGAGGGGCAGTACTGAGGGAGTGCTGCATTGTCGGAGGGGCAGTACTGAGGGAGCGCCGCACTGTCGGAGGGGCAGTACTGAGGGAGCGCCGCACTGTCGGAGGGGCAGTACTGAGGGAGCGCCTCACTGTCGGAGGGGCAGTACTGAGGGAGTGCTGCACTGTCGGAGGGGCAGTACTGAGGGAGCGCTGCACTGTCGGAGGGGCAGTACTGAGGGAGTGCCGCACTGTCGGAGGGGCAGTACTGAGGGAGTGCCGCACTGTCGGAGGGGCAGTACTGAGGGAGCATCGCACTGTCGGAGGGGCAGTACTGAGGGAGTGCCGCACTGTCGGAGGGGCAGGACTGAGGGAGTGCCGCACTGTCGGAGGTGCAGTACTGAGGGAGCGCCGCACTGTCGGAGGGGCAGTACTGAGGGAGCGCCGCACTGTCTGAGGGGCAGTACTGAGGGAGTGCCGCACTGTCGGAGGTGCAGTACTGAGGGAGTGCCGCACTGTCGGAGGGGCCGTACTGAGGGAGCGCCGCACTGTCTGAGGGGCAGTACTGAGGGAGTGCCGCACTGTCGGAGGGGCAGTACTGAGGGAGCGCCTCACTGTCGGAGGGGCAGTACTGAGGGAGTGCTGCACTGTCGGAGGGGCAGTACTGAGGGAGCGCCGCACTGTCGGAGGGGCAGTACTGAGGGAGCGCCGCACTGTCGGAGGGGCAGTACTGAGGGAGCGCCGCACTGTCGGAGGGGCAGTACTGAGGGAGCACCTCACTGTCGGAGGGGCAGTACTGAGGGAGTGCTGCACTGTCGGAGGGGCATTACTGAGGGAGCGCCGCACTGTCGGAGGGGCAGTACTGAGGGAGCGCCGCACTCTCTGAGGGGCAGTACTGAGGGAGTGCTGCACTGTCGGAGTGGCAGTACTGAGGGAGCGCCACACTGTCGGAGGGGCAGTACTGAGGGAGTGCTGCACTGTCGGAGGGGCAGTACTGAGGGAGCGCCGCACTGTCGGAGGGGCAGTACTGAGGGAGCACCGCACTGTCGGAGGGGCAGTACTGAGGGAGTGCCTCACTGTCGGAGGGGCAGTACTGAGGGAGAACTGCACTGTCGGAGGGGCAGTTTTGAGGGAGCGCCGCACTGTCGGAGGGGCAGTACTGAGGGAGCGCCGCACTGTCGGAGGGGCAGTACTGAGGGAGCGCCGCACTGTCGGAGGGGCAGTACTGAGGGAGCGCTGCACTGTCGGAAGGCAGTACTGAGGGAGCGCCTGACTGTCGGAGAGGCAGTACTGAGGGAGCACCGCACTGTCGGAGGGGCAGTACTGAGGGAGCGCCGCACTGTCGGAGGGGCAGTACTGAGGGAGTGCTGCACTGTCGGAGGGGCAGTACTGAGGGAGCGCCGCACTGTCGGAGGGGCAGTACTGAGGGAGCGCCTCACTGTCGGAGGGGCAGTACTGAGGGAGCACCGCACTGTCGGTGGGGCAGTGCTGAGGGAGCGCCACACTGTCGGAGGGGCAGTACTGAGGGAGTGCTGCACTGTCGGAGGTGCAGTACTGAGGGAGCGCCTCACTGTCGGAGGGGCAGTACTGAGGGAGCGCCGCACTGTCGGAGGGGCAGTACTGAGGGAGCGCCGCACTGTCGGAGGGGCAGTACTGAGGGAGTGCCGCACTGTCGGAGGGGCAGTACTGAGGGAGCACCGCACTATCGGAGGGGCAGTTCTGAGGGAGTGCCGCACTGTCGGAGGGGCAGTACGGAGGGAGTGCCGCACTGTCGGTGGGGCAGTACTGAGGGAGCGCCGCACTGTCGGAGGGGCAGTAGTGAGGGAGAGCTGCACTGTCGGAGGGGCAGTACTGAGGGAGCGCTGCACTGTTGGAGGGGCAGTACTGAGGGAGTGCCGCACTGTCGGAGCGGCAGTACTGAGGGAGTGCCGCACTGTCGGAGGGGCAGTACTGAGGGAGCGCCGCACTGTCGGAGGGGCAGTACTGAGGGAGTGCCGCACTGTCGGAGGGGCAGTACTGAGGGACTGCCGCACCGTCGGAGGGGCAGTACTGAGGGAGCTCCGCACTGTCGGAGGGGCAGTACTGAGGGAGCGCCGTACTGTCTGAGGGGCAGGACTGAGGGAGTGCCGCACTGTCGGAGGTGCAGTACTGAGGGAGCGCCGCACTGTCGGAGGGGCAGTACTGAGGGAGCGCCGCACTGTCTGAGGGGCAGTACTGAGGGAGTGCTGCACTGTCGGAGGGGCAGTACTGAGGGAGCGCCTCACTGTCGGAGGGGCAGTACTGAGAGAGTGCTGCACTGTTGGAGGGGCAGTACTGAGGGAGCGCCGCACTGTCGGAGGGGCAGTACTGAGGGAGCGCCGCACTGTCGGAGGGGCAGTACTGAGGGAGCACCGCACTGTCGGAGGGGCAGTACTGAGGGAGCGCCTCACTGTCGGAGGGGCAGTACTGAGGGAGTGCTGCACTGTCGGAGGGGCATTACTGAGGGAGCGCCGCACTGTCGGAGGGGCAGTCCTGAGGGAGCGCCGCACTCTCTGAGTGGCAGTACTGAGGGAGTGCCGCACTGTCGGAGGGGCAGTACTGAGGGAGCGCCTCACTGTCGGAGGGGTAGTACTGAGGGAGTGCTGCACTGTCGGACGGGCAGTACTGAGGGAGCGCCGCACTGTCGGAGGGGCAGTACTGAGGGAGCGCCGCACTGTCGGAGGGGCAGTACTGAGGGAGTTCCTCACTGTCGGAGGGGCAGTACTGAGGGAGTGCCGCACTGTCGGAGGGGCAGTACTGAGGGAGTGCCGCACTGTCGGAGGGGCAGTACTTAGGGAGCGCTGCACTTTCGGAGGGGCAGTACTGAGGGAGCACCTCACTGTCGGAGGGGCAGTACTGAGGGAGCACCGCACTGTCGGAGGGGCAGTACTGAGGGAGTGCTGCACTGTCGGAGGGGCAGTACTGAGGGAGTGCTGCACTGTCGGAGGGGCAGTACTAAGGGAGCGCTGCACTGTCGGAGGGGCAGTACTGAGGGAGCACCTCACTGTCGGAGGGGCAGTACTGAGGGAGCACCGCACTGTCGGAGGGGCAGTACTGAGGGAGTGCCGCACTGTCGGAGGGTCAGTGCTGAGGGAGTGCTGCACTGTCGGAGGGGCAGTACTGAGGGAGCGCCGCACTGTCATAGGGGCAGTACTGAGGGAGCGCCTCACTGTCGGAGGGGCAGTACTGAGGGAGCACCGCACTGTCGGAGGGGCAGTGCTGAGGGAACGCCGCACTGTCGGAGGGGCAGTACTGAGGGAGAGCCGCACTGTCGGAGGGGCAGTACTGAGGGAGCACCGCACTGTCGGAGGGGCAGTACTGAGGGAGCGCCGCACTGTCGGAGGGGCAGTACTGAGGGAGCGCCTCACTGTCGGAGGGGCAGTACTGAGGGAGCGCCGCACTGTCGGAGGGGCAGTACTGAGGGAACGCCGCACTGTCGGAGGGGCAGTACTGAGGGAGTGCTGCACTGTCGGAGGGGCAGTACTGAGGGAGCGCCGCACTGTCGGAGGGGCGGTACTGAGGGAGCGCCTCACTGTCGGAGGGGCAGTACTGAGGGAGCACCGCACTGTCGGAGGGGCAGGGCTGAGGGAGCGCCACACTGTCGGAGGGGCAGTACTGAGGGAGTGCTGCACTGTCGGTGGTGCAGTACTGAGGGAGCGCCTCACTGTCGGAGGGGCAGTACTGAGGGAGCGCCGCACTGTCGGAGGGGCAGTACTGAGGGAGCGCTGCACTGTCGGAGGGGCAGTACTGAGGGAGTGCTGCACTGTCGGAGGGGCAGTACTGAGAGAGCGCCGCACTGTCGGAGGGGCAGTACTGAGGGAGCGCTGCACTGTCGGAGGGGCAGTACTGAGGGAGCACCTCACTGTCGGAGGGGCAGTACTGAGGGAGCACCGCACTGTCGGAGGGGCAGTACTGAGGGAGTGCCGCACTGTCGGAGGGTCAGTGCTGAGGGAGCGCTGCACTGTCGGAGGGGCAGTACTGAGGGAGCGCCACACTGTCGTAGGGGCAGTACTGAGGGAGCGCCTCACTGTCGGAGGGGCGGTACTGAGGGAGCACCGCACTTTCGGAGGGGCAGTACTGAGGGAGCGCCGCACTGTCGGAGGGGCAGTACTGAGGGAGTGCCGCACTGTCGGAGGGGCAGTACTGAGGGAGCACCGCACTGTCGGAGGGGCAGTACTGAGGGAGCGCCTCACTGTCGGAGGGGCAGTACTGAGGGAGCACCGCACTGTCGGAGGGGCAGTACTGAGGGAGCGCCGCACTGTCGGAGGGGCAGTACTGAGGGAGTGCCGCACTGTCGGAGGGGCAGTACTGAGGGAGCACCGCACTGTCGGAGGGGCAGTACTGAGGGAGCGCCGCACTGTCGGTGGTGCAGCACTGAGGGAGCGCCTCACTGTCGGAGGGGCAGTACTGAGGGAACGCCTCACTGTCGGAGGGGCAGTACTGAGGGAGTGCCGCACTGTCGGAGGGGCAGTACTGAGGGAGCGCCGCACTGTCGGAGGGGCAGTTCTGAGGGAGCGCCGCACTGTCGGAGGGGCAGTACTGTGGGAGCGCCGCACTGTCGGAGGGACAGTACTGAGGGAGCGCCGCACTGTCGGAGGGGCAGTACTGAGGGAGCGCCTCACTGTCGGAGGGGCAGTACTGAGGGAGCGCTGCACTGTCCGAGGGGCAGTACTGAGGGAGCGCCGCACTGTCAGAGAGGCAGTACTGAGGGAGCGCTGCACTGTCCGAGGGGCAGTACTGTGGGAGCGCCGCACTGTCGGAGGGGCAGTACTGAGGGAGTGCTGCACTGTCGGAGGGGCAGTACTGAGGGAGTGCTGCACTGTCGGAGGGGCAGTACTGAGGGAGCGCTGCACTGTCCGAGGGGCAGTACTGAGGGAGCGCCGCACTGTCAGAGGGGCAGTACTGAGGGAGCGCTGCACTGTCCGAGGGGCAGTACTGAGGGAGCGCCGCACTGTCGGAGGGGCTGTACTGAGGGAGCGCCGCACTGTCAGAGGGGCAGTACTGAGGGAGTTCCGCGCTGTCGGACGGGCAGTACTGAGGGAGCGCCGCACCATCGGAGGGGCAGTACTGAAGGAGCGCTGCACTGTCGGAGGGGCAGTACTGAGGGAGCGTCGCACTGTCGGAGGGGCAGTGCTGAGGGAGCGCTGCACTGTTGGAGGGTCAGTACTGAAGAAGTGCTGCACTGTCAGAGTGGCAGTACTGAGGGAGTGCTGCGCTGTCGGAGGGGCAGTACTGAGGGAGTGCTGCACTGTCGGAGGGGCAGTACTGAGGGAGTGCTGCACTGTCGGAGGGGCAGTACTGAGGGAGTGCTGCACTGTTGGAGGGGCAGTACTGAGGGAGTGCTGCACTGTCGGAGGGGCAGTACTGAGGGAGTGCTGCACTGTCGGAGGAGCAGTACTGAGGGAGCGCCGCACTGTCGGAGGGGCTGTACTGAGGGAGCGCCGCACTGTCAGAGGGGCAGTACTGAGGGAGTTCCGCACTGTCGGACGGGCAGTACTGAGGGAGCGCCGCACCGTCGGAGGGGCAGTACTGAAGGAGCGCTGCACTGTCGGAGGGGCAGTACTGAGGGAGCGTCGCACTGTCAGAGGGGCAGTACTGAGGGAGCGCTGCACTGTTGGAGGGTCAGTACTGAGGGAGTGCTGCACTGTCGGAGGTGCAGTACTGAGGGAGCGCCGCACTGTTGGAGGTTTAGTGCTGAGGGAGTGCTGCACTGTCAGAGGGACAGTACTGAGGGAGTGCTGCACTGTCGGAGGGCCAGTACTGAGGGAGCGCCGCACTGTTGTAGGGTCAGTACTGAGGGAGTGCTGCAATGTCAGAAGTGCCGTCTTTCGAATGAGATGTTAAACCGAGGCCCGTCTGCTCTTTCGGGTGGTTGCAAAAGATCCCATTGCACTATTTCGAAGAGGAGCAGGCGAGTTGTCCCCAGTGTCCTGGGGCCAATATTAATCCCTCAAACGTCACAAAAACAGATGATCTGGTCATTGTCACCTTGTTGTTTGTGGATCTTGCTGTGCGCAAATTGGCTGCCGCGTTTTCTACATTACAACAGTGACTACACTTCAAAAAGTACTTCATTTGCTGTGAAATGCTTTGGGACCTCCGGTGGTCGTGAAAGGCGCTATATAAATGCACGTCTTTCTTTCTTTGGTACCATATGACGAGGCCATTTTAATGCTGCTGCGATGGGTTATGTCAAGCTCATTCATTAGAAATGATCTTGCACAGCAGCAGACCTGCCAGAAAGCAAAGAAATCAAGAGCTTAGAGAAATGGGAACCTATTAAAAGAGGTGAGAGAAGCCCTCCAGGCCCAGCAGTGCTCACCTGGTTCATTAAACAATCGTACACTCTAACCTCCCCCATCACTAGCTCCTGGCGAGGGAAAAACAGGGGAAGAACTCTGGGAAATTCTCCCTGACCTTCAGGCAATCCAAGTTATCTGTAATTCACCACTAGCCCCCACCCACCCCATCCTTAATTTCCACAGGACAGGATAAGAGCACCTATCTGCATCCATCGAACTGGACCAAAGTTCACAGGATTTTGTCCCACTTTTTCTATAGTCCTCTTTTTGAATTTATATCCTCCCTGGGTAATCCACTCCAGTGGAGGGCAAGTGCAGACACTGGGTTGCGTGAAGATGTTCTCGTGGAACACCCACTTCCATCAGCCTGAACACGCCACAAAGTCATCAAACATCTAGAAACACTCGTTCATCACAGAGATGGAGTTTGAAGCCAGCCTGGAGATGTGGCATCAACGATTGTGTGTGACGTGAGACATGGATGTAGTTAATCAGGTGCTGCAGCCTCACCGGACTTGACCCGACCAACATTACTTGCTTTTTCATCCCCAGATCAAATATGGTCCCTCAGGATGTGGGCGGTTATTTCACCGTGGCATAACAGTTCCATAAAAGCCGGTGTTTGATCCCAGCTCTGCGTTGAGTTAGCTTTTTCTCAACTGGGACGATAACTAGGCAGCTGCAATTCATCTCAGCGACCCTGGGATCAGGAAGAGAATAAAACAAGATCAACTCCAGATCGCTATCTAGCAGCCCACTGCTGGAAGTGTAGATGCGCGTGGACTTTGGGTTCGAGGTCTGCTGGGAATTCCCCCTCCTCCCCTCCTTTTCCCAGTCGAGTATTGGAAAGGTTGTGCCTCAGCAAGGGTCATGGCCTTCAGGAGATGGTGTGAGAGAATGGGGGACAGGCAAGTGACCTGATGCCATGGACCCTCCACTAACTCACACAAATGGACATCACAGCCAAGCCTGAACCCATGCAGACTTCTAGCAGGGGTCACTCAATGTCAATCGGTGGCTGATTATTTTCTTGCTCTTCCTGAAGTGGTGCTGAGGCCAATGGGATCCATATAGGAGCTGGCAGCCACTGATCCACGCAGTGCTGTGCACCAGGGAAACTCCAGCTTCTAACAGGATCACATGGACTGAAATTGAATGAACATAGGAACAGGAGGAGACCATTCAGCCCCGTGAGCCTGTTCCGCCCTTCAGTTAGATCGTGGCTGATCGGTATCTCAGGTCCATCGACCCGCCTTGGCTCTGTATCCCTCGATACCCGCACCCAACAAAAATCTATCAATCTCAGTCTTGAAAGCTCCAATTAACCCTCAGCATCCACAGATTCTTTGGGGAAGAGAGTTCCAAATTTCTAATGAAATTACAATTTTAACAAAATATTGAAAATGCTAAATTCAATTCATAAGAATAATTTACAATTCTGAAAATCCTAAAACATGGATGAGATTTATAAATCAAAGATATATTATTAATAAATAATTATTGCCGGATCACATAAATAATTCTAGTTGAAGATTATATTATTAAACTCCTGAGTCATTTTTGGGCCATCTGCAGATTAAAAAGTCATTTTTGAAATGCAATTGACCTTGGAATCTCTCAATGCCCCTGGCAATTTGGTGAAAGTTTCAAATTATAAAGAAATATGAGGAAAAAGCTTATCTAGTTTGAAATAAGATTGAGTTCCTTTCTAGCCTCCTCTCTTGAAGACACCGATTGACACAAGTGTCAGCCTTGGTTCAGTGGTGGTGCTCTGACCTTGAGGCAGTGGACTCAAGCACATAACCCAGGCTGACACTCCAGGGGAATGCTGCACTGTCGGAGGTGCCATCTTTCGGATGAGACATTAAACCGAATCCCCATCTGCCCTCTCATATTGGCCCTAGTCAATATTTATTCCTCAACCAAAATCATTTAAAAAATCAAATTATCTGGTCATAATCCCTTTGCTGTTTGTGGGATCTTGCTGTGTGCAAATTGGCTGCTGCATTTCCTACATTACAACAGTGACTACACTTCAAAAGTACTTCATTTGCTGCAAAGCACTTTAGGATGTCCTGAGGTCATGATGGGTGCTATAAAAATCAAAGAATCATCGATTCATACAGCACAGGAGGCGGCCATTCGGCCCATCGTGCCTGTGCCGGCTCTGTGAACGAGCTCTCCAGTTAGTCCCGCTCTCCCCTGCTCTTTCCCCATAGCCCTGTGAATTTTTCCTTTTCAAGTATATATTCAATTCCCTTTTGAAAATTATTATTGAACCTGCTTCCATCACCCTTTCAAGCAGCGCATTCCAGATCATAACAACTCGCTGCATAAAAAAAACTCATCTCCCCCTTCTGGTTCTTTTGCCAATCACCTTAAATCTGTGTCCTCTGGTTACCGAACAATCACAGCTTCTCCAGTCTCTCCAAATAACTGAGATCTTGCATCCCTGGAACCATTCTAGTAAATTTCCTCTCCATCCTCTCCAAGGCCTTGACATCCTTCCTAAAGTGTGGTGCCCAGAATTGGACACAATACTCCAGCCAAGGCCTAACCAGTGTTTTATAAAGGCTTGGCATGACATGCAAGTCTTGATTCTTAAGAATGATCTTGTTGAAGGTATTGAGGGTACTGTCTGCAAGTTCACAGATGACACTAAGATCCGTGCTGGTGTAAGAACCCTTGAGGAGAAAAATAGTTACAATCTGATCTAGATGCGATGGGGGAATGGGGAAAGGTATCGTTTGATGAAGATTACTGTAATGTAATGCATGTGGGCAGGGCTAATACCAAGCATGTGTGCCCCACACTGCGCTCCGAACTAAAGTCCCTGAGAGAGATGGAGACCTGCGTGTTATAGTGAAGGAATCTCTAAAGGTCCACAGCCAGTGTTGAGAGGCTACAGCAGAAGCAAATAGAGCTTTAGGATGGTTAGCTAATATAAAACAAAGGGCACCATAGTGTCTTGTACAAGACCTTTCTTAGGCCCTTTCTACAATATTGTGCCCAGTTCTACTCCCCTCACATGGTGGAAGAGATACACCCCTGGAAAAGGTTCAGAGAAGGGCCGCTAGATTAATACTTAGTTCAATTATTCTTAGTTATCACGATAGGCTCAGGGAGTTGGCCTGTTTATTCTAGAAAAATATGAACTTTGTGGAAATTTGACTGAAATATTTAAAATGATGAAGGGAATTACACTGGACATGTGGACAGATTATTTGAATAGGTTAAGAACAAAGGAACATGCTCATAATTAAGCTAGATATCAAGAGGTTTTGACCTTTGGAATATTTTCTGGCTCGTGCAGTGGACAAGTTCCTGGAGGAGGCCGATATCGCTGCATACTAAACAACTTGCATTGATATAGCGCCTTTAATGCAGTAAAGCGTCTCAAGGTGCCTCACAGGAGCAATGGGGTAAGGTACCTCACGGTCACCGTTATCTTCTAGACTTGGATTTGGTCACCTTTGGGGCATCGGAGAGAAATTTCCGAGAATTGCTTTCCCCGGAATTGGCCTAGGGTTTTATAAATCTGTTCTTTTGTCTCTCCCTGGAGATTCTGCGGCTGATGGTGAGCGGGGAGCACTGGGGATCGTGTTGCCTAGTTGCAACATGGCTGAACGGGCCAGACTCGATGGCAAGCTGATCAGCTTCTGTCCATCTATGGTGCGATGCTGGGTGTCTCCTGCTCCCTCGTCCCTTCTTCACGTGGGCGCCTGAATGGTAGTGTCGGCATGGGAATATCCTGGGAATATTGAAATGTAGATAGCAACGAGGAACAGGAACCCTGGCTTGTTGACCCTACTACTTGTCGCTCACTCCTCTCCATTACTTCAGCCTCAATGACCCCGGTCTCTGGACCTGCCTCCCTCCCTCGGCCCCTCCGCTCGCCACCTTCTTCCCTGCCTGTATAAGCCTCCAAAAGACCCTTCCTTTCACTGTGCTTTCAGCTGCTGTATGAGCCTTTTTCTCTTGGTGTTGGATTATAATGTATGGCTACCTTTTAAGGTATTTGGTGGTCTGATCCCCTCAACTTTACTCTTATTATTACAATTATTTAACTTCACTCAGTCTGTAACCTGACACCGACATAATTAGATATTCCAGACACATTTAAATGGACGCAGACGAATGTTAGATCGTCGAGGTGAAATATTGGGTCATTAACTGTCTGGATAAGTATGTATTGTGCTTAAAGATTGCAACACCAGACAGACAACATAACAAGCTCCTTTTGAAATGACTACAAGAGGATTCATGTCTTTCTCAATTAAAAACGTCAATAGTTGGAAGCTTTTGATAACTGTTTGGAGAGATGTTTAAAGTCTTTCACTGGGTTCCCTTCCTTCCCCCCACCCCTCCCAGTGGATCCGTGGTAAAGGTGTCCTGAGGCCTGATATTCGATCACACCTCTGGGAAGTTTTGTCAGAGTCTTGGCCACTTCCCCCTTTATCAGATTTTGACCTGGTCGATGAAATCCAGAAACTAGATTTAAAGTTGCAGTCGCTGGGTTGGGGTGTACTGTGGGATCGGGAAGCTGGGCTGGCACATGCAAGACAACCTCCATTATCCGGTGATGCACCTGCGAGGGAGAAGGCCATGTTCGAGTATGAGGAGCCTGAATGTGGCACAAGGATGCAAGGGAGAAAAATAAACAATTGAGGAGAGTGTACAGTTGTGGTCTCCATATTTAAGGAGGGATATACTTGCATTGGAGGCAGTGCAGAGAAGGTTCACTCGGTTGATTCCTGAGATGAAGGGGTTGTCTTATGAGGAAAGGTTGGGCAGGTTGGGCCTATACTCATTGGAGTTTAGAAGAATGAGAGGTGATCTTATTGAAACATGTAAGATTCTGAGGGGGCTCGACAGGTTAGATGCTGAGAGGATGTTTCCCCTCGTGGGGGAATCTAGAACTAGGGGGCATAGTTTCAGAATAAGGGGTCGCCCATTTAAGACGGAGATGAGGAGGAATTTCTTCTCAGAGGGTCGTGAATCTTTGGAATTCTCTTCCCCCGAGAGCTGTGGAGGCAGAGTCAGTGAATATATTCAAGGCAGAGATAGACAGACATTTGAACTACAGGGGAGTCCAGGGGTACGGGGAGAGAGTGGGAAAGGTATTGAGGCCAAGATTGGATCAGCCATGATCTTATTGAATGGCGGAGCAGGCTCAAGGGGCCGATTGGCCGACTTAACATAGAAACATAGAAGATAGGAGCAGGAGCAGGCCATTCGGCCCCTTGAGCCCGCTCTGCCATTTAATGAGATCATGGCTGATCATCCAAATTCAGTACCCTGTCCCTGCTTTCTCCCCATATCCCTTGATCCCTTTAGCCTCAAGAAACTCCGGCTCCTGTTTCTTATGTACTTATGTTCTTTATGACAGTAAAAAGAGATGGAGGCACCGGAACAGGTGGCGGGAAAGGTCAGGAGAGGAGGAACAATCATCCACAGGAACGCAGGAGTTAGGTGGGTGTACGGGTGAACGCACAACATGGAGGCTACAAAAACTCATCTCAGGTAAGAGCCACTGAGGACAAGTCACAGAGAGTAAGACCAGACTGGGAACAGCCTACTTACAATTTCTGTCTGATAACGCTCCTGTGAAGTGCCTTGGGATGTTTTACTACGTTAAAGGCACTATATAATTGCAAGTTGTTGTTATAAAGGAAAATAGTGTCAGCTGTGGCTCAGTGGGTGTCTCTCTTGCGCCTCTGAGTCAGAAGGTTGTGGGTTCAAGTCCCACTCCAGACACTTGAGCACAAAAATCCAGGCTGACACTACAATGCTGTACTTAGGGAGTGCTACACTGGCGGAGGTGCCGTCTTTCAGATCAGACATTAAACCGAGGTCCTGTCTGTCCCCTCAGGTGGGTGGGAAAGATCCCATGGCACTGTGCTAGTAATCCAGAGGCCTGGACTATTGATCCAACTGGTGTTGGGCGCAGACCTGTTGCGTGGAGAGATTTTGAAACCATCTACTGTACTTGCCTGTGACAGCCACTTTGTTTATATTCACAGTTTATTGTCAGTATTAGAGGTGTGAATATAAATACATTCTAATCACGATGGAGGAACACTGACAATATGTCTAATTAACATATTCATAATAGAATCTTCCCAGCAGCATTAATTATTCATATTAAGACTATTACATAACTACAATTTTTAAACCGCAGAACTATTTACAACCAATTAACGGAACAAGTTGCACCTGACTCCTCTGTTCGATCTTTTAATTAGCACACAGTGACCTATGAACTCACCGATGCGACCAGGAAACCATTTGGAAGAGCAGCCTGAGCCTCCCGTCGCAGTTCTGTTGCACGGTCTCTGCCCTGACATAGACAGACCTCCCCCCTCTCTCTCTCTGCTCATGGTCAAGTCGCAGTGTTACCAACACTTGCTATTCACACGAGAACACCCCGTCACTCGCACAAGTTTTTTTTTAAAACAATATAATTCTCGTGATTCACCCCTGAAACTAAAACCAACAGGAAAGTTGTGTTAAATTTCCCAAGTGAATTATGAGCATTAAAGAAAGAATCTTCATATCGCTGGGCTGATGGTCATGAGTGAATTGTAGGTGTTGTCAACATCACTGCTTGTAATCACAGTGCTTTCTGACTATATTTTCTGCACCAGTACCCCAAACAAACCCTTTGTGCTGAAGGGCATCATTCAAGGTGACTTGCAGTCACCTAGCAACTGGGCAGATGAATGACAATTATCATTTAATGTTGAGAAATGTCAGTTAATAAGCACCACCAACAGTGAACATGACTACAGAGTGAAGGGTAAATCATGGTATAAAGTGCAGCAGGAAAGAGAGTCGGATTTGATCATCGGGCAAAGGTTGAAATTGCCAATAGATTTCACACCAGTTATTACTGAACAGTGAGCTGACATTATTAGTACAGTGATGCATCAGGAGGTCGAGTAATGTAAATGAGGCAACGCCACCCATGGGTTAGTGGGCAAGTTAACTGCCTCACTGATCAAAAGGGCCCAAGTTTGATCTGCGTTCTGCGTTGAGTTGTCTGATTTCAGCCTGGGGCAACAGTTGAGCTTCTGCAAGAAGTGCCATTGCCTTTGGGCTACATTTGGATTCCATCAACCAGGGTTCCTGCTCCTGATCACGACCCAGTGTCCCCTACTGGAAGCTCTGAGTGCGAACAACTACCCAGGTGTGAGGTTGCACAAGTAGAGCTACTTCACTTTTCACGCTTATGCCCGCAATCCACCTCAACAAGAAGTTACATTTTAGATGAGCTTCCCACCCCAAATTCACGCCATCACCAAGACCGTCTACTTCCACCTCTGTAACATTGCCGACTCCGCCCGTGCCTCACCCCATCAGCTACTGAAACCCTCATCCATGCCTTTGTTACCTCGCGACTTGACTATTCCAACGCACTCCTGGCTGGCCTCCCACATTCTACCCTCCGTAAACTTGAGGTCATCCAAAACTCTGCTGCCCGTGTCCTAACTTGCACCAAGTCCTGTTCACCCATCTCCCCTGTGCTCGCTGACCTACATTGGGCTTCTGGCCTGACAATGCCTCAGTTTTAAAGTTTTCATCCTTGTTTTTAAATCCCATCATGTCCTCGTCCCTCTCTATCTCTAACCTCCTTCAGCCCTACAACCCTCTGAGATCTCCGCGCTCCTTCAATTCTGGCCTCATGTGTATCACCGATTTCCATCGCTCCACCACTGGCGGCCGTGCCTTCAGCTGCCTGGGCCCTAAGCTCTGGAATTCCTTCTCTATACCTCTCCATCTCTCTTTTCTCCTTTAAGACGCTCCTTAAAACCTACCTCTTTGACCAAGCTTTTGAGCATCTGACCTAATATGTCCTTATGTGTTTCGGTGTCAAATTTTGTTTGGTAACGGTCCTGTGAAGTGCCTTGGGTTGTTTTACTACGTTAAAGGCACTATATAAATGCAAGATGTTGTTGTTGTTGTGGATGCATTCCTGTTGCACAAGGGGCCTGTGTTAATGGGGTGGGTTATTGAAGCACAGGTCTCAAGCAGCTGGAACTGCCAGCACTCGCTAAAATCCACTGTCAGGAACCCAGTTTTAGTTGTTTTTCTGGGCCATCTGTCTTGGCCAATCCTGGCAGATTTCCATTTGGCTTTGGGTCCCGAGAACAACAGCACAATTTTAACAAACTGTCCCAGGGTGCTTTACAGGAGGACTGAAATGGGAGTAAAGTTAGAGGTTTGTGAAGCTGGGCAGGAACTCCATACTGCTCAGAAATGTCTCTCTATCCAACTGGCATTACCAGTCTCTGGCTCTCTGTCACCGGAAATGTGAGGATGAATCAGAATCAATTTGAGCTCCTACTTAGAGTGAACAAGGCAATTACAGGTTGAACAACAGATGATGGTGTGAATCCAACCTGGAGACACTGTAACTGAGGATTCCAGGTTTAAGGCCAGATGGTTATTGGCTGAATTCTAATAACTGAATTGGTCAATGAGTTTAGAAGAATGAGAGGGGATCTCATTGAAACATATAAAATTCTGACAGGGCTAGACAGACTGGATGCAGGGAGGATGTTTCCTCTGGCTGGGGGGTCTAGAACGAGGGGTCGCAGTCTCAGGATACGGGGTAGGACATTTAGGACTGAGATAAGGAGAAATTCCTTCACTCAGAGGGTGGTGAACCTGTAGAATTCTCTACCACAGAAGGCTGTGGAGGCCAAGTCACTGAATATATTTAAGAAGGAGATAGATAGATTTCTAGACACAAAAGGCATCAAGGGGTATGGGGAGAGAGCGGGAATATGGGGTATTGAGATAGGGGATCAGCCATGATCATATTGAATGGCGGAGCAGGCTCGAAGGGCCAAATGGCCACTCCTGCTCCTATTTTTCTATGTTTCTATGTAGCCAATTGGAGAGGACTTGCTGAAGATAAAAATCAATGCCACCTTTTTATTTCTCCCTCTCTCTCTCCCTCCCTCCCTCCCTCCCTCCCTCACTTGCAAGCATTCACTCCTTGTTGTCTCACTGGCCTTTGGTCACCATCATGCAAGAGGCCATGGAGGGCATTTACTGTGCAGCTCGAACCCATTCCACCTGAATTCTGCACACATGCACCCCGAGCTGGAATCACTGGAGAATGGCCATGAGCAGGAATCCTGGCTCATTCCTTGCTTTGCTAACCCAGGATCAGTGAGCTTGTTTGTTGTGCCCTAATCACACCCTGGGCTTAGATCAGCTAACTCAACATCAACTGGGGACCTCATGGTCTGTAAATGCAAGTTGTTGTTGTTGTAAGGCTGAGCTACTGACTCAGACGTCATGGACCATTACCACATCCAACCTTCAGTGTCAAAGGCCAACTGGCAAAGGTTAGAACGGCTTCTCTCTCTGACTGTGGCATGTGTTAGCATTTAACTACTTTTATAGTGCCCAGTCATCTCCATTCTATCCGGGGAGAGTGGCCTCAACATGCTGCTCCCCCTCCCTTTCCTGCCTAGTAGATGTTGGTTGTCCCCGGACTCTGTGTAGAACAAGGTCTGTCCATTAGTAGAGCTCCTTGCATTTACTTCACTGAGACCAACCCCCCATTCGCGGACCCACATTTTGCAGGGCTACCCTGCCATCAGTCCCCTGAGCATTTATACCATAGTGCGCAGCCCATGGAGAGAGGGCCCTGCCTCACTCTTATGCTGCACTCCTACGATTTGAACACCTTTACATTTAGTGCTTCTATAGCTTGGGTTGTGGGACAGTGATGTCTGTGGGTCGGGTCCCCACATTTATGGCACTTGAGATTGGGAAATCAGTTGCAGGAAGGTAAGTGCGACTCGTAAGGAACATAAGAACATAAGAACATAAGAAATAGGAGCAGGAGTAGGCCAATCGGCCCCTCGAGCCTGCTCCGCCATTCAATAAGATCATGGCTGATCTGATCCTAACCCGCCAATCCACTATCACAGAACCATCTCCTGAATCTAACAGAATTAGACACACGAAATAGGAGCAGGATCAGGCTACACGGCCCCTGGGCCCGCTCCGCTACCCACAGGGCCATGACCGATCCGAACCTAGACTCATGTCCAAATTCCTGCCCGCTCCCCGTAACCCTTAATTCCCTTTACTTGTAGGAAACTGTCTATTTCTGTTTTAAATTTATGTAATGATGTAACTTCTACAGCTTTTTGGGGCAGCATATTCCATGGACCTACCACCCTCTGAGTGAAGTAGTTCCTCCTCATCTCAGTTTTGAAAGAGCAGCCCCTTATTCTAAGACTATGCCCCCTAGTTCTAGTTTCACCCATCATCGGGAGCATCTTCCCCGCATCCACCCGATCCAACCCCTTCACAATCTTATATGTTTCAATAAGATCGCCTCTCATTCTTCTGAACTCCAATGAGTAGAGTCCCAATCTACTCAACCTCTCCTCATATGTCCATCCCCTCATCCCCGGGATTAACCGAGTGAACCTTCTTTGTACTGACTCGAGAGCAAGTATGTCTTTTCTTAAGTATGGACACCAAAACTGTACGCAGTATTCCAGGTGCGGTCTCACCAATACCTTGTACAACTGAAGCAATACCTCCCTATTTTTATATTCTATCCCCCTAGCAATGAAAGCCAACATTCCATTGGCCTTCTTAATCACTTGCTGCACCTGCATACTAACCTTTTGAGTTTTGTGCACCAGGACCCCCAGATCCCTTTGTACTTCAGTACTTTCCAGTTTCTTGCCATTAAGATAATAACTTGCTCTACGATTTTTCCTGCCAAAGTGCATAACCTCACACTTTCCAGTATTGTATTCCATCTGCCAAATCTCTGCCCACTTACTTAGCCTGTCTATGTCCCCTTGCAGGTTTTTTATGTCCTCCTCACTCACTACTTTCCTTCCCATCTTAGTATCATCTGCAAACTTTGATATGTTACACTCGGTCCCCTCCTCCAAATTGTTAATATAGATTGTAAAGAGTTGGGGACCCAGCACTGACCCCTGCGGAACACCACTAGTTACTGATTGCCAGTCTGAGAATGAACCATTTATCCCAACTCTCTGCCTTCTGTTAGATAGCCAATCCTCTATCCATGCCAGAATATTACCCCCATCCCATGATTTTTTATCTTAAGTAATAATCTTTTGTGTGGCACCTTATCAAATGCCTTTTGGAAGTCTAAATACACTACGTCCACTGGTTCCCCATTATCCACCCTATACGTTACTTCCTCAAAGAACTCCAGCAAATTTGTCAAACATGACTTCCCCTTCATAAAACCATGCTGACTTTGTCCTATTAAATTATGATTATCCAAATGTCCTGTTACTGTCTCCTTAATAATGGACTCCAAAATTTTACCTACCACAGATGTTAGGCTAACCGGTCTATAGTTTCCAGCCTTCTGTCTACTGCCCTTTTTAAATAAGGGTGTTACATTAGCAGTTTTCCAGTCTGCCGGGACCTTTGCCGAGTCCAGGGAGTTTTGGAAAATTATTACCAATGCATCCACAATCCCTACCGCCACTTCCCTCAAGACCCTAGGATGTAAGCCATCAGGTCCAGGTGATTTATCTGCCTTGAGTCCCATTATTTTACCGAGTACCACTTCCTTAGTGATTTTGATCATGTTTAGCTCCTCCCCCCCTTTAGCCCCCTGTTTGTCCAGTGTTGGGATATTCTTAGTGTCTTCTACTGTAAAGACTGATGTAAAATATTCATTCAGTGTTTTTGCCATCTCCATATTTCCCACCATTAATTTCCCGGTCTCATCCTCTAAGGGACCAACATTTACTTTAGCCACCCTTTTTCTTTTTATATAACTATAAAAACTCTTACTATCTGTTTTTATATTTTTTGCTAATTTACTTTCATAATCTATCTTCCCTTTCTTAATCAATCTTTTTGTTATTTTTTGCTGTCTTTTAAAGTTTTCCCAATCCTCTATCCTCCCACTAGATTTGGCTACCTTATATGCCCTTGTTTTTAGTCGAATACTATCCTTAATTTCTTTACTTAGCCACAGATGGCTGTCTTTTCTTTTACACCCTTTTCTTCTCAGCGGAATATATTTTTTTTGGAAGTTGTAAAATAACTCCTTGAATGTACACCACTGATCATGTATCGTCTTACCCTTTAATCTATTTTCCCAATCCACTCTACTCAATTCCGCTCTCATACCTTCATAGCCTCCTTTATTCAAGCTTAGCACACTTGTTAGTGTAGTGACGGGCAATTAGCATTTCCTTTGGCACAGAGAGGTCTGCCAGGACTCTAGTGAGATACGTCTATGAGTTGTCAACTGTTTAGAGATGCAAATAGCAGAACATTAACAGTGTTTCAGGAACATTCATCAAGGACATAAATATGCCAATGTTAAAGAGCCATTGGCACAGATGTTTAATTTCCATTTCTACATCTCAAAACATATATTAATTTTTTAACTAAATGGAGCACTTTGCGTCAGTGGAACATTCCATCTCAGTGTTGGGGGGAGGCAAAGAATGGCCAAATCCAAATGAATGGTTCCCGATGTTCTAACCCAGGCTGGGGTACAATTCCAGAGGTGCTGACCTAAGCTGCGGTGCTTTTCCAGATTTTAAAAATTAATTCTCGAGATGTGGGCATCACTGGCAAGGCCGGCATTTATTGCCAACCCCTAGTTGCCCCGAGAAGGTGGTGGTGGGGCTTGTTCTTGAACCGCTGCAGTCCTATTCATTGTAGCGGCTTTCTTTAACGGAGTGCCTTCCTTGGCCACTTCCGAGGGTAGTTAAAAGGTCAACCACGTTGGTGTGGGACTGGAGTCGCACGTAGAACAGACCGGGTAAGGACAGCAAGTTTCCTTCCCTGAAGGACATTAGTGAACCAGTTGGGTTTTTAAGACAATCCAAATAGCTTCACTTTTACTGAGGCCAGCTTTTTATTTCCAGATTTTTAAAAAATTGAATTGAAATTCTCAAACTGCCCCAAGTGGGATTTGAGTTCAGGTTCTCTGGATTATAAATCCAGTAACAGAACCATTACACGACTGTGCTGGTACTCCGCTGGTGCAATTAGCTTCTCATCTTCCACACACACTTCCGCACAGGAGTACGATAGCAAAATACTGCAGATGTTGGAAATCCGAAATAACAACAGAAAATGCTGGAAAAACTCAGCAGGTCAGGCAACATCCGTGGAGAGAAATTTGAGTTGATGTTTCGGGTCGAACCCTTCTTCAAAACTGGAAAGAATAGAAATTAGATCGAAGGCAGGGCTGCGATCGGACAAAAGAAGTAAAAGAAACAAAAGAGCTAGACGAGATGGTAATAGGCTGAGATTAGGTGTAAAGTGTACTGGCAGGGCAAGAGATAGCTGCCAGGTGTGAGAGAGAAACAAAAGGAATGGAAAAATTACAAGAAAAAATGTGTAATAGGGGCCGAGGTTATGATCTGAAATTGTTGAACTCGATATTGAGTCCGGAAGCCTGCAGAGTGCCTCCGGACTCAATATCGAGTTCAACAATTTCAGATCATAACCTCGGCCCCTATTACACATTTTTTCTTGTAATTTTTCCACTCCTTTCACCCCCCCCCCTTTCCTTTTGTTTCTCTCTCACACCTGGCAGCTATCTCTTGCCCTGCCAGTACACTTCACACCTAATCTCAGCCTATTACTATCTCGTCTAGCTCTTCTGTTTCTTTCACTTCTTATGTCCGATCGCAGCCCTGCCTTCGATCTAATTTCTTTTCTTTCCAGTTTTGAAGAAGGGTTCGACCCGAAACGTCAACTCAAATTTCTCTCCACGGATGTTGCCTGACCTGCTGAGTTTTTCCAGCATTTTCTGTTGTTATTCCGCACAGGAGTATTCAAATACCTTCTCTCCCCGCTAACCAAACCAATACTAGCGCTGCTGGTGCTACCTTGGTGAGATCGACTAATTTGGCACAGGCCAGGGTTTCATTCGAGTAACACGGTGTAAGAATAGCTTTAAAGGACTTTCGTGCTGAAATATTGTTAGAGTCAATACAACTAATTAAGCTTCATCTGGTACATATCCCAATCAGGCCAACACAACTAACTGGCAATTCGGACGTAAATCAGATAATTTCAATCAATTTTAACTGAAACTGCAAGGTGTCTTACAAAGATCATCACCCATCCCATTAATAACTTGAACCCAAGGTCACTTGAGGTGAAAGAGAGGTTTAATTCAAAGCTGCCACCTGTGCTGGCCCTGTCACGTGTCTGGATCTCCCGAGGTGTGGAGTTTTGGCAGCTGTTGGCTCAAATTGTATAAATTACTTTGGTGTGAAATGTCTTGAACATCTGAGATGAGCAAGGAAATGTCAAAATGAGGATGTGCAGCTGGTGTCTCTCAACGATAGCTTTCCACAGTAGGGTTTTGCTTGCTTATTTTAATCTCTAGTCATCAAATAGCAGTTTGGTTTCTATTTGCTATGAGCAGGTGGAGATTGATAATCTGAAACAGCACCGTACTGCCATGTTTCAGCAATGCAAGGATATTGTTGTCATTTGTCAAAAGTGCTACTGTTGAGTTAAATGTAGCTCTCAAGGGGTTAAATTTGTACAACAGCAGAGCTGGCTAATGCCGGTGGGGGGTCCCGAGTTTCAGCCGGAGGGTTCCAGCTCTCCTGCCGTAACTAGGCAATCGGCAGAAGTCCCAGAGAAACGACAGAGAGAGACGGGAACGGCCGTTTCTCTGGGGCTCCATTAGTCTTCCACTAACGTTACAGCAGCAGATCAGGACCAATCACAGGGCTCAGAATCAGAACCAGAGAATGAAGGTTAATTTAGAGATTCCAGTGAGTAGTCACACCTCTAGACTTGATTATTCCAACTCACTCCAGCCCGGCCTCCCACATTCTACCCTATGTAAACTTGAGGTCATCTAAAATTCGGCTGCCCGTGTCCTAACTCACACCAAGTCCCGTTCACCCTGTGCTCGCTGACCTACAGTGGCTCCCAGTTAAGCAGCGCCTCGATTTCAAAAAATTCTCATCCTTGTTTTCAAATCCTTCCATGGCCTCGCCCCTTCCTATCTCTGTAATCTCCTCCAGCCCCACAACCCCCCCAAAATATCTGCGCTCCTCTAATTCTGCCCTCTTGAGCATCCCTGATTATAATCGCTCAACCATTGGTGGCCGTGCCTTCTGCTGCCTGGGCCCTAAGCTCTGGAATTCCCTGCCTAAAGCTCTCCGCCTCACTACCTCTCTCTCTTCCTTTAAGACGCTCCTTAAAACCTACCTCTTTGACCAAGCTTTTGGTCACCTGCCCTAATTTCTCCTTATGTGGCTCAGTGTCAAATATTTTGTCTTATAATACTCCTGTGCGGCGCCTTGGGACGTTTTACTATGTTAAAGGCACTATATAAATACAAGAAGTTGTTGTAGTAGTAGGTTGAGCCCAGCATTAGGTATCTGCTGAGTACGTACTCTCGGGACAGTGGGTATTTTGTTTGGTAAATCACTGAATGGGGATGAAGTCAGAGAGACTGTCCTTTGACTAGGGAACACCGAGAGAGCGGGACACGGGGGCAGAGACTGGGGAGGAAGCCTCCCAGCAAAGGGAAACTCACTCACTCATCCAGAGCCAGTATCAGAAGGCTGACCAGGGAACGTTGAGTGAGCCTGTAAGTAGGGATCATGTTCTTGAGGAGAGTTCTGTAGTGAATTGACTCAAGGTAAGATTTACTGGCCCCGATATTGACAGGGGTGGGTTGCATGGGTGAGGGGTGGGGGGAGGGGGGGCAGAGATTTGGACAGGGAATTCGGGTTTCCCCACACGTATTTTTATTTTCTGTCAGGGTCCCTGACTGGAAGTCAGCCTGATTGTCTGACAGGGAGCATCCCAGAGCAAGCTGCAGTCCCAGGTAAGGAGCCTGCAGCTGCTAGTGGGAGCGTGGGGTGGGGTCCCTGACCCCGGGGGGGTTTGATGGGGTGGGGGAGGTTCCGCTCCAAGGGAAGAAGGTTGGCTTGCGTGGGGGGGGGGTGCGGTGGCAGCAGGAAGCACTCCTGCTCCTCCTGGCCCACAAGTTGTGCTATAAAGGCACTTACCTTCTCCCCAAGACTGTCCTTGCCTCCCTTGAGCTCCCGCGGCCTGGGAAACCCAGCCGGCCAGGTTAAATCAGAGGCTGCTAGCCTCATAAAATATTTAAATGGCCAACCCGCCTTCTGGGAATGGGTTGGCTGCCCCATGTCCCGCCTCCTTTAAACCCAGAAATGGGCGGTTTGGAGGCGGGTTGGGGTCGGGTTTGAGATTTTTAAAATTTTAACATCTCACCCGACCCCAACACCACTGTTACTCTGAATGCACACTTGCTGTCTATAAAATATAGCAGCTTAACGGTTCACTGATGTGTTTCAGTCGCTTTTGGAAAGGTTTGAGAAGTGCAAAAGATGCTCAGATCACACAAGGGGTCCTATTGTTACACCCCTGGGTTAAACTATCCTATAATTAGATATCGGGGAGTACGGGCACACTCCTGAACATAAGATGCTCAGGTCGCTTACAGGAGTGACCTGCACCAAAGAAAGTACCTAAGGCAGGTGTGAAACTTGTAACAAGCATTGTAATTTGAAGTTGCCTGCATCCAATATTGTCATCAAGCTCTCCTGGTGTGATGATTGACCGTGACAGGAAACCCGTGCTATTTTCTTCAGTCACCATCTGTGGAGGGCCAGCCTCTGTATTTAACCTGCAACCATATGAGCTGGATGGAAAGAAAGCCCATCTCCCAGAAATATTACAAAGAGATTCAGGTTTAATGAATTACTTTGAAGACCAATAACTACTGTTATGTGGGCAGATTGCTGCAACCATTTAAAAAGAAAATGTTGTTTATGGGATGTGGGCATCGCTGGCAAGGCCAGCATTTATTGCCCATCCCTAACTGCCCTCGAGAAGGTGGTGGTGAGCCGCCTTCTTGAACCGCTGCAGTCCGTGTGGTGAAGGTACTCCCACAGTGCTGTTAGGGAGGGGAGGGAGTGAATGTTTAAGGTGGTGGATGGGGTGCCAATCAAGCGGGGCTGCTTTGTCCTGGATGGTGTTGAGCTTCTTGAGTGTTGTTGGAGCTGCACTCATCCAGGCGAGTGGAGAGTATTCCATCACACTCCTTACTTGTGCCGTGTAGATGGTGGAAAGGCTTTGGGGAGTCAGGAGGTGAAACACTCACCGCAGAATACCCAGCCTCTGACCTGCTCTTGTTGCCACAGTGTTTCTGTGGCTGGTTCAGTTAAGTTTCTGGTCAATGGTAACCCCCAGGATGTTGATGGTGGGGGATTCGGCGATGGTAATGCCATTGAATGTCAAGGGGCGGTGATTAGACTCTTGCTTGTTGGAGCTAGTCATTGCCTGGCACTTGTGTGGCACAAATATTACCTGCCACTTATCAGCCCAAGCCTGAATGTTGTCCAGGTCTTGTTGCATACGGGCATGGACTGCTTCATTATCTGAGGAATTGCGGATAGCACTGAACACTGTGCAATCATCAGCGAATATCCCCATTTCTAACCTTATGTTTGAAGGAAGGTCATTGATGAAGCAGCTGAAGATGGTTGGGCCTAGGACACTGTCCTGAGGAACTCCTGCAGCGATGTCCTGGGGCTGTGATGATTGACCTCCAACCACCATAACCATCTTCCTTTGTGCTAGGTATGACTCCAGCAAGTGGAGAGTTTTCCCCCTGATTCCCATTGACTTCAGTTTTACTAGGGCTCCTTGATGCCACACTCGGTCAAATGCTGCCTTGATGTCAAGGGCAGTCACTGTCACTTCACCTCTGGAATTTAGCTCCTTTGCCCATGTTTGGACCAAGGCTATAATGAGGTCTGGAGCCGAGTGGTCTTGGCGGAACCCAAACTGGGCATCAGTGAGCAGGTTATTGGTGAGTAAGTGCCGCTTGATAGCTCTGTCGACGACACCTTCCATCGCTTTGCTGATGATTGAGAGTAGTCTGATGGGGTGGTAATTGGCCGGATTGGATTTGTCCTGCTTTTTGTGGACAGGATATACCTTTTTCACACAGAAAGCTCCCACAAACAACAATAACATTTTATCAATGGAAATACAAATGGGGAGAGGTGTAAAATGGGCTGCTGATTCACTATCGCCCATTGTGCACTATCGTACACTGTCAAAATCTACCTCTTTATTTTTTGGTGGCCAGAACTGGACACAGTAATCAGGCTACTTTCTAACCAGGGCTCTGTGCAGGTCCAGTATTACTGTGTGTGCCTGATGTTACACTGAGTGTGATATGATGTTGGGCTGCACTGCTTTGTTGATGTGGAAGTGTCTCTTGAAGCTTATTTTTAAACATTTTTAAGTTTAGCTGGGCAGGATTCATGCTAGGGATGGAATCCTTGTCACTTTGTATATCACGAATCCCAGTTAGACGTTCAAAGACCAAAGCCATTAAAACTTAGAAAAAACACCAATCACTTTAAAATAAACATGAAGAAATGTGACTCTTCAAATGTAAAATATTTTATTAAAATAAATGAATATGTAAGGGAATAGAGTTTTAATAATTCAAATCTTCCATCCTCAGATAAATGTTGTATTTTAATAATTTACTTATATAGGCACTAGTTAATCTCGCAAGGTGTTACCGATGGGGAGTCAAGATCAAGTGTAGTTTACAGATGAGGTGGGGTTAGTGGTGGGGGATAATGGAACCAGGGTGCAAACAGTCCCCATTTTAAAGTCATACATTCTGTCCCTATTTTTCTATTATATATTCTGATGCCACATTTAGAATGGGGAATATGTAATTACAGTCTCCTGCCAGTGGTGATGCTGCAGCACCTCCGCTGGTGGGAAGGTGTAATTTCAGTGTGACAGGGTTACATAGAGAGTTTCCATTATAAATATAGACACAAGAATTTATAACGTAAAAAGTGGACAGGAAGCGCTTGCGATATTTTTTATATATTCTAGATATATAATAATAGTTCATACATGGTTTTACTTGCATTAAGTCAGAGGATGGACTTATTTTATGGAGAAAATTGTTATACTGAGTAACACACATGTATTACATAGAAATATAGAAACATAGAAGATAGGGGCAGGAGTCGGCCATTCGGCCCTTCGAGCCTGCTCCGCCATTCAATGAGATCATGGCTGATCATCCAATTTCAGTACCCTGTCCCTGCCTTCTCCCCATATCCCTTGATCCCTTTAGCCTCAAGAAATATATCCAACTCTTTCTTGAATATATTTAATGAACTGGCCTCCACCACCCTCTGTGGCAGAGAATTCCACAGGTTCACCACTCTGGGTGAAGAAATTCCTCCTCATTTCAGTCCTAAATGGCTTACCCCTTATCCTTAGACTGTGACCCCTGGTTCTGGACTCCCCGGCCATCAGAAACATCCTTCCTGCATCTAGTCTGTCCAGACCTGACAGAATTTTATAGGTTTCGATGAGACCCCCTCTCAATCTTCTAAACTCCAGTGAGTATAAGCCCAATCGACACAATCTCTCCTCATACGTCATTCTGCAGTTAAGGTGGCCCTGTGTCCCTTTAGACTACAAGGTTTTAATTGCTATAAATATGGGCATTCTGAGGTCAACTGGAGGCTAGCTGGCTCCTCATCCAGGTTATCAAAACCAACAGGAGATAACTGGCTTTCTTTTTTAAAGAGTGTTTTCCACCTATAGCAACATTTGCCATTTGAATAAGAAAGAATTTGCATTATATATCACCTTATCATGTCTAAAGAGGCCTTACAACCAATGGATTATTTTTGAAGTGCAGTCACTGTTGTGATGTACGCAAACGCAGCAGCCATTTTGCACACAGCAAGCTCCCATGATCGAATGAACAGATAATCTATCTTTGGTGGTGGTTGAGGGAAAAATGTTGGCCAGGACACTGGAAGAACTCCCACGCTTTACAAATAATGCATGGAATATTTTAGACCCACTTGAGCAAACAGACAGCATCTCTCAGCAGAAGGAGCCCTGACTGAGCTTCCCCGCCCTCTCTAGTCCCGAGCACTGAGGGATTCCCACTGCTGCTCCATCTAAAAGCTGGCTCATAACAAAGTGGACATGGAACCTGGGATCTTCCTGATCTGTATGGCTCAGTCCCACAGCAGGCAGAGATGTGAAAGGGCATTATCTTTATGTCCCAATGATGTGCTTCATGGCAAAAACGGTTTCAATTTGCAGTTTGTGCCACAACTTAAACAGGTTCCCATTACCCAAAATAAACCAAAGGTGTATACTCACACAAAATAACATTTAATTGAGGGTAGGATTAGAAAAAGTGTCATTCATTCCATTTAAAACATAACTAATTAGTTTCAGTCAAGAAATATATTACTAGGTAAACTGAGCTGGGGTCATTTTATTGCTGCAATATCTAAATGAATGCATCATTAATTGTGATTTATAATCAATTATAAACAAATTCTTAAAAGAGATTTAAAAATAACTTTGTTTGGATTGATGCCGGCTACGACTGCCGGATTAATCAGTGCCAGGGGTGAGTTTCTAATGAGACCATATGGAATGCTGGAGAGCTGGTGGCCTTGCTCCAGTCAGTGCTGCCAAGAATCTTGTTCATTGGGACACTGCAGTGGGAGTGAATGGGAAGGGGTTTGATCCCTTGGGATTCTATACAATGGGAGTGAATGGGAAGGGGTTTGATCCATCGGGATTCTATATGATGGGAGTGAATGGGAAGGGGTTTGATCCATTGGGATTCTATACAATGGGAGTGAATGGGAAGGGGTTTGGTCCCTTGGGATTCTATACAATGGGAGTGAATGGGAAGGGGTTTGGTCCATTGGGATTCTATACAATGGGAGTGAATGGGAAGGGGTTTGGTCCATTGGGATTCTATACAATGGGAGTGAATGGGAAGGGGTTTGATCCCTTGGGATTCTATATGATGGGAGTGAATGAGAAGGGGTTTGGTCCATTGGGATTCTATACAATGGGAGTGAATGGGAAGGGGTTTGGTCCATTGGGATTCTATACAATGGGAGTGAATGGGAAGGGGTTTGATCCCTTGGGATTCTATACAATGGGAGTGAATGGGAAGGGGTTTGATCCATCGGGATTCTATATGATGGGAGTGAATGGGAAGGGGTTTGATCCATTGGGATTCTATACAATGGGAGTTAATGGGAAGGGGTTTGGTCCCTTGGGATTCTATACAATGGGAGTGAATGGGAAGGGGTTTGGTCCATTGGGATTCTATACAATGGGAGTGAATGGGAAGGGGTTTGGTCCATTGGGATTCTATACAATGGGAGTGAATGGGAAGGGGTTTGATCCCTTGGGATTCTATATGATGGGAGTGAATGAGAAGGGGTTTGGTCCATTGGGATTCTATACAATGGGAGTGAATGGGAAGGGGTTTGGTCCATTGGGATTCTATACAATGGGAGTGAATGGGAAGGGGTTTGATCCATTAGAATTCTAAGCCCAAATATATTAATCTAGAGTTTCTTTTATCTGTGGTCACACAAGTAGTGTACTTCAAAAAAATGATATAAATAAGTTAGTTATTTTTTCCACTTTAATGTAACTGATTGAAAAGGTGTTCTGAAACATTTGCTCATCATTACTGAGTGAGCATTAATACATTCAGCTAGTAACCACTGGACCAAGACCAGGAACCCAGGAAATCAACAAGACAGCAGTTTATAAAGATTAGGACAGAGAATCTTCCATATGGTATAGAGATGTCTAAAATGTATAAATATTAGAAAGATTTATTGTATGGCATTTCATAAGCTTCTTGGGAAAATAATCCAATATCTTCAGTACAATATGTGTAAAGAAAGATGTTATAACAGAATGAAAGAGAAACTCGCCTTTATACCGTGTCTCATCATCTCTCTGAGGAACATCTCAGAAGGGCTTCAGATAAAATGGACTTTGAAGTTCAGTGACTTTTTTTTTGCAAAAAGCATCAGCTGAAAATATCAGGAGTAGTGGATTGAAATGATGCAGCGAGGTGGAAGCTGAAAGCTGTGGTGACCTATTAATACAATGGACAGGACTACCTACTGTGCTGGATCCTCTCTGCAGGTCAGGCTGCAGTAGATGTCACAACCAGTGATGGTGGAAAGCAGGTGTCTTCAGACGTGGCAAGTATTTGTCCCTAATTGGGAGGGTGTAGTTCCTGGGCCAGTTGTGTGGGTGCCAGACGCTTGAGGGGGAAGTGAGCCTGCTGTTCCTCTCTCTGCCGCAACTCCACTTTGTCCTCTGAATTCAGCACTGCCTTTGCCAGACCCAGAGCAATGCCCACACTGAGCAGTGTGGTTGTAACTGATTGAGTAACTGTTGACAGCAAGAATACTGCGGCAGGAGATGCAGGCAAAAGAGGTGCAGGAAAATCAGTGAGAAAACAATAATACAGGAACAGGAGTGTGGCTGGTCTGCAAAAGCAGCAATAATAAAACTCTGGAAAAGCAGACAGGCTCTGCTTAAACGACTGATGTTCTTCAATGAGTAGCTTTGAGGCCTCCCAGCACCTATTTGAAATAAACATTCAGGAAAACAAGAGCAGTGCGGCAGCAAACCACAAGGAATTCATCGTGGGATCAATCTCGAGGAATTTAAATAATGTGGGGAGCAGGAATGAGGTCCCACTCACAGCTCAGGGAAACAGCTGGGGTAACAGCTCAGGGTTCTGTAATTGGCATCAATGTCCTTGGGTTAACGAGGGGGAAAGAAATCAGCCAGGCATTCCCGTCTCCATCCAGTGTCTCCTGCTGGAAACAAGCACGGAGAATGTTGGCTCAGCTGTGATGCCCCCCATGGTCAAATAAACTGGGACAGTCATTATTGAGACTCGCACGAGAATGGTTGCTGGAGTAAGGTAGCAGAGAGCTGCCTACCCCATGTAACTGCAGCCCAGCAAAGCTCGGCACCTTCTGAGCAGAAAGACTTAGAAATCTTTTGTTTCACCATGGAACAGAGTCACAGTGCTTGTCAGCTGCATCAACCCAGTGGAGAACAATAAGAGCCTGCTGCTGTCTGACTGTGGGAGGGCTGAGGGATAGGACAGCACGGAAAGCACCAGACACTGGATATGAATAAGTTATGCAAATGAAACACTGTTGGAAAAAAAAGCAAAGTCAGTAATCTCTTTTCCTTCGCTCTATAGAAACTCTGGTTATACTCAAAGCAAAAAGATGCATCTATTGGAGGTTTGAGGGTTACATGTTGTTTCTCAGTACTGCCTGAGGGATAGGTATTGATATGAGAACCAGTGTCTTTCAGTTGCCCTATGTCATATTTTTTTAAACTTCCCCCCCACCCTCTTTGCCCCCCACCCTCTTTGCCCCCCACCACCACCCCTCTTCCACCACCCCCCCCCCTCCTGAATGGGCTATTTGTTCGCATTTTTCTTATCTCAGCCTAAACAGGGAGTGTTGTCAGGTGATCTAACCATGGGGGACGTCACAGCCACGTCTGATCCTGAACTAAACTGATAGCCAGACAGATGAACCTTCCAGTAGAAGTGGCTGGACATCAATCAGGAGCAGGAACCCTGGCCAATCTTCCCCCTCCATAGGCCAGGGTACTGCGCTCAATCCTATTGCTCCTTTCAATGCCCCAGCTGAGATCTGTTAGCTGCCACCTTATGGCCTCCGTGCTACACTCCGCAATACCTTTATCTACTAGCCCATCTTAAAGGCGCCTTGTTTTACACGGTTCAGTGGGTACATGCTCCCTGCATTATGAATCAACATGTTCAATTAAAAAGAAAGCAGAACCTTAGTCATTCTCAAACTGAAGACATTCTGAGCTTGCTGTGAGCTTCCTTCTGTTTTTTAAACAAACAATCTGTTAGTCTTTTTCTCATCTCAAACTGCCTGCTGTTATTGTTTCCTTATTGCTTCTTTTCCACAAAAGGCTCATTTAGAAAAATAAGTCCCCCACTGTTTTCAGCTCTCCTTTTCAGTCAAACCTCCATTTTATGGAAAATAGAAAAACTTCCAACCTTTTGAGCAATTAAAAAGAGAAGAAAGATCTTGCATTGATAGAGCGCCTTTCACAACCTCGGGTGACTGTACAGCCAATGAACTACTTTTGAAATGTAGTCGCTGTTATAATGTAGGAAACGCAGCTGCTAATTTGTGCACAGCAAGGCAATCTGCTTTAACAATGTTGGTTGAGGGATAAATGCTGGCCAGGACACCAGAACTGTCCTAATCTTCTTCAAATGATGCCATGGGATTTTTTAGACCTACCCAAGTAGGCAGATGGGGCCTTGGTTTAACATCTCATCTGAAAGACAGCATCTCAAACAGTGCAGCAGTCCGTCAGTAGCAACATAGGAACAGATGTAGGCCATTCAGCCCCTCGAGCCTGTTCCGCCATTCAATGAGATTATGGCTGATCTGCGACCTAATTCCATATACCCGCTGTCATGAATCTTATCATGACTCATGAAGTAACACTGGGCGGCCAGCTGGTGGCGCCGTCCAAGGAGTATAAATACTCGGGCGTGGGCCCAGCTTGCTCAGGGATGTTTCTGTAACCAGGAACTAGTGATGTAACTAGAATCTCATGGTTTGAAACAGTTGATTAAAACCTTGTTTTATACTCAAACCAAGCTCTCAGTAGTCTTTTTACATCAATTTAATCAACTGGACCTACTCCATGCTCTGAGTGGTCTTGGGAACAGACGGCTACGACTCAAACCGTAGAAGGGAACTCGGACGAAGTAATCGATCCATCATGGAGAAACTACTCAGACCCGCCCGTCGCGACCTGGACCCGAATTCACTTACAGCTACTAAGGTATGGAAACACTGGTAGCGTACCTTTAGCAAGTTCCTTGAGGAGTGTGGTGAGAATGTTCCTAATAAGTTACGAATGCTTGCCAACTATGTATCCCCTCATGTGTTGGACTATATCGAAGACTGTGTAGACTACGACGCCGCTATCCAAATATTACAGCAACTATATGTTAAGTCCCCAAACAAAATTTTTGCTCAACATCTACTGGCCACAACTCGACAACAACCCAGGGAATCACTTAATGAATTCCTTCAGAAACTTCGCAGGCTCCAACAAGCGAGACTCTAACCATCTCCCCTTGACATTCAATGGCATTACCATCGCTGCATCCCCCACTATCAACATCCTGGGGGTTACCATTGATCAGAAACTGAACTGGACCAGCCATATAAATACTGTGGCTACAAGAGCAGGCCAGAGGCTGGGAATTCTGCGGCGAGCGTCTCACCTCCTGACTCCCCAAAGCCTTTCCACCATCTACAAGGCACAAGTCAGGAGTGTGATGGAATACTCTCCACCTGCCTGGATGAGTGCAGCTCCAACAACACTCAAGAAGCTCGACACCATCCAGGATAAAGCAGCCCGCTTGATTGGCACTCCATCCACCACCGCCAACATTCACTCCCTCCACCACCGGCGCACTGTGGCTGCAGTGTGTACCATCTACAAGATGCACTGCAGCAACTCGCCAAAGCTCCTTCAACAGCACCTTCCAAACCCGTGACCTCTACCACTTAGAAGGACAAGGGCAGCAGATGCATGGGAACATCACTGTGGTGTATGTAACCGTTCCACCTTTAAGAGAACTATTTTAAGAGATGCACTACTTTATCTTGGCTGCTGTATACTGTAATACCGGTGGTGACCACACCGGTATATAAGTGCTGTGTAATGATTTATTGGGCAGTTCAGCCTGACCTTCGACTAGTAAAGACCTGTTGAATTTATTCTTGTGGTCTGTGTGCAGTGATTCTTATTAACAATAACTAGAACACACAGACTTAACAGTGGCGACGATGACGATCTTACCCTGCGGCAGAGATATATCCAAGGCAGTTTAACGGGCGTCGAGAAGAGGCATCCGCCCTCATCATCCTGCTGAGAAAAGACTCGGGTCTGAAGAGCAAGGAAGAATCCTGACACGAAGCCTTCCATCAGCAACAGGCAGTGATCATCCCTTCTACCACGGTGGTGGATTGCGAGGATGCCTAAGCGTGGTAACATCAACGATTTCGATGCCGATGTTGAAGATTGGGCCACATATGTAGAACGCATAGAGATTTATTGTAAGGCAAATAAAATATCAGATGAAGATAAAGCACTAACCTTACTAAACTCAATGGGTGCGAAGACATACGGGCTATTGAAGCATCTTCTATCACCAGCTAAACCGGTGGATCAGACTTTCGCTAATATTGTTGCTGTCCTGAGAAATCATTTGAACCCCACACTGCTGATGTTAGCGGAGCGATTTAAATTTTATGCGAGAACGCAACTGAAAGAGGAAAGCAACGCGGAGTATTTAATTGAACTGTGTAAGCTAGCGAAATACTGTCAGTTTGGGGAAAGACTGACAGAGGCACTGAGAGACAAATTCGTGTGTGGATTGTCGAAAGAAGGAACACAAAAGCGGCTGCTTGAAGAGAATGATCTTACACTTGATAAGGCTGTCACTATTGCAGCATCGCACGAAGCCGCAGCGAGAGGCACTGCGGAAATGCAGCTGAAGGCAGCGGTACTCAGCATAGATCAAATGGCTTTGGGTACAGCGAAATGTTATCATTGTGGAAAGACAACACACGATCAGAACCAATGCTGGTTTAAAAATCAGGAATGTAGAAAATGTGGCAAGCTTGGTCACATAGCTAAAGTATGCCGGTCAGGAAAGAAGACCAGCAACAAAAAGTCACCGCAGGAAAAGTGCAGAAAGGTACATAAGGTGGCTGAGAAGAGTTCGGATGAACAGAATTCGGATTCAGACTCCAACAGCAAGCAACTGGGTAGTCTGAGAATTCACAATGTGAGTAAGGAAGCTGACCTACAAACTATCTGGGTCACACTTCAGATAGCAGGAGTCCAAGCGAAGATGGAATTGGACACCGGATCGGCGTTGACGGTCATGAATAAGCAAGATTACAAAAGGTTATTCACACATATTCCCCTACGGGATACGGAGATAGTATTGCAGACATACACGGGGCAAAGAGTATACCCCATCGGAAAGATAAAAGTCAAGGTGGTACACAAGGGCAAAGAACACCAAGGAATGGACTTATATGTACTACCTGAGGGAGGTCCACCACTTCTGGGATGGGAGTGGATCAGGAAAATAAATATGGACTGGCACTCCCTAAAAGCAATAACGGTAGATTCCGGAAAAAAAGATGTCAAACCTGAACGATTGTCCAGAATATTGGATGAGGCTAAAGAGGTGTTCCAACAGGGACTGGGAACACTGAGAGGAATTACGGCAAAAATCAAGATTGCAGAACATGCAAACCCAAAATTTTTCAAAGCCAGACTGGTACCTTATGCGATACGACCTGCTGTGGAAGCTGAGCTGGAAGGGCTAGAACGTTCAGGAGTACTGTCTAAGGTGGACTGGAGTGAGTGGGCCACGCCCATTGTTCCCGTCATGAAGCGTTCACCGAGTAACAAGCCAGGGGAACCGGGGAAGGTCCGCATCTGTGAAGACTTCAAGATCACGGTTAATCCGGTGCTTCACACGGTGCAATATCCGCTTCCGCGGATTGAGGATATCTTTGCTTCATTGTCTGGCGGGAAACACTTCACCAAGATAGACCTGGCGCAAGCGTACTTACAGATGGAAGTTGAGGAAGAGTCGCGCCAGTATCTCACAATCAACACGCACAGAGGCTTGTATCGATATAATAGACTGGTTTTTGGAGTGGCTTCGGCTCCAGCAATTTGGCAGAGGGCCATGGAGCAGGTATTACAGGGAATTCCAAGCACTCAATGTTACTTGGACGATATCCTGATTACAGGAGATGACGATGAGGAACACCTTGCAAATTTGAAACTGGTGCTCACCAGATTGAAGGAATATGGACTTCGAGTTAATCGCCAGAAATGTGAATTCTTTCAGAAACGGATCTCGTACTGTGGTCATGTCATTGACCAGGAGGGGCTGCACAAGTCACCTGACAAGATCGAAGCTGTTGTGAAGGCTCCCGCTCCGGAAAATGTATCCCAGTTGAGGTCGTTCCTAGGGTTGATTAACTATTACCATAAGTTTCTGCCAAATCTATCCACGGTGCTGCACCCACTGAACGCTCTTTTGCAGAAAGAAGTACCATGGAAGTGGAGCGAGGACTGTAAGAAGGCCTTTCGCAAAAGCAAGGCATTGATCACCTCAGAGGAAGTGTTGGCTCACTTCAACCCAACACTACCTATTCGTTTAGCTTGTGATGCTTCTCCTTATGGTATTGGAGCAGTACTCTCACACAAGTTGCCAAATGGCTTGGAAAGGCCAGTCGCATTTGCATCCAGATCATTGACCTCCGCTGAGCGCAACTATGCTCAGATAGATAGGGAGGCTCTCAGCCTTGTGTGGGGAGTAAAGAAGTTTAATCATTACCTGCAGGGCCAGAAGTTTACACTGCTGACAGACCACCAGCCGTTGGTATCCATTTTTAACCCTAAGAAGGGTGTTGCGGTGATGACAGCACAGAGGCTCCAGAGATGGCCCCTTTTCCTAGGGGCACATCAATATCAGATAGAATTCAAAGGTACAAAGCAGCATGGTAATGCTGATGGGCTGTCGCGCCTGCCACTACCTACTGAGGAGGAGGCACCGACGGTTGACCCGGTGGAGTTATTTCACTCGACCATCATCGAATGTTTACCTGTCACCAATGCAAATATTGAAAGGGAGACTAGGAATGACTCGACACTGTCCCGGGTCTACAAATTGACAGTAAAGGGATGGCCAGCCCATGGTGATCCACTGTTACCGGCATTCTCAGCAAGACGAGAACAGCTGTCCATCTGTCAGGGAACATTGATGTATGGAACAAGGGTGATTATCCCTCCTAAGTTAAGAGAGAGAGTTCTAAAAGAACTACATGAAGGTCATCTGGGGGGAGTCAAGATGAAAAGCCTTGCTAGGGCTTATGTGTGGTGGCCGGGTATCGACCAACAGATAGAGGATCTGACGAAAAGCTGCTCGGTGCCAAAAAGTCCAAAATGCACCTCCAATTGCACCGCTGCATCCATGGGAATGGCCTTCAACCCCATGGCAACGTGTACATATTGACTTTGCTGGTCCATTCATGGACTCCATGGCCTAGAAATTCAGTAAGGCCCCGCCAGGTCTTTAGCGCCCGAAATTTAGCGCTCGCCTGGATTCCCGTAGCGCCTGCCTGAAATTCAGTTGCGGCACCCCAAGATGGAGGCGGGCGCTATTGCAGGGTTTGGCCGCCTCGCTTGGGGCGATGAAAGTCAATTGCAGGCGTCCAGCTGCCGTTGCGGCACCCGATGCGGTGCGGCAGGCTGGGGTACTGCAGGCCTCCTCCTTCTCTTAAGGAGGAGCTGCCTGCAGCCGTGAGATCGCCGCTGGATTCCCCCGGCAAATGAGCCCGGCACCACGGAGAAGTGCCGGGCTCGCGGGAGTCAGACACCAATGCCGCGGGGGGGTTGGTGCAGGAGTCCAGGGAGGGAGGTGCGGCCAGGCGGCCGCCGGGAAAGCGGCCGACCGCCCGTCCACCTTTATGCGCCGGCCTCTCGGAGCTGCAAGGCACCGTTTTTCAAACGCTGTTTGCGGCCGCCACGGGCGAGGCGGCTGCAACTGAATTTGGCGGTCGGCACGGAATCGCATTGGAACCGGGGCGCTGCGCACACCGATGACGTCATCGGTGCCGGCGCAGTGCTACCGGCTAACGCCGATGTTAGGGACCAACTGAATTTCGGGCGCTAAAAAACTTCCGGCGCAAACCACTCTTTAGCCAATAAGTGGGCGCAAACGCGACTGAATTTCTAGGCCCATGTTTTTAATTGCGGTGGACGCACATTCTAAATGGCCAGAAGCGATTAAAATGACTACCACTACCTCGGAGAAGATGATCGCGGTGCTAAGAACGATATTTGCAAGAAATGGATTGCCAGAGCAAATATGTTCAGACAACGGACCACAGTTCGTGTCAGAGGAATTCCAGAAATTCCTGAAGAAGAATGGGGTGAAACATTATACCTCTGCCCCATATCATCCAGCTACGAATGGGCTGGCCGAGAGGTTTGTACAGACGTTCAAAAAGGCAGTAAAGGCCATGAGCGAAGATCAGATTCCACTGCAACACAAGGTGGACAATTTCCTACTGGCATATTGAAACGCCACCCATGCAACAACAAACCAAAGTCCTGCCATGATGTTCTATAACAGGAGGTTGCGGTCCAGGTTGGACTTGTTAAAACCAAATGTGCGGAGGGAAGTCGAAAACAAACAGTTCCAGCATATCAATAACAAGCCCACTCGGAGTTTTGAAATAGGACAACCGGTGTTAGCCAGGGACAATAAAAACGAGAAATGGCAATCTGGAACAATTCGGGCCAGACAAGGACCCCTGATGTACACGGTAGATGTTGGTGAAAACGTAATGCGACGTCATGCTGACCAACTGGTGGGATCGAGAACAAGGGTCGAGCCCATGGTTACGACAGAGACAACCGTGGAGGAAGTTAGTGAACCTGAAGCATCTACCTCAGGAGTGAATATACCTGATGATGATGTCCTATCCATAGGGGATCAACTAGATGAGTCACCCCAGCAACGAGAACCAGAGACCCCAGAAAGGCGTTATCTGTCTTGGATCAGGAGGCCTCCTCAGAGACTGAATCTGTGAACTGTTTTTACATGAAGTTGTGTATATATGTTATTATGTTATGTTAAATGGGGAATATATACTGTTAAGCTAAAAAGGGAGGATTGTGGTGTATGTAACTGTTCCACCTTTAAGAGAACTATTTTAAGAGATGCACTACTTTATCTTGGCTGCTGTATACTGTAATACCGGTGGTGACCACACCGGTATATAAGTGCTGTGTAATGATTTATTGGGCAGTTCAGCCTGACCTTCGACTAGTAAAGACCTGTTGAATTTATTCTTGTGGTCTGTGTGCAGTGATTCTTATTAACAATAACTAGAACACACAGACTTAACAATCACCACCTACAAGTTCCCCTCCAAGCCACACACCATCCTGACTTGGACCTGTATCGCCATTCCTTCACTATCGCTGGGCCAAAATCCTGGAACTCCCTTCCTAACAGCATTGTGGGTGTACCTACACCATATGGACTGCAGCGGTTCAAGAAGGCGGCTCACCACCATCTTCTCAAGGGCAATTAGGGATGGGCACTAAATGCAGGCCTAGCCAGCCAGTGACGCCCACATCCCATCAATGAATAAAAAAAAATTAAAAAAATCTAAAAGCTGTCACAGCTGAGCAGCACCAGGAGGAGTTAATTCATGATTCCTATATTAATGGGATTGCGCCTCCCTTCATATGTCAGCGTCTGTTGGAGAATGAAACCCTCAAGTTACAGGCTGCCTATGACCAGGCATGCTCTCTGGAATTAGCAAAGATTAATGCAGATACCTATCTTTCACCATGTGCACAGGCTGCTGCTATCACTTTTAGTGACTCCTTCGACAGGCCTCAGGCAGAAGCCCTCACTGATGATGACACCCACCTGGCTGATGACAACCCTACCCTGGAAACCTACACTGATGACAACCCTGCCCTAGTGGCATCTTGGCAATCTGGAAGGAAGTGTTTCTTCTGTGGAGGTGCATTCCACTATAGGAAATTTTGTCCTGCTCGTAATGCAGTCTGCAATCATTGCAGTAAAAAAGGCCACTTTTCTAAGGTATACCAGTCGAGAGCCCCTGTTAGTTTTGCAGCTACTATCTATAAAACTGCTCCTCCCGCAAGAGCCACTACTAAGGTTACAGCTGCAATCTATAAAACTGCTCCTCCCCCAAGAACCACTACTAAGGTTACTGCTGTCAAGGGTAAAACTGCCCCTCCTCCCATCACAGCTGTTTTTCCCCAAAGTCTGTCCCATGCAGCCACGAAGGTTTCGGTAAATGGACACATTTTGAGTGCACTAATCAACTCATGCAGCTCTGGCAGCTTCATTAGTGAGCGGGCTGTCAGTAAGTTAAAACTGCATATTTACCCCTCGGACAGGGAAATTGCAATGGCTCTGACAACATTGACCACCAACTCTTCCGGCTTTTGTCTTGTCGACCTTATTCTCAATGGCCACACTTATTTCCCCACCCTGCTTGGGGTGCTCAAAAACCTATGCAGTGATGTGCTCCTGGGACCGGATTTCCAGAAACAACACAAAAGACTCACTTTCGAGTTTGGAGGGTCAAAGCTGGAGCTTACTATTTCCAAAGTACCGTTTTGTGTGCTTTCGGCGGCTTCGCTCGACGAGCCCTCCTTGTTTGCCAATCTTTCCCCCCGATGTAAGCCCATACTCACTAAATCATGACGTTTCAGCCAAGACGATCGATCCTTTATCGAGGCAGAAATCTCTCGCCTTCTAGCTGACGGTATCATTGAGTCATGTTCATCTTCCTGGTGGGCTCAAGTCGTCGTTGTTAAAAATCCACTGAAGCAACACAAGAAATGCCTTTGCATCGATTACTCGCAAACTATTAACCAGTATACCGACCTGGATGCCTACCCACTACCACGCACCAATGACATGGTCAATAACCTTGCCAACTACAAGGTATTTTCAACTTTTGATTTAAAGAGTGCATACCATTAAGTACCGTTAAAGGACTTTGACAAAAAGTATACGGCCTTTGAGGCCAATGGTCGGCTTTATCAGTTTTGTCGCCTTCCATTTGGGGTCACCAATGGGGTGGCCATCTTTCAATAGGCAATGGATAGCCTAGTCAAATAGGAGAACTTAATGGACACTTTTCCATACCTGGATAATATCACCATTGCTGGTCATGACCAGAAGGAGCATGATGCCAACCTCCAGAAATTTTCTGACGTTCTCCGTCGTCACAACTTAACCTTAAATGAGTCCAAATCTGTGAAATCAGTACCAAATCTGTGAAATCAGTACCATCAGTCAACATCCTTGGCTATTGGGTGGGCAACGGTGTCATCAAACCGGATCCGGAGTGACTTCGTCCGCTTCAGGAGCTCTCTCCCCCTACGAATCTCAGCTCTCTTTGTCAGGCACTCGGCATGTTCGCCTATTATGCGAAGTGGATACCCCACTTCTCCGACAAGATCCAGCCCCTACTTCACGCGAAGTCATTTCCGTTGGAGGCAACGGCTATTTCAGCTTTCAGCCTCCTCAAGCGACAACTGGAAAAAGCCACGCTTCGTTCCTTTGATGAAAATCTTCCTTTCGTGGTCGAGTGCGATGCATTGGAGGTGGCGATCTCGGCTACCTTGAATCAAAGTGGTCGACCCGTTGCATTTCTGTCCAGAACTTTGCAGGGTAGCGAGCTCCATTATCCTCCTGTTGAGAAGGAGGCTACGGCCATCATCGAGGCTGTACGTAAATGGAGTCATTTTCTCGCTCGTCGCCATTTCACACTTATAACCGATCAGCGCTCCGTGGCCTTTATGCTGGATAACCGGAAACGCACTAAGATCAAGAATAACAAAATACAGCTCTGGAGGATGGAATTGGCCGCCTTTGGCTACACCATACATTATCGACCTGGCAAAGAGAATGTAGTCCCGGATACCCTCACGAGTGCATTCTGCTCTTCTATGTCAACTTCGACTCTTGCGGATCTTCATACTGACTTATGCCATCCTGGCATTACCCATATGTTGCACTTTGTGTGATCTAAAAATCTCCCATTTTCTACGGAAGATGTGAAAAGAACGTGCTCCACCTGTAGAATTTGTGTGGAATTAAAACCGCAATTCTTCCGTCCGTCGGATGGCTCGCTCATACACGCTATGCAGCGACTCAGCATTGACTTTAAAGGGCCATTGCCTTCCTCAACGCGAAACACCTACTTGCTTACTATGGTGGACGAATATTCACGCTTCCCTTTGCTTTCCCCTGTCCCAATATGCTTACTACCACAGTGATCAAATGCCTCAATCAAGTCTTTTCCCTTTGCGGTACAGCCAATTTCATCCACTCTGATCGGGGTCCCTCCTTCATGTCAAGCAAACTCAAAAGTTATCTTTCCCAACGGGGAATCGCCACAAGTAAAATGACACCGTATCATCCCATCGGTAACGGACAGGTTGAGAGATACAACGCTATCATTTGGAATGCTGTTCGTCTTGCACTGAGGTCATGCAACCTACCAGACCAGCAGTGGGAAACTGTGCTCCCTGAGGCGTTCCATTCCATCAGGTCTCTTCTTTCTATGTCCACCAATGTCGCTCCTCACAAGCGATTCTTCAGGTTCCAGCGTCGCTCCACTCATGGGACGTTCCTACCATCATGGTTGGCAGCTCCCGGCCCCGTGCTGCTCCGAAGATTCGTCCGATCTTCCAAAAACGATCCCCACATTGACGAGGTGGAACTAACGGACATTAATCCCACTTACGTGCATGTGCGGCACCCTGATGGCTGGGAGTCCACCGTTTCACTCCGAGATCTGGCTCCCTGTCCAACCAGTCCCACGGACCCAACTGGTAGAGGAACCCATGGTAATGATGCCAATGTTCTGTGCTCCTTTGAGGATGATGCCCTACCTGGGACATCAAGGGATCTGCCAGCTACTCCACCGGATCAACTCGGGGAGCCGACCAGTTGAACCAGGAACACTCCTCGCCACGATGGACGTCTCGGCACTCTACACCAGTATCCCCCACGATGACGGCATCGCTGCGACAGCCTCAGTACTCAACACCAACAACAGCCAATCTCCAGACGCCATCCTACAACTCATCCACTTCATCCTTGACCACAATGTCTTCACCTTCGACAACCAGTTCTTTACCCAAACACACGGAACATCCATGGGGACCAAATTCGCACCCCAATACGCCAACATCTTCATGCACAAGTTCGAGCAAGACTTCTTCACTGCACAGGACCTCCATCCAACGCTATACACCAGATACATCGATGACATTTTCTACCACGGTGAAGAATCACTGAAAAGACTACACGATAACATCAACAAGTTCCATCTCGCCATCAAACTCACCATGGACTACTCCTCAGAATCAGTTTCATTCTTGGACACATGAATCTCCATCAAAGACGGACACCTCAGCACTTCACTCTACCGCAAGCTCATGGACAACATCACGATGCTCCACTTCTCCAGCTTCCACCCTAACCACGTTAAAGAAGCCATCCCCTATGGACAAGCCCTGCGAATACACAGGATCTGCTCAGATGAGGAGGAATGCGATGGACACCTACAGATGCTGAAAGATGCCCTCGCAAGAACGGGATATGACGCTCAACTCGTCGATTGACAGTTCCGACGGGCCACAGCGAAAAATTGCATAGACCTCCTCAGAAGACAAACATGGGACACAACCAACAGAGTACCCTTCGTCGTCCAGTACTTCCCCAGAGTGGAGAAACTACGCCATGTTCTTCGCAGCCTTCAACATGTCATCGATGACGATGAACACCTCACTGAGGCCATCCCCACGCCACCACTACTTGCCTTCAAACAGCCGCCTAACCTCAAACAGACCATCGTTCGCAGCAAATTACCCAGCTTTCAGGAGAACAGCGACCACGACACCACACAACCCTGCCATGGCAACCTCTGCAAGACATGCCAGATCATCAACACAGATACCATCATCACACGTGAGGACACCACCCACCAGGTACATGGTACATACTCATGTGACTCGGCCAACATTGTCTACCTCATACGTTGCAGGAAAGGATGCCCCGGAGCACGGTACATCAGCGAGAAAATGCAGACACTGTGACAGCGGATGAACGGACACCGCACAACAATCGCCAGGCAGGAGTGTTCCCTCCCAGTCAGGGAACACTTCAGCAGTCAAGGACATTCAGCCTCCGATCTTTGGGTAAGCATTCTCCAAGGCGGCCTTCGAGACACACAACGCAAAATCATCGAGCAGAAACTGATAGCCAAGTTCTGCACTCATGAGGACGGCCTCAACCAGGATCTTGGGTTCATGTCACACTACATGTAACCCCACCTGATGTAGAGTCATCCAGACTTGAGTCGTTGTTGGCTTGTTCTCTCTACACAGATGCGGCCGGACCTGCTGTGATTTCCAGCAAAAAAAAATCTTTTTTTTAATTGTTCTTTGTTTGTTTTTTGTTTTTCATACAGACCCCAGCATCTGCAACATTTGACCCCTGGTGACCCCACCTCATTGTTCTTTGATGTAATGTTTTCCTGACTGACCTGTTTGGACATCATCCACACCTTTGATTGCTGTGATTATCTCCCTGCTGAGGTGGGATAAAGGGCAGTTAGAAAGATTACCTGTAATCATCTGGCAGTGTTCTCTGACTATATAAGCTGTGCCTATATTCATCTCTTCACTTCACCTGACAAAGGAGCAGCGCTCCGAAAGCTTGTGATTTCAAATAAAGCTGTTGGACTATAACCTGGTGTTGTGTGACTTCCTTCAAAATAATGTCATGGGATCTTTTATATCCACCCGAGAGAGCAAACTGGGCCTTGGTTTTAACGTCTCATCCGAAAGGCAGCATTTCATAAATTTACTGTTAATTTAGCTTCAGGATTTTCTCAAAGTGTTCGTTTCCACGTTGCTTCAAATTGCATGAGCAGGACCTCACTGGGTTGCACTGGTGAATGGGTCCCGGGGAGTCCAGGAGGAAGTATGCTGGGTCTGGCCTTTCTGATCTCTAGCCTCACCTTTGCCAGTAGAGCTGAACTCTGGGGCAGGATGGGAAGGTGTAGGGAATTGCCCTCCTCTACTAGTTGGAAGGACCATAACTAGAAGAGAAAGTTGAAGCTCTGACCATTGAGAAACATTTGTTCATAGGATCAACCATTGCAAAGATGCAAGTCTCGTACATGCTCAGTGGCTTCACTTTAACCGCACGCTGCTGTATAAACAGGTGATTTTGGAAGGACAGCGACTCTATCGGACTGAAAAACCCTTCACAAATAGAACGACCTCTACCAGGCAAATAGGGAATGAAATAGGCAGCCTCATCATCAAAACCCCTTTTAAAGAGCTGGTCTGACAGCCAGGAGCCATTGAGAAAGGGAGAAGGAGGTTGTGTTTGACCCTGGAAAGACCAGGAGACAAAAATCAAAATCACCTCCAGTGAATCAGCACATGACAGATACACAAGATTCCCCACCTTTTAAAATCAAATCTTCTCGGAATGTGCCCGCTACAGACAGGGGGAGTTTGCCCTCTGACTTCACTGGGCTGGGACACGTGTGCTCCTTGATTCATATGCATGAGGCGCTCAGTCACTCCCACTGTGCGCTGCCTGTGTGATTTGCTGCAGATTAAAACCCCTTTCCTCCAACCTTTCCGACCAGGCAAGCTTGATCTTTTCTTTATTTCTATGTGTGTGTGTGTGTGTGTGTGTGTGGAGCTATCGGATGGTTTCACAGTTGGCTAACAGTAATTGCCAGAACGTGAGGGAGAGGGAGAACTGCTTTCACCGATCTGTCTTTGCATTGCACCGTCCCACTTGGGCACGAGGTGGAGAAAAGCACTGGTCAACTCGGAACTGAAGTAGCCAGGATTTATTTAAGGGGAGACGATCACCGAGGGGAGACCTGCTGTGCCAGATGTTGCTGCAGCTGTGGGATCTGAGGGCTTGCGACCTGGTCTGTGAAACGCACCCATCTGGGTAGCCACCAATCTCGGCAAGTGTATTCTGCGCACATCAGGAGCGCTCTGTGCACTGGCAGCAGTGAGAGACTGTGGAGCCTGTCTGATACACACAGTGCTGGCCTCTGGGCTGTGCCGAGGATCTAGTCCTGGGGGCAGAGGGAATGAGGATGCGCCTCTATTCGCTCCAACTCACTGCAGCCTTCCTGAGCGAGAGACTTGTCCTGGTCGCTCCCCAGGCGGCTGACCCAGCCTGTTCCTGCTAGAGTTGTGTATTGTTAAGGATCCGAATCCCAATCCTGGGGCTTCCTTGTGTTTGGAGCCCATTCCCAGGAGCCAGTGCCTCACACTGGAGGTGCTGCTGGAGCGAGTGGCTGAGAGCGGGTCTGTGGCGCTGCCCTTGGTGCTGAAAGCCGCGATGTTGGGAAGTCAGACCGAGGAACCACATCTTTCTCTCTACTGAGGATGGGATTCTTTACAGATGCACAGAGAGATCACTTCCCTCCTAGGTCTGAGTGATTTTTATTTTTCCATTTTCTTTTTCTCTGCTATGATCAAAGACTGTGGGTCTGGTGAGCTCTCCAGCACCAGCTGAAGTGGAGAGAGAGAGGAGAAAGGAGTGGGAACGGAGAGAGGTGCAAAGATTAATCGGAGCTGGTGCAGGACTGCCGCCTCCGTTCGCTGAAAGCTCCGCTGAACGAATCCAATTAATGTTTCTTTGCAAAGGTAAAAACAAACTACAAATTGTCCTCTTTCTCCGTCAAGTATCAGCGCTTGCTTAAGTCTAAGAAATGATGAGAGAATTCCAGCTCGGAGATTGCGAGTGTAGCCCTTCATTACAAGTCTGTCATTCCTTCCAGAGGCTTCAGCTCTTTGCACAGCCTTTTAAAATGTAGCAACTTGTCAAATAATATTGAGATATTAGAGAACATTAATAATCAATAATAAAGCACTTTCTGTAGTGCGAGTCTCACTGGTATTTGAGCCCTGTCAGGTTTCTTAATTTAGATTAAGAGCCGCATTCAGATATTTCCAAGCCCCCTTCCCACTAAGTTGTCATTAAGTATTGAAATATTTATTTATATATAAAATAAATCGGAGGGAAGGCTACAGATTAACCCATGGCAAACTGCAGTTGGATTGAAATATAATACAAAGGAATTAATATGCGGTTTATTGTGAATATATATTTTTTTAAATGTTGAATTTATGGCGAATTAACATCTTTTTATGACCGAATGTGTTTTTTTAATGATGTAATGTTATATTTTATATATATTTTATTTTTCCTGTATTTCTCACCCACCATGAATGGCTGTGAGGGAAGGATTGGAATTACAGGTGGAAAAGGTCACTCAATTTTAGCACAGCTGCGAATTTCTATTTGGAATTAAATGAACACTTCCAGTAATCTAGACTTTCTCACTATGCTATTTCCACACTGGATTTAGATTGAGCTATAGACTGTAGGATTGAGAGAGAGACAGACCGAGCCAAGTCAAATTTGGGTCATCATCTTCATCAGCTTTTTTGCAATCCCTCCTCTTACCTAAATAATAGGCAGTATTGTACGTGTGTACATGTGTGTGTACATGTGTGTGTACATATGTATACATGTGTGTGTTTTGCTATAATATTATTATAATAAACCTAAATGAAGGGCAAAGGTCCAATGAATTGGATCCACCAGGTGTGACAAAAGTAGAAGAAAATGAGGTAAGTGAAGAAACAATGATCAGGTGGGACAAAGCTTGGGGTTTAAAAGGCTGTGGATTGTTGGAGGAAAGGATGGCTGTGCACTGTGCTGTGCTTTCTGTAATATACAATTGCCAGTCTAATAAAATTATAGATCATTAGGGAGTGGAGCCAAGATGTTTGATACCCAGGAGAATTATTACTTTGCACTCACTGCAAGATGCTGGTTCTTCTTTGTAATATATATATTTATATACACAGATATACATGTTACAAAGTCTATGATTTATTTAATTTTAAAAATGTATTCACAAGGTCAGCATGCTGAACATGGCAAACGGTTTTATAGATGATTGTAACATAGGCGGTGATCTGTAACCTGCTATGTGTTGCCAGCAAATAACCAACATGTTATGTTCTAAAGCCTAGAAATTACTAATGGACATATTAGCAGGTGAACATTTAATATATTCATATGACGTCCTTTATCTGCACTATTTTCAAGCACCCATTTAAATACCAGAGAGTAATACCTTCCACTAGTATCACCAAGTCATGTCTAGGTTTATATCTCCTTGGCAAATATGATGTTTCTATTTTATAGAATTACAGCACAGCATGATAGCATCACATCCATTGTGCCTGTGCTGCCTCTCTGAAAGAACTCTCCACTTAGTGCCATTCCCCTGCTCATTCCCAGACCTTTTGAAATTATTTGTTTTCAAATATTTATCTAATTTCTCCCCTCCTGAATCAGACTGGGGAACAGCTCCCTGGGATCTCCAGCTCCTCAGCCAAGTGGCCAACCTTTCCATCTGAGCCTGCATGGTGAGTGTCGGCAGCATTAACCACTGTGGAGGCGTCAGAGCCTAGCCTGCTCTTGTCCACATGTGAATACTTCCCAGCACGAGTCACTGGGTCCTGATCAGAAACACAAAGCCTGGCTGATTTCCCCCTCTCCCAAGTCCAGGGACACTGAGGGGAATTGTTATACCCAATTGTTGCTCCAGAGATCAACTAAACCAGCATAGACTGGGAAACAAGCCTGGACCCCCTCATCATGCAGTGCCTTTATCCACTGAGCTATTGGAAGAGCTAGGCCATTCACAAAAACTATTTATTGCAGCAGGTATCAGAACAGATAGACACTTCACAGTCAAAAAGCTGGCCCTTATCTTTAACTCCAAGGTATAAACAGTACTGAGTGTAGCTATGGGTGGACACTACAAGATGGTTGCTGTAAGGCTCCCTGGCCGAGTAACCCATTTATAAACTGAAACCAGCTTCTTCATCAATGTGTGCCATTCCCTGACTAAAGCAGCCCACCTCCCTCTCAAATACCAACCCCCAAAAGCTCTGTGTGCATCGGACACAGCCCAGCTCACAGGGTCTCATATACTTTATGCACTTGAGTTACTCTTGAGCTGGGCAATGACCATGTGATGGTTGGGTGCACTAAACCTATCTCAGGTGAAGGCAATGTGCAACTGAATCATGCAAGTTGAAAACGCCTGGTCTGTGCTGCATTAGCTGGTTTCAGCCGGTTGAGGTAATAAAAATGCAAACCAAGCAGTGGGTTCATTTCTAAAGGAATAGAATTGAAAAGCAGGGAAATCATGTTAAACTTGTATAGAACCTTGCTTAGACCACACTTGGAGCACTGGGCACAGTTCTGGTCTCCATATTATAAAAAGGATAGAGAGGCACTGGAGAAGGTGCAACAGAGATTTACTGTAATGATACCAGAACTGAGAGGTTCTACTTATCAGGAAAGACTGAACAGGCCGGGGCTCTTTTCTCCAGAGAAGAGAAGGCTGAGAGGTGACCTGATCGAGGTCTTTAAAATTCTGAAGGAGTTTGATGGGGTAGATATAGATGTTTCCACTTGTGGGGGAGACCAGAACTAGGGGCCATAATTATAAGATAGTCACTAATAAATCTAATAAGGAATTCAGGAAAAACTTCTTTACCCAGAGAGTGGTGAGAATATGGAACTCGCTTCCACAGGGAGTGGTTGAGGTAAATAGCAGAGATACATTTAAGGGAAATCTAGGTAAGTACATGAGCTAGAAAATAATAGGATATGCTGATAGGGTGCAAGGAAGTAAAGTGGGAGGAGGCTTGTGTGGCGCATAAACACCGGCATGGACTGGTTGGGCCGAATGACCTCTTTCTGTGCTGTGCATTCTATGTGTTAGGCATGCTACAATTAGCCTCAGTGCCTCTGGGTTATGGAGAGGAAAATTAGCCAGGGTTTGACTTTTGACATTTATTCAGTGACACCTTCTGGAACATGTCTATGTATGCTGGATAAGGACTAAATCAAGCATGACTGTGAGGGCCTCTATCTGTGCTGTATAACTCTATGACTCTATGACCTGAAGGATGGTCACCTGGGTGAGGCACCAGAGAGTAGCTGGCGTTCCAGATATCAGAGCTTTAAGGAGATGGGAGGAAATTAGCCATAAAAAAAACTACAACAGATTTAGAGAAACTCATTATTTTTAATCCAAACTACAAGCCAATTCCCTAACAGTACTGACAGCAATTCTGTGGCAAATATTCTTGTGCTCACATTCTCTGTAAAATGGACGAGGAACTCCATCTAGAGCCAGGAAAATGCCACATCTAACATACAATTAGAGTAGGAAGAACGGTTAAATGTCTTTGGTGCTGTGCAGTTTTTGCCTTGATGTTTGGCAGTGAAGCACTAGGTTATAATGTAGTCTTTTAATATTCAATCAGTATTTCCATTAAAAGATGGTAATTTTATACCCATTTCATGTTTGGAAAATGCAATGTTTTCTGCTCCAAGTCAGCTGACAGTTTCAATTCAGGTGAAACTGATGCAAATTAGTCTAAAGGGAAGATGTGAAGCATCTTTGACAAAACAGTCCTCCCATATCTCGAGGACTTACTGCATTTTACAGGGAAAGTGACCTGGATTTTAAAAATGTCACTGACAGGAAAATGAGAGTCAAAATCAGAGAAAAACAAAACTGTCGAGAACATACAGGAGAAAATGTTTCCACAGGAAGAAGTAGATTATGGACTGAAGTTTAAATATTATCTGTTAAATATTTTTCTCAATTAATTTTTATTCTTTGAGAAATGTCACTAGACATGAACTAATTCTGTGTGCATGAATGTCAAGCCTTGGAAGCATTTTACTTTCCAAACAGTAATATTGTTTCCACATATGAATTTAGAAAAATATGGAATCATGGAAATTTCAGCACAGAAAGTGGCCATTCAGCCCATCATGCCTGTGCTGCTGGGAATGCTACATCTGAGGTCTCTACGTTAATCCCATCTTCCTCTCTTTTCCGGTGCCCTTTAATATTTTGCTTCATGAGTTTCTATTATTCCCTCTGAAACACCATGATTGACTCGGCTTCAGCAGCCCCCTGTGGTAATGGTTTCCATATCCTAACAATCTTTTATGTGAAAGAATTCCTGTATTATATGAAAAGCAAGGACATTTTCCCAATGTCCAGGCCAACATTTATCTGTAAACCAACACCAACAAAAACAGATCAGTCATTTCATTGATGTTTGAGGGATCTTGCTGTGCGCAAGTTGGCTGCCATGTTTGCCCACAGAACAGTAGTGACTACACTTCATAATTAATTCATTGGCTGTGAAGTGCTTTGGGACATCCTGAGGATGTGAAAGGCGCTATGTAAATGCAAGTTCTTTCTTTCTTCGATCCTTTATGTGAACACTAAACTATACAAGAAAAGCAATTGAAAATACAGAGCATCGAACCAATCTGTGATGCACATAAAAAGAAGGATCTGGATGTGAGAAGACTGACGGGATCAGCATCGAATCAAATTCCAAACAAAGGCCCTTTTTGTTTTTTGTCGTACAAACACGAGAGGGAGAGACAGAGATCTAAAATAGCTCACATTCCTCATCCATATTAACCTGTGGCTACAGGCAGGGATATCAATCTGAGAAAATGGAATACTTTTAAACCCACCATTCTGGGCTGGATTTGAATCCAGATCTCCGAGGTGAAAGGTCAGTATCTAACCCATTGCGTCATCCAGTCCAAGTAAGTCTTTGGCGCAGTGGTTCCATTCTTGCCTCTGGGTCAGAAGGTCCCAGGTTCAAACCCTCTCCAGACCATCCCGGTGAGTGGAAACTCGAGCTCCGGCTTAGAATTACAGGTTGACATCCAGCAGGATACTCTCATCCAATGGGTCTGGGTGAACCTCCCCCCCGCATCGTATGGATTGTGGGAGCCCATAAAACCTTCCCCCTGTATAGGACTAAAGCCCTATTGGCTGGTATAAAGATGGTCATGGCCATTGGCCTGTCAGACTGTTAATCCGCCCATGAATGCTTCACATCGCTCTCCCGGGGAAAAATGTGAAGATACAACATCAAATCCTCAAGTAATTGATCCCTTATTGATGCATTTTTAGATCCTTCCACTAGATTGGCAGATTTTCCTACTCTCAGTGGACTGTTCCACTGATGTAGTCATTAGTTGAATCTCAGCCAGTGCTTCGAAGCATCCATCAACCAATGTCAAACAGTGGAAACTGTTCATTTAAGAAATGGGCTACTGTGCAAGGTCATTACATCACCAACCACTGTTCATGCTCCTAGTTCACACACTGTTCTGCATCTGCCACTAAATCTGGCATAGAACCTTCCAAAGTGAAAGGAAAGACCTATCAGAGATGTTGGCATGGTGGAGGAGCCACCGTTCAGGTAAACTGAGTCCCCATCTGCCTATTCTGGAGAGTTAGGTGGACCCATACACGGTTCGGTTAAAATCATAAGAAATAGGAGCAGGAGTCGGCCATTCGGCCCCTCGAGCCTGCTCCGCCATTCGGCCCCTCGAGCCTGCTCCGCCATTCGGCCCCTCGAGCCTGCTCCGCCATTCGGCCCCTCGAGCCTGCTCCGCCATTCGGCCCCTCGAGCCTGCTCCGCCATTCGGCCCCTCGAGCCTGCTCCACCGCACGGCCCCTCGAGCCTGCTCTGCCATTCAATAAGATCACGGCTGATCATCGACCTCAACTCCACTTTCCCGCCCGATCTCCATATCCCTCGATTCCCCTAGAGTCCAAAAATCTATCGATCTCAGCCTTGAATATACTCAACGACTCAGCATTCACAGCCCTCTGGGGCAGAGAATTCCAAAGATTCACAACCCTCTGAGTGAAGAAATTCCTCCTTATCTCAGTCTTATGGCCTACCCCTTATCCTGAGAATATGCCCCCTAGTTCTAGACACACCAGCCACGGGAAACAACCTCTCAGAATCTAACCCTATCAATCCCCTTCAGAATCTTTTATGTTTCAATGTGATCACCTCTCATTCTTCTAAACTCCAGAATCTCTCATCATAGGACAGCCCTCTCATCCCAGGGATCAATCTAGTGAACCTTTGTTGCACCGCCTCCAAGGCAAGTATATCTTTTCTTAGATAAGGAGACCAAAACTGTGCACAGTACTCCAGGTGTGGTCTCACCAAGGCCCTGTACAGGCAGAGTGTCCTGGCCAACATTCCTCCCTCAACCAAGATCACCATGAACTGATCAACTGTTCATTTATCTCATTGCTGTATGAGGGATCTTGCTATGTGCAAGATGGCTACTGGATTTGCCTATGTAACAAATAGTCATAGCGCTTCAAAGTAATTTGTTATAATTAATGTTTTGTGATGTTTCTGAGACATAGGTGTTCTAAGATCTTCTGCCCTCGCCTCAGCCCATCTGCTGGTGAAACCCTCAGTCATGTCTTCATTACCCCCAGACTCAGCTATTCCAATTCTCCTGGATGGGCTCCCATCTTTCACACTCTATGTTATCCTGCACCAAGTCACGCTCACCCATTACCCCTGTCCTTGTTGACCTACATCAGCTCCTGGTCTCCGAATCTCCAATTAAAAATATCATCCTAGTGTTTAAATCCCTTCATGGCCTTGCTCCAGTCCAATGCCCCCTCCCCAAACTCTCTGTTTCTTTGACGGCCTCCTGCAGACCTCCCTTTACCTCACTATTGGGTGGCTGTAGCTTCAGCTCCCTAAGCTCTAGAATTCCCTTCCGAAACCTCTCCACCTCCCTCTCCTCCTTTTAAGACCATCCTTAAAATCCACCTCTTTAACAGAGTTTTTAGTTACCTCTCCTAACATCGCCTCTTTGGTAAGACATCCATTTTTTGGGTTTCAGCTCTGAGAAGTGCCTTGGGACATTTTTTACATTAAAGGCGCTATATAAATGCAAGTTTTTGGTGCATGTAACCAACAGAGCATGGTGGGAACTACAGGAGTCAACTCAAAGAGCAAAACAGGTTAACATTTCAGCTGCGATCTTCCATTGCTTCACTTTCAGACGCTGACAGACCTGTTCTGAATTCTCAATATTTCCTGTTCGTATCTTTGATTTTAACACTCGTGGGTTTTCCTGTTGCCCTCTCAGGACACCTCTCCGAGCTACAGCAGGAACATTGCACAGCAGGTCAGGCAGCACCTGAGAGAAGCCTGCTAAAGTTTGGCAGATGCGGCTCTGACGGTTTTCACCCAAAATGTTCTGACGCTGACCTGAGCTGACTCTTTGCTTCTCTTTGTTCACCCAACATGCACCCACTGTCCATCCTGAATCACTGACTAGCCATCAGGAGTGTGAACCCTGGGCAATCTTCTCCTCACTGACCCAGGGCACTGAAGCCAATTATAGCAACCCCAAACTCCTGGCTGGCATCGGCAAACTCAATAGAGACAGGGGATTGAATTTGGGATACCCCAGGCCCTTCTGAACCAGATACTGACAGGATAAACCCACTGAGCCATTGGGAAGCTCAGCAAGATTATTTCCTGATGATATTTAATGCAGGATATTAAAATTCATATGGAGTTTATTATGTAGATTAATAGTTGAGAATAAGGTCATTGTAGGAGATTATCCTGGAGCATTCCTTTTATGTACATGCTGAGGGAGGGGTGGTAGTTTAGACATTAGATTATCCATTTAATACTTTCACTTAGTCTAACACCTCACTGCTCATTCATTTTTAATTTTTTTGCTTTGCATAATTGTCATTTGAAATAATATGTCCTGGAATCAAAACATGTAATCTTTGATTAATATTAAATAATGTTATTATTTTGTACAATTTTCTATCTTGTTTATTGAGCATTTATGTTGCGATCTGCTTCCGGATAGAATGTTGTTGGGTATTAATGCATTTATCAGAAATTCCTCTCTCTGCTGTTTTAGCTAAAGCTTTTAAAATAAATGGGTTAATGGCTTTGCCAAAATAGTGGGATCTCAGGTGGATGCAGTAAGTGTCTCTCCACAATTACAGGACTGCAGAATGTTATAAATACAGGTGGAGTAGAGTCCTCGGCTAATACAGTTCAGCTCACTGATTGAAGAGAGCACTAAGTTCATAAAATAATTCATAACCACATTTAAATACTACCGCTAAGTGCTTTGCAGCATAATTTGTTTTTTGGAGTGATTACAGGCAAACCCAGCATGCACTTTGCACACAGCATGATCCCACAAATAGCAGCAATGAGTTTTTCTGCTTTTGTTGATGATGGGAGGGAGGAATGTTGGCTAAGACACTGGGGAATCTCCTTGCTCCTTTTTTAATGTTCACCTGAACCATTGGAACCAGCAGACAGAGCTTCTGTTTTATTCCTCACTCTGAGCACGGCATCTTTGACATTGTGGCCCCACCCTCAGTACTGCCCCTCCGACAGTGCGGCTCTCCCTCAGTACTGCCCCTCCGACAGTGCGGCTCTCCCTCAGTACTGCCCCTCCGACAGTGCGGCGCTCCCTCAGTACAGCCCCTCCGACAGTGCAGCGTTCCCTCAGTACTGCCCCCCCGACAGTGCGGCGCTCCCTCAGTACTGTCCCTCCAACAGTGCGGCGCTCCCTCAGTACAGCCCCTCCGACGGTGTGGCGCTCCCTCAGCACTGCCCCCCCCGACAGTGCGGCACTCCCTCAGTACTGCCCCTCCGACAGTGCAGTGCTCCCCCAGTACTGCCCCTCCGACAGTGCGGCGCTCCCTCAGTACAGCCTCTACAACAGTGCAGCGCTCCCTCAGTACTGCCCCTCCGACAGAGCGGCCCTCCCTCAGTACTGCCCCTCTGACAGAGCGGCCCTCCCTCAGTACTGTCCCTCCGACAGTGCAGCGCTCCCTCAGTACCGCCCCTCCGACAATGCAGCGCTCCCTCGGCACCGCCCCTCCGACAGTGCAGCGCTCCCTCAGTATCGCCCCTCCGACAGTGCAGCGCTCCCTCAGTACTGCCCCTCTGACAGAGCGGCCCTCCCTCAGTAATGTCCCTCTGACAGAGCGGCGCTCCCTCAGTACTGCCCCTGCAACAGTGCTGCGCTCCCTCAATACTGCGGTGCTCCCTCAGTACTGCACTGGAGTGTCAGCCTAGATTTTTGTGCTCAAGTTTGTGGAATGGGACTTGAATCCACGACTTTCTGGCTCAGAGGCTAGAGTGCTACCCAGTGCGCCACGGCTGACCTTCGCCACAAGTTGAAAAAGTATTTATTGATGGACTTTTGAGAAATGTCGGATCTACCCACATTCCCAGATACAGGAAGATAAAAAAGGCGTCAACCTGGAATGTGATCAGGAGCTAAGGAGCATTCGCTTCTTGCTCGACTGGGCTGTGAAAGACTCAGATTGGGCCATAACCGAACCTGTGAGAGCCCCGGTGCAGACAAGACACTTGAAATCTCCTTGATTCTGATCCCCACAGGGGTGCAATCAAATGACCCTGAACCCAAAGGCATTCCCAGCTTGATCGAAACTGAACTATCAACTTAAGTGTGTCGTTGGACTCCTGTCTAAATACCAAACAACCTCACAAAATGGGTGCGGGTATTTTCTGAATAATATAAATAAAATAGAAAACATTTCTAAATCTTTTGGCCTAGAAATTGAGTTTGCGCTGCGCCAGGGCTTTAGCGCCGGAAGTTCGCGCTGGCGCTAAAGCCCTTTGCGCGCGCCAAAAATTCAGTAGCGCCGCGCCCAAACGGCTGCCGGCGCTACTGAAGGGTTTTACCGCCTGAAAACTGGCGCAACGCGCCGCATTGCGGCGCTATTCCGGCGCTGCGGCGCCCGCTGCGGTGCGGCAGGCTCGGGAAGTGCAGGCCTCCTCCTTCCGTTAAGGAGGAGCTGCCTGCACCCGGCCGCGGCCCGCGCAAATCTCATCAAAAATGAGCCCGGCACCTCGGACAAGTGCCGGGCTTGCATCTGTTCCGGGGGGGGGGGGGGGAGAAGTCCGGGGAGGGAGCTGCGGGCAGGCAGCCGGCGGGAAAGCGGCCGGCCGCCGCGCCTCCTTAAAACACCGGCGCAGACTCCGGCAACACTCGTTTGCCGGAGTCTTAGTTGCGGCTGCCACTGGCGAGGCGGCCGCAACTGAATTTCGGCTTGGGGCCGGGTTACCACGGCAACCGGGACGCTGCGCACACCGATGATGTCATCGGTGCCGGCGCAGCGCTACCGGTCTACCGCCACGGAAGGGCGCCAGGCAATTTAGGAACCGGCGCCAATTGCAGCGCTAGGCCCTCTAGCGCCGCAAAATCGGTGCTAAGGGCACTGAATTTCTAGGCCTTTATTTTATAAAAAAAGGTCAAATTTGTCCCTCACGGATTGGGCCGCCCAGTTTAGCTTCCCGAGTGGTCTGGTGACATTAATGAGGTGGAGTCTGGAGTGACTATTGATTGAAAGGAAGGTGGACTGGGAGTCAATGTGGAGTCTCCTGGTCCCAGGAATAATCCCTGTCGCTGGCTGGATGTGTGGAGTAATGGCGAATTGTCTGAATTAGGAGGTGACATCAGCAGAGGGGCCTTAATCTCACGAGGCTCTCCACAAATCATTTCAAAAGATTTCAGATTCATTATTTTTGTAACATGCACCATCTTCCAACATAAAACGGAGGAGAGCTTTGAATCTTTGGAGCAGGATCCCAAGCTGGGATACGGTTCCAGTGACTCATGGCAGCCGCCAGCACTGCGCCCAAAGAGCCATCACTCACTTGTGTTATTCTCGACTGCAAGTGTCGAGCCTGTGGGGTGGTCATTTCAGCCCAGCCTGCTCCTGTTGTCCACCCACATGTGATTAGGAGACTATGGCTAACTCCAGCTCCCACTGACCCTGGAGAACAACGGAAAGAAGGGTTGGTGCGACATGATGGGGTGGGAGTGGAAGTTTTAGAGCAGGAAGGCCTGGATGTTACTTGCTGAAAACTGACTACCACCAAACTGTTGCTTGTTAATAAACACCATCCCTTTGACAGAGGACCACTGCCCCTTTAAGTGGAATTTGCCCCCTCCTGGTGTGTTTCACCTGACATCACTAGCAGACACGCAGCTGCCCAGCACGCATTTCCTTTACAATAAATAAATAATATGAACTCATTTAAGAATGGTTTGACTTTCACGGATGTTTTCTGTTTTCTCCGCGCCTGTTTCTGTTTTTTGCCTCTCGCTATTCTGATGCACACTTCATTCATTCATTCATTCACTGCCTTGTCAGTTATAGTTGACTCCTGGACTGTATACAGTTCCCTTCCGCCGATGGTCCCTTGGCTCTTGCTGATCTTGGAAGCACATTAAAATTGTGGCTATTTGGCGCTAAATGCAACCAGAAGCAACAAGGAACCACTTGTCCTCTCTCAGCTGCCAGGTGAAATATATTTGTGTGTTTTCTCAATTAGTTTCCTGGAAGATTCAAACCCACAGCACAAACCTCCCCACTCAGCTGGAGTATTGTGTCCAATTCTGGGCACCGCACTTTAGGAAGGATGTCAAGGCCTTGGAGAGGGTGCAGAGGAGATTTACTAGAATGGTACCAGGGATGAGGGAATTCAGTTATATGGAGAGACTGGAGAAGCTGGGATTTAATAGAGGCGTTGAAAATTATGAGGGGTTTTGATAGAGTAAATAAGGAGAAATAGTTTCTAGTGGCAGGAGGGCTGGCAACCAGAGGACCCAGATTTAAGATAATTGACAAAATATTCCAGGGGAGATGAGGAGAATTTTTTTTTTACACAGTGAGTTATGATCTGGAAAGGGTGATAGAAGCAGATTCAATAATAACCGTCAAAAGGGAAGTGGATCAATACTTGCCTTTATATCCATTGGCATAAAGTGAACATAATTTGCAGGGCTCTGGGGAAAGAGCTGGAGAGTGGGACTAATTGGATAGCGCTTTCAAAGAGCCAGCACACTCAATGGGCCGAATGGCCTCTTTCTGTGCTGCATGATTTAAGATTCAGCACAAATTGACACTAAATTGGCTCTTTTTTCCGCTCCCAGTGATAGGTGGCTTTCCACAGTCAGACATGGGAGTGAGCAGGTCCCAGACCGTCTGTCGCAGCTTGAGACTGTTCTAAATTAATTAGCATAGGAGGCTAGAGGTAGTGAGATGTGGATGGAGACCAGGGGAGAAAAGCGAGAGAGAAACAGAGAATGTGGAACAGTGTGTGGGGCAGAGAGAGTGAGTGCGATTGCTCAGAGATTGGTCTCCATAAGCCATTCTGTATTGGAGGCATTGCAGATATCCAATTACATGGATGACCAGCTGGTGGTACTGCTTTCCTGATTGCTGATCAGATGAATACACTTCTTTTAGGGAGTAGAAAGGGATTTCTGTGTTCGATTAAATATACCCCTTGATGTGGACAACATGCTCTCTCCATTAACCACGTACAATACCCTTTGCTTTGCTTCCATGTTTTGCAACAGGCTGAAGCATCTCTTTCAATCCATGCCCATTTAAAATTCTGCTTCTAAGCATTTGCAGAGCACGAATCTTCAAAGCTTCTAAACAGGTCAAGGATATAGCTGTGGAATATGACAAAATACATTGGAGGATTCTACTCTCACTGTCAGTATAATGAGCAATAGACTTCTGCAACTTAAAAGCATCTTCTGTATCAACGCGAGCTTAAAGCTGCACCGTCATCAAGAATTTAGGTTGCGGCGATAGAAAATCCTTAAAGGCCCAGGCTACCACTCACCATTGTACAGGCGGCAGGGCTGTGGCACCAGGGCAGCCCTTAGTTTTTGTGCTCGTCAAGGTGAAGGATGTTATTGCTAGGAATGCAACACTTACCCATTTCAGGCACCCAGTGTGCATAGCAAGCAATTCCAGGTCCAGAACAACATGGTTCGATGCAGAATAAAGCTTCTTCTATCATTCCCCAGCAATGCATCTGGGGCCAAAGAAAGGTTTTCCCCAGTGTGGCCTTTTCCAATTTGCCCCACTGGCCATTCTGCAGGCATTTTGAGTGAGCTTGCTGTAAGAGGCAGAATAGACTCAATAACCGCAGATTTTCTTTTGTCATACTGTTCAGGCCCACGAGCTTTCAGACAACATACCTCTTCCACCTCAAAGACCATCTGTAGTTCTCAATATGGAGGCCACGTAAATACTTGCCTCCTAAGGTTAATTGGTTACCACCTGATCTTGCCTTCGACCACATCCTGTTCTACTGTACCACCATAAATGGGATTACTTCCTTTGAAAATATAAATAAACACACTGAGGCATTTTTGTATTAATTATGTTTTACATTCCCCTCCTTCCCCATTATCCGAGATTGGGGAGGGGAGGGGTGGAGTGGGTGTTGCATGGTCACATGTTAGGTTTGAATGAAGAAGGCCCTTCAGCCCACTTTTGCAAGGTTGCAATGGTGTTTGGTCCATCTTAATTAGGAACAGGAGGAGGCCATTCAGCCCCTCGACCCTGGTCTGCCATTCAATGGGATCATGGCTGATCTGTATCTCATCGCTTCGTCCATGCAGAAAGATCTAAAGTTCCCCTCTGTGACAGTCAATTGTTACTTAAATACTATCAGAATTTAGCTTTCCTGCTCTGCCTGGAGACAATTCGAGTGTTGATCCTTTGTGTGAAGAACTTCCTGAAACCAGCCAATATTTACGTTTTGCTTGTTTGACTTATTATCTCACATACTTCAATGAGCTCACTTCTCAGATGCACCCTTTAAGAAACATAGAAACATAGAAGATAGGAGCAGGAGTAGGCCATTCGGCCCCTCGAGCCTGCTCCGCCATTCAATGAGATCATGGCTGATCATCCAAACTCAGTACCCCGTACCTGCCTTCTCCCCATATCCCTTGATACCTTTAGCTCTAAGAAATATATCTAACTCCTTCTTGAATATATTTAAAGACTTGGCCTCAACCGCCTTCTGTGGTAGAGAATTCCACAGGTTCATCACTCTCTGGGTGAAGAAATTCTTCCTCATCTCTGTCCTAAATGGCTTACCCCTTATCCTTAGACTATGACCCCTGGTTCTGGACTCTCTGACCATCAGGAACATCCTTCCTGTATCTAGTCTGTCCAGACCTGTCAGAATTTTATAAGTTTCGATGAGATCCCCTCTCATTCTTCTAAACTCCAGCAAGTATAAGCCCAATCGACCCAATCTCTCCTTGTACGTCATTCCTGCCATCCCAGGGATCAGCCTTGTGAATCTTCACTGAACTCCTTCCATGGCAAGAACATACTTCCTCAGATAAGGCGACCAAAACTGCACACAGTACTCCAGGTGTGGTCTCACCAAGGCCCTGTACAACTGCAGCAGGACATCCTTGCTCCTGTACTCAAACCCTTTCGCTATGAAGGCCAACATACCATTTGCCTTCTTCACCGCCTGCTGCACCTGCATGCTTACCTTCAGTGACTGGTGCACAAGGACGCCCAGGTCTCGTTGCACTTCCCCTTCTCCCAATCTATTGCCATTCAGATAATAGTCTGCCTTTCTGTTTTTGACACCAAAGTGGATAACCTCGCATTTATCCACGTTATATTGCATCTGCCACGCTTCTGCCCAATCACCCAACCTGTCCAAATCATTCTGGAGTTTCTCGGTATCCTCCTCGCAGCACACACGCCCACCCAGCTTTGTGTCATCTGCAAACTTGGAGATATTACATCTAGTTCCCTTATCTAGATCATTAATATATATTGTGAATAGCTGGGGTCCAAGGACCGATCCCTGCGGTACCCCACTAGTCACTGCCTGCCACTCGGAAAAATCTTTCCTCAAACTCACTCATCTAACACGGTTACCACCTGTGGAACTTGCCCCAGCAAGAGTCAGCAGATGACAAATTCGTTGCCGCCACGGCCCTTTTACAGGCCTAAAACGGGGGTCCTTAGCAGCCAATATGGCGGGAAGCGTTGGCGCACAAGTTCTGCGGCAGAAGTGCGCCGCCCGCCATATTGGTAACGGCTCCTGTATAGGCGTCCAGGGGCCGTGCCTGCTTGAGACCCTATTACCAAATGCGTTAGCGACTGACCACAGCTCGCACCGTGCAGTAGCCGAACCAGCTGACCTTAGAGGGACCGCCGGGGGCTACCTCCAGCAAGGTATGTTTCTAGTTGTTTTACTTGCCTTATGGAGAAGCTGGGAAGGGCAGGAGGGTTCTCCCCGGCTCCACATTAAACTTGTGGGCCACTGCTGGCCTCCGCTCACCCCCCTCCCGATGGACTCCCCCCACCCCCCCATGAACCTTAGGGGGGAATTTTCCCAGCCCTGGAGAGGCGGATATGGAAGCGGGACTGCCGGGAAAATGGCAGAAACCGGGAGCGGGTACCGGCCCCGCTCCCAACCCGCCTCCATGCCATCTTCCCGGGAGGTGGGTCCCCGACTAGCGCAGGGACCCGTCTCCTCGAGGTGGGAAGGGGATTAGAGCCAATTAACTGCCTGTTAACAGGTAGTTAATAGGCAGTTTTGAGGCTTTTCCCCATTTTCCGCCTGCAAATGCGGGCTTTCCAATGGCTGAGAACCTCGCCAGGGTCAGCGAGGTGAGCAGTGGATCTGCGGGGGGTGAGAGGGATTGAAAAGTCCGCTGTAGAGGTGAGTGATGGATGCAAGTGTGGAGAGGTAAGTATGAGAGGTGAGTGTAAAGTGTTGGAAAAAGTTCCCTTACCTTTGCTTCTTCCTGCAGGCTTCAACCCTTGGGAATCCAGCAGAGATGACAGAATGGCTGCAGCATTCTCAGATGCAGCAGCCATCTGCTTTCTGCTGAGAGAGGTTTTGGTGAGCCTTCTGTGCAAGGGCTCACCTTAGAACAGAGATTGTCAGTGTTTGACATCTTCTTGAAGCTGTCAAATGCCGACAATTCATCTGTCAAAAAATTCTCGATAGATGTAACGTCATATGCTTGTCACCGACTTTCTCTTAATTGGCCAGCTAAGCCCGCAGGGCTGGCTTAACAAGGTCAATCAAGGGAAAATAGCGTGGGTTGGCCAGACGTCATTGGGGACGGGACTGAAACCCGAAAACCAGCAGTCCCGCCGCCAACGTGCCCCCATTGACAAAATCCAGCCCTTAGTGTCTGAACTTCTAGAAGAGATGGGTAAATCTCACTTGTATACTTTAACAGCATTATTTAAAATTGACAAGGTCGTGAGATTGTCAATCAGGGAGTGGAGCAGGTTGTTTGAATAATGCAGTCTCTTGTATGTGCCCATTTCTTCACAAATACCTATGCTTTAGTCTATTTTAGAAAAGTATAGCAGTTATCCAATTTGTTTGGAATGTAAAGTAGTTTAGATTGAAACGAGATTTCCTCTCGCTGGGTGATTCGCTTTGCCAGAAGATGGAATGGGCTTTATTATGAAATGAATGAATTTGATTCTGTGATAGTGTCAGTAATGTGATGAGACAGCCATTGTCTGATTTCTTCACGTCACCTTTTCACTGTGGCACATCAGTTGAAATCACTTCCCCCTCTGAGGTTACGCTGCTGCCTCATTGCTTTACAGAGAAATGTTTCCATTTTTTGTTCTCGTGATTTTTGGTTTGTTTTTCCTCTGACTCTTTCCATTCATCCTATTTGAATAGATTGGGCTGGGGCAGCGTGCACAGATCACCTCAAAACCTGAAGGATTAGGGTTAGGGGAGAATTTTTGAAAGGGGAGGCCCAATAATTCTGTTCCCTTGAGGTTTGACCTCTGTTTCCATTCTACTTCTTTGGCCATTGGTCGAGAGTAGGCTCATCCAACCCAAATCCTCAGCTTTGGTCTACTTCCCCCATAGTCCCTAAATAAGCCCAGACCTGCTAATTCCTAATGATGCAGATTTCATAGCATCAGCACCAGTGTCTTGTGAGGAGGTTTAATGCAGCCTAAGTTATTTCACACTAACTCTGTTGGCTTCGCAAAGTATCCAAAATATGTCATGACCACAGCAATATTTCTGCCTTTTGAAGATGTTTAAATGTCTGCTTTCTGTCAAGAATCTTACCCTTCATGTAGAAATGACTCATGAGATAACACTGGGCGGCCAGCTGGTGGCGCTGTCCAAGGAAATTATAAATACTCGGGCGTGGGCCCAGCTTGCTCAGGACGGTTTTGTAACCAGGAACTAGTGATGTAACTAGAATCTCCTGGTTGTGAAACAGTTGATTAAAGCCTTGTTTTATACACAAACCAAGGGCTCAGTACTTTTCTTACGTCACTTTCCTCTGGGGAAAATGCAGCATGTGACTCAAACCCATCTCAAACTTCTTCGGTTCACTCCATAGTTTGTGTTGCAGTAACAGAGCTTGGCCGGTAATGGGATCCTTGGTTTAGGGATAAAAAAACAATTGGCCTTCTTCTTCCTGATCAGTTTCCCATGAACCCTGCTGGAAAGTGTGTGGATGTTGATTGATGACGTGTTCATGTGTTGATAAATGTGAAGTTATCCACTTTGGTGTCAAACACAGGAAGGCAGATTATTATCTGAATGGCAATAGATTGGGAGAAGGGGAAGTGCAACGAGACCTGGGTGTCCTTGTGCACCAGTCGCTGAAGGTAAGCATGCAGGCTCAGCAGGCGGTTAAGAAGGCAAATGGTATGTTGGCCTTCGTAGCGAGAGGGTTTGAGTACAGGAACAAGGATGTCTTGCTGCAGTTGTACAGGGCCTTGGTGCGACCACACCTTGAGTATTGTGTGCAGTTTTGGTCACCTTATCTGAGGAAGGATGTTCTTGCCACGGAAGGAGTTCAGCGAAGATTCACCAGGCTGACACCTGGGATGGCAGGAATGATGTATGAGGAGAGATTGGATCGATTGGGCTTATACTCGCAGGAGCTTAGAAGAATGAGAGGGGATCTCATTGAAACTTATAAAATTCTGACAGGACTGGACAGACTAGATGCAGGAAGGATGTTCCCGATGGTCGGGGAGTCCAGAACCAGGGGTCACAGTCTAAGGATAAGGGGTAAGCCATTTAGGACAGAAATTAGGAGGAATTTCTTCACCCAGAGAGTGGTGAACCTGTGGAATTCTCTACCACAGAAGGCAGTAGAGGCCAATTCATTAAATATATTCAAGAAGGCGTTGGATATATTTCTTAATGCTAAAGGGATCAAGGGATATGGGGAGAAAGCAGGGACAGGGTACTGAATTTGGATGATCAGCAATGATCGCATTGAATGGTGGAGCAGGCTCAAGGGGCCGAATGGCCTACTCCTGCTTCTATCTTTGATGTTTCTATGTTTCTATGTTTCTATATTCATACTCAGTTGGGCTGCCGCCCCCACGGTGCAATAAACTGCTGGCACTCGCTCTCTAGGCTGACACAATGAATGGCCATTTGGGCAAGGTGCTGGAGGCTGGTGCCAGTGGGACTGTACAACAATGAGATTCAACACCTTCACAAGAGGGGAGGGGAGAAAATTACAGGTGTGAATGAGCCTCTGGAGCCTACTGTCAACAAGGGCAGATGTCGATGATGAAGTCCAACACCGCCTTCAGTGTGCCAGTGCAGCCTTCGGTCGCCTGAGGAAGAGAGTGTTTGAAGACCAGGACCTCAAACCCGCCACCAAGCTCATGGTCTACAGAGCAGTAGTGATACCTGCCCTGCTGTATGCCTCAGAGACATTGACCATGTACATCAGGCACCTCAAAGCACTGGAGAGGTACCACCAATGCTGCCTCTGCAAGATCCTGCAAATCCATTGGCAGGATAGGCGCACTAATGTTAGTGTTCTCGCTCAGGCCAACATCCCCAGCATCGAAGCTTTGACCACGCTCGATCAGCTCCGATGGACGGGTCACATCATCCGCATGCCCGATATGAGACTCCCAAAACAAGCGCTCTACTCGGAGCTCCGGCACGGCAAGAGAGCCCCAGATGGGCAGAGGAAATGCTTCAAGGACACTGTCAAAGCCTCCTTGAAAAAGTGCAACATCCCCACCGACACCTGGGAATCCCTGGCCCAAGACCGCACAAAGTGGAGGAGAAGCATCCGGGAAGGCGCTGAACACCTCCAGTCTCTTCGCCAGGAGCAAGCAGAAGCCAAGCACAAGGAGCGCACGTCAACCCAACACCCCACCCACCCACCCCTTCAGCCACCGTCTGCCCCACCTGTGACAGTGACTGTAGGTCCCGCATTGGATTCATCAGTCACCTGAGAACTTTTTTTAATGTGGAAGCAAATCATCCTCAGTTCCAAGGGACTGCCTGACATGAATCAATCATTCATGAAAGAGAGACTTATGAAATAATACTGAGCGGCCTACGGGTGGCACTGTCCAGGGAGAGTATAAATACTCGGGCACGGGCCCAGCTTGCGCAGGAAATTCTTAACAGGAACTAGTGAAGGACACAACTAGACCTCTATGTTGTAAAACAGTTGATTAAAGCTTTGTTTGATGCTTAGACCAAGTGCCTAGTAGTTTTCTTACGTCACAGCCTAAGAAGAAGAAGAAGGTATCTTTAATTATTACTGTCCAGCCTCTGGCCCTCCATTCACCATGACATTTCTGCAGCTACCGATCTGCTCAACCACCCCCTCGCCACTACCTTTGATGCCCTAGTCCCTATTAAAACCATTAATCTCTCTCACCCCAGCCATTCCCCCTGGTACGGCCCACACCTTCCCTCCCTCAAATCCAAGGGACACAGACTTAAACGGATATGGCAGACAACTGGTTTAGCCATTCACCGCCAGATCTGGCTGGACCACATAAAGCATTATCAGGTCCTACTCTTGTCTGCCAAAACTGCTCACTATTCCAGGTTCATTCTGGAATGTAAAGATAACCCCCCGGCTATTATTTTCTACTGCTAACCATCTTCTTAAACCCCTCTACCCTGTGTCCTCCGCATTCACCTCCAACAAGTGCGAGGAGCTCATGGACTTCTTTGCCTCTAAGATTGAGAACATCCATTCAGCTGCCTCTGCCACTTCCCTTCCTTCCCCTAGCCCACTGGGCCAAACTTCCTCTAAGGTTCCCCCCTGCCCTAGCCCTGAACTCACATCTTTCTCCAGTTTCTCTCCGATCTCCCCTCATGACCGCTCCACGCTCATCTTGTCCATGAGACCCACCTCCTGCTCCCTCAACCCTATTCCCACGAAACTGCTGACCACCCAACTTCCTTTTCTGGCTCCCATTTTAGCTGACATTGTTAATGGTTCGTTATCCTCAGGTACTGTCCCCCTCTCCCTCAAATCTGCCGTCATCTCCCCCTCCTCAAAAAACCAACCCTTGACCCCTCCGTCCTTGCAAACTACCGCCCCCATCTCCAGCCTTCCTTTCCTCTCAAGTCTTTGAACATGTTGTCAACTCCCAAATCCGTGCCCATCTTTCCCGGAACTCCATGTTTGAATCCCTCCAATCAGGTTTCCGCCCTCGCCACAGTACTGAAATGGCTCTCATCAATGTGTGACTGTGACAAAGGTAATCTATCCCTTCTCATCCTTCTCGATCTGTCTGCAGCCTTTGAAATGGTTGACCACTCCATCCATCTCCAAATCCTCTTCACTATCGTCCAGCTGGGTGGGACTGCACTCGCCTGGTTCCATTCTTATCTATCTAATTGTAGCCAGAGAATCACCTGCAACGACTTCTCTTCCCGCTCCCGCATCGTTACCTCTGGTGTCCCCCAAGGATCTATCCTTGGCCCCTCCTATTTCTCATCTACGTGTTGCCCCTCGGCGACATCATCCGAAAACACAGCATCAGTTTACACATGTACGCTGACGACACCCAGCTCTACCTCACCACCACTTCTCTCGACCCCTCCACGGTCTCTAAATTGACACACTGCTTGTCCGACATACAGTTCTGGACGAGCAGAAATTTTCTCCAATTGGGAAGACCGAAGCCATTGTTTTCGGTCCCCACCACAACCTCCGTTCCCGAGCCACTGACTCCATCCCTCTCCCTAACATCTGTCTGAGGCTGAACCAGACTGTTCGCAACCTTGGTGTCATATTTGACCCTGAAATGAGCTTCTGATCACATATCCGCGGCGTAACAAAGACCGCCTACTTCCACCTCCGTAACATCGCCCATCTCCGCCCTTGCCTCAACTCATCCGCTGCTGAAACCCTCATCCATGCCTTTGTTACCTCTAGACTTGACTATTCCAACGCACTCCTGGCTGGCCTCCCACATTCCACCCTACGTAAACGTGAGGTCATCCAAAACTCTGCTGCCCGTGTCCTAACTCGCACCAAGTCCCATTCGCCCATCACCCCTGTGCTCACTGACCTACATTGGCTCCTGGTTAAGCAGTGCCTCGATTTCAAAATTCTCATCCTTGTTTTCAAATCCCTCCATGGCCTCGCCCCTCCCTATCTCTGTAATCTCCTCCAGCCCCACAAACCCCCGAGATCTCTGTGCTCTTGAGCATTCCTGATTATAATCGCTCCACCATTGGTGGCCGTGCCTTCTGTTGCCTGGGCCCTAAGCTCTGGAATTCCCTGCCTAAACCTCTCCGCCTCGCTACCTCTCTTTCCTCCTTTAAGACGCTCCTTAAAACCTACCTCTTTGACCAAGCTTTTGGTCACCTGTCCTAATATCTTATGTGGCTTGGTGTCAATTTCTTGTCTTAAAATACTCCTGTGAAGCACCTTGGGGCATTTTACTACGTTAAAGGTGCTATTTAAATAGTTGTTATTGTTGTATTATTTTCTACACATCACTCCATTACTGCAGCAATTTAATCCTTTATTCATTTTAGTTCCTCCATCTGGAAATATGCTTTCCATGTAACACTTTGTTTCTATTTTATGGGATACTGATTAATATCTCAGCTTGATGTGTCCTGAACAATCAGTCACGCCGCGCTGAGTCACCGGGGAGGGAGACATGTCTCATCTTTCTGTTCTGTGACGTGCAAACACCACAGTGACATTTTGATGATGCAATGAATCTTTTTCCTTTTTATAAACTTTAATATTCTTTATGGATTCCTACCGCCCACCCACTCACTCCTCCACCCTCGACTTTCTCCTCTCCTGAAGATTCACACAGGGTTACTGCCCTCTGGTACCTTGGGCACAATTGGCAATTCTTCATCCATGAGTCCAGCCATTAAGTTTCCGCAGGTTATCTGTGGATGTCGTGCAACAAAGCTTGGTCAAGGATTCACCTGCTGTGCGCAAACACACACACTTTCACCCATTCACTCGCTCACTCAATCACAGTTACTCCATTGAAAGGAGTGGGATCAGTTGTCCAAATGGCTTCTTTCTCTTCCACAATCTCTCCAAAGCCAAAGGCAATGGTTTCTTGATCCTTTTAAGGCGAGCCAAACTGTCGCCAGCCACCTCTCACCTGAGCAATATTGCACTGCGAGTGTGCGATGAGCTCTGAAGCAGAACAGAGTCTGGATTCGTACTGGAACTCACCACAAAATGAATGGGAGTCTCTGAAGTAGCTTGGGGAAAAGGGAAGAGCGAGGGGGACAGAAAACAAGAAAAACGGTTTTCAAATCAGCGTTAAAAGAATGTTAATTTTAGAATAGATTATTTCTTTGTGATTTGAAGTGACAGGTAAGATCATTCCTGAACTGCTTTTCAGGATAATGAGTTATGTTTGGGGGTTTATAATGCGATCAGGGTCTTGGTAGGACTGCCGTGTGCTCCAGGGTACATTGGAAGCATTTGTTAAATAAACAAGGGAAAATATTGCTCTATTCAGAATCGCCTTTAACCATTCTAAATCTTTTTTGGTCCCAATTTTGTGCTCAAGATATTAGTTATGAAAGGACAGAGATTTTCAATCATCATTCATGTGAACGATTTTATTCTAATGGTTGCCTCAGGGTTGAGTGCTCCGTGTCGCAGTGCTTGTTGCACCAACCATATGGGGTTGACCTTACTTAACTTGGTAAGGGATGTGATTTATGCTCTAGTGATAGTAGGTAAGTCAAGACTGAGATATTCCAATTTGTCTTAGTTTGTAAATTCTCTCAGTGCAGAATTAAACCAGGCCCCAGGTTAGCAGATCTTCACTGTATTGGTGGTTACAGCTTTAGTATCCTTGCACTAAGGGGGAGGATTAAAAGAAAAGTAAGGCAGGGTTCCTGATCTGATTACAATGACCCCTATCCCTAGTAGAGAGTGCTCCTGACTGGATGTCAGGATTGGGTTATTCTGTGATGCCCCCAATGTGGAATAGCCTACTGACTGGGCTCAGGGCCTCAGGCATGAATATTGGCCACTTAAGTGAAGTACCTGAGTGAGTCTAGCACTCAGGACTCTAGCGCAGCTTAACTCTGCGTGGTCAGGAAGGAGAATGGTGGCTGGAGGTGATTCGCTACCTGAGGATTGTATGGGGAGAAGAACGTGTTACTTACTTAGTCTAGAGGGCTTCAGTGCAGGTGGGCAGAGCTTAGTGACCCCTAGTGGGCGGAGGGGCACTGCTGGCATCTAACCCGTACAAAACATATTAGTGTTTACCCAGCAAGGATCACCCTACCTGTTAGGGCACTGGCTTAACATCCACCATGGGCAAACTCTTAGAATCCATAATTTAAGATCAACTTCATGACCATTTCGAGATGCAATTGATAATCAAGGGAGTTGTTAAAGTCAAGCTATGTTTGACAAATGTAATAGATATTTTTGAAGAAGTGATTAGATAAAGTTAGTGCAGTAGATGTCGTGCATGTGGATTTTTAGAAGTGGGTTGATGGGCAGAAGCAAATGGGTAGGGTTAATGTGCATTGCTCAAATTGGAGAAGTGTTGGGAGCGATGTACCCCGGGGGACAGTGCCAGGCTCGCTTTTCCTCTCAGTATGGAGCTGGTTTGGACTTGTGCACAATATTGAATTTTGCTGACAACACCAAAGTAGGGTGTTTGTCAAACAGTGAGGACTTCAGGAGAAACCAGACAAGCTAGTAAAACTAACAAATGGGCCATAATTGTACTTTACTACATAATGGAGTAAGGTAACGCAATTTTGGGAGGCAAAACAAAGAATAAACTCAATTGAAAGGTGGTGATTGGTGTGAAAGAGCAGAGAGAGACCTAGGTTAAAAATACATCATTCTGCACATGTGTGAATGCTGGTAAATGAAGTCATAAAAATTCCAACGGGTTTTATAAATGGACCAAAGAATACAAGAGCAGAGGGCTGATGCTCAATTTGTGAAAGGCCGCAGTGACTGTATCGAGCACAGGTTTAGGCTCCCCATTACATAAAGGGAATGAAAGCTGTAGAGAGCGGACAGTGTCGATTCCTCAGAACGATGCCAGGGATGGGGAACCATAGCATAGATACTGGGACTAATTCCACTGGAGCAGATGAGATTTAAATAGAGGTTTTTAAAATTATGAAGGGCTTGTCTGGGTGAATAGGAAAGAATATTTCCTCTGGTTGGGGATTCAGTGACGAGGGAGCATCATTTTATCATTTATAATAATGGTGTCTTGAAGTGCTGTGAGCCTGACTCCGGTGTCAGATTCCTAAAATTACCCAAAGACGGTTGACAGTTCCAAAATTTCATCAGGGGTGTTGTTTTCGAACCACTTTGACCCCATCAGGACCCCCGTTATTCCCCTCCAAGGAAACTTGGACCCACAGCTCAAAAGTATAAAATCAGTTCACCTGCCGGAGGATGTGGTTTTGGGAAATGGAAGTAACACACTGGTGTGGGGAAGAGGAGGCTCTGAGGTTCCTTTTGGGATCGTGGGTGAGAGTTTTACTCCATTTCTCTACCTGACTGGGGGGTGTTGAATCCTAACACGACCTACTCAAAGTGGGGAAAGTGCACCATCACCCATCCTTCACCTCAATTCACACTAAATCCACCCCACCACAAAAAAGATTGAAATGGTGTTTAGGTGAGAGGACAATATTCCTCCTCCAAGGATCAAGATTGTTAGTTGTGAATACCACAGCTAATTTTGGTTGTATATCCCTTTAATAAGTCAATAGTTACGGTACACCCTCAGGGATCTAATTAATCATAATTAGGAGTATTTTTGTTCTGAAATGGCAAAGACGTCATTTCACAATCTGTTAAGTGCAATCGGCGCTCATCAGTTAACGATTTTACTGACAAAGTAGGTGCAAGAGACCGATGGGATAATGGTCTCCTCTGGATCATCACCTGGGTGGCAACAGCCAAGGTTAAATGAAATTGGATCACTTTCTCTGCACTTTATTGAAGGCAGGAGTCTCCAGCACATAGATCCTCTGTGCCACCCCCAGCCCACACTCTGATAGGCCCAGCTACCGAGAGTGCGGGAATTACATCGGATATACAGCGCAGAAACAGGCCATTCGGCCCAACCAGTCCATGCCGGCGTTTATGCTCCACTCGAACCTCCTCCCGTCTTTCCTCATCTAAATCTATCAGCATAACCCTCTATTCCCTTCTCCCTCATGTGCTTGTCTAGTCTCTCCTTAAATACATCTATACTATTCGCTTCAACCACTCCCTGTGGTAGCGTGTTCCACATTCTCACCACTCTCTGGGTAAAGAAGTTTCTCCTGAATTCCCTATTGGATTTCTTGGTGACTATCTTATATTGATGGCCTCTAGTTATGCTCTTCCCCACAAGTGGAAACACTCTCTCTGTATTCACTCGATCAAAATCTTTCATAATTTTAGTTAGGTCACCCCTCAGTCTTCCTTTTTCAGGAGAGAAGAGACCCAGCCTGTTCATCCTTTCCTGATATGTATACCCTCGCATTTCTGGTATCATCCTTGTAAATCTTCTCTGCACCCTCTCCAGTGCCTCTATATCCTTTTTATAATATGGTGACCAGAACTGTACACAGTACTCTAAGTGTGGTCTAACCAGGGTTCGATACAGGTTTAGCATAACTTCCCTACTTTTCAATTCTATACCTCGAGAAATAAACCCTAGTGCTTGGTTTGCTTTTTTTATGGCCTTGCTCTTCCTGTGTCGCAACTTTTAGTGATTTGTGTATTTGTACTCCGAGATCCCTTTGTTCCTCTACCCTACCTAGACTCGCACCCTCCAAGTAATAAGTGACCTCCCTATTCTACCTACCAAATTATGAACATAAGAACATAAGAACATAAGAAATAGGAGCAGGAGTAGGCCAATCGGCCCCTCGAGCCTGCTCCGCCATTCAATAAGATCATGGCTGATCTGATCCTAACCGCCAATCTACTATCACTGAACCATCTCCTGAATCTAACAGAATTAGACACACGAAATAGGAGCAGGATCAGGCTACACGGCCCCTGGGCCCGCTCCGCTACCCACAGGGCCATGACCGATCCGAACCTAGACTCATGTCCAAATTCCTGCCCGCTCCCCATAACCCTTTATTCCCTTTTCTTCTAGGAAACTGTCTATTTCTGTTTTAAATTTATGTAATGATGTAGCTTCTACAGCTTTTTGGGGCAGCATATTCCATGGACCTACCACCCTCTGAGTGAAGTAGTTCCTCCTCATCTCAGTTTTGAAAGAGCAGCCCCTTATTCTAAGACTATGCCCCCTAGTTCTAGTTTCACCCATCATTGGGAACATCGTCCCCGCATCCACCCGATCCAACCCCTTCACAATCTTATATGTTTCAATAAGATCGCCTCTCATTCTTCTGAACTCCAATGAGTAGAGTCCCAATCTACTCAACCTCTCCTCATATGTCCATCCCCTCATCCCCAGGATTAACCGAGTGAACCTTCTTTGTACTGACTCGAGAGCAAGTATGTCTTTTCTTAAGTATGGACACCAAAACTGTATGCAGTATTCCAGGTGCGGTCTCACCAATACCTTGTACAACTGAAGCAATACCTCCCTATTTTTATATTCTATCCCCCTAGCAATGAAAGTCAACATTCCATTGGCCTTCTTAATCACTTGCTGCACCTGCATACTAACCTTTTGAGTTTCGTGCACCAGGACCCCCAGATCCCTTTGTACTTCAGTACTTTCCAGTTTCTTGCCATTAAGATAATAACTTGCTCTACGATTTTTCCTGCCAAAGTGCATAACCTCACACTTTCCAGTATTGTATTCCATCTGCCAAATCTCTGCCCACTTACTTAGCCTGTCTATGTCCCCTTGCAGGATTTTTATGTCCTCCTCACTCACTACTTTCCCTCCCATCTTAGTATCATCTGCAAACTTTGATATGTTACACTCGGTCCCCTCCTCCAAATCGTTAATATAGATTGTAAAGAGTTGGGGACCCAGCACTGACTCCTGTGGAACACCACTAGTTACTGATTGCCAGTCCGAGAATGAACCATTTATCCCAACTCTCTGCTTTCTGTTAGATGGCCAACCCTCTATCCATGCCAGAATATTACCCCCAATCCCGTGATTTTTTATCTTAAGCAATAATCTTTGGTGTGGCACCTTGTCAAATGCCTTTTGGAAGTCTAAATACACTACGTCCACTGGTTCCCCTTTATCCACCCTATATGTTACTTCCTCAAAGAACTCCAGCAAATTTGTCAAACATGACTTCCCCTTCATAAAACCATGCTGACTTTGTCCTATTAAATTATGATTATCCAAATGTCCTGTTACTCACAGAATCACAGAACACAGAATCCCCACAGTGCAGATAGAGGCCATTTCGGCCCATCGAGCCTGCACCGACACATATCCCACCCTATCCCCGTAACCCCACGTATTTAATCCCCTAACACTAAGGGTCAATTTATCATAGCCAAATCAACCTAACCCGCACATCTTTGGACTGTGGGAGGAAACCGGAGCACCCGGAGGAAACCCACGCAGACACAGGGAGAATGTGCAAACTCCACACAGACAGTCGCCCGAGGCCAGATTTGAACCCGGGTCCCTGGCGCTGTGAGGCAACAGTGCTAACCACTATGCCACCGTGCCACCGTTACTGTCTCCTTAATAATGGACTCCAATATTTTACCTACCACAGATGTTAGGCTAACCAGTCTATAGTTTCCAGCCTTCTGTCTACTGCCCTTTTTAAATAAGGGCGTTACATTTGCAGTTTTCCAGTCTGCTGGGACCTTTGCTGATTCCAGGGAGTTTTGGAAAATTATTACCAATGCATCCACAATCCCTACCGCCACTTCCCTCAAGACCCTAGGATGTAAGCCATCAGGTCCAGGTGATTTATCTGACTTGAGTCCTATTATTTTACCGAGTACCACTTCCTTAGTGATTTTGATCGTGTTTAGCTCCTCCCCCCCTATAGCCCCCTGTTTGTCCAGTGTTGGGATATTCTTAGTGTCTTCTACTGTAAAGACTGATACAAAATATTCATTCAGTGTTTTTGCCATCTCCATATTTCCCACCATTAATTTCCCGGTCTCATCCTCTAAGGGACCAACATTTACTTTAGCCACCCTTTTTCTTTTTATATAACTATAAAAACTCTTACTATCTGTTTTTATATATTTGCTAATTTACTTTCATAATCTATCTTCCCTTTCTTAATCAATCTTTTTGTTACTTTTTGCTGTCTTTTAAAGTTTTCCCAATCCTCTATCCCCCCACTAGATTTGGCTACCTTATATGCCCTTGTTTTTAGTCAAATACTATCCTTAATTTCTTTACTTAGGCACAGATGGCTGTCTTTTCTTTTACACCCTTTTCTTCTCAGTGGAATATATTTTTTTTGGAAGTTGTAAAATAACTCCTTAAATGTACACCACTGATCATGTATCATCTTACCCTTTAATCTATTTTCCCAATCCACTCTACTCAATTCCGCTTTCATACCTTCATAGTCTCCTTTATTCAAGCTTAGCACGCTTGTTTGAGATCCAACCTTCTCACCCTCTAATTGAATATGGAATTCAACCATGTTATGGTCACTCATGCCAAGGGGATCCTTTACTAGGACATTTTTAATTAATCCTGTCTCGTTACACAGGACCAGATCTAAGGTTGCTTGTCCCCTGGTCGGTTCAGTTACATACTGCTCAAGAAACCCATCCCTAATACACTCAATGAACTCATCCTCAAGGCAGCCCTGCCCAATTTGATTTGTCCAATTAATATGATAGTTAAAATCCCCCATAATTATAGATGTTCCCTTATTACAAGCCTCAACTATTTCCTGATTGATACTCCGTCCAACAGAGTTGCAACTGTTTGGAGGCCTATAGACTACGCCCACTAGTGTTTTTTTCCCCTTATTATTCCTTACCTCCACCCAAACTGTTTCATTATCCTGATCTTTTGACCCAATATCATTTCTCTGTATTACAGTGATTCCTTCCTTTATTAACATAGCCACCCCACCTCCCCTTCCTTCCTGCCTGTCCTTCCTGATCGTTAAATAACCTGGTATGTTTAATTCCCAGGCATTGTCACCCTGCAGCCATGTTTCTGTAATGGCCACAAGATCATACCCATATGTAATTATTTGTGCCATTAACTCGTCTATTTTGTTACGAATGCTACGTGCATTCAGATAGAGAACTTTCAAATATGTTTTGTGACACTTAGTTCCTGCTTTTGCCCTTTTTATTACTTTACCTTTTACTCCATACCTTCTGCCCCTTCCTGACATGCTCTGGTTTTTAATTTCCCCACTGCTACCTAAGTCTATGACCTTCTCTGTTGTCATTTTTATTATTTGCTCTCTAGGAACCTCCCCCCCACTAGTTAGTTTAAAGCCCTCTCTACAGCCCTAGTTATATGATCCGCCAGGACTCTAGTCCCAGCACTGGCCAAGTGAAGCCCGTCCCAACGGAACAGCTCCCTCCTGCCCCAGTACTGGTGCCAGTGTCCCAGGAAGCAAAACCCATTTCTCCCACACCAGTCTTTGAGCCACGCATTTAACTCTCTAATTTTATTTGTCCTAGCCAAATTCGCTCGTGGCTCAGGTAATAATCCAGAGGTTATTACCCTTGAGGTTCTGTTTTTTAATTTGACCCCTAGCTGCTCATACTCCTTTAACAGAACCGGCTTCCTAGTCCTATCTACGTCGTTTGTACCAACATGGACCACGACAACTGGATCCACCCCCTCCCACTGCAAGTTTCTTTCCAGCCCAGAGGAGATGTCCTTAACCCTGGCACCGGGTAGGCAACACAGCCTTCGGGACTCTCGCTCTCGGCTGCAGAGAACTCTATCTATCCCCCTAATAATACTATCCCCTGCCACTACAACATTTCTATTTACTCCCCCCTCTTGAATGGTCCCCTGTTCCACGGTGCTGTGGCCAGATTGCTCATCCTCCCTGCAGTCCCTGCTCCTGTCCCCACAGGGAGTAAGAACCTTGAACCTGCTGGACAAGAGCAAGGGCTGCGGCTCCTCCAGCTCTACCTCCTGGATCCCCGTAACTGCCTCGCTCGTAGTCACACCGTCCTGTCCCTGACCATGGGCTACATCTGAATTACTTAACTTCATAGGTGTGACCACCTCCTGATACACAGAGTCCAGGTACTTCTCCCCCTCCCTGATGTGTCGCAGTGTCTGAAGCTCAGACTCCAGCTCATCAACACGGAGCTGGAGTTCCTGTAGCAGCAGACACTTGTCACAGACGTAATCACCGTGAGCCTCAATGAGGTTCACCGGCTCCCACATCTCACAACAGTAACACATCACCTGCTCCATTCTATTTAATTAATTAAATTTTTTATTGTTAGTTATGGACACCCTCTGCCCGATTTTAGATGCTAGTATCCCCTTTAATTAATTGGATTTAAATTAAATCAATCCCTCTAGTTACACCAGTTAAATGGTTTACCAACAGTCACTCTGCACCAGAAAGGCCTTGGTACACCACAGCAACCTTAAAAACTATAAACCACAGACTTAAAGTTTTAAAATGAGAGAAATACTCCAACCAATCACCTACCTGTTTTGTGGTGACGCCACACCTTGAATACTTTTTACCTCTCTCCTTGCCTGAGATTGGAGATTGGTGAGGCCTACCTGAGCCTCTGGGGCCTCTTGTAGTCGCTCTGCCGCGCTGCTCCGCCTCCACCCGCTGCCGATGCCGCACTGAGGCCTACCTGAGCCTCTGGGGCCTCTTGTAGTCGCTCTGCCGCTCCGCTCCGCCTCCACCCGCTGCCGATGCCGCACTGAGGCCTACCTGAGCCTCTGAGGCCTCTTGTAGTCGCTCTGCCGCGCTGCTCCGCCTCCACACGCTGCCGATGCCGCACTGAGGCCTACCTGAGCCTCTGGGACCTCTTGTAGTCGCTCTGCCGCGCTGATCCGCCTCCACCCGCTGCCGATGCCGCACTGAGGCCTACCTGAGCCTCTGGGGCCTCTTGTAGTCGTTCTGCCGTGCTGCTCCGCCTCCACCCGCTGCCGATGCCGCACTGAGGCCCACCTGAGCCTCTGGGGCCTCTTGTAGTTGCTCTGCCGTGCTGCTCTGCCTCCACCCGCTGCCGATGCCGCACTGAGGCCTACCTGAGCCTCTGGGGCCTCTTGTAGTCGCTCTGCCATGCTGCTCCGCCTCCACCCGCTGCCGATGCCGCACTGAGGCCTACCTGAGCCTCTGGGGCCTCTTGTAGTCGCTCTGCCGTGCTGCTCCGCCTCCACCCACTGCCGATGCCGTACTGGTCCCAGCACTGATCCTTGTGGAACACCACTACCCACCTTCTGCCACTGGGAATAGCTCCCCTTTACTCCCACTCTCTGCTTTCTGTCCTGAAGCCAGTCAGCAATCCATTCTGCTACTTGTCCCCTGACTCTGCATTCTCTGACCTTGTTCATCACTCTATTATGGGCTACCTTATTGAAGGCCTTTTGAAAATCCAGATAAATTACACCTACTGCATGACCATTGTCTACTCTCTCTGTTACCTCTTCAAAAAATTCAATAAGGTTGGTCAAGCAAGACTTTCCCTTTTGAAATCCATGTTGACTATTCATTATATTTTTGGTTTCTAGATGTTCTTCTATTTTCTCCTTTAGTAGAGATTCCATTATTTTCCCTCCACCGATGTTAAGCTGGCTGGTCTATAATTCCCTGGACATGTTCTATCCCCTTTCTTAAATATCGGTATTACGTTAGCTATCCGCTAGCCCTCTGGCACTATACCTTTTTCTAATGAATTATTAATATTGATATTGTCAACGGGTGCACAAGGGAATGGGGTCAATTTCCACCATGGATTCCCTCCAATTTTATCCATCCTCTCCCGAAGGAGTGCCCACTGCAAAAAGCAAAGTGGATAAACCCAATGTGGAGGCAGAAAGTGGGCATGTGATGGAAATGGTGCCACTCCTGACTCATGTTTGCTGGCTGGCAAAGCGCTCCTGCATGAGGTGGGTGCGAGAAGGATTTCCCAGTTTGTTATTTAAGGGTCACCTCCTCTGAGGGGCAGTAGTGCCGCATGCCTGGCAGGAGGTGAAGATAAAAAGTGCAGGGAGAAGATGCCTTTATCTGTCACTGGCTGTGCCGTCTCCATTGTGTAGGTTGGCTCCAGATGTCCTTGTAGTTGAAGGGTCAGACCTGCAGCTGCCTCTGTGCTGACCCTGTACCTGGAGAACCAATTCCTCATGGTCTTTGTCAAGCAGGTGTGCCAAGGTTTGCACCTTGGTCATGGCATAATGAAGAATCTGGGAAGATTGTCTCCGGTGCCAGTTAAAATGCTTGACAAGCCTTCTTTCACCATGCACCACTCCAACTCTGAAATACTGTGAGTGGGATACTTCGAGCCCCACTATTGCCTCTGTCTTAGAAGGTTGTGGGTTCAAGCCACACTCCAGAGCACATAATCTAAGCTGGCTCTTCAGTACTGAGGGGGGCGCTGCACTCTGAGGTGCTGAATGTCTTTCGGATGAGATGCTAAGACCGAGGCCTTGTCTTCCCTCTCGGGCAGATGTAAAAGATCCCACGGCACTATTTGAAGAAGAGCAGGAGAGTTCTCCCCAGTGTCCTGGTCAACATTTATCCCTTAACCAACATCACTAAAACAAATTATCTGATAATTTATCACACTGCTGCTTGTGGGAGCTTTTTGTGTGCAAATTAGCTGCTGCATTTCCTACATTACACTTCAAAAGTACTTCAGGGGCTATGAAATGTTTTGGGACATCCTACATTACCTGTAGAAAGTTATTTCCTTAATTTTAACTTGAGTTGCTCAACACCAGGGACTTTATTTGATGCCTTGTCCCTTTTTGAGCGTCTGTTAAAGATTGTTTGGTAAAAATTCCTTTTCACACCCTCTCTTATATCAACTGTTCCTCTTCTGCTGAATTCCTGTAAAAGCTTCGGCTTACAGTTGGCTTTTCAGTGAATTAGCTGAAAATATTTGGTTTGTTTGAGTTCCACAGAAATATTAGGAGAAACATAGAAACATAGAAGATAGGAGCAGGAGTAGGCCATTCGGCCCCTTGAGCCTGCTCCGCCATTCAATGAGATCAAGGCTGATCATCCAAATTCAGTACCCTGTCCCTGCCTTCTCCCCATATCCCTTGATCCCTTTAGCCTTAAGAAATATATCCAACTCTTTCTTGAATATATTTAATGAACTGGCCTCCACCGCCCTCTGTGGCAGAGAATTCCACAGGTTCACCACTCTCTGGGTGAAGAAATTCCTCCTCATTTCAGCCCTAAATGGCTTACCCCTTATCCTTAGACTATGACCCCTGGTTCTGGACTCCCCGGCCATCATAAACACCCTTCCTGCATCTAGTCTGTCCAGGCCTGACAGAATTTTATAGGTTTTGATGCGATCCCCTCTCAACCTTCTAAACTCCAGTGAGTATAAGCCCAATCGACACAATCTCTCCTCATACGTCATTCCTGCCATCCCAGGTATCAGCCTGGTGAACCTTTGCTGCACTCCTTCCATGGCAAGAACGTCCTTCCTCAGGTAAGGCGACCAAAACTGCACACAATACTCAAGGTGCGGTCTCACCAAGGCCCTGTACAACTGTAGCAAGACATCCTTGTTCCTGTACTCGAACCCTCTTGCTATGAAGGCCAACATACCATTTGCCTTCTTAACCGTCTGCTGCACCTGCATACTTACCTTCAGCGACTGGTGCACAAGAACACCCAGGTCTCTTTGCACTTCCCCTTCTCCCAATCTATTGCCATTCAAATAATAATATGCCTTCCTGTTTTTGCCACCAAAGTGGATAACCTCACATTTATCCACATTATAGTGCATTTGCCATGTTTCTGCCCAATCACCCAACCTGTCCAAATCGTACTGGAGTTTCACGACATCCTCCTCACAGCTTACCCTCCCACCCAGCTTTGTGTCGTCTGCAAATTTGGAGATATTACATCCAATTCCCTCATCCAGATCATTAATATATATTGTGAACAGCTGGGGTCCTAGGACCAATCCTTGCGGTACCCCACTAGTCACTGCCTGCCACTCGGAAAACGACCCATTTATTCCAACTCTTTGCTTTCTGTCCGCCAACCAGTTCTCTATCCAAGTCAATACCTTGCCCCCAATCCCATGTGCCTTAATTTTGCATGCTAATCTCTTATGTGGGACCTTATCGAAAGCCTTCTGAAAGTCCAAATACACCACATCCACTGGTTCTCCCTTATCTACTTTACCAGTTACATCCTCAAAAAATTCCAGTAGATTAGTCAAGCATGATTTACCTTTTGTAAATTCATGTTGACTTTGTCCGATCCTGTCACTGCTTTCCAAGTGCTCTGCTATTACATCTTTTATAATAGACTCTAGCGTTTTCCTCACTACCGATGTCAGGCTTACCGGTCTATAATTCCCTGCTTTTTCTCTACTAGCTTTTTTGAATAGTGGGGTAACATTAGCTACCCTCCAATCCATGGGTACTTTTCCAGAGTCTATCGAGTTCTGGAAGATGATCAGTAATGCATCTACTATTTCTAGGGCCGCTTCCTTAAGTACCCTGGGATGTAGATTATCAGGCCCTGGGGATTTATCGGCCTTCAGTCCCATCAATTTTCCTAACACCATTTCCCTACAAATACTGATTTCTTTCAGTTCCACCCTTTCATCAGACCCTATGTTCCCCGGCATCTCTGGGAGGTTATTTGTGTCCTCCTTTGTGAAGACAGAACCAAAGTATGAATTTAGTTGGTCTGCCATTTCTTTGTTTCCCATTATAAATTCCCCTGATTCTGACTGCAAGGGACCTACGCTTGACTTCACCAATCTTTTTCTCTTCACATATCTATAAAAGCTTTTACAGTCAGTTTTTATGTTCCCTGCAAGCTTACTCTCATATTCTATTTTCCCTTTCTTAATTAATCCCTTTGTCCTCCTTTGTTGAATCCTAAACTGCTCCCAATCCTCAGGATTATTGCTTTTTCTGGCCAATTTATATGTCGTCTCCTTGGATCTTATGCTATCCCTAATTTCCCTTGTTAGCCACAGTTGAGTCACCTTTTTGTTTTATTTTTATGCCAAGCTGGGATGAACAAATTCTGTAGCTCATCCATTCGGTCTTTGAATGTTTGCCATTGCCTATCCACCGTCAACCCTTTGAGTGCCATTCCCCAATCAATCCTACCCAACTCGCTCCTCAGACCATCGTAGTTTCCTTTATTTAAATTGAGGACCCTAGTCTCTGAGTCAACTACTTCATTCTCCATCTTAATGAAGAATTCTATCATATTATGATCGCTCCGACCCAAGGGGCCTCGTACAACAAGATTGCTAATTAATCCTTTCTCGTTACATAATACCCTGTCTAAAATGGCCTGATCTCTGGTTGGTTCCTCGAGATATTGGTCCAGGAAACCATCCCGTAAACACTCCAGGAATTCCTCCTCCACAGTATTATTATTAATTTGGTTAGCCCAATCTATATGTAGATTAAAGTCACCCATGATGACTGCTGTGCCCTTATTGCACGCTTCTTTAATTTCCCTTTTCATGCCATCCCCAACCTCCGCCTTACTGTTGGGAGGTCTATATACCACTCCCACTAATGTTTTTTCCCCTTAGTATTTCTCAATTCTACCCATACAGATTCCACATCAGAGCTAATATCCTTCATTACAATTGTATTAATCCCTCCTTTAACCAGTAGTGCTACTCCACCTCCCTTTCCTTTTTGCCTATCTTTCCTGAATATCGAATACCCCTGGATGTTGAGTTTCCAGTCTTGGCCATCCTTGAGCCACGTTTCCGTAATCCCAACCAAATCATATTCGTTTACCTCTATTTGTGCAGCCAATTCGTCCACCTTATTACAAATGCTCCTCGCATTAAGACACAAAGCCTTGAGGCTTGTTTTTTTAACGCTCTTAGACCTATTAGAATTATTATTTACTGTGGCCACGTTTGATTTAAACCGTTGATTTCTCTGACTGCCACTTTTGTTTTTCTCCTTCCTATATTTTGCTTTTATCCCTGTTTCCCTTTCCTCTGTCTCCCTGCTCAGGTTCCCAACAAAGTGAAAAGCCTCCCAACATTTTTTAAATAATTGATGAAATTTCTTCAGCAAAACGCCAACGAAAATTAATAATAGAAGCCTGTGCTTAAAAATATACTGCAATTTTTAAAAATAAATGCTTCAAACATCTTGGGCCCTGTAAAAGCTATATCTCTCATAGAGCTTTGCAAAGGTTCGTTTTAGATGGCTCAAGGAGGCACCTAACAGCCTCATCCAGAAAATTGCACTAAGCTGTGTTTCATACATTCTGATATTTAAATGAAATGACTGGAATATCACACTTGGCGAGAAATGATGACAATCTGGCTGCATATTTCTTAGCCAGATTTTAAGTGCCCCAACAACCTGTTCTGCTCACTCATTACAGGCCTTGGGGGAAACTGTCAATCCACCTCCTGGTACCTCTAGCTGAGGATCATAAGAACATAAGAACATAAGAAATAGGAGCAGGAGTAGGCCAATCGGCCCCTCGAGCCTGCGCCACCATTCAATAAGATCATGGCTGATCTGATCCTAACCTCAAATCTACTGTCACTCTACATCCCACCCGAACCCATGTGATCTCCTGGGCGAGGCGAAAAACCAGATAAAAACCCAATGGCCAATTTGGGAGAAAAAATCTGGGAAATTCCTCTCCGACCCATCTAGGTGATTGAAACTCGTCCAGGAGATCACTCTGTCCCTATATTATAGTGTAGGATTAATGCTCCATTGAAATCGAGGGCAGCTACGGGAAGGTGGAGAAAGAAAAAGGAAATTCCTGCATTTATATACCGTCTTATCATGTTGTTGAAACGTCCCGATGTGCACCACACAATTAATTACATTTGTTGTGCTGTATCTGTAGTTATCTAGGCAAACATGGCAGCTATTCTACAGAGCAAGATCCCATAAACAGCAATGAGATGATTAACTAACCAATCTGTTCTTTTTTGTTGGTGGTTGAGGAGGAATGTTGTCCCAGATACTCGGAGAACTTCCCTACTCTACTTCTAATTGTGTCATGGTCTCGTTAACATGCACCTGAGAGGGCAGATGGGCCTTGATTTAACATCTCATCTTACAGCAGCACAAAGGTAATAATCTCTGGATTACTACTTGAGCCACAAGTGAATTTGCAAAGGGTAAATAAGATCAGAGAAATGAACGAGTGGCTCAAAGACTGGTGTGGGAGAAATGGGTTTTGATTCGTGGGGCACTGGCACCAGTACTGGGATAAGAGGGAGCTGTTCCGTTTGGACGGGCTTCACTTGAACCATGCTGGGGCTAGAGTCCTGGCGAATCGAATAACTAGGGCTGTAGAGAGGCCTTTAAACTAAATAATGGGGGGGAGGATGCAGGTGAGCAGGAATTTAAAAAGTCAATGAGAAATGAGAAAGCAATAGAGCAGGATAGAGATGGGGGAAATAATAACCAGAGTGTGACAGGAAGGGAATGTTTAAAAATAAGAGTGCAACAGAAAATGGGGCCAAAACAAGGAGAAATGATAAAAAGACAAAGTTAAAAGCTCTATATCTGAATGCACACAGCATTCGTAACAAGATAGATGAGTTGACGGCACAAATAGATAAAATGGGGATGATCTGATCACCATTACAGAGATGTGGTTACAAGGTGATCAGGGCTGGGAACTGAATATTCCAGGGTATTTGACAATTCGGAAGGATAGGCAGAAAGGAAAGGGAGGTAGGGTGGCTTTGTTGGTAAAGGGTGGGATCAGTGCAGTGCTGAGAAGTGATATTGGCTCAGAAGATCAAGATGTAGAATCGGTTTGGTTGGAGATAAAAAATAATAAAGGGAAAAAGTCTCTGGTGGGTGTAGTCTACAGGCCCCCGAACAATAGCAATACTGTTGGACAGAGTATAAATCAACAAATAATGGAGGCCTGTAAAAAAGGTACGGTAATAATCATGGGTAATTTTAATCTCCATGTTGATTGGACAAATCAAATTGGCCATGGTAGCCTTGAGGAGGAGCTCATAGAGTGCATCCGGGATGGTTTCCTAGAACAGTATGTAATGGAACCAACCAGGGAGCAGGCTATCTTGGATCTGGTACTGTGTAATGAGACAGAATTAATAAATGATCTCATAGTAAAGGATCCTCTAGGAAAGAGTGATCATAACATGGTTGAATTTCAAGTTCAGTTGGAGGGTGAGAAAGTTGTATCTCAAACTAGTGTCCTGATCTTAAACAAAGGCAATTACAGTGGCATAAGGGCAGAACTGGCTAAAGTAGACTGGAAAAATTAATTAAAGGGTAAGACAGTTGAAATGCAGTGGCGGACATTTAAGGAGATATTTCATAACTCTCAACAAAAATATATTCCAGTGAGAAAGAAAGATTTTAAGAGAAGGGAGCACCATCCGTGGCTAACTAAGGAAGTAAAGGATGGTATCAAATTGAAAATGAAGGCATACAATGTTGCCAAGATTGGTGGGAGACCAGAGGATTGGGAAACTTTTAAAAACCAGCAAAGGATGACTAAAAAAATAATAAAGAGAGAGAAGATGAATTATGAGAGTAAATTGGCAAGAAACATTAAAACAAATAGTAAGAGCTTCTACAGGTATATAAAAAGGAAGAGGGTAGCTAAAGAAAATGTTGGTCCCTTAGAGGATGAGACTGGGGAATTAATAATGGGGAATGGGGAAATGGCAGAGACTCTGAACAAATATTTTGTATCTGTCTTCACAGTAGAAGACACTAACAACATTCCAATAATGGTGTAATGAAATCCGTTTGTCTTGCCTGTATTCGTTTTGCACTCATGTATATTACCCTCCCCCACACGGTGTATAGTTTCACTTCCTCTTCCCTGACTAACCTGGAAGGTTCCAGGTCTTGGCTCTTGGCTCCGCCCCTGACTTCTCTTACTTAAAGATCCCAGGATCTGTATGACTCATTCCTGTGAGCCAGTCAGTGTGTTGAGATGTTAGCTCTGATCTTAGTGAGTAAAAGCCAACTTGTTAAAGTCTATAACTTCTAGTTTTGTGGTTATTGAAGGCACATCAATTTTAATCACTAAAGAATACTAGGATGGATCGACTCCTAAAACCAGAGCGTCTGGACTTGGATCCACATTCTGCTGAAGCAGCAAATCAATTTGGACACTGGCTCAAATGCTTCGAACTCTTCGCGAGGGCCTCATCTGCTAGCGAGGTAGATAAACTGAGTCTACTGACTACTCGCGTTAATCATCGGATTTATTCGTTCATCCGGGACGCCACCTCTTACACGGAGGCCATCACTATCCTGAAGGCCCAATACCAGAGGCCAGTAAACGAAGTGTACGCCAGACATCTGCTGGCTACACGCAGGCAGCGACCTGAGGAATCAATGGACGATTTCTTACAGGGCCTAAAGGACTTGGTCCGGGACTGTAACTGCAAGGCCGTGACGGCCAACGCGTACTCTGACGAATTGGTCCGCGATTCCTTCATCACAGGCCTCAAATTGAATTATATCCGGCAGAGACTGCTGGAGAAGGAGGCCCTGGACTTAAAAAAGGCAGTGGCCACTGCGCGATCGCTGGACGTGGCCCAGAAAAACTCTGACTCTTATTCTTCCGGCCATGCGGCCCTCACCGCCTCGTGCGCACCGAGCGGGCCGCCATCTTGGAATCAGCCATCTTCCCCATCCAGGTCTCAGACCAGCTCTACACCGCCGGAGTCCCCACACAGAAGTTCACCCAGGAGTCCTACTACAGCGGCAATGTCTCGAGGCCCGAAATGCTACTTCTGCGGCCAGGCCAAGCACCCCAGACAACGATTCCCAGCGAAGGACGCTACATGCTTCAAATGTAAGAAAAAGGGGCATTTTAGCAAAGTCTGCAGGGGGAATCCGATTTCTAACTCCGTCACCGCCTCGTGTGTGCCATGCGGGCCGCCATCTTGGGATCCGCCATCTTTTCCCGACTCAACGGCCGCCCAGGGCCCAACAGTGGCTTCGATCACGGTGGATCAATCCAGGCCACACCCGTTGACAAAATCCATGATGGACATACAGGTAAACGGGAATTTAACGAAATGTTTAATTGACTGTGGGAGTACCGAGAGTTTTATCCACCCTAGCCTGGTACGGCGGCACTCATTAACGGTAACCCCTACACGGAGCAGAATTGCTATGGCTGCTAAGCCCCACCCTTCGGACATTTTGGGCTACTGTGTGGTAACACTGACTGTAAAAGGCACGGACTACAAGGATTTTAAACTCCTCGTGATGCCAGAACTCTGTGTTAATGTAATCTTGGGCCTGGACTTCCAGTGCCACCACGAAAGTGTCACGCTAGCATATGGCGGGTCCCAGCCGCCACTCACAGTCTGTGGCCTATCAACCTTAAAAATCAGCCTGCCCTCTTTATTCGCTAATCTCACTCCGAACTGTAGGCCCATAGCGACCAAAAGTAGACGGTACAGTCTGGAAGACAGACACTTTATCAAGGCGGAAGTGGACAGACTCCTGCGGGAAGGCATTATTGAATGCAGTACCAGTCCGTGGCGTGCCCAAGTAGTCATAGTTAAAAATAGCGAAAAGAAACGGATGGTAATTGACTACAGCCAGACTGTTAATATTTATACCCAGCTGGACGTCTACCCTTTACCCCGCATATCAGAAATGGTCAAACAGATTGCGCAATACCGAGTCTTCTTGACTATCGACCTCAAATCCACGTATCACCAGCTCCCCATTAGAACGGAGGACCGCCCATACACCGCCTTTGAGGCGAACGGACGCCTCTACCATTTTCTCAGAGTGCCCTTCGGGGTAACAAATGGGGTCTCGGTCTTCCAACGTGAGATGGACCGCATGGTTGACGAGAATAAACTACAAGCTACCTACCCCTATCTGGACAATGTCACTACCTGCGGGCACAACCAGCAAGACCACAATCTAAATCTTGCGAGATTTTTAAAAACTGCCCTAAAGCTGAATCTAACCTACAACGAAGACAAATGTGTCTTCAACACAACCCGTCTCTGTATCCTCGGCTGTGTGGTGGAAGATGGGGTAATTGGACCGGACCCTGACCGATTACGCCCCCTAAAGGAACTGCCCCTGCCACACAATCCCAAAGCTTTAAAAAGGTGCCTGGGATTTTTTTCGTATTATGCCCAATGGGTGCCCAATTACTCTGATAAGGCCCGACCCCTCATTAAATCGACGTCCTTCCCACTATCAGCTGAAGCTAGGGAGGCTTTCACCAGTATCAAACAGGACATTGAAAGGGCTGCACTGTGTGCAGTGGACGAAAGCATTCCCTTTCAAGTCGAAAGCGATGCGTCAGACTTTGCCTTAGCTGCGACCCTCAATCAGGCTGGGAGACCTGTGGCCTTCTTCTCCCAAACCCTTCAGGGACCTGAAATCAGGCACTCTTCTGTCGAGAAGGAGGCACAGGCTATAGTGGAGGCAGTGCGGCACTGGCGACACTACCTAGCCGGCAAACGTTTCACCCTGCTCACCGACCAGCGGTTGGTGGCTTTCATGTTTAATAACAAAGGGGGAAAATCAAGAATGACAAAATACTCAGGTGGAGGATCGAACTATCCACGTTCGACTATGATATTATGTACAGGCTGGGAGCCCTTAATGAACCCCCAGATGCCCTATTCATACGGACAAATTACAGGGTCTCCACAACGACCTCTGTCACCCAGGGGTCACCCGACTATACCATTTTATAAAGTCCCACAATCTGCCCCACTCCATCGAGGAGGTCAGGGCAATGACCAGAGCCTGCCGCACCTGTGCGGAATGCAAGCCTCGTTTCTACAGGCCTGACCGTGCACACCTTATCAAAGCCACACGGCCATTCGAGTGCCTAAGTCTGGACTTCAAGGGACCCCTTCCCTCTGCCGACCGTAACGTATACTTCCTCAATATCATCGATGAATATTCCCGCTTCCCCTTCGCCATTCCCTGCCCAGACATGACCAGTGCCACGGTCATCAAGTGTCTCTGTAATCTATTCTGCATGTTTGGCATGCCGAACTACATACACAGCGATAGGGGGACGTAATTTATGAGTGACGAACTGCGCCAGTTCTTGCTCTCAAAGGGGATAGCCACTAGCAGAACCACTAGCTACAACCCCCGGGGTAATGGGCAAGTGGAAAGGGAGAATGCTACTGTTTGGAAGGCTGTCACGTTAGCCTTAAAGTCAAAAGGCCTTCCGACCTCCCGCTGGCAGGAAGTCCTCCCAGACGTGCTCCACTCCATAAGGTCTCTGTTATGTACAGCCACTAACGCTACCTCTCACGAAAAGATGTTCGTTTTCCCCCGGAAATCCACCTTGGGCATATCTCTACCCGTGTGGCTGACGTCTCCGGGGACAGTACTATTGCGGAAGCACGTGAGAGGCCAAAAAACGGACCCCCTTGTGGAAAAAGTACAGCTCCTCCATGCAAACCCTCAGTACGCCTATATCGAATACTCTGACGGGCGAGAGGACACTGTTTCCATAAAAGACCTCGCTCCCTCGGGGAGCGGAGAGAACGATGAGAGACTACCCGAGGAAGACCTAGACCAAAAAGAGACAGGACGCCCAGAGGTATCAATACCCAACTTTAACCTGGAGGACACTGCAGATAACCTGAAAGACACTGCGGATGCCCGGACAGCGGAGGAACCAGAATCCACTCCCCTAGAGGCACCCCAACCGGCTTTGCGCCGATCACTGAGAACCGCAAAACCTCCTGACAGACTCACTTATACCAACTTTTAAGAAACATCACCCCGATGGACTAAATCTAAAGAAGGGGTGAATGTAATGAAATCTGTTTGTCTTGCCTGTATTCGTTTTGCACTCATGTATATTACCCTCCCCCACACGGTGTATAGTTTCACTTCCTCTTCCCTGACTAACCTGGAAGGTTCCAGGTCTTGGCTCTTGGCTCCGCCCCTGACTTCTCTTACTTAAAGATCCCAGGATCTGTATGACTCATTCCTGTGAGCCAGTCAGTGTGTTGAGATGTTAGCTCTGATCTTAGTGATTAAAAGCCAACTTGTTAAAGTCTATGGCCTAGAAATTGAGTGGGCTTAGCGCCCATTTTGCGGCGCTAGAGGGCATTGCGCTGGACTTACAGCCGGTTTTGAAATTGACTAGGGCCCAACATCGGCGTTACACCGGTAGCGCTGCGCCGGCACCGATGACGTCATCGGTGTGCGCAGTGCCCCGGTTGCCGTGGTGACGGGCCCCAGCGCCGAAATTCAGTTGCGGCCGCCTCACCCGTGGCAGCCGCAACTAAGACTCTGGCAACAGAGTCTTGCACGACTTTGCGCCGGCGCATAAAGGTGGAGCGGCGGCCGGCCGCTTTCCCACCGGCCGCCTGCCCGCACCTCCCTCCCCGGACTCCCCCACCCCCCCCCCCCCCGCGGAACAGATGCTTCTCGGCTGCGAGCCCGGCACTTCCCCGAGGTGCCGGGCTCATTTTTGTGGCGATTTAACCGGCCAGCGGGCGGGTGCAGGCAGCTCCTCCTTAACTGAAGAAGGAGGCCTGCACTTCCCGAGCCTGCTGCACCGCATCGGGCGCCGCAGCGCCGGAATAGCGCCGCAATGCGGCGCGTAGCGCCAGTTTTCAGGCGCAAACAGCCTTCAGTAGCGCCGGCAGCCATTTGGGCGCGGCGCTACTGAATTTTTGGCATGCACAGCGCGACTTAGCACCGGCGCTAAATTTCCGGCGTTAAGCCCCGGCGCAGCGCAAACTCAATTTCTAGGCCTATAACTTCTAGTTTTGTGGTTATTGAAGGCACATCAAATGGATAATCAAGGGGCCGCAGGGAGGGGGAACTAAAGACAATCACTATCACTAAGGAAATAGTACTTGGTAAAATAATGGGACTAAAAGATGACAAGTCCCCTGGACCAGATGGCCTGCATCCCAGGGTCTTAAAAGAAGTGGCTGCAGAGATAATGGATGCATTGGTTGCAATATACCAAAATTCCCTGGACTTTGAAGAGGACTCAGCGGATTGGAAAACCGCAAATGTAACACCCCTATTTAAGAAAGGAGGGAGACAGAAAGCAGGAAACTATAGACCAGCTAGCCTAACATCTGTTGTTGGGAAAATGCTGGAGTCCTTCATTAAGGAAGCAGTAGCAGGACATTTGGAAAATCATAATGTAGTCAAGCAGAGTCAGCATGGTTTTATGAAAGGGAAATCATGTTTAATAAACTTGCTGGAGTTCTTTGAGGAGGTAACGAGCAGGGTGGACAAAGGTGAACCAGCGGATGTGGGGTATTTGGATTTCCAGAAGGCATTCGATAAGGTGCCACATAACAGGTTACTGCATAAGATAAGAGCTCACGGAATTGGGGTAATATATTAGCATGGATAGAGAATTGGCTAACTAACAGAAAGCAGAGAGTCGGGATAAATGGGTCATTTTCTGGTTGGCAAACGGTAACTAGTGGGGTGCCACAGGGATCGGTGCTGGGGCCCCAACTATTTACAACCTACATTAATGACTTGGGTAAAGGGACCGAGTGTAATGTAGCCAAGTTTGCGGATGATACAAAGATGGGTGGGAAAGCAAGTTGTGAAGAGGACTCAAAGAACCTGCAAAGGGATATAGACAGGCTAAGTGAGTGGGCAAACATTTGGCAGATGGAGTATAATGTGGGAATGTGCGAGGTTATCCACTTTGGCAGGAAAAATAAAAAAGCAAATTATTATTTAAATGGAGAGAGATTACAAAATGCTACAGTTCAGAGGGACCTGGGGGTCCTTGTGCATGAAACACAAAAAGTTAGCATGCAGGTACAGCAAGTAATCAAAAAGGCAAATGAAATGTTGGCCTTTATTTCAAAGGGGGTTGGAGTATAAAAGCAGGGAAGTCCTGCTACAACTGTACAGGGTATTGGTGAGAGCACACCTGGAGTACTGCGTACAGTTTTGGTCTCCTTATTTAAGGAAGGATATACTTGCATTGGAGGCAGTTCAGAGATGATTCACTAGGTTAATTCCAGAGTTGAGGGGGTTGACTTATGAGGTAAGGTTGAGCAGGCTGGGCCTATACTCATTGGAATTCAGAAGAACAAGAGGTGATCTTATTGAAACATATAAGATACTGAGGGGGCACGACAAAGTAGATGCAGAGAGGATGTTTCCCCTCGTGGGGAAATCTAGAACGCGGGGGCACAGTTTTAGAATAAAGGGTCGCCCTTTTAGAACTGAGATGAGGAGGAATTTCTTCTCTCAGAGGGTCGTAAATCTGTGGAATTCTCTGCCCCAGAGAGCCGTGGAGGCTGGGTCATTAAATACATTTAAGGTGCAGATAGACAGATTTTTGCAAGATAAGGGAGTGAAGGGTTATGGGGAGTGGGCAGGGAAGTGGCTTTGAGCCCAAGATCAGCCATGATCTAATTGAATGGCGGAGCAGGCTCAAGGGGCCATGTGGCCTATTCCTGCTCCTATTTGTAATGTCCTTATGTTCTTATCCGACAGTGCAGCACTCCCTCAGTACAGCCCCTCCAACAGTGCAGCACTCCCTCAGTACTGACCCTTAAACAGTGCAGCGCTCCCTTAGTACCGTCCCTCTGACAGTGCGGCACTCCCTCAGTACTGCCCCTCCGACAATGCGGCACTCCCTCAGTACTGCCCCTCTGACAGTGCAGCGCTCCCTCAGAACTATCCCTCTGACAGTGCAGTGCTCCCTCAGTACTGCCCCTCCGACAGTGCGGCGCTCCCTCGGTGCTGTCCCTCCGACAGTGCGGCGTTCCCTCAGTACTGCCCCTCCGACAGTGCGGCGCTCCCTCAGTACTGCCCCTCCGACAGTGCAGCGCTCCCTCAGTACTGCCCCTCCGACAGTGCGGCGCTCCCTCAGTACTGCCTTCCGACAGTGCGGTGCTCCCTCGGTACTGTCCCTCCGACAGTGCGGCAAGCCCTCAGTACTGCCCCTCCGACAGTGCAGTGCTCCCTCAGTACTGACCCTCCGACAGTGCGGCGCTCCCTCAGTACTGCCCCTCCGACAGTGCGGCGCTCCCTCAGTACTGCCCCTCCGACAGTACAGCACTCCCTCAGTACTGCCCCTCCGACAGTGCAGCGCTCCCTCAGTACTGCCCCTCCGACAGTGCAGCGCTCCCTCAGTACTGCACTGGGAGTGTCAGTGATTAAAAAGCACGTGACAGAGGACAGAGTGAGACATAAAAATGATAATGAGACAAATATATAGCGAGAGAACAGGGAAGGAGTTAAGAGAAATATTGAATGAAAAGCATTTTTCGCTTTCATCACTGCAGCAGTTAACTGTCGGGCTATCTTCAGTCAGCAGTGCATTTTACTCTTATTTGGAAAAAACAAGTGTTAGCGGTAATTTACAAAATTGTATGCTTCTGATAAAAGCTGATCGCCACAGGTCTGTCTACTGCAGGTAATGGCTCCAGCTCTATTCAAACAGTGCTGTTCTAGGAGCTGTGAGGCAGTGGTTTTTCATATATAGTTATTGTTAAGAGACAATTGAATTGTTAAGCCAACTATCCATTTCTTACTCTTATTTTTAAAATATGAGCTGTTTCTTTTGTTGCCCAGGATATTTTGTTAATTATACAGATTTTCCAGTTTTGGTGATTTTTTTTTTGTGCGCTTTGAGGTGAAGGATGTTGGTGTATAAAATGTAACACTTTCCAATTTTAGACGCCCTAGGGCAGAATTGGCCAGGTTCCACTGCTGGTGCAGAGCCTCATTAAACACAAGCACTGAGCTCAGAACCAGCACTGCAATGCTGTCGTCCTACTTGTCATCCCAGTTCAGCTCAGCGTGGCTTTACATCGGCAGCAAGAGCTCGCAATACTTGACGTCCACTGTCAGCATCAAGCACTTTGAGTCAAACACAACTCGGGTTAGCCGCAGGGAAACCTCCCTCCACAATGCCTAAACCAGGTTACTATTTTCCATTTCCCACAACGCCTATCCTGCGAGTAATTTATTCAGGGGACATTTTGTGCCCGAACCAACTAGAAATGACCCAATCTCGCGTCATTCTTTTCTGTCTCACGTATGCCTGAGCACGTTGAGAAAGGGGACCGCTGGAAACATGAAATATAATAATTTCCCAAATGTCTAGTCCCAGCTGCAGCATCGGCGTGATCCCAGCAACCGCTGACACAGTCCTAGGGATCTCATGGTTGCCTTCGACAGACAGTGTCAGCTAACCGACGTAACATACTGTCTCACACAAATCACAGGAGCTCTGCCAACAAAGATAACGTGTTAGTCAATCAATAAATGCACACATTCAACCCTGGGATCTCTCTCTCACACACTAAGGGCCCAGGAAGCCCAGTTTGAAAACCTATGTAGTCCCCCCCCTCAATAATGGTCCGAGTGCAGTGTTATTACTTACAATGATCCTGTTGGACGGGGATAGCAACCAGAGAATAAAATGTTGTTGTTCTCTTGTTTCTAGAGCTGCCTGAGAAATGTTCCACATTCTCTATATTATATCATGTTGTCACAGTGCTGGCGTAAATTTATATCCCTCTGACTGGCTGACATTGTAAAAATATTCTTAAAACTTTTCAGTTCTGGGAAGATCTGGAAAAGAGCGTTCATGTTTCAGCTGGTGTGAGAGCCTTGGTCTTGCCACCCTCCTCTGCTGGAGCAATTGATTCCTTGCTGGGGCTCCACTGGTATTGGGCACGGTTCGTACCTTGTCCAAGAGGCCATTCTTCATGTGTGGTCCCAGACAACGAATGTCAGAAGGATCTTCAACATCTCAGGCAAGCCTTTTCCTGTTCTTTCCCAACATCAACAGAATACCTTACAGAGCCTTCAACATAAGAAGGCATCCTCGGCTTTTTCATATCTGAGAGATTGGATTTTAAGAAGCTGTATTTTAAGAAGTAGCAGAGTTGACCAAAAGCATGGTTGAAAAGGCTTTGAGGAGGTTCTTAAAGGCGGGGAGGAAAGTAGCAAAGGGGAGGGTTTAGGGAGGCAGTGCCAAAGGATTGTACCTAGCCAGGTCAAAGCTCTGCTACCAAGTGAGGCGCCCACAGAGGGGGTGCACATCAGGCCTAAGGACAAAGGAATGTATTTCATGGGCTTTGATAAAGGGCAGGAGAAGGTTTCAGAGTAGGGTGGGTCAAGGCCATGTGATTTTGTAGATAAGGAAAGGAATTTGAAGTTGGTGCATTGGGAGTAAGCTGGTAGAGATTGGTGGGGCCAGGGATGATGCAGTGGGACTAAGTGCAGGACTGGATGGAATATGTGGATATTTGGAAAAGTTGGAGTCTGTGTAGGGAGGTGTGAGGAGGCTATCTGAGAAATTGAGTCCTGAGATGGTGCAAGCATGGTTAGGGTTTCAACAGTAGTGGGTGTGAGGTAGGGGCAGAGGGAAGCCAACGTTGTGTAGGTGAACGTAAGTGGCCTTAGTGATGGATTGAATATGGGGTTTGGAGCTCGGCTATGGATTGAACAGGGACCCAAGGCTAAACTCCATCTGGTTCAACTTGAAAGAACAGCCAAGGAGGGTGATGAAGACATGGGTAGGGGTATGGACTTTTGGAGGTGCCGAATAATATGGTTTTGGTTTTCCATTGTTCAACTGAAGCAAGTTCTGGCTCATCCACTTGATGCTAGACAAACAGTTGACAAAACATCCAAAGCATAATTCTTTTCAAAAACAATGACTCTCTAAGTATTGCCTCATAGCTGCTGTCCCAATTCAACACTGACTGGGAATCAAGCTCTCGGATCTAAACATTACCCCTCTAACGTGCAATGAGTGTTATAAACCATTCACAGTAAGTGCACATTTCTATGGCTGTTCACTAGCTATTGAGATATAGAACGTGGTCTTCATGTCTGTGCCCATTTTACAATTATATGTTTGATGTGATGAAAGAACAAAACCTCTATTCAAAAATCTGAAATGGAAGAAGATTTTGGAATTGGAATGAATGAAAACGCTTCTTGTGGCTCAGTGAGTTACTGCTGATCTCACCTAGACCTCAGGATTCTGACCGGGATCCTGGTCCTGGTCATTAACCAGTGATCCTGTCTGGGAACTGCAGGCATGTGAATACCACGTGAGGACAGTTCAGACTTTAGTTCAGGGGTGTTAGCAGAAAGGATTTGGTGATCCTTTAAGTAAAGGATCAACAGATGTTGGGACAAGGAATAAACTCCATGACAGAATAATCATTAACTCTATGACAGAATAATGGTAAACGGTCGCTCTCTAAGGCTTCACTCTATCGGACCTCCATGACCTTTTCCTGCCTTTCATCACCTCACATTCCCTTTATCCTCCCGTGTATCCTTCCTCCTGATTCAATAATTGGCGGGAGAACCATCATCCACCTTGGCTCTATTCCCTGGAACTCCACTGCCAACCATCTCTTTCTCTCCACCTCTAAAAACCATCTCAAAACTTATCTCTTCGACAAAGCTTTTGATCACCTCTCCTAACTCTCCCACTAATGCTTAGCAGCTGCTCTGCTCTGCGCCTTGTGGCTTGTTTTCCTACTTCAAAGGTGCTGTATAAATGCACGGTATAGTTGTTTAATGGAGTGGGCTTGATTTGGTCAAGTGGCCTCTGCTTGCTCTGGAATTTTAAAAATGTTTTTCTCTGGACTGGGTACTGATTGCCCGAACTCCCTTACGAGAAATGGTCAGTTGGGGGAGGGGGGTGGGGCGGTGGTTGTGGGTCTAGCTGGTGCCCATGGGACTGTACCCCACATGTGATAAAAGCGGGGCGGGGGAAGCAGAAAATCCAAAATACTTTTATTCTTCTGCAATTCCTTGCATCACTGCATTACTGAACGTTGCTTAAATTGATAAACATCTGTTGTCTCTTTAGTATGCAAATACCAAAACCCATTAAACATATTAAAAGTGATCCATATACATCAGACTGAGTGAGAATGCATTAGAAAAGTGTTCTTTCATCTCTGGGACCTTGCTTTGAATCCAAATGGGTACATTGTCTCCTCTGCCTCTGAGTGACAGCTGGCAAACATCACCTCGTGAATTGATGAGCTTGAGGAGCCTTAACTCAAGTCCCAATTGGCCTGGATCCCAGTGCAACTATAATTTTGCAATCTCACTGGCAGAATTTACACGAATACACATGTCTAGTTTGCTTGTTGGATAATTGTTACCACCAAAGGAATCTCTGAATTGCTTCTGCTTCTATTGTGCTACATCTATGCTATTTCCTTCTAGGTATGATGAGATTTAATGTGTTAGGTCATATTTTAAGCAGATTTTAATGACCTGTTGAGCTTGGGACAGTGACGGGTGTGCCAATGCGGTGTACCAAGTCACTATTATTTGCTAGCAGATGCATAAATGCTAGGTTTTATAGGTCTTTACTCCTCCTCAATTTTCTCCCTTCTAATTTGTGCTGATTGACGGTTTCACGAGCACAAACTACTCTTCTGGAACTCTCTCTCATGGCCAATCTTCAAGTGTGAGTCTGGGCAATGAATATTGACAAATGATTTGGCGTAGAGGGGGATAGCAGCCCAATCTGTTCCTGTCCTCTCCTGATGTCCATGGACATGCACTTTCTAACAGGAGTCACAGGATAGTGATCAGAGGCAGAAATCTGCCCTTTGCCCAATCCTTAACCCAGGCTGCTCAGTACAGGGGATCTACAATTGTCCTATCAGTTGGCTGAAATGAGCTAACACTGTACAGACCATCAATCAAATCTGGAGACATTCCTGGTCTGTATGACTGAGCGCTACATTAACCAACTGAGCTATCAGCTCTTGGTAGTTTTAATGGTAATAACATGAAAGTGCCATTAAGATAGCCATCTCTTGCAGGAAGTGTGACTCGAAAGAACCTTAGGAAAGGAGGAACTTGGGAAAGAAATTCCTCATAGTCCGCCGTTCTCAACTGTGCAGAAAGCCTGCATCTTATTGGCTGCGCACATTGCAGCATTGGACTCCAGCACCAAAGAGGACACATGAACATACAAAAATGACGGCCAGGAAAAAATCTACTGGCTCATCCAGCCTGTCCCGCACAGTTGTGATACCTTATGTACCACAACACAGACACTCCGCACCCTACCCGCAACCCATGTCATCTTCTGGAAGAGGCAAAAAACAGATAAAAACCCAGACCAAGTCGAAAGAAAAACCTGGGAAATTCCAATCCAACCCCCTTAAGTGATCGGAACGAGTCCAGGAGCTCGCATTGGCCCTGATTTTATGTTGCAGGGTATATCTTGTATGAGGTGATCTCCGCTCCAGCCAGAAACAGGTCCAGCTCCCACTTGAAGAAATTCAGCAAATTAGCATTCACCTCACGAGTCGGCAGCCTATCCCACAGGTCCACTATTCTTAGAGAAAAAAAGAACTGCCCAACATCCCACCAAGCTCTGCCCTTGCGTAACTTGTAAGCATGGTCCTCCCCAACCGGTTCAGTTGAAATAATTGGTCCACAGAAACACAGTCTAGTCCCTTCATTATTCAATAAACATACCCCTGAGTCTAAGGTTCTCTAAAATAAAGAGACCCAGCTCATTGAGCCTATCTGGGTAGCTAAGGTGTGTTAAACTGGGAATTAATCTTCTGGCCCTCCTCGGCACCCTTTCCAATGCCTCATTATCACCCACCGTGTGAGGAGACCAAAACTGGACAGAGTATTTCAACAGAGGCTCAACCAAGGTTTTCTTTTATTCATTGATGGGATGTGGGCGTCACTGGCTAGGCCTGCATTTAGTGCCCATCCCTAATTGACCTTGAGAAGATGGTGGTGAGCCACCTTCTTGAACCGCTGCAGTCCATATGGTGTAGGTACACCCACAATGCTGTTAGGAAGGGAGTTCCAGGATTTTGGGCCCAGCGACAGTGAAGGAACGGCGATACAGGTCCAAGTCAGGATGATGTGTGACTTGGAGGGGAACTTGTAAGTGGTGATGTTCCCATGCGTCTGCTGCCCTTGTCCTTCTAAGTGGTAGAGGTCGCAGGTTTGGAAGGTGCTGTTGAAGGAGCTTTGGCGAGTTGCTGCAGTGCATCTTGTAGATGGTACACACTGCAGCCACAGTGCGCCGGTGGTGGAGGGAGTGAATGTTGAAGGTGGTGGATGGAGTGCCAATCAAGCGGGCTGCTTTATCCTGAATGGTGTTGAGCTTCTTGAGTGTTGTTGGAGCTGCACTCATCCAGGCAAGTGGAGAGTATTCCATCACACTCCTGACTTGTGCCTTGTAGATGGTGGAAAGGCTTTGGGGAGTCAGGAGGTGAGACACTCGCCGCAGAATTCCCAGCCTCTGGCCTGCTCTTGTAGCCACAGTATTTATATGGCTGGTCCAGTTCAGTTTCTGATCAATGGTAACCCCCAGGATGTTGATAGTGGGGGATTCAGCGATGGTAATGCCATTGAATGTCAAGGGGAGATGGTTAGAGTCTCGCTTGTTGGAGATGGTCATTGCCTGGCACTTGTGTGGTGCGAATGTTACTTGCCACTTGTCAGCCCAAGTCTGAATGTTGTCCAGGTCTTGCTGCATATGGACACGGACTGCGTCAGTATCTGACGAGTCTCGAATGGTGCTGAACAGTGTGAAATCATCAGCGAACATCCCCACTTCTGACCTTATGATGGAGGGAAAGTCATTGATGAAACAGCTGAAGATGGTTGGGCCTAGGACACTGCCCTGAGGAACTCCTGCAGTGATGTCATGTGATTGAGATGAATGACCTCCAACAACCACAGCCAACTTCCTTTGTGCTAGGTATGATTCCAACCAATGGAGAGTTTTCCCCTTTTACAAGGACAGAGTAGTATGCTTTGTTTTATAGTGAATTGTCAGAATTTGTGTCCCATTTTTCCTGACCCATTTGAGATCTGTGACAGCATGTCTGCATCAGCATAAAACTATGCGAACCACTAATGTAGATTTCCAATGACCCACATCATTGAATGACTTCAGGTAAAGATGAGCTTGGAGGGAATCCTCGGTGAAGGGCCAAGGTTGATGCCAAGACTGTAGATTGAAGAGAAAATTGGTGGAGGTAAAAAGATGCAGGCCTAGAAATTGGGGTGAGGCACCAAACTGGCGCCAAGTTCGCCTGGGCGCAGATTTTTGCGCAGCGTTCGGAGCAGTAGTGATCGTCAGATATTCAGCCTCAGTGCCCCTAGAGGGAGACGGGGCGTGGCTCGAGGCACTCCGCGTCCCTCATAGGGCGCTGAAAGTGAATTTCGCAGCGCAACGTGTCGCAGCGCCACACGCTGCGGCAGGCACGCTGTGGTACTGCAGGCCTTCCTCCTATTGTTAAGGGGGAGGGGCCTGCAGCAGCGCGAATCCCGATCACGAGTGCCGGCAAAAGAGCCCGGCACCGTGGAGAAGTGCCGGGCTCTCGGGAATCAGCCGGCAATGCTGTGGGGGGGGGGGGGGGATCTGGAGGCCGGGGATGGAGGTGCTACAGCGGCGTTCGCTACCAAATATTGTGATCGGGGTGCGAATGGGGCGCTGCGCACACCGATGACGGCATCGGTGATGGCGCAGTGCAACAGGCTAACGCCACCATTAGCGCCCCTGCTGAATATCGCAGGAGGTGCAGCCAGTGGCGCTACAGCCACTGACTGCCTCTTTAGGCGCTAACAGGTGGCGCTACTCACCCAATTTCTCCCCCGCAATGTTTTGAGGTCCTGGGAAAGAATGGCAGGCAATGAGTCTTGGTTTCAATGCGGTGAGAATGCACGGAGGAAGGAATGTGTAGATGATTTTGATTTACACAACTATATAGCTAGGTCATGAGAATCAAGCCTTGATATTAAGCAATAAGACATCTGGACCAGAGAGAGCTGGATAATTGCAAATATATTGTACACGTTGGTTTAACTTAATAATGTGAATCAAGACAGGATTTTCTACAACCCCCAATTCAATTTTATGGAGTCCCTTTGAGGAGTAACTGACCTATGTATCTTCTAAATTACATGAGTATTCTATCAAATAATATTGGTAGACGTCCTGTTCCATTTTTTTCAGAGTTAAATTTAATAAAACAGAATCTCAGCAAATGTACAACTTCTCGATCATTTGTATTTCATCGCATTTTCTGAACAAACTCCAAACGGAGCAATTTTAGGTCCTTATTGATTTTTCTGCAGAAACATTGAGTTCTGAAAGTGATATTGAGCAATAGGTTATTTGTGAACTGTTGCTGTGTAGCTTTTAAATTATTTCTATCCGTGCATAATCACCTGTCACTGCTGATCTGCAAGAGTGAAGCAGGGGCAATTCTTTAATCGAATTGTATTTTACGTTGGATTACACAAGATAAAAGGCGGTTATGCTCCACTCGAGCCTCCTCCTGTCTTTCCTCATCTCACTATCAGTATAACCCTCTATTCCCTTCTCCCTCATATGTTTATCTAGCCTTCCCTTAAATGGATCGATACTATTTGCTTCAACCACTCTCTGTGGTGGTGAGTTCCACATTCTCACCACTCTCTGGGTTAAGAAGTTTATCTGAATTCCCTATTTTCTATGAATACATTTCAAAGCAAACGCGGACAAAAGCTGGTGGATGTCCAGTGGCGGTGCTTGTGCTGAATCGAAGGATCTGGTAGAAGTTTGTGAGCCTCCTGAATCAAATGGATGGTAGGAACGTGCTGTTTGATGGTCTCCTGAGAACTGAGTCAATGAGAAAGTGTGACAGTTTTTTTTGATGCTATATATTTTAAGATTTTTATTATATTTTCAGTCGACCTCCTGCGGTGTTGCTCACGGATAGCTCGGAACCTGGAGCAGGGCGGCGATGTTTAGCTGCTGAGGTGGAGCTGTGTTTAAACAAGCTTGTCTATTGAAGACCACTGCTGAGCTACTTTCAGTCAAAGCAACATACGTCGGCTAATTGTGGTTGCTGAGCAAATTTCTCTAGAGGGGCAGCTGCTTGTAAATCCTGGGGGTAGAGGCCAGATTATTGAGAAACGTTGGCCAACAGCAGATGGTGTATTTAGCAACTGAGAGGTTGGGATTCCCTACAGGGGAAATCTCTATGCTGCAATTGTTGACTCCATGTAACTACAGGTACTGCCAGAGCTGTTGTGGAATTCCTATGGATTGAACCATTTTCCAGTCACAGCTCCCATTATCTAGAAAGCTGATGCTTCTTTGAAAAATAGAAGACTTGGGAGAAATAAGTGTTCTAATTGAAATTTTCAGGATTATGAAGAGAATTGACAAAGTTGATCCAGATGATTTGTTTATTTTGGGCGAGGTTTAATTCCCAGGGGACACAATAGAAAGTCGGGACAAGAGCTTTGTTTGCACAAAGGTTAATAGTATTCAGGAATACGATTTTGACAACAAGGATTTGGAAAAAAGGTATCTATCAGTAGAGTTGATCTCTGAAGGAGGAACAGGCTTGAGGTGTAATGGACTTTTACTGTTCCTAAGCTGATGTTATTGCATTTCTGTGCCCAAGTTATTCCCATTACATTAATTACTCCAAGCAACATACATGTCAAGGGACGGAGCCAAATTTCTATTGTCCCATTGGAATGTTACTACAAGCAGCCTGTCCATTTTTAAAAATTTGTTCATGGGATGTGGGCATCACTGGGAAGGCCAGCAATTATTGCCCATCTCGGATTGCCCTTGAGAAGATGGTGGTGAGCCGCTGCCTTAAACCGCTGCAGTCCTTGTGGACAATGTCTTTGTCTTTTTCCCAGCGGTTTGGTACAACAGAGTGACTTGCTAGGCCATTTCAGAAGCCAGTTAAGAGTCACCCACATTGCTGTGGGTCTGGAGTCACATACAGGCCAGACTAGGTAAGGATGGCAGATTTCCTTCCCTAAAGGACATTAGTGAACCAGATGAGTTTTTTTTACAACAATCCGGTAGTTCCACAGTCAACATTACTGATACTAGGGGCAGGATTTTCATTCAGGAGTCGGGTTGGAGGCGGGACTACAACTTTTGGGGTTGTAGTCCCGCCTCCATCGAGATACGGCCAATCCACGTGATTTTAACTTGATTGACCTCGTTCAGCCCACCCAGCGGGCTCAGCAGGCCAATTAAGGGCCACCCGGCAACAGGTGACGTCACAGACTGAAATTTCATCTGTCAAGAGGTTTTGGCAGATGAACTATCAGTGTTTGAAAGCTGTTTGAAGCGGTCAAACACTGACAGTCTTACTTCTAACCTGAGTCCTTCTCCACAGACTCAGTTAGAAATCTCTCCTGCACAGAAAGCTGAAGGCTGTCACTTTTGACAGTTCACAGCCATTCTGCTTTCTGTGCCGGTGAGATGAGGGACTCCCGGGACCTAAAGGAAGGAAGGCTGAAAAGGTAAGAAAAGGTCATTTAAACTTCTTTAATCACCTTTAGACACACCAAACACACTTACCTTTGCACTCATGCACACATCACTCACCTGAACACCGACATCTCGACCCCTCCATGTCCTTCAGCCCGACGGCCCGCCTGCTCTAACTTGGCGTGGTTTGGAGCCATCGGGAATCTCACACGAAACCCCTCAAAATAGGGATTAGGCTAAAAACTGCCTGTTAACTACCTGTTAACAAGCAGTTAATTGGCACTAATCCCCCTCCCGCCTCAGGTAGGTGGGTCCCAGTGCGGGGTGGGTACCTGCCTCCTTTGAAACTGGCATGGAGGCGGGTTTGGGTGCGGGATGGGGTCGGGACCCCTGATTTCGGGATTTTAACCCCCCGCACGTCTCCAATCCCGACTCCACGGCCCAATGAAAATCCTGCCCTAGGAGCGGAGGGGGACAATCAGCCATGGATTACTATTTGGGGGGAAAACTGCTCGCATTTGACCCAACTATACCCTGCTGGTTTCAAATATGGATGTAATGTGGAAAGTATTGCAGACGAGAATAAAAGCTGGGTGTTATCTGTTGAAATAGTTAAGGGTGAAGCTGATAGAATCTGGAGATATATTAGTAGACTCAGGGCCACCGTCACCAGTCACCATGGGCTGGATTTTCCTAAGCCCCTGGAGTCGGGTTGGAGGCGTGCGGGCGATAAAAATCGGAGATCCGGGGGTCCCGACCCCATCCCGCCTCCAACCCGCCTCCATGTCAATTTCACAGGAGTCGGGTTGCCGACAAGTGCTGGAACCCGACTCCCAGAGGCGGGAAGGGATTAAAGGCAATTAAACTGCCTGTTAACAGGTAGTTAACAGGTAGTTTTTTGCCTATTCGCGATTTTTATTGCAGGTTTGTGGGCTTCCCGACAGCTCCAAACCACGAAAAGTTTTCGAGGCGGGACGTGGGTCTGAGGTCTTGGAGGGGTCGAGATGCCCAGTGTTCAGGTGAGTGAGGGGTGCAGGAGTGCAAAGGTAAGTGTTTTGCAAGTGTTTAAAGTGTTTAAATAAGTTTAACTTACTTTTACTTACCTTTTACACGAGTCCTGCATTCCGGTGTCGGGAGTCGGCTGCAAGAACCACAGAAGCTCCGATTTAAAAAAAAAAATCAGCTTCTTTGTTTCTACAGCAAAATGATTTTAAAGTTATCCTGAGAAAGGACTGAGGCTGAATTAGCAGTTTTTCAGTGCTTGACAGCTTCAAACAGCTGTTAAACACTGATATTTCATGTGCCAAAAGCTTTGACAGATGAAATGTCAATCTCTGACGTCACCTGTTGCCGGGTGGCCCTTAATTGGCCTGCTGAGCCCACAGGGCGGGCTCAACAAGGTCAATCAGAGGAAAATCCAGTGGGTTGGCCACATCTCCATGGAGGCGGGACAACAAGCCCGAATGTGGGTTTCCCACCTCCAACCCGCCCCCGTAGCAAAATCCAGCCCAATGGAGCAACTTCCAACAAATAGAATGCTGAACTATGTAACCAGGACTGTAAAGTACAAACAGGAGGTGATCATGCTGGAAATGCAGTGTGAACAGAGCACACGACATGTCCAGCACTGGGTCCAGTTTGGTCAGCAAGACAGAAGGGAGCTTTTTAAACCCTGGTGCCGGTGCAGAGAAGGGTCCTCAGAGAAGGGTCCTCAGGCTGTTCCCTAGTATCACAGGGACTGAGTTATGAAGGAAGGGCTGGAAAAGGTTGGTCTTTTTAGCCACAGAAGACTAAGAGAGGACCTCAAAGGGATATATAAGACTGTAAATGGTATCTTAAAAAAAGTAAATATGGGACACTAATAAAACCATGACCAGAGGACACGGGCTCAAACTATCACAAGACTGACGCCAGGGAATTCTTCACACTGAGTTTCCAATGTATGGGATGGACTTCTGGGTAAGGTAGGCAAGATAAAGGCTTGGAATCATTTAGGAAACTGTGGATGCTGTGATTGGATAGTGTCCTTCAGGGTGGATGAGCTTTGATGGGCTGAATGGTTTTCATTTCCGTAACTATCTTGTGAACAAAGCAGAATGCTGGAAAATGGGGCCACGACTTACATAATGTACTGTGGAAATATTTCAAATTAGGCAACACAAGTGAGCGAAGAAACTTTTTAAGTAAAGCAATGAGAATATAAAAATGGAGAATTCATGATGTGGGAGGTCAGATGTTAAGAAATTAGGAGGCGAAATTAAATAAACAAAGAACAGGGATAATTATAATGCTGAATTAATGCGTTTTTAGGAGTTAGAATCAAGTTATTGGAGTTTGAAGAGGAATAGATTGAGAAGATTGAATAATAATTGGTTCAATGACGATATACTAAAACTCAGAGGGTGGGTTTAAATTTCATACAACAAGCATAGAATCATCGAGCACAGAGGAGGCCATTCGGCCCATCATGCCTGTACCAGCTGTCCAATTAGTCCCACTCCAATGCTCTTTCCCCATAGCCTGGCTGGGAATGATTGCAGACCTGTCTGTAGGCTCACTGAACTGGTTTGTCCTGACACAGCTTAGTAAACCATAATTAGTACTGGTTGGAAACGTCAGTTTTCTGGTAATAGCAAGACTTGTAGCGAGACAGAGCAGTTTCACCTTGGCTAAGGTGTCTGGGTAATAACCCCTCCATTAGCGTGAGAGCGAATGTCCATTCTTCACGGCAAGATGGAAACCGCTCTATTCATTTTATCAAGATTAAGCTGAATGAGCAGGGTCCATGGTATATAATCAAAGGTTGAAAAGACTGGGAGAGGAGACAAGAGAAGATGAAAAGTGTAGAAATGAAAAGGAAACAAAGTGAGGACTTCACTGGCTGATTGGCAATGAAATCCTAGACTCTATAGCGATAAAGTGAGGGGCGGGGACTGAACGATACAACGGGGGCTGCATATAGTGACACCACTATTACCAGCCAGAATGGAGATGATTGGGTAATTCCCCTGTCAATCAGGCCTGGAGACTGCACTGTGATAAGTGACTGGGATTGATTTTAGGAACATAATTTGTATTATGTAACTATCCTCCACTCACTGCATTTTGCTGGTGAAATAACCCTGCTTATATCAGGAGACTTTGCTGTAGTTTTGTTCACGAGTTCTGATTGCTGTAGTTAGTGTAGACTCTGTTTAAATAGACTCTGTAGACTGTTTGCTGTAGTGTGCTGAGTGAATAGACTCTGTAGACTGTTTGCTGTAATGTGCTGAGTGAATAGACTCTGTAGACTGTTTGCTGTAGTGTGCTGAGTGAATAGACTCTGTAGACTGTTTGCTGTAGTGTGTTGAGTGAATAGACTCTGTAGACTGTTTGCTGTAATGTGCTGAGTGAATAGACTCTGTAGACTGTTTGCTGTAATGTGCTGAGTGAATAGACTCTGTAGACTGTTTGCTGTAGTGTGCTGAGTGAATAGACTCAGTTTGCTGTAAAATAGACTGCTGCGAGTCCTGCCATAAGTCCCGGCCTGCCTCCAACTCATTGGCTGACACAGTGGTGACACAATAGACACAGTGTAGAATCGTAGAAATTTACAGCACAGAAGGAGACCATTCGGCCCATCATGTCTGTGCCGGCCGAAAAAGAGCTATCCAGCCTAATCCCACTTTCCAGCTCTTGCTCTGTAGCCTTTTAGGTTACAGCACTTCAAGTGCATATCCAAGTACTTTTTAAATGTGATGAACGTTTCTGCCTCTACCACCCTTTCAGGCAATGAGTTTCAGACCCCCACCAGCCACTGGGCAAAAAGATTTCTCCTCAATTCCCCTCTAATCCTTCTACCAATTACTTTAAATCTATGCCCCCTGGTTATTGACCTCGCTGCTAAGGGAAATAGGTCCTTCCTATCCACTCTATCCAGGCCCCTCATTATTTTATACACCTCAATTAAATCTCCCCTCAGCCTCTCTGTTCCAAAGAAAACAATGGGTCAGTAGTGGCCACTTACCTCTCCAATCGGGTTCAAATCTGGCCTCCAGATCTTTAGAGCTAAAGTCTGATCTAAAGGTTGTTTTGTTGGTCATAAAGGCCCTTTCTGCAAGGAGAATGGACAATCGCAATCCAATTCCGAGCCAGCAGGGGCTTAGAACCATTCTGCACTAAACTGGATTCTCATTCAGAGAGGTGTAGAAAATGGAGCATCTCATACTGATGCAGTAGAGCGTCCTCTCCTGGGACTGGGGCCAAGTGCATGGTTTTGGAGGAGATCCGAGGGAGCTTTGCTCTGTATCTGACTGTGCTGTCCCTGAGCTGGGTGTGCTTGAACTGAAAAGTGTTCCGTTCCTCAGAACTCTCATCTCCCACAAGCAGTGTGAACACAAAGTTGGTAGCGCACCATCTCGCCATGCTCAGAGGAGTGCAACTGAAGGCAGATATCAGTTGTCTCGCCATTGACTTAACTTTGAAGAAGAAATGGCCTGATCGATAGAAAATTGGATGAAAGTAGGGTGTTAATCCCGAGGGTTTGGTTTGATGTAGGGACGCACAGCAGAGGCACAGAGACTGCCAGCCAATGACAAATGGAAATGGTGGAGAGTGATGTGTGGAGGGAACGTAACACCTTAAAGCCCTACATGTCTGATAAATGTAAACAATCACAGTGGTAGCAAAGCATCCAGTGAGAATTCATGGGATCATTACACATCCACTGGAATCAGCGGGTGGAACCTCTGTCTAACATCTCGTCTGATACCAAAAGAGGAACATCTCGTCTGAAGGATGTCACTTCTAATAACACAGCATTCCCTTAATACTGCAGTCAGGTTTCCACCTTCAGCCCACAACCAAGCTTGCGAGTTGGAGGTGAGCGTGCGACTGACTGAGCCAAGTCACAATAAGCTCCTTAATTTGTCTCCTGTTCTGTGACCAGGGCCAAAGTCGATAGAATCCTGGTACCAAGAGAAAGAAATGAATCATTTCCAAAACCCACATTGGTTTAGAGTTATTTGCTTTTATCCCAATTTAATGCACTTCATTTGGTTCCTTCTAATACTTTCTAATTTATTTCCCACCATATATGTCATATTAATAGAGCTATAATCCCAGGATCATGATTCTGACCTTTTATGAAGAATTGACTCAGATTAACTGTTTCCCAGTCGCTTGGTATCACCCTGGGCCCAATGAATTGCAAGAAATCTCTGCCACTTGTACCCCTTACTTCTACCCTCATTCCTTAAATGCAACAGCGCCTTTATACAGTGCCTTTATATAGCGCCTTTAACGTAGTAAAATGCCCCAAGGCTTCACAGGAGCGATTATCAAACAACATTTGGCACTGAGCCACATAAGTAGATATTAGGACAGGTGATCAAAAGCTTGGTCAAAGACGTAGGTTTTAAGGTCTTAAAGGATGAAAGACAGACAGAGATGTTTAGGGAGTGAATTCCAGAGCTTAGGGCCCAGGCAGCTGAAGGCATGGCCACCAATGGTGGAGCGATGGAAACTGGGGATGCTCAAGAGGCAAGAATTGGAGGAGCGGAGAGATCTCGGAGGGTTGTAGGGCTGGAGGAGATTACAGAGATAGGGAGGGGCGAGGAGGCCATGGAGGGATTTGAACACAAGGATGAGAATTTTAAAATTGAGACGTTGCTGGACCGGGAGCCAATTGATGTTGAAAACATTTCACACATTATTCCAGCTCCCCTTCCCTTCCCGAAGACATGACCTCGTGTTGAGATGTGATTCCATAGTCAGCTGGCACACTCCAGTACCTAGGCACGCAGCCGTTCTTCAGCAGACAGTGAGTGAAGAGAGCTCGAACGTGGAAGGGTAGGCAGCAAAGCTGAGCTTGATTCCAACCTCATCTGACATTCACACAAGTACTTGGTGGATTGGATCGCTGGACACCTGGTTTTTTGCCCTCCATAAGCCAAGAGCCTTGAGGTCAATTTGTAACATCTCAGCTACTGCCTGGACTGCAATCAGCTGACATCATTGACCAAGAGTGGAACCTGGGACCAGCCAGTCTCCGCTCCACATTGCACAGTGTTTTATCTGATTTTATTTGGCTTGGAGTGTTGGTGTTTTAGGGTTTGTGCGTAACCCAAATTTTGAAATTAATCGGTAATTATTGGGCTCAATTCAGCTGAATATGAAAGCCAGAAGGTTTTTGTGTATGTTGGGTGAGTGCATGGGACATCACCTGTACTGCCCGTTTTGTTACCCATTTTATTGCCGCCCTCTGCTGTCTCTGTGACCTCAGTTGCTCCCTTCAGGCTGAGGCTATCGTGTAAACATTCCTTAGCAAGGATTCCTACATAAGATGCATATCTATTATTACAAATCTTCTGTAGGGCAGGCACTTCCAGTTCATCAATCTTATTTCCTGTAAGGTTCCAGCACTTCCTCTGTACACTAACATATCTTCTGTACTGTACAAGAAGCTCGACACCATCCAGGACAAAGCAGCCCGCTTGATTGGCACCCCATCCACCACCTTAAACATTCACTCCCTCCATCACCGGCGTACCGTGGCTGCAGTGTGCACCATCTACAGGATGCACTGCAGCAACTCACCAAGGCTTCTTCGGCAGCACCTCCCAAACCCACGACCTCTTCCACCTAGAAGGACAAGGGCAGCAGGCACATGGGAACACCACCACCTCCAAGTCACACACCATCCCGACTTAAAAGTATATCGGCCGATATTTCATCGTCGCTGGGTCAAAATGCTGGAACTCCCTCCCTAACAGCACTGAGGGAGCACCTTCACCACACGGACTGCAGCGGTTCAAGAAGGCGACTCACCACCACCTTCTCAAGGGCAACTACGGATGGGCAATAAATGCTGGCCATGCCAGCGATGCCCACACCCCATAAACGAATATAAAAAAAAAAATCCCTCGTTTTTGTAATGCTCCATCATTACTGCAACACTCCCTAAGTACAGTAGCAGTCCTCCCGTGGTGTAATGCACCTTCAGTACCGTCTGTCTGTGACCCAAGGTTATGGGATGGGTATGTTCTGTGCATCAGGCACAAAGCTTTCAAATTCGCTCAAATTACATGGCAACTCGCACAAAGCACCCTGATTTGTTGGTTCAAGTGATACAATCACGAGAAAAGGATTTAAAAAACAATCCTATTTCACCAATAAAGGAACCAATCACATACCTGACATTCACCTGGCAGCTTTTCCACCCACCCCACCACACACGCCTCAAGATAACGTCCAGGGAACTGTCGGCCAGACTGAGTCAGCGCCTTCGAGGCTTAAAAGAAAACTGGAACGAAAATCCATATTTATAAACTGATATCTCCTGAACAAGCTGACAACCAATTTAAATACATCTCGCCTGGCGTCATCAGCCTGCGATATCTCCCAGGTGCGAGGGAGGAATGAGCAGCATCTAGTATAGCAGTAAATATGCTGAAGCTAAATGTTAATATCCAATTCCATTCATGTCCCATTATACTGTATTTCATAAATGTCACTCAAGTCTTCGATGTGTGTCCAATAATTGAAGAGATGAAATTAAAAGATCCTGCAGCATCAAACTTACAGAGACATCACAGATTCACCCAGTTCAGCAGCAAGAACGACAATTATATCCCTTGATAGGCTGACTGATAAGGGTGATATCTGCCCTTGGAGTGTTTGATGGGACAGTGTAGAGGGAGCTTTACTCTGTATCTAACCCGCGCTGTACCTGCCCTTGGAGTGTTTGATGGGAACAGTGTAGAGGGAGCTTTACTCTGTATCTAACCCGTGCTGTACCTGCCCTTGGAGTGTTTGATGGGACAGTGTAGAGGGAGCTTTACTCTGTATCTAACCCGTGCTGTACCTGCCCTGGGAGTGTTTGATGGGACAGTGTAGAGGGAGCTTTACTCTGTATCTAACCCGTGCTGTACCTGCCCTGGGAGTGTTTGATGGGACAGTGTAGAGGGAGCTTTACTCTGTATCTAACCCGTGCTGTACCTGCCCTGGGAGTGTTTGATGGGGCAGTGTAGAGGGAGCTTTACTCTGTATCTAACCCGTGCTGTACCTACCCTGGGAGTGTTTGATGGGACAGTGTAGAGGGAGCTTTACTCTGTATCTAACCCGTGCTGTACCTGCCCTGGGAGTGTTTGATGGGACAGTGTAGAGGGAGCTTTACTCTGTATCTAACCCGTGCTGTACCTGCCCTGGGAGTGTTTGATGGGACAGTGTAGAGGGAGCTTTACTCTGTATATAACCCGTGCTGTACCTGCCCTGGGAGTGTTTGATGTGACAGTGTAGAGGGAGCTTTACTCTGTATCTAACCCATGCTGTACCTGCCCTGGGAGTGTTTGATGGGACAGTGTAGAGGGAGCTTTACTCTGTATCTAACCCGTGCTGTACCTGCCCTGGGAGTGTTTGATGGGGCAGTGTAGAGGGAGCTTTACTCTGTATCTAACCCGTGCTGTACCTGCCCTGGGAGTGTTTGATGGGACAGTGTCGAGGGAGCTTTACTTTGTATCTAACCCTGTGCTGTACCTGCCCTGGGAGTGTTTGATGGGAGAATGTAGAGGGAGCTTTACTCTGTATTTAACTCGTGCTGTACCTGCCCTGGGAGTGTTTGATGGGACAGTGCAGAGGGAACTTTACTCTGTATCTAACCCGTGCTGTACCTGCCCTGGGAGTGTTTGATGGGGCAGTGTAGAGGGAGCTTTACTCTGTATCTAACCCATGTTGTACCTGCCCTGGGAGTGTTTGATGGGACAGTGTAAAGGGAGCTTTACTCTGTATCTAACCCCATGCTGTACCTGCCCTGGGAGTGTTTGATGGGACAGTGTAGAGGGAGCTTTACTCTGTATCTAACCCATGCTGTACCTGCCCTGGGAGTGTTTGATGGGACAGTGTAGAGGGAGCTTTACTCTGTATCTAACCCGTGCTGTACCTGCCCTGGGAGTGTTTGATGGGACAGTGTAGAGGGAGCTTTACTCTGTATCTAACCCCATGCTGTACCTGCCCTGGGAGTGTTTGATGGGGCAGTGTAGAGGGAGCTTTACTCTGTATCTAACCCATGCTGTACCTGCCCTGGGAGTGTTTGATGGGACAGTGTAGAGGGAGCTTTACTCTGTATCTAACCCGTGCTGTACCTGCCCTGGGAGTGTTTGATGGGGACAGTCTAGAGGGAGCTTTACTCTGTATCTAACCCGTGCTGTACCTGCCCTGGGAGTGTTTGATGGGGACAGTGTAGAGGGAGCTTTACTCTGTATCTAAGCTGTGCTGTACCTGCCCTGGGAGTGTTTGATGGGACAGTGTAGAGGGAGCGTGACTCTGTATCTAACCCGTGCTGTACCTGCCCTGGGAGTGTTTGATGGGACAGTGTAGAGGGAGCTTTACTCTGTATCTAACCCGTGCTGTACCTGCCCTGGGAGTGTTTGATGGGACAGTGTAGAGGGAGCTTTACTCTGTATCTAACCCGTGCTGTACCTGCCCTGGGAGTATTTGATGGGAGAGTGTAGAGGGAGCTTTACTCTGTATCTAACCCGTGCTGTAGCTGCCCTGGGAGTGTTTGATGGGACAGTGCAGAGGGAGCTTTACTCTGTATCTAACCCGTGCTGTACCTGCCCTGGGAGCGTTTGATGGGACAGTGTAGAGGGAGCTTTACTCTGTATCTAACACGTGCTGTACCTGCCCTGGGAGCGTTTGATGGGACAGTGTAGAGGGAGCTTTACTCTGTATCTAACCCGTGCTGTACCTGCCCTGGGAGTGTTTGATGGGACAGTGTAGAGGGAGCTTTACTCTGTATCTAACCCGTGCTGTACCTGCCCTGGGAGTGTTTGATGGGACAGTGTAGAGGGAGCTTTACTCTGTATCTAACCCGTGCTGTACCTGCCCTGGGAATGTTTGATGGGACAGTGTAGAGGGAGCTTTACTCTGTATCTAACCCATGCTGTACCTGCCCTGGGAGTGTTTGATGGGACAGTGTAGAGGGAGCTTTACTCTGTATCTAACCCGTGATGTACCTGCCCTGGGAGTGTTTGATGGGACAGTGCAGAGGGAGCTTTACTGTGTGTCTAACCCGTGCTGTACCTGCCCTGGGAGTGTTTGATGGGACAGTGTAGAGGGAGCTTTACTCTGTATCTAACCCGTGCTGTACCTGCCCTGGGAGTGTTTGATGGGACAGTGTAGAGGGAGCTTTACTCTATATCTAACCCGTGCTGTACCTGCCCTGGGAGTGTTTGATGGGACAGTGTAGAGGGAGCTTTACTCTGTATCTAACGCGTGCTGTACCTGCCCTGGGAGTGTTTGATGGGACAGTGTAGAGGGAGCTTTACTCTGTATCTAACCCGTGCTGTACCTGCCCTGGGAATGTTTGATGGGACAGTGTAGAGGGAGCTTTACTCTGTATCTAACCCGTGCTGTACCTGCCCTGGGAGTGTTTGATGGGACAGTGTAGAGGGAGCTTTACTCTTTTGGAGAATCTGGGAGCCCTTCCAGCTGCTGACACCCCGTCACCTCGCGGATGTTGCTACTTCCGCAATTCTTGTAGAAAAGTGATGCTCCCCTGAAACTGGAGAACTGGACTGGACCTCACTCGCAGAGGCAGTAAAAAGAAAAAAGAAAGACTTGCCTTTATATAGCGCCGTCTCAAAGCGCTTTACAGCCAATGAAATACTTTTTGAAGTGTAGTCACTGTTGTAATGTAGGAAATGCGGCAGCCAATTTGCGCACAGCAAGCTCCCACAAACAGCAATGAGATAATGACCAGATCATCTGTTTCATTGATGTTGATTGAGGGATAAATATTGGCCCAGGACACCGGGGAGAACTCCCCTGCTCTTCTTTGAAATAGTGCCGTGGGAGTTTTTTACATCCACCTGAGAGAGCAGACGGGGGTCTCGGTTTAACATCTCATCCGAAAGACGGCATCTCCAATAGTGTAGCGTTCCCTCAGTACTGCAGTGGGGTGTCAGCCTCGATTTTGTGCTCAAGTCTCTGGAGTGGGATTGAACACACAACCTTCTGACTCCAAGACGAGAGTGCTACCCACTGAGCCTCAGCTGACACAGGAACAGTCCCCAAACCCCCAGCTCCTACATAACTAATGTGGGCAGCGCCAGGGAATTTCAGCAAGGTGAGGGGCTGAATGGTCTACTCCTGTTCCTATTAATGACGGATTCACGTGGCCGGGTGGTATTACTGCTCCATTGCTAACCCTCCAATGGGAGGAGCTTTGACTGTCAAGAAGCTATTGAACAACAGAAGGCACCACAGCCAATATCCTGACCTTGCGTGGACATCATGCCCTGCACAAGCAGTCGTTACCCAGAGTTAGCTCACTCAGCACAGGTGCAAATTGAAGCTGGTGCCCTTTGGTATTCATGTACCACTGCCCACGCTGCATTAACCTATTGAGAAGATGAGGTGAAGGCTCATATTGGTCGAACAGGGATCATGATTAAGAAGCAGTTGGATAATGCTGAGCTGGGCTTTTAAAGACCTGCAGACTGTAGCAGGCAAGGAAGGCTGAGGAATGAGTTCGAGGAGGAGATGGGAGGAGGAGACTGGAAGATGAGGAAACAGGGAAGATGAAGAACATGTAATATTTGAAGCTTAGGAGGAACAAGGGAGGAATATTCAGAAGGGCAATGATCACAGCATTTGTCAAATGGGTACCGATCAGGGTCACTTTTTCTCTCACACGTGAATAAAAGAAGCCAGTCAGCACCTTAACAAACCACCCTTCCTTCCTCTCCACCTTGAAACCATAACTGAAGCATAATAACTGTTCTCCAGCCACTTTCCTCGCAGTTCCATCTGTCATGTTTAGCTTGTAATGCAATTATCCCAATGGGGAACTATTATACGATGAAGATGAGATGAATTATAGACACTGTGAAATGTTAAATACCACACATCATGACATCAAAGATTATTAATAAGCTGATAAGAATGGGATAAAACAAGACATTCTCATTTCAGAGTCTGCTATCAGAGCAAAGAGTTATTCCATATTAAGCCTGAATAATTGGAGCTCTAAAATGTATTAATGGAATCACAGAATGATACAGCACAGAAGATGGTCATTTGGCTCATCGTGCCTCTTTGAAATAAGCTCTCCAATTAGTCCCATAGCCCTGCAAATCTTCCTCTTTTGAAAGTTACTATTGAATCTGCTCCCACCGCCCTTTCAGGCAGCGCGTTCCAGATCACAACAACTCGCTGTGTAAAAACATTTCTCCTCATCTCCCCTCTGGTTCTTTTGCCAATCACCTTAAATCTGTGTCCTCTGGTTACCGACCCTCCTGACAGTGGAAACAGTTTCTCCCTATCTACTCTATCAAAACCCATCATCATTTTGAACCATGTATAAATGGTGGAAGCAATGTCCCTTCCCATTGATTCAGTTTCAGCAATGACCAGTGGCGAATTATCGTATTGATGAGAGAAGGAATTGGACTGAGGAGCACTTGCTTTTGTGTTTTTCCCCAATTTATTCAAGATCCCCCCCGCACCCACCTCCTCTCCTTAAGGTACTAAGCTACTGCTCCATGGATTTGGCTAAACCTTCAGTATCTTTCTCAAGCCTAGTTGGTGAGTCTCGGCAGACTTTTTGACCTTAGGCGGAAGCATCACAACCTAGATTGATCCTGTCCTCATACGCAGGAGTTACTGGACAGTAAGCAGGGGCAGGGATTCTGGTCTAACGTTCTTCCTTGGCCCGGGGAGTGGAGGAGCAAATATAGTCCTTGGCTGGGGGGAAGGACTTCCAATGTGAAGTACTTCCACACAATGTAGCTAGAAAGCTCTCTTCTATCCGTTAGGAGAAATCATCAATTTTATTCTTTTGACATTACTAGGTGAGGTCTAACCATGATAAATAGGGAAAGCAGATGCTCAGCTAGCATCAGTGGAAAATACGTTGGCAATTCACCTGCTTAACACGAATTGGCGTTCCTCCTGATCCAGGGAGACAATCTGGGAACAATCGAAAGCTCAGTGCCGCCCAGGTGCTGCTGTGTAACTGGTGGCAGCAGAGGGGGAGCTGGGGGGTTAGATGCAGTATTGGGGAAAAGAAGGAGAAACTGCTTCTGCCCCACTGTACCTGACCTCAGAATGCTCAATGGGACGGTGCAGTGTGAGCTTTGTTCTGCATCTAGCTGACAGCAACTGACCGAGGAATGATTGATTGGCAAAGGGGAGCAGTCTTACTCTGCATATAATCTATATTGGACCTGAGCCGACCTCTCTGTCTCAAAACCTGGTCTCTCTCTCTCTGTCTCTGTCTCTGTCTCTCTCTCTGTCTCACACTCTTTCTCGCTGTCTCTTTCTCCTTTGCTCTCTCTCTCTCTCTATTTAACATAAGAACATAAGAAGTAGGAGCAGGAGTAGGCCAAACGGCCCCTCGGGCCTGCTCCGCCATTCAATAGGATCATGGCTGATCCGAATCTAGACTCACGTCCACTTCCCTGCCCTCTCCCTGTAACCCCTAATTCCCTTACCTGCTAGGAAACTGTCTATCTCCATTTTAAATTTATTTAATGTTGCAGCTTCCGCAGCTCTCTGGGGTAGCAAATTCCATAGATTTACTACCCTCTGAGTGAAGAAGTTTCTCCTCATCTCAGTTTTGAAAGGGCAGCCCCTTATTCTTAGATTATGCCCCCTAGTTCTAGTCTCACCCATCAGTGGAAACATCCTCACCGCATCCACCCGATCAAGCCCCCTCACAATCTTATATGCTTCGATAAGATCGCCTCTCATTCTTCTGAACTCCAATGAGTAGAGTCCCAACCTACTCAACCTTTCCTCATACGTCAACCCCCTCATCTCCGGAATCAACCGAGTGAACCTTCTCTGAACCGCCTCGAGAGCAAGTATATCTTTTCTTAAATATGGAAACCAAAACTGCACACAGTGTTCCAGGTGTGGCCTCACCAATACCCTGTATAACTGCAGCAAGACTTCCCTGTTTTTATACTCCATCCCCCTCGCAATAAAAGCCAAGATTCCATTGGCCTTCCTGATCACCTGCTGCACCTGCATACTAACTTTTTGTGTTTCATGCACCAGGACCCCCAGATCCCTTTGCACTGTAGCACTTTGCAGTTTCTCTCCATTTAGATAATAACTTGCTCTTTGATTTTTTCTGCCAAAGTGCATAACCTCACACTTTCCAACATTATATTGCATCTGCCAAATCTCTGCCCACTCACTCAGCCTGTCTATGTCCTTTTGCAGGTTTTTTATGTCCTCCTCACTCACTGCTTTCCCTCCCATCTTTGTATCGTCGGCAAACTTGGATATGTTGCACTCGGTCCCTTCCTCCAAATCGTTAATATAGATTGTAAAGAGTTGGGGTCCCAGCACTGACCCCTGCGGAACACCACTAGTTACTGATTGCCAGCCCGAGAATGAACCATTTATCCCAACTCTTTGTTTTCTGTTAGATAGCCAATCTTCCGCCCATGCCAGTATATTACCCCCAATCCCGTGATTTCTTATCTTGATCAGTAATCTTTTGTGTGGAATCTTGTCAAATGCCTTTTGGAAGTCCAAATACACTACGTCCACTGGTTCCCCTTTATCCACCCTGTATGTTACATCCTCAAAGAATTCGAGCAAATTTGTCAAACATGACTTCCCCTTCATAAAACCATGCTGACTCTGTCCTATTAAATTATGTTTATCCAAATGCTCTGTTACTGTTTCCTTAATAATGGACTCCAACATTTTGCCAACCACAGATGTTAGGCTAACTGGTCTATAGTTTCCAGCTTTTTGTCTACTTCCCTTCTTAAATAAGGGTGTTATATTAGCAGTTTTCCAATCTGCCGGGACCTTTCCTGAGTCCAGGGAGTTCTGGAAATAATCACCAATGCATCCACAATCCCTACCGCCACTTCTCTCAAAACCCTAGGATGTAGGCCATCGGGTCCGGGGGATTTATCCGCCTTAAGTCCCATTATTTTACTGAGTACCATCTCCTTAGTGATTTTAATCGTGTTTAGCTCCTCCCCCCCCCCCCCCCATTGCCCCCTGTTTGTCCAGTGTTGGGATATTTTTAGTGTCTCTCTTTTTTATTTCTGCCTTTTTCCTCCTCATCGTATTTCAGGTGACAGGTGGGCTGCTAGTCAGGGGGAGGAATCTCACCAGGATCCTTGACCACAGTGGGAGAGGGGGGGAGGAGTCTGACCGTGACCCTTGACCACCGGGGGAGAGGGGGGGCAGCCTGACCGTGACCCTTGACCACAGGGAGAGAGAGGGTGGGAGGAGAAATCTGACAGGTGCCTGACCAGCATCAAGGAGCGATAGTGGGGGAAATGTGGAAACCTGACCCCTACATTGTACATCATTGCAGTGGAATAGATGCAAACTTTTCATCTTAAATACGTAACATCCAACCTCATGTCATCAATGCGGTACAAACAGGAAGACTCCCTAACTGATCCATAGAGAGATAGATTTTCCAGATTAGCGAAGGGTTGGAATGTATAGATTAGGTTGTATTAGATAGAAAAACAGACACTTCTCCCGGGGTGGCCAGTTTTACCAGCAGTTAATGGCATTCAGTTGTATTTAATTTTGATGCAGCCTGTCTCCGAACTCTCCTGCATTACAGACACCTCAGCAATTTCTGTTCCATTTACACTGGGGAGGAGTAGATATCAAGTACTGAAGCACGGGAAATAATTGTAGCAAAAAATAAGCAGCCACAATAATCAGACCATTATAGAGTGCTTTAACATTCACCCTAGCTGGACTCGAGCAGCTGGAGAGGAGATTAAGTGATTAGCATTTGCAAGAGTGATAGCTCAGGGTATGGCCAGTAAAATTATAATATAAATTGCTAAATAATTATTCAAGATCCACAATTAAGACAAGGCTTGTGCCATGTTCTCTGTCTGGTATATAATAGAGGGTGATTTTTACTGCATGGTACAGGGGTAATTTTCTGTGATCACTATCAATAAGAAGCTTTGCCCACATGCGCAGCGCCCCAGCCGTAATCATCGGTATCGCCCCCTGACTTACCACCGGACGCCATGTCTGACAGGGTCAGGGGGGCCTACCTGCGGCTGGGGCGGCGCTAAATAAAGGCGCAGTGCCGGGCGGCCATTTTTGTTGCCGGCCGCCTGCCAGCACCTGCTCCCGTTGCCGTCCCCGGCCTCCTCTTCAGCCCCCCTGCGGGGTGCCGGCTGCGCTCCGTGAGCCCGGCACTTCTCTTGAGTGCCGGGCTCTTTTGCCGGCACTCCGATCCCTGGTGGCCCAGCTGGGCCCCGGGTCGCGCTGCACAAGGCCCCTCCCCTTTAATAAGGGGAGGAAGACCTGCAGTACTGCGGCACGATGTGCCACAGAGTGTGGCGCTGTGGCATGTAGCACCGTGATATTCACTCACAGCGCCCCAAGAGGTAGGCGGGGCGCCTCACCTCCCTCTTGGGGTGCTACCAGTGAATTTTGGGCGCGGGGGCACTAAGTTTTCTGGGGCACTATCTTTCCCCATTGGGCGTTGTAGTGTATGTGCCTTTAAGAGCCCCAGGTGTGCTGTAATGCCGGTAATGGCCACTCGGGCTATATAAACCTGTATAATGTGTATATCCATTAGAACCCCCCCCAGACTTTGCTTAGTAAACACCTATGAACCAACTCCTGTCTTCAGTGTCTCTATCAACACACGGACACTACAGTGACGACGAAGTGGAAACGGACTTACCTGCAATTCGGCAGCACCTCAAGGACATCGATTCCTCGGGCGTCCAGAAGACTCAAGAAAGTGAGAGAAGCTGTGGTTTCACCAGCTGGCCGAGCTGGTGGCAGGTACTGCGCTAATCCTTCCTGGACGTCAGGCTGGGGCTCCAGCGGCTGGCTCTGCAGCTGAGACAGGCAACGAAATCGGAGGCAAACAATAACGGACTGGGAGGGAGCACTCGGGAAACGGCCGGCGCTGCAAGCAGGTCGGCGTTCAGACCTGGAGAGAAAGTCCGGCGGGAACGAGTCTCCAACTGTAAATAAATTTTAAAATTTTTTAAAAAAGAACGGGAAACAGCGTTGTCATCGGCAGCAGCGGCGGGAAAGCGCGGGAAGCGCCATATCTTTGCTGCAGAAAAGAAAAAAAAGCGCGGGAAGCGCCATATCTTTTCTAAGATGCCTAAGTCTGGCAATATTGATGCTTTTGATAGCAAAATAGAGGATTGGACCACATATGTGGAAAGAGTAGAGGTATATTGCACTGCAAATGGAATAGAGGATGAAAAAAAAGCTTCATTACTGCTGAACCTAATGGGCGCAAAGGCATACGGGCTGTTACGAAATGTAATCACTCCAGCCAAACCAAAGGACAAGAATTTTAAAGAAATTGTTGATACCCTGCAGGAGCACTTAAACCCAACACCGCTGCTGATAGCAGAACGATTCAAATTCTTCAAGAGAAATCAAAAGAAGAATGAAAGTAACGCTGATTACCTCACCGAATTAAGAAAGCTATCAAAGTACTGCCAATTCGGTGCAGGACTAGCAGATTATCTTCAAGACAAATTCGTCTGCGGTCTCTTAAGTGAAGGAACACAAAAAAGGCTGCTTTCTGAAAAAGATTTAACACTGGACAAAGCTTTCAGTATGGCTGTATCATACGAAGCAGCAACAAGAGGAGCTGCAGAGATACAACAAAAGACACAGGACTTCGGCACCCATGAAATGACACAGGGTTTCGAAAGATGTTATCGCTGCGGCAGATCCACCCATAACCAGAGGGACTGCTGGTTCAAGGACAAAGCATGCAGGCAATGCGGAAAAATTGGACACATTGCACGGGTATGCCGATCTGGACAAAATAAATCCACAGACAGAAAAAAAAAAGTCAATAAAGAAAAGTACAGAAAGGTACAAATGATGACGGACAGTAGCTCCGAAGACCAGAAGAGCGATAGCGACTCCGAAAACAAGAGACTAAACTGTCTCAAATTACATAATGTACTTGCCAAAGATGATTACCAAACCATTTGGGTTACCCTCACGATAGCAGGGTCCCCAGTTAAAATGGAGCTAGATACAGGATCAGCTCTAACCGTAATAAATCGACGGGATTACGAGAGGCTATTTCCGCATATACCTCTAAAAGACACATCCATTATCTTAAAAACATATACGGGGCAGAAAGTATACCCCAAAGGAAAAATAAGGGTGCCTGTTGTATACAACGGCAAAGAAATACAAAAGTTGTATTTATACATTCTACAAGATGGTGGTCCACCGTTGTTGGGACGTGAATGGATCAGAAAGATACGTTTAGACTGGCACTCCATTCAGGCACTGACGGTGACCAGTAAGGAAAAAAACGACGATGACATCATACCTGAACGATTAAAAGACATCTTGGCCAACGCCAAAGAAGTGTTTCAAGAGAAACTAGGAACCTTGAAAGGCATCACCGCCTCAATAAAAGTGGAAGATGCAGCAATTCTCAAATGTTTTAAGGCAAGACCGGTGCCATACGCAATTCGTCCAGCAGTCGAGGCAGAGCTGGAGAATTTGGAAAAGGCAGGCGTATTATCCAAAATAGATTGGAGCGAGTGGGCAACACCCATCATTCCAGTCATGAAAAAAGAATTGAATAATGATAAATCTGAAGAACACAGAAAAATTCGCATCTGTGGAGACTTCAAAGTGACTGTAAACCCGGTCCTTCACACAGTACAGTATCCTCTTCCGAGGATAGAAGATATTTTCGCCTCACTATCTGGAGGGAAACGTTTCACCAAAATTGACTTGGCACAGGCATATCTACAGATGGAGGTTGAGGAGGCCTCTAAAAAGTATCTCACGATAAACACACACAAAGGCCTGTACCAGTACAATCGACTGGTTTTTGGAGTAGCATCAGCTCCAGCTATCTGGCAAAGAGCTATGGAGCAAGTCCTGCAAGGGATTCCGGGGACACAATGCTACCTAGACGACATCCTTTTAACAGGAGAAAACGACAACGAGCACCTTGCCAATTTGGAGCAGGTGCTCACTAGGCTGAAAGAACGGGGCCTACGAGCAAATCGCCCCAAGTGCGAATTTTTCCAAAATCAAATATCATATTGTGGCCACATAATTAATAAGGAAGGGTTGCATAAGTCACCTGAAAAAATTGAAGCGGTTATAAAAGCCCCAGCACCTGAAAATGTTTCACAATTAAGGTCGTTCCTGGGATTAATAAATTACTATCATAAATTTTTACCGAACTTATCAACTCTTCTACACCCTCTTAATGAACTGCTACAAACAGGAGTGATTTGGAAATAGAACGAAGACTGTAAACGTGCCTTCCATAAATGCAAAGACTTAATCACATCCGAAGAAGTTTTGGCTCATTATAACCCATCACTGCCAATCAGACTGGCATGCGATGCATCCCCTTACGGCATAGGAGCAGTATTATCGCATAAATTCCCTGATGGCTCAGAACGACCGATAGCTTTTGCGTCACGCTCATTAAACTCAGCTGAGCGTAACTATGCCCAAATCGACAGGGAAGCACTCAGCCTGGTATGGGGAGTGAAGAAATTCAACCATTACCTACACGGACAAAAATTTACCTTGTTGACTGACCACCAACCCCTCATCTCCATATTCAACCCTAAAAAGGGTGTTCCCATTATGACAGCGCAAAGGCTACAGAGGTGGTCCCTTTTTCTAGGGGCACACCAATACAACATAGAATACAAAGGATCAAAACAGCATGGGAATGCTGATGGTTTATTGCGCCTACCGTTGCCAACGGTAGAAGAGGCACCTACAGTAGACCCAGTGGAGGTGTTCCACTCTACCATAGTGGAATGTCTACCAGTAACAAATTCTGCCATTGAAAGGGAGACGAGAAATGACCCGACTCTCTCACGGGTCTACGATTTAACAGTGAAGGGATGGCCAGCACATGGCGAACCACTGTTGCCAGCATTCTCGCAAAGAAGAGAACAGCTGTCAGTGTGCCGAGGAACCTTGATGTGTGGATCCAGAGTGGTGATTCCACCCAAACTCCAGGATAAAGTGCTAAAGGAGCTTCACGAGGGGCATCTGGGTGGAGTGAAAATGAAGAACCTAGCTAGGGCGTTTGTATGGTGGCCAGGTATCGATGGAGACATCGAAGAAATGACCAAGAGCTGCCTAGGATGCCAGAAGGTCCAAAACGCTCCACCACAAGCCCCTCTACATCCATGGGAGTGGCCCTCATCTCCCTGGCAAAGGGTGCACATCGACTTTGCTGGTCCATTTATGGACTCAATGTTCTTAATCGCGGTTGATGCACACTCCAAGTGGCCGGAGGTAATAAAGATGTCCTTCACCACCACGGAAAAAACCATCACAGTATTAAGGACTATATTTGCCAGGAATGGGCTGCCGTAACAGATCTGTTCTGATAATGGACCGCAGTTTGTGTCCAAAGAATTCAGGAAGTTCTTAAAAAACAATGGGGTTAAGCACTACACGTCCGCCCCATACCATCCCGCCACCAATGGATTGGCTGAAAGGTTTGTCCAGACCTTTAAGAAGGCCATAAAGGCCATGGGTAATGAAGACATAAAACTTCAGCACAAGGTGGATAACTTCTTATTCGCATACAGGAATGCAACACATATGGTTACCAACCAAACCCCCGCCATGATGTTCTTCAATAGAAACCTAAGATGCCGGCTGGATTTGGTCAAGCCCAACATCAGAAGGGACGTGGAGAACCGGCAGTTTCAAGGCATGAATGAAAGGCCAACTAGAACCTTCCAGATAGGTCAACAAGTTTTGGCCCGGGACTACCGTACCGAGAAATGGCAGCCTGGAACTATCTGCACACGACTAGGACCACTGATGTATACCGTGGACATCGGAGAAAGCATAATAAGGCGCCATGCTGACCAAATCATAGAGTCATCCGAAAAGGGACAACCTACACCACAACTCTATACGTCTAACGATGATGTAGAGATACCCATATCTACCTCCGATCCGGTGATACTGGAACCCGATGAACCCGACACTGGCATTCAAGCCGAATCAGCCTTGCCAAAAGAACCTACTACACCACCAGAAACTAGTACACCCCCGAGGCGTTATCTGGACCAAGTCAGGAAGCCTCCTGAGAGACTGACTTATAATTAATTAACTACAGCAATGTGTATATTATTTTTCTTATAACATGTAATTAATAATTACTTAAAATATGATGTACTGGTTAGCTAAAAGGGGAGGAATTGTCGTGTATGTGCCTTTAAGAGCCCCAGGTGTGCTGTAATGCCGGTAATGGCCACTCGGGCTATATAAACCTGTATAATGTGTATATCCGTTAGAACCCCCCCTAGACTTTGCTTAGTAAACACCTATGAACCAACTCCTGTCTTCAGTGTCTCTATCAACACACGGCCACTACAGGCATCACAAACTAGACTGTAATTTCCCTGATTGTGCCCAAAGCAGAAACTCTACGAAATACGTTTTCGAAGCAACAACCTAACCATTAAGAAACTGTTGCAGCATTTTCAAGATTAACATTCTGCTCACATAGACCAGGCTTCTCAGAAGCTGAGCTTTAATGGTATCTAGCACTCAATTCCTTTTTTTTAAAATTCATATTGCTCAGTGTTAACCAGTCAGCACTCAATAAACCGAAATCCAATCCAGATATTACACCGATTCAACTGTAGAATTTCAAAAGGCTGAAAACATTCCCATTAACTTTTATTATGTATAATCCCTGACCCAAGCATAATGCTTTAATATTAATTCCTGATCCATATGCCCATATTTACATATTAAGCGCAGGGGGAATATTCAAAGCTAGGTGAAATTACGTCTATAGAGAGATGTACGTTTAATCGGTCCCTCTCTTTAAAGATTGTTTATTTCCAGTATTGTCTGGATTTTAATTATAATATAAATAAATCATTAAAGCTAATTTGCATAAATATATTTCTTCCACATTTTTGTCTCTGCCTTTTATAGATATTCTGATTTAAATCAATTGTACCTTTATGACGAATCGGTTCTGCAATGTGCAGTGAGTTAGGGGCCAATCTGTTCACCCCTGGGACTTGTGTTCAAACCCAGGACTCATTTGATGCGATTTAAGGATCCCATGGAATTGAAATCTGTGCAATATTAGTCACAAGCCCATTAACTGATTGTCATGGAAACCCTTGCTAATTGGATTGATTAAACCCGACTTTCAAAATGGTTTTGCAACATCAAAATAGCGAGCAGAGAAACCCCATGAACATGATAATGACTCATTTTGTACAACACCGTTTTACGCTAAATTAATTTGGACACTTTCCATCCAGCTTCTAACACCCAGAGAACCACCACACAAAACTATCCCTGCTTTCGCATTAACTGGCGCTCATACAGACCACATTATACGGGATTTGGTAATATTGATTTCTGGTGTGAGAAACAGAAAATGTTAGAATGGGCACTTTTTTTGAGGTTGTTACTGATACACATTGATGGGGTCAGTGTAGAGGGAGCTTTACTCTGTATCTTACCCCGTGCTGTACCTGCCCAGGGAGTGTTTGATGGGAAAGTGTAGAGGGAGCTTTACTCTGTATATAACGCGTGCTGTACCTACCCTGGGAGTGTTTGATGGGGACAGTGTAGAGGGAGCTTTACTCTGTATATAACCCGTGCTGTACCTACCCTGGGAGTGTTTGATGGGACAGTGTAGAGGGAGCTTTACTCTGTATCTAACCCATGCTGTACCTTCCCTGGGAGTGTTTGATGGGGACAGTGTAGAGGGAGCTTTACTCTGTATCTAACCCATGCTGTACCTGCCCTGGGCGTGTTTGATGGGACAGTGTAGAGGGAGCTTTACTCTATATCTTACCCCGTGCTGTACCTGCCCAGGGAGTGTTTGATGGGAAAGTGTAGAGGGAGCTTTACGCTGTATATAACCCGTGCTGTACCTACCCTGGGAGTGTTTGATGGGACAGTGTAGAGGGAGCTTTACTCTGTATCTAACCCGTGCTGTACCTTCCCTGGGAGTGTTTGATGGGGACAGTGTAGAGGGAGCTTTACTCTGTATCTAACCCGTGCTGTACCTGCCCGGGGAGTGTTTGACGGGACAGTGTAGAGGGAGCTTTACTCTGTATATAACCCGTGCTGTACCTGCCCTGGGAGTTTTTGATGGGACAGTGTAGAGGGAGCTTTACTCTGTATCTAACCCGTGCTGTACCTGCCCTGGGAGTGTTTAATGGGACAGTGTAGGAGTTTTACTCTATATCTAACCTGTGCTGTATCTGCCCTGGGAGTGTTTGATGGAACAGTGTAGAGGGAGCTTTACTCTGTATCTAACCCCGTGCTGTACCTGCCCTGGGAGTGTTTGATGGGACAGTGTAGAGGGAGCTTTACTCTGTAACTAACCTGTGCTGTACCTGCCCTGGGAGTGTTTAATGGGACAGTGTAGGAGTTTTACTCTATATCTAACCTGTGCTGTATCTGCCCTGGGAGTGTTTGATGGAACAGTGTAGAGGGAGCTTTACTCTGTATCTAACCCCGTGCTGTACCTGCCCTGGGAGTGTTTGATGGGACAGTGTAGAGGGAGCTTTACTCTGTAACTAACCTGTGCTGTACCTGCCCTGGGAGCGTTTAATGGGACAGTGTAGGAGTTTTACTCTATATCTAACCTGTGCTGTATCTGCCCTGGGAGTGTTTGATGGGATAGTGTAGAGGGAGCTTTACTCTGTATCTAACCCATGCTGCACCTTCCCTGGGAGTGTTTGATGGGATAGTGTAGAGGGAGCTTTACTCTGTATCTAACCCGTGTTGTACCTGCCCTGGGAGTGTTTGATGGGACAGTGTAGAGGGAAATTTACAAATTTACTTTGTATCTAACCCGTGCTTGTATCTGCCCTGGGAGTGTTTAATGGGACAGTGTAGAGTGAGCTTTACTCTGTATCTCACCCGTGCTGTATCTGCCCTGGGAGTGTTTGATGGGATAGTGTAGAGGGAGCTTTACTCTGTATCTAACCCGTGTTGTACCTGCCCTGGGAGTGTTTGATGGGACAGTGTAGAGGGAGCTTTACTCTGTATCTAACCCGTGCTGTATCTGCCCTGGGAGTGTTTGATGGGATAGTGTAGAGGGAGCTTTACTCTGTATCTAACCCGTGTTGTACCTGCCCTGGGAGTGTTTGATGGGACAGTGTAGAGGGAGCTTTACTCTGTATCTCACCCGTGCTGTACCTGCCCTGGGAGTGTTTGATGGGACAGTGTAGAGGGAGCTTTACTCTGTATCTCACCCGTGCTGTATCTGCCCTGGGAGTGTTTGATGGGACAGTGTGTAGAGGGAGCTTTACTCTGTATCTCACCCGTGCTGTATCTGCCCTGGGAGTGTTTGATGGGACAGTGTAGAGGGAGCTTTACTCTGTATCTAACCCCGTGCTGTACCTGTCCTGGGAGTGTTTGATGGGACAGTGTAGAGGGAGCTTTGCTCTGTATCTAACCCCGTGCTGTACCTGTCCTGGGAGTGTTTGATGGGACAGTGTAGAGGGAGCTTTACTCTGTATCTCACCCGTGCTGTACCTGCCCTGGGAGTGTTGATGGGACAGTGTAGAGGGAGCTTTACTCTGTATCTCACCCGTGCTGTATCTGCCCTGGGAGTGTTTGATGGGACAGTGTAGAGGGAGCTTTACTCTGTATCTCACCCGTGCTGTACCTGCCTTTGGAGATTTTGATGGAGCAGTGGGTGCCTGAAATGAAAAGTGTTCTATTCACCAGCACTATATCCTTCGCGTTAATGAACATAAAATTCAAGCAGGAAGTAGTAATTCACTGCCATATGCAGAGAATCGAGTTAAAGGGCTGGATTTTCACTGAGGAGGCGGGTAGGAGGCGGGACTACAACTATCGGGGTTGTAGTCCCGCCTCCATCGAGTTGTGGCCAATCCACGCAATTTTGACTTGATTGACCTTGTTGAGTCCGCCCAGTGGGCTCAGCAGGCCAATTAAGGGCCACCCGGCAACAGGTGACGTCACAGGTTGACATTTCATCTGTCAAGACCTTTTGACAGATGAAATATCAGCATTTGACAGCTGTTTGAAGTTGTCACTGACAATCTGTACTCTCAGTTAATTCCTTCCTCTCAGGCTGATTTAGAGATCTCTCCAGAACAGAAAGCTGAATGCTGAAACTTTTGACAGCTTGCGGCCATTGTGCTTTCTGTGCCGGTGAGATGAGGGACTCCCGAGACCTGAAGGAAGGAAGGCTGTAAAGGTAAGTAAATGTAAGTAAAACTTCTTTAAACACTTTATACACACCAAACACACTTACCTCTGAACTCATGCACCCATCACTCACCTGAACACCGGACATCTCGAACCCTCCAAGCCCTTCAGCCCGACGGCCCGCCTCGCTCACTTGGCGTGGTTTGGAGCTGTCGGGAATCCCACATTTCAAGAATGAAAATAGGGATTCGGCTAAAAACTGCCTGTTAACAGGCAGTTAATTGGCACTAATCCCCTTCCCGCCTCGGGGAGGCGGGTCCCAGCACAGGTCATGTACCCGCCTCCTTTGAAACTGGCATGGAGGCGGGTTGGGGGTGGGATGGGTTCGTGCCCCCCGATTTCGAGATTTTAACCCCTCACACGCCTCCAATCCCGCCTCCACGGCCCAATGAAAATCCTGCCCATAGACTTGAGGGCTCTGTTATTTAGCCAATAAAATTGATATACCTATCAATTCATCCAATGTAAAGCGACGAGTTAAGAAAGTAACTATAGGTTTTTATTGGCTAAATAACAGAGCCCACCCTCGTGGGTGATCGGATCCAACAAGGAGGAATACCAGCCAGTCGACCACCTTTATACCTGGGCAGGTAGGTGGAGCCATGGGCGGAGTCAGCAGTGGTCAGCCCAGGTATAACAGCGTGACAAGAGGCGACCTCGTATAGTGATACAACAGTGTGAACAGTGATAACCATAGAGTAACGATAGTGAACGACAAAAGTGGTTTACCACAAGACTTTAATCTATTCTTGAGATTCCACCTCAAACTAATAATTTCTTGAACATAACCCTTGAAGTTTATAACTTCAACCTCCCCCAGTAAAAAAGAAAGAAAGACAGAGATCGATAAATTTTTGAATATTAAGGGAATCAAGGGATATGGGGATAGTGCAGGAAAGTGGAGATGATCAGCCATGATCTCATTGAATGGAGGAACAGGCTCGAAGGGCCCAATGGCCGACTCCTGCTCCTGTTTCTTATGTTCTTATGACTTACATTCCTATAGCACCTTTCACGACCTCAGGACATCCCCAAGAGCTTTACAGCCAGTGAAGTCTCTTTGAAGTGTAGTCACTAATGTAATGGAAACGTGGCAGCCAATTTGCGCACAGCAAGCTCCCACAAGTGATAATGACCAGATAATCTGTTTTTTTGTGATTCTGATTTGAGGGATAAAATTGGCCAAGACACCAGGGATAATTCCCCTGCTCTTCTTCAAAATAGTGCCTTGGAATTGTTTGCATCCACCTTAGAGAGCAGACGGGGCCTTGGTTTAATGTCTTATCCGAAAGGCGGCACCTCCGACAGTGCTGCTCTTCCTCAGTACTGCACTGGGAGTGCCAGCCTGGGTTTTTATGTTTAAGTCTCTGGAGTGGGACTTGAACCGATGACCTGTCTGACTTTGAGGTGAGAGTGCTGCCCACTGAGCCACAGCTGCCATCATTGCAGGTTTTAACTCCCTCCATAGTATTGAAGAGCCACCTTTGTTAAACAAGTTAACCATTGATTCGGAATCTGTGTTTAATGAGCGGCTGGCCAATGCAGTGGTCATTGGCTGTTCTCCTCTGGAAGCTCTTTTCTGATCAGTCCACACTCCCCTGTCTGCTGACCGTAGGGGTCCTGGTGAATGTTTTAGTAAATATTGACCCACAGCATTGAGATAAAGAGCTGCACACCACGATCGGGAGCTGTGTCCCAAGACCAGCAACTGCATATAAAATTCTTACAGGGCTTGACAGGGTAGATGCTGGGAAGATGTTTCCCCTGGCTGGGGAGTCTAGAACTAGGGGTCATAGCCTCAGGACCATTTAGGACTGAGATGAGGAGAAATTTCTTCACTCAGAGGGTTGTGAATCTTTGGAATTCTCTACCCCAGAGGGCTGTGAATGCTCAGTCGTTGAGTATATTCAAGGCTGAGATCGATAGATTTTTGGACTCTAGGGGAATCAAGGGATATGGGGATTGGGTGGGAAAGTGGAGTTGAGGTCGAAGATCAGCCATGATCTTATTGAATGGTGGAGCAGGCTCGAGGGGCATATGGCCGACTCGTGCTCCTAAATCTTATGTACTGAGATAAGGAGATACGTACTTGGGGATGAGCCATTTATTTTGTGCAAATCATCTATCCCTGATTGTAAATACATGAAGTGGGATTTACATTTTCTCTACATGTGATCAAGGCCATTGATTTACATGTTCATGTGCAAGCCACACAAACCAGGAACGTGCTGGGTGTGATCCAGGGGTCAGTGCTGACCAAGCTGGTCTGAGCTGGGCTGGTTAGGGAGGTTCCAGTAGGTCTCAGCACCCTTGTGCTAGGGAAAGAAAAAAATCAGCTGCTGATTGCTATCCCATAATACTGTTGGAAAATTGCACTTGTCTGCAAATTGAGGGAGGACAGAACGGGCTGAATAGCTAGCTAAGACTCCCCGCCTCGGAATCACCTGGCAGAATGGACCTTTGGTGCAGTATGGGAGGGTCATTGGCTGTCATATTTGCTTATATAACAGTGGTCACTGCACCTTAAAGTAATTCAGTGTGGTTGAAGCTCTTTGAGACATTGAAAGCACGATCTAAATACCTGACCTTTTACACCGAGCGGCGAAAGAAGAGTGGGGTGTTGTGTTGCATTTGTAAAACTTATGGAGTGAAGCTCAAACCCTCAGTGATTTAAACAACCCTAATAAACGCAACAAATATCATTTGAGGCAGAATATACAAGCCACTACCCGGCGGGCTGCTGGAGCCCTGTAATACAGCTTGGAGCTGGCACTACGAGCAGTGTTCACACCAACGGCTGCACCTGTCCTCTTGACTCATCCTCTGCCAACATGCAGGATGAACACCCTGCTGCTTATCTCTGCACAAGTACAATCATTACCAATTGTGGAAAGAGGCCTTTTAACTTTGTATCATTTATTTTTGCTTCCCGAACAGGCTTTCTTTACCTGAGTTGTCGCTGGCTTTGCCTTGCAGCACTGGGTAATTAGAACATTATTGAAAGGACAATGCCAAAAGCATTTAATATCTCAGTTTTGCACAGAATGCTTCCTTCAGTGAGGGCTTAGGAGATTGAAGTTGAAAAGATCTCTCTGCACGTGGGTGGATGAGAATGTTCCCAAATTGTGAATCCCCGGAGCTTCATTGTGGGAAGAGTATCATTGAGTGGCACTCAGCCACACCACCGCAGAACGGGCCAACCCTCTCTGCACTGACAAGCCTCCTGCAGCCTTGATAAGCGTTCAGTGTACAGCTGACTGTCAGTGGCAGCCCGCTGATGTATTGGGTTGATCTGCTCGAGAGCGACAGCTTTTTTGATTTTTTTTTGGTACTTGACATTTTAGTGATCTGTGTACATTGACCCCCTTAAGCTCTTTGGACAGCCACTGTTCCTAGCTTTTCACCATTTAAAAAATACTCTGATCTATTCATTTTTGGGTCCAAAATGGATGACCTCACACTTGCCTGCATTGAAATCCATCTTTTGTTTATTCATAAGAAATAAGAGCAGGAGTAGGCCATTCGGCCCCTCGAGCCTGCTCCGCCATTCAATAAGATCATGGCTGATCATCGACCTCAACTCCACTTTCCTGCCTGATCTCCATATCCCTTGATTCCCCTCGAGTCCAAAAATCTATCGATCTCAGCCTTACTCAAAGACTCAGCATTTGCAACCCTCTGGGGTAGAGAATTCCAAAGATTCACAGCCCTCTGAGTGAAGAAATTCCTCCTCAAATGGCCGACCCCTTATCCTGAGACTGTGACCCCTAGTTCTAGACACTCCAGCCAGGGGAAACTTCCTCTCAGCACCTACCCTGTCAATTCCCTTCAGAATCTTGTATGTTTCAATGAGATCACTCATTCTTCTAAACTCCAGAGAGTATCGGCCCATTCTACACAACCTCTCCTCATAGGACAGCCCTCTCATCCCAGGAATCAATCTAGTGAACCTTCATTGCACCGCCTCCAAGGCAAGTATATTCTTCCTTGGATAAGGAGACCAGAACTGTGCACAGTACTCCAGGTGTGGTCTCACCAAGGCCCTGTACAATTGTAGCAAGACTTCCTCACTCTTATACTCCAACCCCCTTGCAATAAAGGCCAACATGCCATTTGCCTTCCTTATTGTTTGCTGTACCTGCATGCTAACTTTCTGTGTTTCTTGCACGAGGACACCCAAATCTCTCTGAATACCAACATTTGAAAGTTTCTCATCATTTAAAAAATATTCTGTTTTTCTATTCTTCCTACCAAAGTGAATAACCTCACATTTCCCTACATCATACTCCATCTGCCACCTTACTGCCCACTCACTCAGTCTATCGATATCCCTTTGCAGACTCTCTGTTCTCCTCACAGCGTACTGTCCCACCTAGTTTTGTATCATCAGCAAATGTGGATATATTACACTCGGTCCCTTCATCTAGGTCACTAATATAGATTGTAAATAGCTGAGGCCCCAATGCTGATCCTTGCAGCACCCCACTAGTTACAGCCTGCCAACCTGAAAAAGATCCGTTTATCCCTACTCTCTGTTTTCTGTCCGTTAACCAATTCTCTATCCATGCTACTATATTACCCCCAACCCTATGAACCCTAATCTTGTGTAATAACCTTTTATGTGGCACCTTATCGAATGCCTTTTAGAAATCCAAATATACTACATCCACTGGTTCCCCTTTATCTACCCTGCTAGTTACATTTCAAAAAACACTAATAAATTTGTCAAACACGATTTTCCTTTCATAAAACCATGTTGACTCTGCCTAATCATGTTATGATTTTCTAAGTGACTTGATACCACTTCCTTAACAATGGATTCCAGCATTTTCCCAATGACTGATGTCAGGCTAACTGGCCTGTAATTCCCTGTTTTTTCTCTCCCTCCTTTCTTGAATAGCGGTGTTATATTTGCGACCTTCCAATCCTCATTGGACCTTTGGGTCCCCACCATTTTTGGTATGTTTTTTGTGTCTTCTACTGCGAAGACAGATACAAAATATTTGTTTAACATTTCTGCCATTTCCTTATTCCCCATAATAATTTCTCCCGTCTCAGCCTCTAAGGGACCAATGTTTACTTTTGCTACTCTTTTCCTTTTTATTCTCACTCTCAAAATTAAGGTGAAATTCTATCATATTATGATCACTCTGCCCCAGAGGATCCTTTACTATGAGATTGCTAATTAACCCTGTCTCATTACACAATACAAGATCTGAAACAGCCTGTTCCCTGGTTGGTTCCATGACACATTGTTCTAGGAAACTGTCCCAAATGCATTCCATGAACTCGTCCTCCAGACTACCTTTGCCAATTTGATTTGTCCAGTGTATATGAAGATTAAAGTCCCCCAAGATTATTACATTACCTTTGTTGCAAGCTCCTACTATTTCTTGATTAATATTCTGTCCAACGGTATAGCTACTGTTAGGGGGCCTATATACTACTCCTACCAGTGTTTTCTGCCCCTTGTTATTCCTTATCTCCACCCATACTGATTCTACTTCCTGATCTTCCAAGCTGAGATCCTTTCTCACTACTGTCCTTACGTCATCCTTTATTATCAGGGCTACTCCCCCTCCTTTTCCATTCTGCCTGTCTTTTTGAAATGTCGAGTACCCTGTGATGTGCCTCAATAAATCCGAGACTCGATGTTAGCGAAACAAAACAAGGCTTTTATTGACTTAGAAGGTAACACACAGAGGAGAATGTATCTTCCATCCAGAGGTCTGCCGTACTGGATGTGCTGCAGGCTGGGCCAGCTTACATAGGAGCCAGGTATGGGCGGAGCCCTACACACAGTACAATACAATGGAAATGAAACTGAAACCAACCACAGTCACAGGCAGAGAAATACTGATGAGTGATGAATGGAATATTTCATCACATTCACCCCTTCTATAGATTTAGTCTGTTCGGGGGTTTGATAGTCCTCTGCGACCGACGTGGCTGTTGTGGTGCCGTGGGTGTCGGCTGGGTGTCCCCGGTGGCCTCCTGGGTCTCTGCCGGGGGTGCCGCCAGGGTTGTTGAAGGGGTAGTTGGTGGGGGTACCGTTGGTCGATGTTCTTCCGGGGGTGATGAAAGAGTAGTGGGTGGGTAAGAGTTGCTGTGGTCGTTGTTGCTGCTGTTGTCGTGGTTGTTGTTGTTACCGGCTGGGGCGACGTCTTTTATGGACACGGTGTCCTCCCTTCCGTCGGCGTGCCGGACATACGCGTATTGGGGGTTGGCGTGGAGTAGGTGCACTGACTCCACGAGAGGGTCCATCTTATGGCCCCTCACATGCCGTCGCACGAATACCGGACCTGGGGTGGAGAGCCATGATGGCATGCATACGCCTGAGGTGGATTTCCGGGGAAAGACAAACATTCGCTCGTGAGGCGTGGCATTAGTGGCAGTACACAATAGCGACCGTATCAAATGGAGCACATCTGGGAGGACTTCCTGCCAGCGGGAGATAGGGAGGCCTTTGGCCCTTAGAGCTAGAGTGACTGCTTTCCATACTGTCCCGTTCTCTCGCTCCACTTGACCGTTACCCCGGGGGTTGTAGCTGGTGGTACGGCTCGTGGCGATCCCCCTGGACAGCATGTACTGGCGTAGCTCTTCACTCATGAAGGACACCCCCCTATCCGTATGGATGTAGCTCGGCATACTGAACAGGCAGAACAGGCTGTTGAGGCATTTAATGACCGTGGCGCTGGTCATGTCTGGGCAGGGGAAGGTGAATGGGAAACGAGAGTATTCGTCCACAATGTTCAGGAAGTAAACATTGCGGTCGACGGACGGGAGGGGGCCCTTGAAATCTAAGCTGAGCCACTCAAAGGGCCGTGTAGCTTTGATTAAGTGGGCTCTATCTGGGCGGTAGAACCGAGGCTTGCACTCAGCGCAAGTGTGACAGTTCCTGGTCAGGGACCGAACTTCCTCAATCGAGTAGGGTAAGTTGCGGGACTTTATGAAGTGGAACAGCCGCGTGACCCCTGGGTGGCAGAGGTCATTGTGGAGGGTCTGTAGCCGATCCCCGGTGGCGCTGGCACACATCCCTCGTGAGAGGGCGTCGGGGGATTCGTTAAGGGCCCCTGGCCGGTAAATGATGTCATAATCGAAGGTGGAGAGCTCGATCCGCCACCTAAGAATCTTATCATTTTTAATCTTCCCCCTCTGTTTATTATTGAACATAAACGCTACCGACCGCTGGTCGGTAAGTAGGGTGAAGCGTTTGCCGGCTAGGTAGTGGCGCCAGTGGCGCACTGCCTCCACGATGGCTTGGGCCTCCTTTTCTACGGGGGAGTGTCTGATCTCGGGCCCTTGGAGGGTCCTCGAGAAGAAAGCTACGGGCCGCCCCGCCTGGTTGAGGGTGGCCGCCAAGGCAAAGTCAGACGCATCACTTTCCACTTGAAAGGGGGTGTTCTCGTCCACTGCCTGTAGCGTGGCCCGCTCAATATCCTGCTTAATGCTTTTGAAGGCGGCATGGGCCTCAGCAGAGAGCGGAAAAGAGGATGCTTTCAAGAGGGGGCGGGCTTTGTCGGAGTAGTTGGGGACCCATTGGGAATAATAAGAAAATAACCCCAGGCACCTTTTCAGGGCTTTGGGAGTGTTGGGCAGGGGCAGCTCCCGTAGGGGGCGCAATCGGTCGGGGTCTGGTCCGACTTCCCCATTCTCCACCACGCTGCCTAGTATGCAGAGGCGCGTGGTGTTGTAAACGCACTTGTCCTCGTTGTAGGTGAGGTTGAGTTTTTGTGCGGTTTTCAGGAACCTCTCGAGGTTCGAGTCGTGATCCTGCTGGTTGTGACCGCAGATGGTGACGTTGTCGAGGTAGGGGAAGGTTGCCTGCAAGTGGTGGTCATCGACCATGCGGTCCATCTCCCTCTGGAAGACTGAGACCCCATTCGTCACCCCAAAGGGGACTCTGAGGAATTGGTAGAGGCGTCCGTTCGCCTCGAAGGCGGTGCACGGGCAGTCCTCTGGTCTGATAGGGAGCTGGTGGTACGCTGACTTGAGGTCGATGGTGGAGAACACCCGGTATTGGGTGATTTGGTTCACCATTTCTGATATGCGGGGTAGCGGGTAGGCGTCTAGTTGGGTGTACCTGTTGATCGTTTGGCTATAGTCGATCACCATCCGTTTCTTCTCGCTACCCCTTACCACCACCACTTGGGCGCGCCACGGGCTATTGCTGCGTTCAATAATGCGCTCTTTCAGGAGCCTGTCTACCTCGGTCGCGATAAACCGCCTGTCCTCCCAGCTGTACCTCCTGCTTTTGGTCGCTATTGGCCGGCAGTTAGGGGTAAGGTTCGCGAATAGCGAAGGCAGCTTTACCTTCAGGGTAGCCAGACCGCACACTGTGAGGGGCGGCTGGGACCCACCGTAATTGAGCGTGATGCTTTGGTGGTAGCACTGGAAATCCAGGCCCAAGATCACGCTCACACATAGATTCTTCATGATTAATACTTTAAAATTATCGTATACAGTTCCGTTAACGGACAATTGTACCGTGCAGTAACCCATAATGGTCGATGTCTGGGTTTTATCAGCCATAGAGATGGTACCCCGAGTAGGGACCACCTTTAGGGAGAGTTGTTGTACCAGTTCAGGGTGGATAAAACTCTCCGTGCTTCCACTGTCAATTAAACATTTAACCCTGCACCCGTTTACCTCGATGTCCACCATTGATTTGGATAGCAGGTGCGGCCTGGTCTGGTCCACTGTGACCGATGCCACTGTAGGGCCCTGATCGAGACAAGATGGCGTCCATGCTGTCTGCTCACAAGATGGCGGACCCCACGAGGTCGGGCAAGATGGCGTCCAAGATGGCCGCTCCCACGGCGCACACGCGGCGGTGGCGGGTTTTCCGGCGGGGTTCCCTCTGCACACCTTCCCGAAGTGCCCCTTCTTACCGCACTTAAAGCAGGTGGTGCCTTTCGCCGGACACAGGTTTCTGGTGTGCTTTGGCTGCCCGCAGAAGTAGCAGTTGGGTCCCCGACGCGTCGCGGCTGCCGTAGGGCTTCTGGGGGGAGAGCGGGGCCCCGACGGTGTCGGGCTGCCGGGCGGGGAAGATGCCTTCCAAGATGGCGGCGCCCTTGGTGCACACGTGGCGGCGTGGACGGCGCGGGCTGAAGAGTAGGCGTCCGAGTTTCTCTGGGCCACATCCAGGGATCGTGCTGTGTCCGCAGCCTGTTTCAGGTCCAATCCCGTTTTTTCCAGCAGTCTCTGCCGGATGTAAGTGGAGCTGAGGCCTGTGATAAAGGCATCACGAACAAGCTCGTCAGTGTACACTGCGGCTTTTACATCTTGGCACTTGCAGTCTTTGCCAAGCGTTTTCAGGGTGCCTAGGAACTCCTCCACCGATTCCCCAGGTCGCTGTGCGCGAGTAGCGAGCAGATGCCTAGCATACACCTCATTCGTAGGCTGCTGGTAATGCGCCTTTAAGATGTCGCAGGCGGCCGGGTACGTGTCGGCGTCTTGGATGAGGGGGTAAACCCGGTGGCTTACCCAATTCCGCAGAATTCCGTGTTTCATACTCACAGTGCTCGTAGCGTCTTTGACGGCTGCGGAATTGTCCAGGAAGAATTCCATACACATAAACCAGTGTCCGAAGCGTGCCGATGCGTCCGAAGCATGCTGGTCCAAATCCAAACGTTCGGGTTTCAAGAGTTGATCCATTGTGTTGAAAATTAAGTCAACAAAATTGATGTGCCTCAATAAATCCGAGACTCGATGTTAGCGAAACAAAACAAGGCTTTTATTGACTTAGAAGGTAACACACAGAGGAGAATGTATCTTCCATCCAGAGGTCTGCCGTACTGGATGTGCTGCAGGCTGGGCCAGCTTACATAGGAGCCAGGTATGGGCGGAGCCCTACACACAGTACAATACAATGGAAATGAAACTGAAACCAACCACAGTCACGGGCAGAGAAATACTGATGAGTGATGAATGGAATATTTCATCACACCCTGGAACATTTAGTTCCTAACCTTGGCCACCTTGCAACCATGTCTCTGTAATGGCTATTAGATTAAACCCATTTATCTCTATTTGTGCCAGTAGTTCATCTAGCTTGTTACGAATGCTTCGTGCATTCAGATAAAGAGCCTTTAATTTAATTTTTTTACCATTATTCCCTGCTTTGACCTTATTCTCTGCTGCACTGCTACCATTAAACTCTCTGTCCCTTCCTGTCACACGCTGCTTATTTTTACCCAAATCGCTATACTGATCTATTGCCTTGACCTTTCTCTCTAGATTTCTAAATTTCCCCTCACCTGACCCCTCCCGCTTAAGTCCTAAGCCTAAGTCTGAAACTAGAGTCTTAAACTTAAATAAAGCCAATTACATAGGTATGAGGGACGAGTTGGCTAAGGTAGATTGGAAAAATAGATTAAAAGGCATGGCAGTAGATAAGCAGTGACTAGCATTTAAAGAAATATTTCATAATTCTCAACAAAAAAAATTCTCAACATTGAGAAACAAAAACTCCATGGGAAAAGTGATCCAACCATGTCTAACTAAAGAAGTTAAGGATAGCATTAGAGTGAAAGAAGAAGCTTATAATATTGCAATGAATAATAGTAAGCCTGAGGATTGGGAGAGTTTCAGAAACCAGCAAAGGTTGACCAAAAAATTGATCAAAATGGAAAAAGTAGAATATGAGAGAAAACTCGCAAGAAATATAAAAGCAGATTGTAAGGGCTGGATTTTCATTGGGCCTTGGAGTCGGGATTAGAGGCGTGTGCGGGTTTAAAATCCCGAAATCTGGGGTCCCGCCCCCAACCCGCCTCCATGCCTGTTTCAAAGGAGGCGGGTACCCACCCCGCACTGGGAGCCGCCTCCCCGAGGCGGGAAGGGGATTAGTGCCAATTAACTGCCTGTTAACAGGTAGTTAGCGGGCAGTTTTTAGCCTAATCCCTATTTTCATTGTTGAAATGTGGGATTCCCGACGGCTCCAAACCACGCCAAGTTAGCGAGGCGGGCCGTCGGGATGAAGGGCTTGGAGGGGGCGAGATGTCCGTTGTTCAGGTGAGTGATGGGTGCATGAGTGCAGGGGTAAGTGTGTTCGGTCTGTGCAAAGTGTTTAAAGAAGTTCTACTAACCTTTACTTACCTTTACAGCCTTCCTTCCTTCAGGTCTCGGGAGTCCCTCATCTCACCGGCACAGAAAGCACAATGGTCGCCAGCTGTGAAAAGCCTCTGCTTTCTGTTCCGGGGAGATCTCTAAATCATCCTGAGAGGAAGGAATTAACCTGGAGTACAGGTTGTCAGTGTTTGACAACTTCAAACAGCTGTGAAACGCTGATATTTCATCTGTCAAAAGGTCTTGACAGATGAAATTTCAATCTGTGATGTCACCTGTTGCCAGGTGGCCCTTAATTGGCCTGCTGAGCTCACTGGGAGGGCTCAACAAGGTCAATCAAGCCTAAATTGCGTGGGTTGGCTAGAACTTGATGGAGGCGGGACTACAACCCCAAAAGTTGTAGTCCCGCCTCCTACCCGCCTCCTCAATGAAAATCCAGCCCTAAGAGTTTCTACAAGTATGTAAAAAGGAAAAGAGTAGCAAAAGTAAGCATTGGTCCCTTAGAGGCTGAGACAGGGGATATTATTATGGGGAATACGGAAATGGCAGAAATGTTAAACAAATATTTTGTATCTGTCTTCACAGTAGAAGACACATAAAAGCATACCAAAAATGGTGGGGAACCAAGGGTCACTCATGGAATCTGGGCGTCACTGGCAAGGCCAGCACTTATTGCCCATCCCTAATTGGCCCTTGAGAAGGTGGTGGTGAGCGCCTTCTTGAACCGCTGCAGTCTGTTCGGTGAAGGCATTTCCACAGTGCTGTTAGGGAGGGAGTTCTAGGATTTTGACCCAGCGACGATGAAGGAACGTTGATATATTTCCAAGTCAGGATGGTGTGTGACGTGGAGGGGAACTTGGAGGTGGTGGTGTTCCCATGCGCCTGCTGCCTTTGTCCTTCTAGGTGGAAGAGGTCGTGGGTTTGGGAGGTGCTGCCGAAGGAGCCTTGACGAGTTGCTGCAGTGCATCTTGTAGATGGTACACACTGCAGTCACGGTAGTCTGGTGGTGGAGGGAGTGAATGTTTAAGGTGGTGGATAGGCTGCCAATCAAGCGGACTACTTTTTCCTGGATGGTGTTGAGCTTCTTGAGTGTTGTTGGAGCTGCACTTATCCAGGCAAGTGGAGAGTATTCCACCAAACTCCTTACTTGTGCCTTGTAGATGGTGGAAAAGCTTTGGGGAGTCAGGAGGTGAGACACTCGCCGCAGAATACCCAGCCTCTGGCCTGCTCTTGTTGCCACAGTATTTATGTGGCTGGTCCAGTTAAGTTTCTTGTCAATGGTGACCCCCAGGATGTTGATGGTGGGGGATTTGGCGATGGTAATGCCGTTGAATGTCATGGGGAGGTGGTTAGACTCTCGCTTGTTGGAGATAGTCATTGCCTGGCACTTGTGTGACGCAAATGTTACCTGCCACTTAGCAGCCACAGTTTTGCCCAAGGCTGGCAACTGCTGGCTTCTGGGGATGCAACACAAGAAAGGAAGAAAGAATCACCGTTAAATGGGGGACGGTAAATCTGCAGGGTCTATATAACCATCTTTAAGCATATTATTAAATATATATATTAGAAACCTGCACGTGCACTTCCTGTTGACAAAGCCTCGCTTCCTGTTGGCATGCTGCTGTCACGCGTTATCCATTATAAATTCCTGTGTCCTATAAAATTAAAGTACAATGCCCCAGAATATCAATTGAAATGTATGTGTAGATATTCTCTTGATAAAAAGAAAAACTTGCATTTGTATAGCGCCTTTCACCGGCTTTTCAATGGAGAAACTGAGCATGTGCGGAAATTTGACTGGGCCACGCAGCCCAGTAAATTAGAGGGAACATTGGTGATAAGGCACTATGTAAATGCAAGATCTTTTTCCAAAAATTACTGGCGGCAATGTTATCATATGAATTCTTAATGCGCTAGGTTAACCAGTACTCTGCGATTTTAACTAATGTTTTGCACTATATTAATTAGTGGTCGCCACTATATAAACTGGTGTTCTTGCTACATTAACTAGTGCTCCCCACTGTATTAGCTGATTCTCCGTGATATTAATCTGTGATATTCTCCGCTGTATTCCCTAGTGCTCCCTATTGTATTAAGAACATAAGAACATAAGAAATAAGAGCAGGAGTAGGCCAATCGGCCCCTCGAGCCTGCTCCGCCATTCAATAAGATTATGGCTGATCTGATCCTAACCACCAATCCACTATCACAGAACCATCTCCTGAATCTAACAGAATTAGACACACGAAATAGGAGCAGGATCAGGCTACACGGCCCCTGGGCCCGCTCCGCTACCCACAGGGCCATGACCGATCCAAACCTAGACTCATGTCCAAATTCCTGCCCGCTCCCCGTAACCCTTAATTCCCTTTACTTCTAGGAAACTGTCTATTTCTGTTTTAAATTTATGTAATGATGTAGCTTCTACAGCTTTTTGGGGCAGCATATTCCATGGACCTACCACCCTCTAAGTGAAGTAGTTCCTCCTCATCTCAGTTTTGAAAGAGCAGCCCCTTATTCTAAGACTATGCCCCCTAGTTCTAGTTTCACCCATCATCGAGAACATCCTCCCCGCATCCACCCAATCCAACCCCTTCACAATCTTATATGTTTCAATAAGATCGCCTCTCATTCTTCTGAACTCCAATGAGTAGAGTCCCAATCTACTCAACCTCTCCTCATATGTCCATCCCCTCATCCCCGGGATTAACCGAGTGAACCTTCTTTGTACTGACTCGAGAGCAAGTATGTCCTTTCTTAAGTATGGACACCAAAACTGTACGCAGTATTCCAGGTGCGATCTCACCAATACCTTGTACAACTGAAGCAATACCTCCCTATTTTTATATTCTATCCCCCTAGCAATGAAAGCCAACATTCCATTGGCCTTCTTAATCACTTGCTGCACCTGCATACTAACCTTTTGAGTTTCGTGCACCAGGACCCCCAGATCCCTTTGTACTTCAGTACTTTCCAGTTTCTTGCCATTAAGATAATAACTTGCTCTACGATTTTTCCTGCCAAAGTGCATAACCTCACACTTTCCAGTATTGTATTCCATCTGCCAAATCTCTGCCCACCTACTTAGCCTGTCTATGTCCCCTTGCAGGTTTTTTATGTCCTCCTCACTCACTACTTTCCCCCCCATCTTAGTATCATCTGCAAACTTTGATATGTTACACTCGGTCCCCTCCTCCAAATCGTTAATATAGATTGTAAAGAGTTGGGGACCCAGCACTGACCCCTGCGGAACACCACTAGTTACTGATTGCCAGTCTGAGAATGAACCATTTATCCCAACTCTCTGCCTTCTGTTAGATAGCCAATCCTCTATCCATGCCAGAATATTACCCCCAATCCCGTGAGTTTTTATCTTAAGCAATAATCTTTTGTGTGGCACCTTGTCAAATGCCTTTTGGAAGTATAAATACACTACGTCCATTGGTTCCCCTTTATCCACCCTATATGTTACTTCCTCAAAGAACTCCAGCAAATTTGTCAAACATGACTTCCCCTTCATAAAACCATGCTGACTTTGTCCTATTAAATTATGATTATCCAAATGTCCTGTTACTGTCTCCTTAATAATGGACTCCAAAATTTTACCTACCACAGATGTTAGGCTAACCGGTCTATAGTTTCCAGCCTTCTGTCTACTGCCCTTTTTAAATAAGGGTGTTACATTAGCAGTTTTCCAGTCTGCCGGGACCTTTGCCGAGTCCAGGGAGTTTTGGAAAATTATTACCAATGCATCCACAATCCCTACCGCCACTTCCCTCAAGACCCTAGGATGTAAGCCATCAGGTCCAGGTGATTTATCCGCCTTGAGTCCCATTATTTTACCGAGTACCACTTGCTTAGTGATTTTGATCGTGTTTAGCTCCTCCCCCCCTTTAGCCCCCTGTTTGTCCAGTGTTGGGATATTCTTAGTGTTTTCTACTGTAAAGACTGATATAAAATATTCATTAAGTACTTCTCTCCGCTGTATTTGCTAATGCTCTCTGCTGTGTTAACAATGGGTATGGTAGCCGAGTGGTTTTGGTGTTGGATCAGCACTGCAGAGGTTTTAGGAACATAGGGACAGGAGGCCGTTCAGCCCCTCGGTCCTGTTCTGTGACTCAGCTCCATTTTACCGCCTTTGCTCCGTATCCGTTGCTATCCTCAACCAATGATAATCGATCGTTCTCAGTTTTGAGAGTGTCCATTCACCCCAGCACCCACAGCCTTGAGGGGGAGAGGGTTTCCGTTCTGGCTTGAGTTCGCCATCCCATTCTGTCAGTTGAGAAACTGATTCCAATAAATCTGGTAATTTGTGGGCTGGGGCCAGAGAATGGCCATAACCGTAAGTAGGCCACTACTGCCCTTCAGGGAAGGGAACCCTCCTACCAATGTTTGGTCTGGGTCTACACGTGACTCCAGTTCTAAACTGTGTTATTGAAGGTAAGACTTGCATTTATATAGCATCTTTCACAACCATCAGACATCCCAAAGTGCTTTACAGCCAATGAAGTGCTTTTGGAGTGTAGTCACTGTTGTAATGCAGGAAATGTGGCAGCCAAATTGCGCACAGCAAGCTCCCACAAACAGCAATGTAATAATGGCCAGATAATCTGTTTTAGTGATGTTGATTGAGGGATAAATATTGGTCAGAATACCAGGGATAACTCCCCTGCTCTTCTTCGAAATAGTGGCTGTGGGATCTTTTACATCCACCTGAGAGAACAGATGGGATGCCGGTTTAATGTTTCATCCGAAACACGACTCCCTCAGTTTTTTGTGTTTAGACCTCTGGAGTGGGACTCGAGCCCACAACCGTCTGACCTCAGAGGCGAGGGTGCTTCCCACTGAGCCATGGCAGACACTGAATTACCTCAGGGCAATGGAGATGGGCAATAAATACTTGCTCTGCCAGTATTGTCCACATCTCGAGAACAAATAAAAGCGTATATTCGTTAGTTTATTTTGAATGATTTAAATAGAGGGGAGAGGAGTTTGTTAAATGTTCGTACGATAACATTACACAACAGTCATTTCTAGCCTCGTATCTCAGCACTCTAACCGCTGGTATTAATTTGAGGTGCTGAACCCTCTCCAGTAACACCACATCTCTCTTAAAGTAGGGGCCAAAATAAACAGAACACTCCAATCTGGCCTCACCAAGACCTTGTGCAGTTGTATAATCACCGCTTTCTACCCTGTGCCCAGCAGATCATTGTTGGTTTGCTTTCTTCAGTATCTGGGAACTCCGTTTCATATCTATTAAAATCTGTACTTGAAGCATATTGTCATGGCAACATGCGGTCATGCAATTTACCTTGCCAGAGTGTAGGTGACCCGCGTGCACTGAAAGGACCAAAGTCGCAATAGTAATGCGTTGTGTAAAACCGTTACCATGGCTATAAACACAGTCGGGCATAATTCGTCGCTGAATTGCTGATAGTCTATTGCATTTATATAGCGCCTTTCACGGCCTCAGTGTAGTCACTGTTGTAATATAGGAACAGTGACTTGACTACACTTCACAGTACAGTACTTCATTGGCTGTAAAGCGCTTTGGGACGTGCTGAGGTCGTGAAAGGCGCTATAGAAATGCAAGTCTTTCTTTCTATCTATCTCTCTATCTCTATCTCTCTCTCTCTATCTCTCCATCTATCTCATCTATTCCTAGTTGCCCTGAGAAAGTGGTGGTGGGACATTTTCCTAAAAAGAACTGACTGGGTTTTCTAGGCCACTTCAGAGGGCAATTAAGGGTCAACTAAGTTGGTGTGGGACTGGAGTCACAGATAGGCCAGACCAGGTAAGGGCAGTAGATTTCCTTTCCTAGTGGACATTAGGGAATTAGGATGGGCAATAAACACCAACCTTGCCAGAATAAAGAATATATTGGGTGAGTGACAGGCAAAAGCCAGGGCACTTCCCTGAAGGGTTATGACGTGTATAAACCCCCTTCTGTGGCTGGAAATAAAAATCCCAAACACTAGAAATGTGTGTTGCAGGTGGCACCAGCCAGTAGCTGTGCGGAGTCAGTAAGTATCTTCCTGTTAGATATTGACCAACATCCAACAACCGCTTCCTCACTGTCATTGGAGTCACACAGCTTCTCACAAAACATTATCTGACAAGGAATTTAAATCAATCCCTCGAATGTAGAAACTTACACTCGCAAAGAAACTGTAGCAACCGGCTGAAACTTGTTTTTATCTCGCTTCTGAAGCACAGCCTTGATACATTTTAACGGGAAGCTGGATAAGCGCATGAGGGAGAAAGGAATAGAAGGATATGGTGACAGGGTGAGAGGATATAGGGTGGGAGGAGGCCCGTGTGATGCATAAACACCAGCGCAGAACTGTCGGGCCGAATGGCCTGTTTCTATTGTGTAAATTCTATTTACTTTTATGTAAGGCATGGTCACTTGTGGGTCACGATTCGTGTGTGAAATTAGTTATCACGCTTGTTCCCCATCACGCACCCTCTGTTTCTGTCGGATCGATGACATCTGTACAGCTCGAATCACTCGCAATCACCTCCAGTGAAATGGGCTACAAGGTTTGGAATCTTTACAATGTAAGAAGGCTATACACAGTTCTCAGTGTCACAACAGCACAAAACACAGACAATCAACACCTGTTCTATAAGAAAGAAGAAAGAAAGACTTGCATTTCTATAGCGCCTTTCACAACCACCGGACGTCTCAAAGCACTTTACAGCCAATGAAGTACTTTTTTTGGAGTGTAGTCACTGTTGTAATGTGGGAAACGCGGCAGCCAATTTGTGCACAGCAAGCTCCCACAAACAGCAGTGAGATAATGACCAGATAATCTGTTTTTGCTATGCTCGAGGGATAAGTATTGGCCAGGACAGAGAAATTGGCCATAATAGAGAAATCGAATAATATTCAGCTGACACCAATTTGGACTTTGAAGCAAAGTATGGAGGAGGTAAGGAACGGCACAGAGTAGGATGTGACACACGAGTCTTGATTTCAGCAGTGAGGGGGCAGGGAGGAACGAGCACGTATATGAAAGAATGTTTGAAGCTTGGAAGAAGCAAGAGAAAAGAATGAGAGCCTGAAAGATCAGAACAGCAGCAATAAAGTTAATAAAAGAAGGAATTCTCTTCTGCGGTTGGGGCTGAAAGACATTTAATTTACACAGTGGAAGTTACCAGCTATATCACTGACTGGGGTCTGGCTCAAACAGAAAGAATTGTTTCCAAAGAGTGATACGTGTTCGGTTTAATCTGATGGTTTGGACTAGAGGGACACAGGCATCAGAATACAGCTGTGGGAGAGCTCGGGGCCAACGTAATAGAGACAATCTTCCTTCCTCGACCTTGACTATTCTGATGTTCATGACATTCAGCTTTTCCTTCTCTCTGATTAATTATCTTGATCTCTGGCCTTGGCATTTAATTAGCATGGGAGGAGGTTATAGTCTAGCATGCCTTATTCAAGACAAACAAACGTTTCGCTTAATTAACCTCCTAAATGTTTTATCCCTGTTGAGCTTCAGAATTTACATATTTTAAAACAATTTTTAGTTCTGTTTTACAAAGAAACTCCAACAGTCTACCTTGGTTAAAGGGACTGTGGGTCGAGTGATCTGTCTTCATAGAAACATAGAAACATAGAAGATAGGAGCAGGAGTAGGCCATTCGGCCCCTCGAGCCTGCTCCGCCATTCAATGAGATCATGGCTGATTATCCAAATTCAGTACCCTGTCCCTGCCTTCTCCCCATATCCCTTGATCCCTTTAGTCTTAAGAAATATATCTAACTCCTTCTTGAATATATTTAATGAATTGGCCTCTACTGCCTTCTGTGGTAGAGAATTCCACAGGTTCACCACTCTCTGGGTGAAGAAACTCCTCCTTATCTCTGTCCTAAATGGCTTATCCCTTATCCTTAGACTGTGACCCCTTCAATTGCTTGTCAAGGTGGTAGACTCCAACCTACAAATGTTCCAATAATCTTCCCTCTTCTCCCGCCGGTGATGATTTATGCCATAACTCATCGAATGCGAGTGACAGCAGAGGATTCTTCCACGGGAAGTATCCCAGTTCAGTCCAATCCTTTCTCACTTGATAACCACTTTCCAGCAGGGATGACAAGACAGCAACCAGGAGCAGGATCCTAGGCTGATCCTTCTTCTCCCTATCTCAGGGGAGATGAGGTCAACTGTAGCCCCTCTGACTGCAGTTTGAAATTGGTTAACTGAGCACCCAATGGAGATTGAACTTGAGGCTTTCCTGATATCAGTACCTTCATCATCACTAATTTCCTCACTCCACTATTGGTGGCCGTGCCCTCAGCTGCCAGGGCCCTAAGCTCTGGAATTCCCTCCCTAAACCTCTCCACCTCTCTACCCTCTCTTCATTTAAGATGCTCCTTAAAACCTACCTCTTTGGCCAAGCTTTAGGACATCTTATCTCCTTATGTTTTTTTTTATTCGTTTATAGGATGTGGGCATCGCTGGTAAGGCCAGCATTTATTGCCCATCCCTAATTGCCCTTGAGAAGGTGGTGGTGAGCCGCCTTCTTGAACTGCTGCAGTCCGTGTGGTGAAGGTACTCCCACAGTGCTGTTAGGGAGGGAGTTCCAGGATTTTGACCCAGCGACGATGAAGGATCGGCGATATATTTCTAACTCAGGATGGTGTGTGACTTGGAGGGGAGCTTGGAGGTGGTGGTGTTCCCATGCGCCTGCTGCCCTTGTCCTTTTAGGTGGAAGAGGTCGCGGGTTTGGGAGGTGCTGCCGAAGAAGCCTTGGCGAGTTGCTGCAGTGCATCTTGCAGTGTGGGTTTGGTGACAAATTTTGTCTGATAATCGCTCCCGTGAAGTGCCTTTAGGATTTTAACAGTTAAAGGCGCTATATAAATGCAGGTTGTTGCTGTTGTATGCCTCTGGGTGGTGACATCACGCAGTGAGACACTGTGGAGTGATGTATTTAATATTGATTTCGGTTCTGTTATATAAACATCTCTTGATAATGGAAACTGAAGCCAATATTCTCTGCATTGAATTATTCTCAAGATGGCGACTGTCTCGTTCCTCAGCTCAGGATCTGTAAAATCAAAGCACCAGAAAGATTTTGGGTGGGTGGATTTATTCCTCAAATAAATGAACAATATTTCCCAGTGCTCAAAGCCTGTCAGTGCAGAGATGTCTGGGTTGTTTCTGCAATGTCAGGAATATTGCACACAGCACTAGCAAACACGCATTAACTGTTATATATCACGAGCTGATCGAGATACACAATGAGTGACTGACTGCACATCAAAGTTGGCCCCAGTACGGTGACACCTGAGGCAAGCATGACACAAGCCCCTTGACATTCAACGGCATTACCATCGCCGAATCCCCCGGCATTACCATCGCCGAATCCCCCAGCATCAACATCCTGGGGGTCACCATTGACCAGAAACTAAACTGGACCAGCCACATAGATACTGTGGCAACAAGAGCAGGTCAGAGGCTGGGTATTCTGTGGTGAGTGTCTCACCTCCTGACTCTCCAAAGCCTTTCCACCATCTACAAGGCACAAGTCAGGAGTGTGATGGAATACTCTCCACTTGCCTGGATGAGTGCAGCTCCAACACTCAAGAAGCTCGACACCGTCCAGGACAAAGCAGCCCGCTTGATTGGCACCCCATCCACCACCTTAAACATTCACTCCCTCCACCACCGGCGTACCGTGGCTGCAGTGTGTACTATCTACAAGATGCACTGCAGCAACTTGCCAAGGCTTCTTCGGCAGCACCTCCCAAACCCGCAACCTCTTCCACCTAGAAGGACAAGGGCAGCAGGCACATGGGAACACCGCCACCTCCAAGTTCCCCTCCAAGTCACACACTTGGAAATATATCGCTGATCCTTCAACGTCGCTGGGTCAAAATCCTGGAACTCCCTCCCTAACAGCACTGTGGGAGTACCTTCACCACACGGATTGCAGCGGTTCAAGAAGGCGGCTCACCACCACCTTCTCAAGGGCAATTCGGGATGGGCAATAAATGCTGGCCTTGCCAGCAACGCCCACATCCCATGAACGAATAAAAAAAACTATCTTTTTATTGCCTCCCGCCCCCGCTCACTTATCGCCCCTCCTTCCCTGAAAGCTCTGGCTTGTGTTGGGGTACAGGTCCAGTGGGCAACTGCTGCCTCCCGCCCCAGTAACTCATCACCAAGTGACTGTTCTTGCGCGCCGGTCTGGACCATGAGTGTTGAGCAGGATATTCGACTCTTGTCATCGGAGCTCCATCCTGTCCTCATCCTCTGTCTGATTCTGTTGGCCTTCCAGTCGGGTGGTACAGGTGGTGAAAGGGCACAGCCTGGGCGGAAACTCAACACAAGACCTGAGTCTCTGATGATTTGAGTACAGGAGCAAGGATGTCTTACTACAGTTATACAGGGCCTTGGTGAGACTACACCTGGAGGACTGTGTGCAGTTTTGGTCTCCTTACCTAAGAAAGGATATACTTGCCATAGAGGGAGTGCAGCGAAGGTTCACCAGACTGATTCCTGGGATGGCAGGACTGTCGTATGAGGAGAGATTGGGTCGACTAGGCCTGTATTCACTAGAGTTTAGAAGAATGAGAGGGGATCTCATTGAAACGTATAAAATTCTGACAGGGCTAGACAGACTGGATGCAGGGAGGATGTTTTCCCTGGCTGGGGGGTCTAGAATGAGGGGTCACAGGCTCAGGATATGGGGTAGGACATTTAGGACTGAGATGAGGAGAAATTTCTTCACTCAGAGGGTGGTGAACCTGTGGAATTCTCTACCACAGGAGGCTGTGCAGGCCAAGTCACTGAATATAGTTAAGAAGGAGATGGATAGATTTCTAGACACAAAAGGCATCAAGGGGTATGGGGAGAGAGCGGGAATATGGTATTGAGATAGAGGATCAGCCATGATCATTGAATGGCGGAGAAGGCTCGAAGGGCCGAATGGCCTACTCCTGCTCCTATGTTTCTATGTGAAAGGTCAGTGACTGCACCCACTGTGCCACCACGACTTTTATTTTAACTCATCTCCGAGCTTTCTCACCTCCTTTGCTTAAGGCACTGGTGATTGGTCACACCAGGAGGACTCTGGTACTTCACTAAAGAGCCCATCGACAGGGGTGGGCTCTCTGAGTCTCTGTGTGAAGGGTTTGGGACAAACTTGATGAATATGCCCCTTCAGCTAGTTTGCTGTTGTGTAGTTGCAGTCCAGAAACATGTTGGGCTCGATTTTGCCATTGGTGCGGGCTGGGGGCGTGTCAGCTGCTTTTTGTGTTAGCCACCCGACTCCAATTTGATGTGGGAAAAATATGCGATTTTCCCCTAATTGGGCAATTGATTTCCAGCGTGTGGGAACTCCTGGCCCAATTAGTCTTTCCATCCTGAAAGTTGCCTCCGATGACGTCATCAGTGCTGGTGGATTTAAGGCCTGCAAGCAGCCTTGATTCTTCTGGAGACTGCAAAGGCTCTGCAATTTATATGAAGGAGTTGAATTGTGGAAAATGTCAACGATCAAGCAAAAGTATGCCCCTCGGTTTGATGAGCCCTCCCTCCAAGCTCTGGTATATGGAGCCAGCTGTAATAAGGAGGTGCTGTTCCCTTCCTCAGGGAGAATAAAGCCACCCCAGCAGACAAAAGCTGTGTGGCTACAAATGGCCCAGGAGGTCAACTCCATTTCAATGTGCCGCAGAACCTGGCTGCAATGCAGGAAGAGGTTTCATGACCTTCCCCGCACTGGAAAAGTGAGTATGACTTTCCCATCACCCTCAATCTGATCCTCATCGCCTCTCCTCACCAGCACTCTGCTTTGCCAACCTCTTCCTCCACATCTCACTTGACACTTACATCCCTGCACCCTTACCCATTCCCTCTCTCTCTGTGGTCACATTCACTTAACTATTTGACCATGCAGCCCTCACACTTCCTATCACTGTGATGACATGACAACAACTACTTACAACACACAGGGATGGTCCTTTGTATCCTTCTAAGCATCTATGCTATGCACTCATTACATTAACTCCTTCCATGGTCCATGGAGGAGCTTAGTCGCAAGGGTATTGAAAACATGGTCATTGTTCAGAATAGAATGACATCTCTTGAGGAGCGATGGTCAGCTATTGGGCAAACAAAGCAGACCTTCATGCAAGTCCTCTGGAGTAGGACTTCCAGTGCAGAAATGGGTCCTCATGACCCCCCTGCAGGGCAGCAAGGTGCTGTCAAGCCACTTGCTACCTCTGAAGTGGGGCTGACCCATGAGAGGGATGTTGGTGGCAGACAACAAGGAAGTGGGGGCTCCTCCCCAAGCGCTCACACGACCATGCAACAGCAAAGCCCTCGGTTAGAGCCTCACCAGAGTCCTCACCCAAATGAGATGGGTGTCTCAGCCCCTGCACAGCCGTAGGAGCAGCAGACTGTTGGTGAGTCCGCACAGGTTCGCCAACCCAGAGGACGCCCACCAAAGGCATCGAGACAGGAGCAGCAAGAGAGCGAGCAAGGGGCCTCCACATCTGCTGAAGACACAGGGGAAGCACCACATAGGAGCACGCATAAGAGGAAGATAAAGCACAATGGGGGAGAAATTCAGTAGGTTGCGTCACCCATTAGTGCCTTAGGAGGGAGCTAAGTGGGTCGCAAGCCAACTGGCGCCCGGGCGCGGCACTGCCCACGCCTCCCGCTATATTCCGCGGGACGTTAGTGGTGGCGCTAACCGTTAGCGCTGCGCCACTGCCGATGATGTCATCAGTGTGCGCAGCGCCCCGCTGACGCCCCGGCCACGATAATTAGCAGCGCCCCCTGATTTACCGCCGGACGCTATGTCCGACCGGTTCAGGGGGGCCTACCTGCGGCTGGGGAGGCGCAAATTAAAGGCGAGGTGCGGGGCGGCCATTTTTGTTGCTGGCCGCCTGCCAGCATCTGCCTGCGCTCCCGTCCCCGGCCTCCTGAACCCCCCCCACCCCGCGGAGTGCCGGCTGCGCTCCAAGAGTCCGGCACTTCTCCTCGGTGCCGGGCTCTTTTGCCTGCACTCCCGATCCTCAGGGGCCCAGCTGGGCCCCAGATCGCGCTGCACAAGGCCCCTTCCCTTTAAGAAGGGGAGGAAGGCCTGCAATACCGCAGCGCGACGTGCCGCAGCGTGTGGCACTGCGGCACGTAGCGCCACGATATTCACTCGCAGCGCCCCCAGAGGGATGCAGGGCGCCTCCAGTAGCACCCCACTTCCCTTTGGGGCGCAACCACTCAATTTCTGGTGCAGGGGCGCGAATGTTTCCGGGGCACTACTTTTAGCGCCCTGGCGAGGCTGGCGCCCCAAACGGGGCGATACTCAATTTCTCCCCCAATGAGTCATAAGGGTAGTCACTTGTGGGCTGTGTTGTTTTGTTTTTGGACCAGCCATCATTGTGATTGTATTATAAAGTGTTCTGATGGCAAACTGTTGAAGTTGTGGCCTGTGTCATTTCGCAAATGGGACTTTCACATTGAGGGCTTAGGGCGCCTTGCGATTATCAGAATGGTGGTCAGAGTGACAGGATTCCGTAGGTTCTTCTCCATTGTCGATGATCTGGTAAGAAGGAGCGAGACTAAAGTGTTTGATTGTGCAGGCTAAGCAAATCTGGCCAAGATGAGTGCGTCCCTTGCATCCCGGGCAGCAATATGGTGGCACTCTGGCACCTTCTGGCCTGTGCATCTTCAGGTGGGTGACTAGCAGCTTGGCGCTCCTGTTGCTGCTCCTGCTGTTGGTGCTGCTGTTGCTCATGGTTCTGCTGCTGCCGTGGCTGGTCTTCGTCCGAATCTGATGTCCAGGAGGAAAGGAATTAAATGGTCGTCATGCTTCTGGTATATGCCTCAGTTGAGGAAGCGCTTAGTCAAGGTGGGGAGAGGGGTTTCCAAGGAGGTCACACTGGAGATGGGTGTCAGGCTCCAAACTTCCACAACACTGAGTATGCCTGCTAAAAGTTCCCCAGACCTGAAACAACAAAGTTCTGCCACCTGCAAATGATGATTGGTGAAAACTCCTTTGTAATGGTGGAGCTGCAGCTGTTCGTAAGCAATCCACTAGTGAGGCTGCCAGGATTACCTGGCGTGTTCCAGAGGAGGCGTGTAGGATGGGGGAAATGTGCTAAAATCGGAAAGGCCTCTCAAAATGGGATTATAGAGGCAATTAAGTGGTTGTTAAGGGCCTTGAGGGCCTATCCCACCTCTTGGAGGCAGGATGGAAAGCGGGTCAGAAAACACACACTTGGGAAAATTGCTCGGAGGCGGGATGGAGGCGGGAACGGGCCCGCCCACCAGTTTTGGTGATTTTAACAACTCGCACGCCTCCAAACCCGCCTCCTCGGGGCTGGGAAAATCGAGAAAATTTAAAGAGTTGTTACAATTCTTCCTCCTGTCCTATCATCCTTTGTCTTAATGAGAATAATGAACTAAATACAATTTGTGAAACGATAGCGCAGGTTTAGCAGCGCCAGTGAATAATAATCTAATTTTAGCTCTCTTCTGCACATAAATCTCAGGCTCAGTAGGCCCCCAGGAGACTGTGGGCAAGTTTCTGTGATGTGAAAATAATGAGGTTACTTTCATAAGGAACTGGGAATCGTTTCAGGGCAATAAGGTCTGGTAGAGGAGAGCGGGGCCGCATCATAACGCCAGCCGGAGCAGCGACGCTTGTGAGGACCATTGACTCCGCTCTCGAGAATCAATGGCCAGAAAATTCCCCGGAGCTGCTCCCACTTCGCTGGCGTTACCTCTCTGGAGTGCGACGGAAATCCCGCTTGTGCATAAGGCGGGTTTGCGCCCCATTTCTAGCGAGGTAATTCCGGAGGAGTGGGAGCAAATCCGAGGAATTTCCCGGTCAATTAAATTAGATCGATGAGGGGGCCGGGGGGGCGGAGAAAATTTAAATCCCAGACCAGGCCGGTTCGAAGGAAGAACTCACATTTTTTATGGTGCCTTTTTTTATGCTCAGATATCCCAAAGCGCTTCACAGCCAATGAATCAGTTTTGAAGTGCAATTACTCTTGTTTTGGAGGAGAACATAGCGGCCAATTTATAAATACAGCAAGCTCCCACAAACAGCAACTGAGAAAAACAATGCCCAGTTAAGCTGAAGGCGGCCATTCAGCAATTGTACCTGTGCTGGCGCTAGTTCTTCCGCAGGATTTATCTACTCAAATCCCAAATCTGTTCAAGAATTAGCAATGCATTCGTATTCAATACCTTCTGCAGTGTTAACAGAAGCATTACATTGCATAGGATCACATTACATAGGATATACGGCACAGAAACAGGCTACTCGACCCAACCTGTCCGTGCTGACGTTTATGCTCCACTCGAGCCTCCTCCCGTCTTTCCTCATCTAACTCTATCAGCATAACCCTCTATTCCCTTCTCCCTCAGATGCTTGTCTAGCCTCCCCTTAAATGCATCTATACTATTCGCTTCAAATCACTCCCTGTGGTAGCGAGTTCCAGATTCTCACCACTCTCTGGGACTAGAACCCTGGTGAATTGAATAACTAGGGCTGTAGAGAGGGCTTTAAACTAATTAGTGGGGGGGAGGTTTTAAGAGAACGAAAAATAAAAATGACAGCGGAGAAGGCAATAGAGCAAGGTAGCAGTGGGGAAATTAAAAACCAGAGCGTGTCAGGAAGGGACAGAATGTATAATGATAAAGGTAAAGTAGTAAAAGGGGTAAAAGCAGGAATAAATTGTCAGAAAACATATTTGAAAGTTCTTTATCTGAATGCACGCAGCATTCGTAACAAAATAGATGAGTTGACGGTAAAAATAACTACACATGAGTATGATCTGGTGGCCATTACGGAAACATGGCTGCAAGATGATCATGACTGGGAACTAAACATACAAGGGTATTTGACAATTAGGAAGGACAGACAGGAAGGAAAGGGAGGTGGGGTTGCTATGCTAATCAAGGATGGAATCACTGCAATAGTCAGAAATGATATTGGGTCAAAGGATCAGGATAGTGAAACAGTTTGGGTGGAGATAAGGAATAATAAGGGGAAAAAGTCACTAGTGGGCGTAGTCTATAGGCCTCCTAACAGTTGCAACTCTGTTGGTCGGAGTATAAATCAGGAAATCGTTGGGGCTTGTAATAAGGGAACAGCTATAATCATGGGGGATTTTAACTTTCATATTGACTGGACTAATCAAATTGGGCATGGCAGCCTTGAGGAAGAGTTCATAGAGTGTATTAGGGACGGGTTCCTTGAGCAGTATGTAACTGAACCAACCAGGGGGCAGGCAATCTTAGATCTGGTCCTGTGTAATGAGACAGGATTAATAAAAAAATGTCCTAGTAAAGGATCCCCTTGGAATGAGTGACCATAATATGGTTGAATTCCAAATTCAGTTTGAGGGTGAGAGAGTTGGATCTCAAACCAGCGTACTGAGCTTACATAAAGGAGACTATGAAGGTATGAGAGTAGAATTGACTAAAGTGGACTGGGAAAAAAGATTAAAGTATAAGATGGTACAAGAGCAGTGGTCTACATTCAAGGAGATATTTCACATCTTTCAAGGTAAATATATTCCACTGAGGAAAAAGGGGAGTAAAAGAAAAGACAGCCATCCATGGCTTAGTAAAGTAATAAAGGATAGTATCCGACTGAAAACAAGGGCATATAAAGTAACCAAATCTAGTGGGAGGATAGAAGATTGGGAAGCATTTAAAAGCCAGCAAACAATAACTAAAAGATTAATTAAGAAAGGGAAGATAGATTATGAAAGTAAACTAGCAAAAAATATAAAAACAGATAGCAAGAGTTTCTACAGCTATATAAAAAGAAAAAGGGTGGCTAAAGTGAACATTGGTCCCTTAGAGGATGAGACCGGGGAACTAATGGTGGGAAACATGTAGATGGCAAAGACGCTGAACAAATATTTTGTATCAGTCTTTACAGTAGAGGACACTAAAAATATCCCAACACTGGACAAACAGGGGGCAATTGGGGGGGGGAGGAGCTAAACACGATTAAAATCACTAAGGAGATGGTTCTCGGTAAAATAATGGGACTTAAGGCGGATAAATCCCCCGGACCTGATGGCCTACATCCTAGGGTCTTGAGAGAAGTGGCGGTAGGGATTGTGGATGCATTGGTGATTATTTTCCAAAACTCCCTGGACTCAGGAAAGGTCCCGGCAGATTGGAAAACTGTTAATGTAACACCCTTATTTAAGAAGGGAAGTAGACAAAAAGCTGGAAACTACAGACCAGTTAGCCTAACATCTGTGGTTGCCAAAATGTTGGAGTCCATTATTAAGGAAACAGTAACAGAGCATTTGGATAAACATAATTTAATAGGACAGAGTCAGCATGGTTTTATGAAGGGGAAGTCATGTTTGACAAATTTGCTCGAATTCTTTGAGGACGTAACATACAGGGTGGATAAAGGGGAACCAGTGGATGTAGTGTATTTGGACTTCCAAAAGGCATTTGACAAGGTTCCACACAAAAGATTACTGATCAAGATAAAAAATCACGGGATTGGGGGTAATATACTGGCATGGGTGGAAGATTGGCTATCTAACAGAAAACAAAGAGTTGGGATAAATGGTTCGTTCTCGGGCTGGCAATCAGTAACTAGTGGTGTTCCACAGGGGTCAGTGCTGGGACCCCAACTCTTTACAATCTATATTAACGATTTGGAGGAAGGGACCGAGTGCAACATATCCAAGTTTGCCGACAATACAAAGATGGGAGGGAAAGCAGTGAGTGAGGAGGACATAAAAAACCTGCAAAAGGACATAGACAGGCTAAGTGAGTGGGCAGAGATTTGGCAGATGAAATATAATATTGGAAAGTGTGAGGTTATGCATTTTGGCAGAAAAAATCAAAGAGCAAGTTATTATCTAAATGGAGAGAAACTGCAAAGTGCTACAATACAAAGGGATCTGGGGGTCCTGGTGCATGAAACACAAAAAGTTAGTATGCAGGTGCAGCAGGTGATCAGGAAGGCCAATGGAATCTTGGCTTTTATTGCAAGGGGGATGGAGTATAAAAACAGGGAAGTCTTGCTGCAGTTATACAAGGTATTGGTGAGGCCACACCTGGAATACTGCGTGCAGTTTTGGTTTCCATATTTAAGAAAAGATATACTTGCTCTCGAGGCGGTTCAGAGAAGGTTCACTCGGTTGATTCCGGAGATGAGGGGGTTGAGGTATGAGGAAAGGTTGAGTAGGTTGGGACTCTACTCATTGGAGTTCAGAAGAATGAGAGGCGATCTTATCAAAACATATAAGATTGTGAGGGGGCTTGATCGGGTGGATGCGGTGAGGATGTTTCCACTGATGGGTGAGACTAGAACTAGGGGGCATAATCTTAGAATAAGGGGCTGCCCTTTCAAAACTGAGATGAGGAGACACTTGTTCACTCAGAGGGTAGTAAATCTATGGAATTTGCTACCCCAGAGAGCTGTGGAAGCTGCAACATTAAATAAATTTAAATCGGAGATAGACAGTTTCCTAGCAGATAAGGAAATTAGGGGTTACGGGGAGAGGGCAGGGAAGTGGATGTGAGTCTAGATTCGGATCAGCCATGATCCTATTGAATGGCGGAGCAGGCCCGAGGGGCCGTATGGCCTACTCCTGCTCCTACTTCTTATGTTCTTATGTTCTTAAAGAAGTTTCTTCTGAATTCCCTATTGGATTTCTTGGTGACTATCTTATATTGACGGCCTCCAGTTATGCTCTTCCCCACAAGTGGAAACATTCTCTCTGTATCCACTCTATCAAAACCTTTCATAATTTTAAAGACCTCTATTAGGTCACCCCTCAGCCTTAGTTTTTTCAAGAGAAAAGAGACTCAGCCTGTTCATCCTTTCCTGATATGTATACCCTCGCATTTCTGGTATCATCCTTGTAAATCTTCCCTGCACCCTCTCCAGGGCCTCGATATCCTTTTTAAAATATGGCGACCAGTACTCTAAGTGTGGTCTAACCAAGGTTCGATACAGGTTTAGCATAACTTCCCTACTTTCAATTCTATGCCTCGAGAAATAAACCCTAGTGCTTGGTTTGCTTTTTTTATGGCCTTGCTAACCTGTGTCGCAACTTTTAGTGATTTGTGTATTTGTACTCTGAGATCCCTTTGTTCCTTAAGCATTAATCGGCTTTTTTGAATTCAAGTTAGACAGTGGATTAAGGAATTGAACACAAAGTGGGTTAGTTCTTGTACACCACTCTTTGCACAGGGTAATTTCAAGGTCTTTGTGTCCACAGCTGTGTTGGGAAAAGCTTCCTTCCGACTCCTTCTTTAAGGTTCATTAATGTTAAACCTGTCCCTCCAGCTCTGTGCTCACAGCAGGAAACAGGCAGGCTGTTTCCATTTATATCCTCTCTGCCTCTCAGTGATATGCTGTATTACGCCTCCTGTGTCAGTTTGTGTATGTGTATCAGCGAGCAATTTGGGGGGTTAAGCAGGGCCTAGTATGACCTGGTTTACAGTTCATTGACTATTTGATCGTACCTCAGCTTCTACTGATCATGAGTCTCACAGCCTGCTCGCATTACCTTGCACACCGCCCACTCTCTCTTCTGTTGAATGCTTCTTGCTGCAGACTGGTTCCTACACACTTCCTGTTCTCTCTTCCGCTCCCATGTGCCTCCCACTCCCACTCACTGCCAGTATTCATCATCTCCCATTCCTGAGTCAACTATCCAGCATGGATTTATCACAATATTCTGCTGGATTAGTAGTTTGCGTTTCCAATATCTTTTCTGTAATTTATTTTTTCGGAAGCCTATGGCTGCACATCGTATTGTGTAATCGGGTCTTGTTGTGTTTCAACTGTTGCTGAATTAAGATGGTGGCAAAAAGAGTCAGCTTGGCTCAGTTAGTCAAACTCTTGCCTGTGAATCAGAAGGTTGTGGGTTCGATCCCCTCTCCAGAGACTTGAGCAGATCATCTTGGGCTAATAACTCTGGGCAACGGCTGTAATCTCTGAAGAATGAAATTATATCCCGTGGCAGCCAGTGACCAATCACAATTGACAAGAAAAACATCTTGCCAGGGTGAAAATTGCAAAACATTTTTTAGAATTCGGTAAAATCAGCAAATACTAAGGGCAAAGGTTAAGATTGAGTGAGTGGGCAGTAAGTAGAGTTAAGAGGGTGGGGGCAAAGGTTACGCGGAGCAGGAGTCCAATAATATTCAGGGCAGGAGCTAGTACTCGCCCTTAACAAATGCCACTTTCATCACTGCTTTTATCCAGGCAAACATGGCCACATCTCTCACTAACCTACCCCCGATCCCAACCCAACCCCCACACCTGATCCCGCTCCCTGCCCTTTCTACAACTTTGCCAAAGGTAGCAGTGATACTTGGATTACCACCCATTGGTCGACATTTCTGATTGGCCCAGTAGATATATCGTGAGAAGGAAGAACTGTTTCCTTATCAGGCTTTTCCTCATCTTATTTACAAGAACTGAAGTGAAATACTGCGGATGCTGGAAATCTGAAATAAAAACAGAGAATGCTGGAGATACTCAGCGGGTCAGGCAGCCTCTGTGGAGAGAGAAACAGAGTTAACGTTTCAGGTCGATGATGAAAGGTCTTTGACCTGAAACGTTAACTCTGTTTCTCTCTTCACAGATGCTGCCTGACCTGCTGAGTATTTCCAGCATTTTCTGTTTTTATTATTTATAAGACATTCTCATGTTTGGGCAAGTTTGCAACAGACATTGGATATGCAATTGTGAAATACCTATTTTAATATCATTGATTTGGATTTTTTAGACAATGAAATATAAACAGACAATATACTGGTGCGTTCACTGAATCAACCACAATGTGTGGCACAGTGTGGAACTACACAGAGCAAGCGAGCTCCAAATTCAATGTCTGGGTTGGCCTGGTCTGGGCTGGTCTTGCCTGGCCTGGGCTGGGTTGGCCTGGTCTGTGCTGGTCTTGTCTTGCCTGGGCTGACCTGGTCCTGTCCGGTCTGGACTGGCCTGGTCCATTCTGGTCTTGCCTGGTCTGGGCTGGAGCTTCATTTGGGGCACTACAATTGGCCTCAATGATCCATGTTTAAATAGCCTGCTGATACTCATTTCCTAGGTTCACACTTGAAAACCCAACCTATTGGATGAGAGATTGGACCATCCATACATCAGCCTGACTCAGGATCTTCCTGGGACACTAAGATCAATTGAAGAACATCCATTCAAGTCGAGATCCGCTGACTCCACATATACCAGCAATGATGCCTAGGACCGCATGGGTTGACATTGATCAACAGACCAGACATTTGATGCTGAGTCATTGTAAGACCTGCCTTGGCCCTGATTTAACTTCCCATCCCTCAGTATTTTCTGTAGAGTTTCCAAAGCCATGTCAAGCCCTCAGTACTGATGACAGGCTGTCCAACTTAACGTGTTCATTGCCCAAATGCCATAGTCCTGTCACAGGGACCTGCAGTCTGTACGACCAATGCTCATCCTGAGTTCTGATATCCTTCATCTAATTGTCCATTAATTTAAGGCTTTGTCTACTGTGAATTTACCTCCCCCATCATTGCTCATTCATTCTGATTCAGTCTAACTGTCTAACTCTCCCTCCTGAGTCTTCAGCACTCTTTGATCTCAATCAGATGTTAATTTGAATTAAAGCCCAATATCTAACTGCTCTGTAAACACACATCCCTGTCCCAGAGGACATCTCAATTGATGATTCTCTTTCTATTTTTTACTATCTACGCCTCCCTCTGGCTAGGAAACTCATCAATTTCCAAAGATTATTTCTATCTCAGGCTCTCTGAAGCACGGTTCTCCTTAGATAACGTTTACTGAGAAATCTCGGAGAAGGATCAAGGTTCACAATGCAGGCACCAGCAAGGTTGCAAAGAGTTGGAGAGACGAGGTAAATCAAGAGGGAGGGGAGGCAGAGGAAGGAGAGGAATTCCACAGTTTTGAAGCTCTGGGAATGAATGAGTTTGAGTAGGAGACTATGTGTTGTCTCGATTTTGACACAGTAAGGATGCAGACAGGAGGAGGAGGAGCGTGTAATTTGATGTATTTGCAGCGCAGGAGAAACAAGAGAGGAAAATGTAGACCATCAACGTCCACAGCCAGAATCTAAACAGTGTTGTGCACCCAACTTAGTGCAAGGATTCCTATGGATTGGAACAGGGAGCTGGACAATCTGCTAGAGTAGGTCTTCTTCTTAGGCAGTCCCTCAGAACCGAGGATGACTTGCTTCCACATTAAAAATTAGTTCGCAGGTGACTGATGAGTCCAATACAGGACCTACAGTCTCTGTCACAGGTGGGGCAGATGGTGGTTGAAGGGGCGGGTGGGTGGGGTGCTTGGGTTGACGTGCGCTCCTTGCGCCTGGCTTCCGCTTGCTCCCGGCGAAGAGACTCGAGGTGTTCGGCGCCTTCCCGGATGCTTCTCCTCCACTTAGTGTGGTCTTGGGCCAGGGATTCCCAGGTGTCGATGGGGATGTTACACTTATTCAAGGAGGCTTTGAGGGTGTCCTTGAAGCGTTTCCTCTGCCCACCTGGGGCTCTCTTGCTGTGCCGGAGCTCCGAGTAGAGCGCTTATTTTGGGAGTCTCGTATCGGGCATGCGGACAATGTGACCCGTCCATCGGAGCTGATCGAGCGTGGTCAAAGCTTAGATGCTGGGGATGTTGGCCTGAGCAAGAACACTGACGTTGGTGCGCCTATCCTGCCAATGGATTTGCAGGATCTTGCGGAGGCAGCGTTGGTGGTACCTCTCCAGTGCTTTGAGGTGCCTGCTGTACATGGTCCATGTCTCTGAGGCATACAGCAGGGCGGGTATAACTGCTGCTCTGTAGACCATGAGCTTAGTGCTGGGTTTGAGGTCCTGGTCTTCAAACACTCTCTTCCTTAGGCGACCGAAGGCTGCACTGGCAAACTGAAGGCAGTGTTGGACTTCGTCATCGACGTCTGCCCTTGTTGACAGTAGGCTCCCGAGGTATGGAAAGTGGTCCACGTTGTCCAAGGCCTTGTTGTGTATTTTGATAATCGGGGGGCAGTACTGTGTGGTGGGGGCAGTTTGGTAGAGGACCTTTGTCTTACAAATGTTTAGTGTAAGGCCCATGCTCTCGTACGCTTCGGTGAAGGTGTTGATGATGGTTTGGAGTTCGAACTCTGAGTGAGCGCAGATGCAAGCATTGTCTGCATAATGTAATTCGACGACAGAGGATGGGACGATCTTGGATCTGGAGTGGAGGCGACGGAGGTTGAACAGTTTCCCGTTTGTTCTGTAAATTAGCTCCACTCCAGTGGGGAGCTTACTGAGGGTGAGATGGAGCATTGCAGCAAGGAAGATCGAGAAGAGTGTTGGTGCGATGACACAGCCTTGTTTGGCCCCGGTTCATATGTGAATTGGATCTGTGATGGAACCGTTGGTCAGGATCACGGCTTGCATGTCGTTGTGAAGCAGGCGGAGGATGGTGACAAACTTTTGAGGGCAGCCGAATTTGAGGAGGACACTCCATAATCCCTCATGGTTGACAGTTTCGAAAGCCTTTGTGAGATCAAAGAAGGCCATGTACAGCAGTTGGTGCTGTTCCCTGCATTTCTCTTGTAATTGACGTGCGGTGAAGATCATGTCCATTGTGCCCCTTCGTGGGCGGAATCCACATTGCGACTCTGGGAGGAGCTCTTCGGCCACTGGGAGAAGGCGATTGAGGAGGATTCTTGCGATGACTTTCCCTGTGGCAGACAGCAGGGAAACTCCTCTGTAATTACCGCAATCGGACTTGTCACCTTTCTTGAAGATGGTCACAATTACGGCGTCTCTGAGATCCCCTGGCAGGCTCTCCTCCTTCCAGATAAGAGAAATGAGTTCATGAATTCACGCCAGTAGGAGTAGGTGATACAAGAAAAGCAGGTCACTTGACAGATAAATAAGAGTGAGGAAGTCTGGGAGCTTCACGGTTGACAACTTTCTATCTCTTTTTTATGACGTTAGATGGTTTTGTTCTCCTTGTGCCCAGGGTCAGTGACCTTGGTGCCTCACTCTCCCCTCTCGCTTACAGTTGGGTAGCGGTTGTGCGGGGCTCCACTGTGGAACTCAGGAGAGGCAGTTTCTGAGTCGGAGACAATGTGTAAGGCAACAGCTCCCATGTTTACTCTTGTGAAACGAGCTCCCTTAATCCAGCACCGCATGCACAGCCCCATAATTTAGTGGTTGTACAAACCATTGATTTCCCAAGTTCTAAGGAGTGACAGTGACAAAGGAAAACCCTGCTTCTCCCCTGAACTGCATTCCCAGCAAGTATCAAAAGTATTTTCTTTATAAAGAGAACCAGTAATTTTATGCTGGTTTTTGCTTGCCTGGATCCACCTGCCAATCTGTGCAGTTCCCTCACCAACAGCAATTAACTGCAATTGATCTCAGAATGTAGCAACAGTTAGACTTTGTGCTCCAGGCAAGATTAAACACAGCTCCACCTAAGCAGAAGGATAATACATCGTGTGTTCCATAGTGTAACACTCCTGTCGTTCTAGAACAGTGTGTCCTCTCATATACCAGGGATGATCAGCTCAGGAAAATAAACAGGTTTACAAAGATGTTAAAATCATCCATTAACTTGTCCCAAGTCCAGTAACTAAATCGATATAAACAGTTTGATGCTAAAATGAGTGTGTTGACGTATAACAGGGATGAGCTTTGATGGACCAAACAGCCGTTTTGCATTCTTGACTGTTCCTCTGCTGTTATGAAGTCCAGTGCTTCAGCTCTCTGCTGAATTAGCTGATTGTAGCTGGGCAGCAATGTAGACACCACGGCAGTCCTGGGCTACAGAGGCGCAAAATGGCACCAGTTCCTGCTGTGGATTCCTATCTAGTCAGCCCGGCTGAACATGGTGAGGAAGAGTGGAATGTAATAGTACCTGGAGAAAGGGCGGGTGAATGGGGACGAAGCAGATAGACCTTTCAGAGCGCCAGCAGGCACGATGGGCTGAATGGCCTCCTTCTGTGCCATATCATTCCGTGATTCTGTGACCTCAATTTTGGAAGTTCTGGCTGTATTTTGCACCATTCTGGAAGCGTATAGTTCCAGTAAGGAAATTTCAGGGCAGGTACTCAAAGGCTTCGGAATGGAATTCCCAATGGGAATGCTACGATTCTCTGATGACAAGTGACCGTACAAGCTACAATTAAGGGAGCAAAGACGCAAACCTAATGGGATAATAATAAGAAATAACGACAGAAAATGCTGGAAAAACTCAGCAGGCCAGGCAACATCTGTGGAGAGAGAAAATAGAGTCAACGTTTCGGGTGAACCCTTTGTCAAGATAATAATAATCTCTGCACACAAGGATCCTACATCTTTTTAATTATTTGCTCTGTTTTAATTCTCTGATCTGGCAAGGCCGGCATTTATTTCCCATCCCTAGTTTCCCTGAGAAGGTGGTTTGGGCCTTCTTCACCTGAGGGGCTCGCTAGTCAAGAGTCAGCCATGTTGGTGTGGGACTGGAGTCACCTGTCGGCCCAGCCCGGGGAAGGACGGTTGGTTTCCTTCCCGAAAGGGACACGAGTGAACCAGGTGGGTTTTTAACGACAATCCGACAGCTCCATGGTATTGTTGCCAGCTTTCTATTTCCAGATTTTTGTTAAACTGAATTAAAATTCTCAAACTAACCCATGGTGGAATTTGAACTCATGGGGTGGGATTTTCATTGGGCCGTGGAGGCGGGATTGGAGGCGTGGGGGGGGGTTAAAATCCCGAAATCGGGGGGCACGAACCCATCCCGCCCCCAACCCGCCTCCATGCCAGTTTCAAAGGAGGTGGGTACCCGCCCCGCACTGGGACCCGCCTTCCCGAGGCGGGAAGGGGATTAGTGCCAATTAACTGTCTGTTAACAGGTAGTTAACAGACAGTTTTTAGCCTAATCCCTATTTTCATTCTTGAAATGTGGGATTCCCGATGGCTCCAAACCACGCCAATTTAGCGAGGCGGGCCGTCGGGCTGAAGGGCTTGGAGGGGTCGAGATGTCCGGTGTTCAGGTGAGTGATGTGTGCATGAGTGCAGAGGTAAGTGTGTTTGGTGTGTGTAAAGTGTTTAAAGAAGTTTTACTTACCTTTACAGCCTTCCTTCCTTCAGGTCTCGGGAGTCCCTCATCTCACCGACACAGAAAGCAGAATGGCCGCGAGCTGTCAAAAATTGCAGCACTCAGCTTTCTGTTCCGGAGAGATCTCTAAATCATCTCGAGAGGAAGGAATTAACTGAGAGTACAGATTGTCAGTGTTTGACAGCTTCAAACAGCTGTGAAACGCTGAGATTTCATCTGTCAAAAGGTCTTGGCAGATGAAATATCAATCTGTGACGTCACCTGTTGCTGGGTGGCCCTTAATTGGCCTGCTGAGCTCACTGGGCGGACTCAACAAGGTCAATCAAGTGAAAATTGCGTGGGTTGGCCACAACTCGATGGAGGCGGGACTACAACCCCGAAAGTTGTAGTCCCGCCTCCTACCCGCCTCCTCAGTGAAAATCCAGCCCACGGTCTCTGGATTAATAGTTAAGTGACATAACCACTAAACTCCCATAACCGCTGATGCTGATACTATGGACTGGATTTTGTCAATGGGGGTGCGTTGGGGGTGGGACTGCTGGTTGTTGGGTTTCAGTCCCGTCCCCAACGACATCCAGCCAACCCACGCTATTTTCCCTTGATTGACCTTGTTAAGCCTGCCCTGCGGGCTTAGCTGGCCAATTAAGGGAAAGCCGATGACAGAGGATGTCAGCGTATGACATTTCATCTGTCGAAAAATTTTTGACAGATGAATTGTCAGCGTTTGACAGCTTTGAGAAGCTGTCGAACACTGACAATCTCTGTTCTATGGTGAGCCCTTGCACAGAAGGCTCACCAAACCTCTTTCCTGAGCAGAAATCAGATGGCTGCTGCATCTGAGAATGCTGCAGCCATTCTGTCATCTCTGCCGTGGAGATGAGGACCCTCCGGATCCCAAAGGGTTGAAGCCTGCAGGAAGAAACAAAGGTAAGGAAACATTTTCTAACACTTCACACTCACCTCTCATAATTACCTTGCCACACTTGCACCCATCACTCACCTCTACAGTGGACTTTTCGATCCCTCTCACCCCCGCAGACCCACTGCTCGCCTGGCGAGGTTCGCAACAGGCAGTTAATTGGCTCTAATCCCCTTCCCGCCACGAGGAGACGGGTCCCTGCTCGAGTCGGGCACCCACCTCCCGGGAAGATGGCACAGAGGCGGGTTAGGAGCGGGTTCGGTACCCGCTCCCAGTTTCTACCATTTTCCCGGCAGTCCCGTCTCCCTACCCATCTCCCCAGGGCTGGCAAAATTCCCCCCTAGGTGCCCGAGGTGGGAGAGTCTTACTAAATGCAAAATCACCCAAAACATTTAAAACAATGAGAACCTACAAGGGATCGGGAGGCATTCTCTGGTTAGAAGGCTGTTCTTTCCTATATATCTGGATTCAGATCTGGCCCAGACTGATATAGAAGTGAAGTCATTATTTCCCATTTCTAAATTCAACCAAAAGCTATACTTTGTGACACCATTTCAGGCTGTGACTATGGGGCTCGCCTCTTTACAAATTGCAAGAAAATAAAACCCTGGCTCAGTGGGCAGCACTCTTGCCTCTGAGTCAGAAGGTTGTGGGTTCAAGTCCCACTCCAGAGACTTGAGCATAAAATCTAGGCTGACACTAGTGCAGTGCTAAGAGAGTGCTGCACTGTCAGAGGTGCTGTCTTTTGGATGAGATGTTAAACCGAGGCCCCGTCTGCTCTCTCAGGTGGATGTAAAAGATCCCATTGCATTATTTTGAAGAAGACACTAGTGAACCAGTTGTGAAGACACTAGTGAACCAGTTGTGAAGACACTAGTGAACCAGCCGGCACGGACTCGATGGGCCGAATATCCTCCTTCTGTGCCTATGACTAAGAGTATGGGAGTTATCCCCGGTGTCCTGGGGCCAATATTTATCCCTCAATCAACATCACTAAAACAGATTATCTGGTCATTATCACATTGCTGTTTGTGGGAAATTGGCGCAAATTGGCTGCCACGTTTCCTACATTACAACAGTAACTACATTTCAAAAGTACTTTCATTGGCTGTAAAGTGCTTTGGGATGTTCTGAAACGTGCTATAGAAATGCAAGTCTCTCTTTCTAATACACTCCTCTTCCGATCTCAGCGTATCCGATGAGCAGCTGAGCAATATGTCATAGAATCAGAACGGCACAGAAAGAGGCCATTCAGCCCATCGAGTCCGTGCCGGCTCTCTGTAGAGCAATCCAGTCAGTCCCATTCCCCTGCTCCATCCCCGTAGCCCTGCAAGTTTATTTCCCTCAAGTGCCTATCCAGTCTCCCCTTGAAAACATTGAGCGTCTCCGCTTCCACCACTTCCGTCAGCAGCGAGTTCCAGGCCATCACCACTCGCTGCGTAAAAAAGTTTTTCCTCACACCCCCCTTGTATCTCTTGCCCAAATCCTTAAATCTGTGTCCCCTAGTCCTTGTACCATCAACTAGTGGGAACAGCCTTTCCCCATCTAGCCTATCCAAACCTGTCATAATCTTGTACACCTTTATCAAATCACCCCGCAACCTCCTTTGCTCTAATGAAAACAAATCCAGCTTCTCCAACCTGTCCTTGTAGCTAAGATTCCCCATCCCCGGAACCATTCTGGTAAATCTCCTCTGCACCCTCTCAAGGGCCTTCACATCCTTCTTAAAGTGTGGTGACCAGAACTGGACGCAATACTCCAGTTGTGGCCTAACCAGCGCTTTATAAAGGTTCAGCATAACTTCTCTACTTTTATACTCAATACCTCTATTTATGAAGCCCAAGATCCCATATGCTTTGTTAACCACTCTCTCAATATGTCCCGCCACCTTCAGGGACCGATGCACATTAGCTTCCTGCTCTGTAAAACTGTGCCTCTCCCTGTTCCTTCTGCCAAAATGCATCACCTCACACTTCTCTGTATTAAATTCCACCTGCCACTTGTCTGCCCATTCTGCAGCCTTTCTATGAGTGATATCATCCTCACTGTTTGCCACCCCCCAAGTTTGGTGTCATCGGCAAATTTAGAAATTCTACTCTGTATTCCAATATCCAGGTCATTTATATATATCAAAGAACAGTGGCCCCCAGCACTGACCCTTGGGGAACACCACTGTCTACCATCCTCCAGTCTGAAAAACAGCTATTTATCACAACTCGCTGTTTTCTGTCCTTAAGCCAATTCCTTATCCAAGCTGCCACTGACCCACCTATTCCATGAGCCTTAATTTTGTTAACCAGCCTTCGATGTGAACCAGCCTTCTATGTGGTACTTTGTCAAACGCCTTCCAAAAATCCATGCAGACAACATCCATTGCATTCCCTTCATCAATCCTCTCTGTTACTTCATCAAAAAATTCAATTAGATTAGTCAAACGCGATCTTCCTTTTACAAACCCCTGTTGGCTCTCCTTAATTAGCTTAAACCTCTCCAAATGCCATTTAACTTTTTCCTTGATTATTGTTTCTAAAACTTTACCCACCACTGATGTTAAACTGACCGGCCTGTAGTTACTAGGATTGTCCTTACACCCTTTCTTGAACAATGTTGTCACATTTGCCACTTTCCAATCCTCAGGCACCTCTCTCGCATCTAGAGAAGATTGGAAAATTATGGCAAGCCCTTCTGCTATCTCCTCCCCAAATTCCCTCAGCAATCTGGGATGCAAGCCAACTTATCCACTCTAAGCATACCCAGCCTTTCTAGTACATCCTGTCTATCAATTTTCACCCCTTCCATTGCTTCTACCTTTTCCACTGCTACTGATATTTTGTCAGCATCCACCTCCTTAGTAAACACGATACAAAGTACTCACTGAGTATTCTAGCCTTGCCCTGCGCCTCGAAGCATATATCACCTTCTTTGTCTCTAATAGGCCCCACCCCGCCTCTTACTACCCGCTTACTGTTTACATGCCGGTAGAAGATTTTGGGTTCCCTTTCATGTTAACCACCATTCTACTCTCATATTCTCTCTTTGCCAATCTTATTTTCATCTTCACTTCCCCTCTCAACTTATTGTATTTGGTCTGGTTTTCCCTTGAAGAATTCACCTGATATTCATCATACACCCTCTTTTTTTGTTTCATCATCTTCTCTGTCTCCCTCGTCATCCAAGGAGCCCTTGCTTTGGTTCCCTTACCCTTCCCCCTTGTTGGAATGTACCGAGCCTGTACTTGGAACATCTCCTCCTTAAAGATCACCCATTGTTCCGTTACAGTTTTTCCTGTCAGTCTTTGGTTCCATTTTACCCTGGCTAGATCCTTTCGCATCCCATTGAAGTTAGCCCTATCCCAGTTTAGAAGTTCCACTCTAGATGGTTCCTTGCACCTCTCCATTGCTAATCTAAATCTTATGATACGATGATCACTCATACCCAAGTGTTCTCCCACAGACACTTGGTCGACCTGGCCCACCTCATTCCCCAGCACCAGATCCAGCAATGCCTCCTTCCTAGTTGGGCCAAAAACATATTAATCAAGGAAATTCTCCTGAACACATTTCAGAAATTAATCCCCCTCTTTTCCCTTTACCCTAGCATTATCCCAATCGATATTTGGGTAATTAAAGTCCCCCAATATCACCACTCTATAGCTCTTGCATATCTCTGCGATTTCCCTGCAGATTTGCTCCTCTACCTCCCTCTCACTATTTGGGGGCCTATAGAATACCCCCAATAGCGTGATCATACCCTTTTTGCTCCTCAACTCTAACCAAATGGATTCTGTCCTTGTCCCCTCAAGAATATCCTCCCTTTCCAACACTACAATGTCTTCCTTAATCAGCACTGCCACCCCACCTCCCTTTTTTCCTTCCCTATCTTTTCTGAATATTAAGTGCCCCATCCTCACTGTTTTTAAGCCACGATTCCGCTATTGCCACATCATATTGCCACACAGCTAATTGTGCTTGTAGCTCACCAACCTTATTGACCACACTTTGTGCGTTTACGTACATGCATTCTAAACCCATTTTTGAATTTTTCGTAGTCTTTCTTAGTCTGCTCCTATCTAATATGGTACTACTACCGTCTCGAGTACTATCTTCTCTAGTAGTATTTAACACACTCTTTTATGCACCTGATTCCTCTTTTCTACTCCTACACGCTAGTGCCCATCCCCCTGCGAAGTTAGTTTTAGCCCTCCCCAACAGCACTAACAAACCTCCCCGCGAGAATATTGGTCCTGGCTCTGTTGATGTGACCACCAAGGCCTTCAGTTCGGACCTCAGCCTGTGCCTAAGTTATCTGGCGACAGTTAGTCCTGTAGTTGGGGTTGCCATTCACCTCAGCTGGGTGGCGATCCAGCCTGGGCTCCTGCTCCTGATCGCTGTCCTGTGACTGTTAATAGTGTAGGTGGCTGTTTGGGTGAGGGCAGGACTGGGCTTCTCTGGAGCTCTTTCCCCCTCCGCACCCCTCCCCCATGTGGCGACTGGCCTGTTGACACTCCCTGGCATTGCATACTGGCCACATGGATGATCTACTGAAGGGCAACCAGTGCAAATAAAGTGGAGACCAAAAGAAAAATCAGGAACAGGTATCAAATATTAAATATTAGGGATTCAAATCTCTCAGGTAAAAGCTTGACTTCCAAGTACAGCATTGTCTGTGAGGATCCAATAAAATAAATTCTAAACCTTTTTTAAGGTACATCTTACTTCATTCACCTTTTGGGCACTGGGATGGAAAACTTGTGTTGAAACCATTAGAAGACATTAGCAGAGTGTTCAAACTCAAGAGAATCTCTGCAGCTAATTCCGCGGTGAATGCACCAAGCGCTGCTGCAGATAGGAAGGTCGCCTGGGTTAGCTGATCACAGTCAAATAAAGACACTTATCATTTGCCTCAGTACCCCTGGTCTGAGCATGGCGTGGCTTTAATGCCCTATTGCAGTCGAATAGCCAGCCTGCGCTCGCACATGAGTTCCTTGCAGGGGTGAGGGGAAGGTGAGAGGGAACCCCGGCTGATGGTTCTCTGTCTGAGCTCACTGACGCCGAGGCTATCTGCTTTGCTGAGCACTGAGCTGAGACTGGAGATGGAGCCTCCCAGCTAACAATGTGCAAGAGATACACAATGCCAGCCCCGGGGGAAAGAATCCAAATTAAACTCGGTGCACGAACAGTCCTTTGGTGCAAATGGATAAACATTAAGCACACAAGCGTAGATGTTGCTGATTTATGTATCCGGAAAGATTCTGAGAGCATCCTTGAAGCTACTTTCATTGTCTCTCTAGCTGATGTATATACATACATAATATGTATATATATTCTTTTAATTGTTATGGTGTGTAGGTGGTGTTAACTGTAAAACATTCCCCGGAATCTGGAGCAGGCTGCGAGCATTCCATTCCCCTGTGGGACCTCGCTCTCTATCAAGCTGCTTTATTGACGAACAGTTAATTAACATTCCTGGCTCAACATCTTTCAGCGACACTCTGCCTCTCATCAATCGCGGCACATAAATGAAGTTCCAATAATATTTTATTTATCTACAGAAGGCAGCTGGAATTCACACCCCCACTCCATACAGCCATTTTAGGAAAAGGGTCTGCCTCTTGCAGAATCTCTCTCTCCTTCTGACTCTCGCTGGGGTGAGACTCCATGCCCTTGATCCCTCACCCCAGTGCCCAAACTGTCAGCCCAGACATGGAGTGTGGATAAGCTATTCAGCCATGTGGGACAGAGGTGCCTGAAGGACTGGTGCCAATCCTTCTTCTTCTTCTTAGGCAGTCCCTCGGAACCGAGGATGACTTGCTTCCACATTAAAAATGAATTCTCAGGTGACTGATGAGTCCAATGTGGGACCGACAGTCTCTGTCACAGGTGGGGCAGACGGTGGTTGAAGGGGCGGGTGGGTGGGGTGCTTTGGTTGACGTGCGCTGCCTGCGCTTGGCTTCCGCTTGCTCCCGGCAAAGAGACTCGAGGTGTTCAGCGCCTTCCCAGATGCTTCTCCTCCACTTTGTGCGGTCTTGGGCCAGGGATTCCCAGGTGTCAATGGGGATATTACACTTTTTCAAGGAGGCTTTGAGGGTGTCCTTGAAACGTTTCCTCTGCCCACCTGGGGCTCTCTTGCCGTGCCGGAGCTCCGAGTAGAGCGCTTGTTTTGGGAGTCTCGTATCGGGCATGCGGACAATGTGACCCGTCCATCGGAGCTGATTGAGCGTGGTCAGAGCTTCGATGCTGGGGATGTTGGCCTGAGCGAGAAAACTGACGTTGGTGCGCCTATCCTGCCAATGGATTTGCAGGATCTTGTGGAGGCAGCGTTGGTGGTACCTCTCCAGTGCTTTGAGGTGCCTGCTGTACATGGTCCATGGCCACTAGGGAAGTATCCTGAAGCCCCAGCCAGCACTGGCTGCAGGTGAGTGTGGGATGGTGGAGGCTTTTCACCACTGGTTTTACTCTCTCTCTCTGAAGACAAAACAGCATTTAACCAGATGGGCCACACCTTCAGGAACTCCCGCTGTCCCCAAAGGCAGTGTCCACCTACCAGTGTGTGGGGGATGAGACCGTGCATAGAATGGGCTTCGGAGATTCGAAGGAAAAGAAGACAGGAGAACGAGAAAAATTGTATTAGAGAAACTAATAAAGAATGAGCGGCAGGAAGAAGATTAAAAAACCCCCAATATATTTCAACAATTTAATCTCAAGCAGAGGTCTTTGCCAAGAAAAACCAACAACGTGGAATAACAACAGAAAATGCTGGAAAACTCAGCAGGCCAGGCAATATCCGTGGAGAGAGAAATAGAGTCGACGTTTCGGATCGAAACCCTTTGTCAGGACTGAGAAAAAAACACAGGAAATGAAACAAAAGGCAGTTTGGGGGCTGGGAAATGGGGGAGGGGATGAAAGAAGAGACATTAAGAGATATTCAAGGTGAGAGGAGATGGTAACAGGACAGGTAAAGAAACAGGCGATGGCTCTCGATGAAGTGTGAAATGCGCTGGCAGTGTGGCCGGGAGTCGGGTTGTGCAGAAATCCAGTTTTTGAACATTTTAAACTGTTCCACCTCGAGGCTGTGACAAGCTTCTTCTCTTCTGTATGTGGCTTTAAGGAGGGTGAGAACTCCCAGGGTGAGAACTGACACATCTCCTGGAGCAGTGTGATGGTGAGGTCGGCCAATGGCACATCCTGGGGAGGGAAGGGTCTCAGTCGTGCCTCCGTGGGCAGCACCCTCGCCTTTGAGTCAGAAGGTCGTGAACTCAAGTCCCACTCCAGAGGCTTGAGCACAAAATCCAGGCTGACACTCCCAGTGCAGTAGTGAGGGAGTGCCGCACTGTCGGAGGGGCAGTACTGAGGGAGCGCCGCACTGTCGGAGGGGCAGTACTGAGGGAGCGCTGCGCTGTCGGAGGGGCAGTACTGAGGGAGTGCTGCACTGTCGGAGGGGCAGTACTGAGGGAGTGCTGCACTGTCAGAGGGGCAGTACTGAGGGAGTGCTGCGCTGCCGGAGGGGCAGTACTGAGGGAGTGCTGCGCTGCCGGAGGGGCAGTACTGAGGGAGTGCTGCGCTGCCGGAGGGGCAGTACTGAGGGAGTGCTGCGCTGCCGGAGGGGCAGTACTGAGGGAGTGCTGCGCTGCCGGAGGGGCAGTACTGAGGGAGTGCTGCGCTGCCGGAGGTGCCATTTTTCAGATGAGGTCTTAAGCCGACACTCCCTCTGCTCTCTCAGGTGGATGTAAAAGATCCCGGTGACACTGTTCAAAAAAGAGCTGGGGAGTTATCCTGGTGTCAATAATTATCCCTCAACTAAACTGCAATTGGCTGCCACATCTCCTACATTACAACATTGTCTATACTTGTAAAGTACTTCATTGGAAGGGCTTTGGGACACCCTGAAATTCTGAAAGGCGCTATAAAAATGCAAATCTTTCTTTCCTCCGAGTGTTGCAGTAACAAAATAATTAACCCATTTCTAAAGAGCACAGCACGAGCCCACCCAACCAGGTGATGCTGAATTACACACACACAAGGTGCTGCCAGGCTCCCTCAGGCAACACTATCATTGGCCTCAGGATCCTAAATTAGGGATAATACATACACTGGCTCTCCAGTAAGATTTTTCAAGATCTTATGTGAAACTTAAGAGGGTTAGAGAGAAACTAAAGCTCCATCAACACTGCCCCATCAAACATTCCCAGGGCAGGAACAGCACGGGTTAGATACAGAGTAAAGCTCCCTCTACACTGTCCCATCAAACACTTCCAGGGCAGGTACAGCGCGGGTTAGATACAGAGTAAAGCTCCCTCTACACTGTCCCATCAAACACTCCTGTTTTGATTTCTTTTTGGGTTCAATAAAGACTCATTTCTGAAAGAGAATGTTGTTTAATCTAAAGTCTTAATCTAAAGCTTTTTACAGAACACACTATGCTGTGATGCATCTAGAATGAAACTGAAAGTAAAACTCCTCTGGACTGCTTGTCTCTCACATGACCTCTGCTGGTCAGGCACAAGTAATCAAAAACACAGACAAATATGCTGTAAGGCATAAGTAATCAAACACAGACAAATATCATCACTATTTGCGGATATCATTACATCTCCCTTAAAACAAAAGTATTTTATTTTAACTAACAACATTTAATGAACTTACATTATCATTATCATGATCAAGGTTTTTTACCCTTGCTTTGTGTGTTCACATGAAATATGTCAATACACTAGAACTTGAAGAAAGAATAAGATAACATTACTTCCTTCTTTAACAATAGTCCTTAAATTTGCTCAATGAGTCTCTCAGGAGGCTTCACGTGTCTTGAGGATTTTCTGATTGATTGTCCTTGAATCTGAGTTGTTGCCTCAGATGATTGGTTCTCAGCTGTGTGATCAGGTTGTTCACCAGTATCAGTCTCTTGACCTGCTGTGGCTGGTCCCATGAGAAGATCTCGATGATTTCTTCTCAGAACAGCACCCTCATCTGTCTGAATGGTGTATGATCTTGGTTGAACTTCACTCAGGACAGTTCCCTTCTGAGTCCATGTGTTTGTTTTGTCTTTCAACCTTACTTGGTCACCAGTGTGGAGTTCAGGTAGGTTTTGTGTTCCTCTGTCATAGTAGTACTTTTGCTTTTCTTTCTGTTGCTCTTTGAACTTCCTCACTTTCTCCCCCTCTTTTGTTTTCAGGAGGTTCTCCGGGATGGGTAGGTTTGACCTAAGTCGACGTCCCATCAGGAGTTGGGCTGGTGACATACCACACTCGAGCGGCGTTGTGCGGTATACAAGCATGCTTTGGTAGAAGTCAGTTCCACTGTCTTTTGCCTTGTACATCAGTCTTTTCACTGTCTGGACTGATTTTTCCACTAGTCCATTGGACTGTGGATAGTGAGGACTTGATGTTGTGTGGACAAAGTCCCACTCTTTGGCAAAGTGTCGGAAATTTGCATTGTTAAACTGGGGTCCGTTGTCTGTGAAGACCTCGCTTGCCACGCCATGTCTGGAGAATATGGCTTTCATACTTCTTATCACAGCTTCTGCAGTGGTGGTGTACAGTCTACAAACCTCTGGATACAGGGAGTAATAGTCTGTGATGACAAGATAGTCCTTCCCTTGACATACGAATAGGTCAGCGCCTACCTTCTGGTAAGGTCTGTCTGGTGCTGGGTGTGGCTTTAGTGGTTCTACCGGATTGCTTGCTCGATATTTCAGGCATATTGTGCAGTTTGACACCTCATTTGTCACATCTTGATTGATTCGTGGCCAGTACATCACCTCTCGTGCTCTTTTCTTACACTTTTCGATTCCCAGATGTCCTCCATGGATCTTTTTTAGCATCTCTCTTCTCAGACTCTTTGGGATAACTATTTTACTTCCTTTGTAGATGATGTCTTCGACCACTGATAGTTCCGCCCTGCAGTTCCAGTACTCTGCTATATCAGGTGAGCAGTCTTGCTTCATGTTGGGCCATCCATCCAAGATGCTTTTTCTCAGTCGTCTCATTGTTTCATCTTTGTTTGTCTCAGTCTTTATGAGCTCCATTTTTGCATCTGCTATGGGCAGTGCACTTGTGATCATGTCCACGTAGGCGTTCACTTTTTCATCCATTGTGGTGTTTGCGGGCTCACTTGGGTCAACAGCTCTGGACAACGTGTCTGCTGTATACATCAGCTTACCCGGTGTGTACGCAACATTCAGTTCATCATAGACTGTCTCTCCTTCGCTTTGCACAACGAGGACTCTCTTTACCAGGTTCAGTCTCTCACAGGCTTTTAAACCTAGTATGGCTTGCACATCCTTTGGCACCACGATTAATGCTAGCGTGTGCTCTCTGTCCTTGTGTGTTACTTTGACAATGCATTTTCCTTTCACTGGTATATCAGTACCTGAGTATCTGGTCACTTTCACTTGTATTCCATGTAACTTTGGTCTGGGTCTAATTCTCTTAAAATCGGTCTCTGATATCACATTAACTTGTGCTCCAGTATCCAATTTAAATGGAATGTGTATGTCATTCACTTTTAGTGTCAACATCCAGTCGCTTTTTTGTTTTCAGACACAACATCTACATTGAATTCCTCTATCTCGCTTTCATCTACTGTATGGACCTTGCTTTGTTGCGCTTGGTTCTTACAGCAACGGGCATAATGGTTGTTCTTGTTGCAACTATAGCAAGTTTTACCATATGCTGGACACTTTCTTGGTGGATGCTGTGTACCGCATCGACAACATGACTTCCGATTGTCTCTTTCATTTTCGTTTGCTGGCCACGTCTCTTTTTTCACATTGGCGCTCTCTTTGTTAAACGGTTTGTATCCGTTCTTTCTCACTGCATCCACGTTGCAGCTACTGTCACTGAACAGCTCCTTTGCCTGCAACTTCACAGTCTCTGTAACCCTACACAGTGCTATGGCTTTTCCCAGGTCTAGATCTTGCTCTCTTAGCAGTCTTTCCCTTAGACCATTATCTCGAATACCACACACCAGTCTGTCTTTTAGCAGCGAGTCTGTGAGTCCCCCAAATTCACATGATTTGCTCCAGTTTCTCAGTTCAGTCACATACTGATCAATAGTCTCACCGATTTTCTGTACACATGTGAAAAATTTGTGCCTCTCAAAGGTCACGTTGCGTTTAGGTATGCAGTAGGCCTCAAACTGTTCCATTATTTTATCTAGCTTCATTTTGTCTTCATCAACAGCAAATATGAAATTATTATATACCTCCAGCGCTGCATCACCCACGACATGTAAGAACAGTGACGATTTTTTTTTATTACTTTTCTTGTCAGCTCCGATTGCCGCTAAATACAACTCTAAACGTTGTTTGAACCTTCTCCAATTTTCAGCCACATTACCTGACAATTGAAGCGTCGCCGGTGGGTGTAAACCTTCCATTTTTTCACTTCGTTAGCTATTCTCTAATGGTAAGCAACGATGTTCTCTTCTGGCTTGCTAATATGTGGAGAGCTGATTTCGCTTACTTGCCACAACTGCTTTCACTGTCCCATCAAGTTGCTAACTTCAGATTTTTTCTCTTTCAGCCACTTCTGACATCATGTTTTGATTTCTTTTTGGGTTCAATAAAGACTCATTTCTGAAAGAGAATGTTGTTTAATCTAAAGTCTTGTTCAAGACTTTCGACAGCTTTTTACAGAACACACTATGCTGTGATGCATCTAGAATGAAACTGAAAGTAAAACTCCTCTGGACTGCTTGTCTCTCACATGACCTCTGCTGGTCAGGCACAAGTAATCAAAAACACAGACAAATATGCTGTAAGGCATAAGTAATCAAACACAGACAAATATCATCACTATTTGCGGATATCATTACAACTCCCAGGGCAGGTACAGCGTGGGTTAGATACAGAGTAAAGCTCCCTCTACACTGCCCCATCAAACACTCCCAGGGCAGGTACAGCACGGGTTAGATACAGAGTAAAGCTCCCTCTACACTGTCCCATCAAACACTCCCAGGGCAGGTACAGCATGGGTTAGATACAGAGTAAAGCTCCCTCTACACTGTCCCATCAAACACTCCAAGAGCAGGTACAGCATGGGTTAGAAACAGAGTAAAGCTCCCTCTGCACTGTCCCATCAAACACTCACAGGGCAGGAACAGCACGAGGTTAGATACAGAGTAAAGCTCCCTCTACACTGCCCCATCAAACACTCCCAGGGCAGGTACAGCACGGGTTAGATACAGAGTAAAGCTCCCTCTACACTGTCCCATCAAACACTCCCAGGGCAGGTACAGCATGGGTTAGATACAGAGTAAAGCTCCCTCTACACTGTCCCATCAAACACTCCAAGGGCAGGTACAGCATGGGTTAGAAACAGAGTAAAGCTCCCTCTACACTGTCCCATCAAACACTCACAGGGCAGGAACAGCACGAGGTTAGATACAGAGTAAAGCTCCCTCTACACTGTCCATCAAACACTCCCAGGGCAGGTACAGCACAGGTTAGATACAGAGTAAAACTCTCTCTGTCGGTCCCTTTTCCAACCTCTGCTCCTAACTCCTCCTCAGCATCCACTCCATTTGTGATGCTCCTTGAGATGATTCTCGGTTGAAGGAGCTCTTTCTGAATGTGGTTCGATGTCGATGCTGCTTCTGAACCTGCATTGTGGGCAAGTCTTGCATTACTCTGCGTCAACATCCTTCGCCTTGATAAGACGCAAAAACCTACAACACTCCCCAGGGCAAAAAAAAAATTCAATATCTAAAATGGACAGTGAATGACTAGAGATGGACACAAGAAATTGCCAGGGTCTAGATTCATTTCCAATTTTCTGCAAGTACTGGACTTCTTTGCATCTTGTAAACTCAAGAAAAATAATAGCTTCTGACAATATCTTATTGCAAGGCCAGAATTTTAAAATTTCGAGACTGTCTCAGCTGATCTCTGACACTTACGAAAGTGAAAACAAATGGGGCCATTAGTAGCAACAAATTACTGAAGACACAATCCCCAAATCGTGTAGCATGGGCCAGTTAAGAATTACACAGACAGACAGCCCAATGGGTTTGATTGAAATACTCCATCAAGTTTATCAGATCTGGGCCTCATGGTTTCACTGTTATTTACAAATTGCCTGGAGCACAAACATTATGAAGTTTTACCGATATTTTCAAGAGACTGTCCATGCTGTAGCCTCTAAAATTACCTGTCAAGATGATCGCAGGAGACTGACAGAATCTAATATCAGATTTTAGGATACATGATCTGAGGGTTCCGTCAGTCCGGGTTTGGGGGAACAGTCCGACTGTCAAGTGGACTATCCGGAAATTTCTAAAAAGGGAAATGGATGTCAAAAATCTGCTTTTTTTCCATTTCTGTGTCATGATCTAGAGGTGTGGGTTTATTAAATGAATTATTAAAATTACTAATTATAGTTAATAAGGTTACTAAGTTTAGTTAATAAAGTTATTAAGGTTACTGTGGTTAGTTAGTAAGATTATACGGTTAAATATTAAGGTTACTAAAGTTAATTATTAGGGTTATTTTGGTTTGCAATGAGTTTTAAGTGCTAAATATAATAACTAGGGTTGAGGTGAGTTAATGTAACCCAGCCTCTTCTGACGGATCCCATGCATTTCTACAATAACCGTTTCTGGCCTGATTTACTGGAGAACTGCTCCAATTTTACACGAATTCCCAGAGGCAGTGATGGCTTCACTTGCCCAGATTACAACCAAAGCCAAACCTTTAGCCTTCATGGGGAACTGGGCAGAATGTGATTCCTGAGCCACCAGTAAAGATCCTGGGTGTAGTGAAAATGGTCCTTGACTTAGTCGGAAGCCATGACCCAGTGGCCCTGATCATACCTCAAGCCACAGTCTCTCTCCTACCCGCCCCCGCCCCGCCCCGTCCTGCCACTATCTTGCCTTCCTTGTCCAATTTTGGATGAAAGGAAAGTTGGCCAAACACCCTGCTGTGCCTGGCCTCCAGCCTTGCGATCTCCAACGCTGTGTGCCCTCCCTCTGCCGATCATGTCGCTGGCCATTTCTTCCAATTGTGTGAGCATGTGCGTCGAGGCGGGAGCTCCTCCTGATCTTGTGCTCTCCCTCCTGCAGTGTGTGAGCTTGTCCTGCAAGAAGAGTGCGAGTGGGTCAGTGTATGCCCTGCTGGTGGGTTGTGAGGCAGCCTGTCAGAGCCAGGGGCATGGAGAGACCGAGTGAGGGCACACCTTCTGTCCAAACTGCCAGTGGCCTCATTTACATCATTAAAACCAGCTTCTTTATCCCTCCCATTGTCATTAATCTGTAAATCAGCCAATGGGATAACGGAGCTGGGACTCTGTCATCACTCTCCTGCCACCTGAATGATTGAAGAAGCCTTGCAAGAGAGAGAGACAGTCAGAGAGAGAGAGAGACAGATAGAGAGAGAGAGGAAGATAGAGACAGAGAGAGGAAGGCAGGCAGGGTGAGAGACAGACAGACAGAGACAGACAGGGTGAGAGAGAGAGATAGAGGAAGACAGAGACAGAGAGAGGAAGACAGACAGGGTGAGAGAGAGAGAGGAAGACAGATAGAGAGAGAGAGAGACAGAGACAGAGAGAGAGACAGACAGACAGACAGAGAGACAGAGACAGGCAGAGAGAGAGAGAGAGACAGACAGACAGGGTGAGAGAGAGAGGGAGAGAGAGAGACAGAGACAGGCAGAGAGAGAGAGAGACAGACAGGGTGAGAGAGAGAGGGAGAGAGAGACAGACACAGACAGACAGAGAGAGACAGACAGACAGACAGAGAGAGAGAGACAGACAGACAGACAGGGTGAGAGAGAGAGACAGAGCCAGACAGAGAGACAGAGAGACAGAGACAGGCAGAGAGAGAGAGAGAGACAGACAGGGTGAGAGAGAAAGAGGGAGAGAGAGAGAGAGACAGGGACAGACAGACACAGACAGACAGAGAGACAGAGACAGACAGAGGGAGAGAGAGACAGACAGAGAGACAGGGTGAGAGAGAGAGACAGAGACAGACAGACAGACAAACAGACAGAGAGAGAGAGAGACAGACAGGGTGAGAGAGAGAGAGAGAGAGAGACTTTAAATTAATATTGTTTAAACTAATATTGTATGTACCCAACGAATGTTGGAAAACTGTACTTTTTGTTATGTAAGCTTTGGCAATATGGTTCCCTGTAAACTTTCATGCCAATAAAGCATTTGAATTGAATTGAATTGAATTGAATTGAATTGAGAGAGAGAGAGAGAGAGAGACAGGGACAGACAGACAGAGACAGACAAACAGACAGAGAGAGAGAGAGACAGACAGGGTGAGAGAAAGAGAGAGAGAGAGACAGGGACAGACAGACAGAGACAGACAAACAGACAGAGAGAGAGAGAGACAGACAGGGTGAGAGAGAGAGAGAGAGAGAGACAGGGACAGACAGACAGAGACAGACAAACAGACAGAGAGAGAGAGAGACAGACAGGGTGAGAGAGAGAGAGAGAGAGAGAGACAGGGACAGACAGACAGAGACAGACAAACAGACAGAGAGAGAGAGAGACAGACAGGGTGAGAGAGAGAGAGAGAGAGAGAGACAGGGACAGACAGACAGAGACAGACAAACAGACAGAGAGAGAGAGAGACAGACAGGGTGAGAGAGAGAGAGAGAGAGAGACAGGGACAGACAGACAGAGACAGACAAACAGACAGAGAGAGAGAGAGACAGACAGGGTGAGAGAGAGAGAGAGAGACAGGGACAGACAGACAGAGACAGACAAACAGACAGAGGGAGAGAGAGAGACAGACAGAGGGAGAGAGAGAGTTCTCTTGCACGTTTACTGAACCCTTGGCCGGCCAGTAGTGGAGAGCTATTCCACCAGGTACAGGGCCAAGGAATGTTCCTGAGGTTAACTAACTTCATCCCACACTAACTGTTGTAACTTTCTAAACAAATTAATGGGAAATAGAATGTGTTTTTGGAGGGGAAACAATCAAGTGGTAAGAAATGAGAAATTAATTATCCACCTCGAACCGAAATGTGACAATCAGAGATCTATTTTGCTGATCGTAATTAGATGGAGCAGCTCATTCCTGTTGCTAGGGAAACCGCAAGGACAAGTTACAATCTTTGCTCAGTAAGATTTAATGATGCATTTACTCCATTTGGAAAATGCTTAAATATATTTACAAGTGTCTTCGATTCTGACCCCCTTTCTCACTCCCTCAAAACCGTTCTTCAGCGAGATCGTCCAGTGCGGCTGAAGACATTAACAGGTGCCAAGGAGCCAAGACATTTACAGCTCTCAGGATGCGTCAAGCCCGTGCGGCCTACTCGGAGGCTCAGCAGATTGCTATTAATGGGTTCATTAAGAACACATTGGAAGAAAGCAGCAGCTCAGCATTCATTGTGGATTCCGATGAGGAAAGTGGGAGGTTCTAAGTGTATTTTTGGCACATTAGAGAAACTGTTAGTACAGGAAGTCATCTGCTAAACAGCATCTGAATACCAGACAGTAGAACATTATAATTCTTATGAATGCTTGATCCTGGATGCAGGAACATAATTGATTATAAATTGGTTGAAAAAAATGTTTTTGAAGCACAGACCGACTAGGAGAAATGTAATCAAAATGTAATTGAGTGGAAAAACACAATCATTACCCTCCCCCTTTCCCTTCTATTTTTTCCCTTCACATCTCCTGCGTTCACTGGTCCTTTCTGGAGTTGGTTCCACGGGTTCGGCAGCTCCTCCTTCTATGAGCTCAGACTATGAGGGACGGTATTTGGTCTCAACGCTCTGAGCTAGGGAAGAGAACCATTCCCCTCGGCCCTGCTCCTGACCACAATCCAAAGTGCACAATGTGCCGCCGTTGTCTGAGGCCATTTCTGATGGCTGTCAGAGGCGGACGTGATCAGCCTCAGCTCTAGTGCCCCTCACAGTCGAATAGCCTGCTAAGAATCACAGTCCAGGCTCTCATGGAGAACAAGTTGTTGTGATCAGGAATGCACTGCCTGAAAGGGCGGGGGAAGCCGATTCAGTAGCAACTTTCAAAAGGGAATTGGATAAATACTTGACGGGGAAAAAATTCACAGGGCGGCACACTATGTTACAGCTTGCCATGAACAGAGGGACAACCAGTAAACTAAGACAAGAGTATATATAAACAAGGCGAAAATATATTTATAAACTCAGGGATATACCTGTTTATACACTGTATGAATGGAACCGCGTTTATGTGTTCAACCATAAATGTATTTTGATGCTTTGGCAACATAAGATGTACCTTATCATGCCAATAAAGCGATTTGTATTGTATTGTATTGTATTGCTATGGGGGAAGAGCAAGGGGAGTGTAGAGGGGGAGAAATTCAGTTGGTTGCGCCACCCGTTAGCGCCTTAAGAGGGCGCTAAGTGGGTCGCAAGCCAACTGGCGCCCGGGCGCGGCACTGCCCACGCCTCCCGCTAAATTCCGCAGGACGTTAGTGGTGGCGCTAACCGTTAGCGCTGTGCCGCTGCCGATGATGTCATCGGTGTGCGCAACACCCCGCTGACGCCCCGGCCGCGATATTTGGCAGCGCCCCCTGATTTACCGGCGGACGCTATGTCCGACAGGGTCAGGGGGGCGAACCTGCGGCCGGGGAGGCACAAATTAAAGGCGAGGTGCGGGGCGGCCATTTCTGTTGTTGGCTGCCTGTCAGCACCTGCCTGCGCTCCCGTCCCCGGTCTCCTGAACCCCCCGCCCTCCGCGGAGTGCCGGCTGCGTTCCAAGAGCTCGGCACCTCTCCTCGGTGCCGGGCTCTTTTGCCTGCACTCCCGATCCTCGGGGGCCCAGCTGGGCCCCAGATTGCGCTGCACAAGGCCCCTCCCCTTTAAGAAGGGGAGGAAGGCCTGCAATACCGCAGCGCGACGTGCCGCAGCGTGTGGCGCTGTGGCACGTAGCGCCACGATATTCACTCGCAGCGCCCCCAGAGGGAGGCGGGGCACCTCCAGTAGCGCCCCGCTTCCCTTTGGGGCGCAACCACTCAATTTCCGGTGCGGGGGCGCGAATGTTTCCGGGGTGCTACTTTTAGCGCCCTGGCGAGGCTGGCACCCCAAACGGGGCTATACTGAATTTCTCCCCCTATACAGCACAGAAAGAGGCCCTTCGGCCCATCGTGTCCGCGCCAGCCATCAAGCCCTGTCTATTCTAATCCCATTTTCCAGCACTTGGTCCATAGCCTTGTATGCTATGGCGTTTCAAGTGCTCATCTAAATGCTTCTTGAATGTTGTGAGGGTTCCTGCCTCTACCACCCTTTCAGGCAGTGAGTTCCACATTCCAACCACGCTCTGGGTGAAAAAGTTTTTCCTCAAATCCCCTCTAAACCTCCTGCCCCTTACCTTGAAACTATGCCCCCTGGTTATTGACCCCTCTACTAAGGGGAAAAGTTCCTTTCTATATACCCTATCTATGCTCCTCATAATTTTGTACACCTCAATCAGGTCCCCCCTCAGCCTTCTCTGCTCTAAGTGGGACTAATTGGAGATCTCTTTCAAAGAGCCGGCACAGGCACCATGGACCGAATGGCCTCCTTCTGTGCTGTAAGATCCTATGATGCGATCAACACTTGATAATCATTGTAGCACCCCTATTGCTGGTCCAGTTGAGGTTAGCTAACCCCACACACTGAAGATTGAACCTAAAGCTTCCGCTGTTAATGACTGAACCCGGCACCGCAGACTCCAGCACCGCAGACTGCCGCTGATCTGGGATGTCCACGTATGACATAAATGTGTACCATGTAATCTTGGGGGTTAAGCTCAAATTTAAATCCACCCTCTCATTAATTCCCATATATCTCAACCTGCTGATGTTAAAAGACATTTGTAATTTGATTTAGGGGATTTTTTCAACAATGAGAACACCGCACTACCAACAACCCCTTCCAAACCTCCAGCCCCACAAATCTCACATGAGACAATACAAGGAGTAAGCAATATAAATATATAGAGGACTGAGTTGCCTGGACTTTGATGGCCATTTTTCTGGGCTTGGGAAATTCCATGTGACCGATTTTATTTAGTTTGGACATCCCAGCACTGGTCCATTGAGGCAAGAAACCGATCGGGTGTTATCTTACAGGTTTAATGTGATTATAACTCCCCACAGCTCAAAACTCCTAAAAAATACGAATCAAGTAGAAGTGATGTGATGTGCTCGCAGGTCTCCTATCATTGCTCTTCATAAACGTGTAATAAACACTAAAATTACTGGACCTAAACTCTTCAATGGATTAGATGCGTCTAGTGATTTATAGAAGTGTCACAGAGCTTGAAATGCAGGCAATAAGGCTTTTGAATTGTTCTGATGGGCCTTGCTAATTTACCAGATATCAACAAAACAAAATTAAATGATGGGAACTGACTCTGCTTTGGTTAATGAGGGAGCATCATGCTGTCTTGCTAATGAGTAGTTAGAACGCTAATACATCAGTTTATGGTTTCAAGTTTCAGTTATTATCTTTTGGTGAAAAAGCAGAAAGACTGATGGGAGGATCCGAGTTCCTTTAAAAAAGGACAAAGACAGACTTTCATTTCTATAGCGCCTTTCACGACCACAGGACGTCCCAAATCGCTTTACAGCCAATGAAGTACTTTTGAAGTGTAGTCACTGTTGTAATGTGGGAAACGCGGCAGCCAATTTGCGCACAGCAAGCTCCCACAAACAACGGATGACCCTTTGCATAGAGAGTTTCCATTATAAATGTGGACACAGGAATTTATAAATGACAAACGTTGACAGCAGTGCGTGCTGAATTAAGGTTTTTAATATATTACATACAGATAACATTACCCAACAGCACTGTGGGAGCACCCTCACCACACGGACTGCAGCGGATCAAGGCGGCGGCGGCTCACCACCACCTTCTCGAGGGCAACTGGGGATGGGCAATAAATGCCGGCCTAGCCAGCGGCACCCCCCATCCAAAGAATTAATTTAAAAAATCATATAGGTAGCTGGGTATGTTAAAGAAAGTCTGATGTTGTGTTAGCCGAGTTCCTTTTTCTAAAAAAACAGGTGCTGTTGTGAAGGCGATTGATGTAGTGAAGGATTTTGGAACCAAAGTCCATACATTTACTGCAAGCCAATCACATTCTCAGTCTCTGCCCCCTGAAGAGACACCAGCTGCAGTGACTCTTGACTTATAAACCAATCCTGACCTTTAACTCACCTTGATCCTTGAATAGAATCATCTTCCTGCAGACTGGCTCCTGGCCCGTGTGTTCCTGTTGATGGATCACCATCCCCGAGGGTTTCGGTGTACATCTCTGCTTTCTGGCCTTTTCACCAGCCAGTTCTACATCCTATAATAATCAGTCAGAGTTAAACTCCAAGCGGTTTTCAATAATTAGACTCCTGACTGGATTGGTTATAGAGTCGCACCAAAGCTCATATTGAGGAATGTCTACATTGCTAGGTTAGCTGGCAATTAGCCAGGATTTCAGCTCCTGATTGCCTTCCAGTGAATGTGGCTGAGACGGGATTCAGCTCAGTTGAAGAATCCTCCAGGGTTGTGCAGCCCAATGACTTCATTGACCACGCTCACACCTCAACCCATCGACACGTAACCCAGGCAGTCAGTTCCTTCAGGAGAGGAGGGGAGAGAGCGAGAGGAGGGGAGCGAGCGAGAGGAGGGGAGAGAGCGAGAGGAGTGGAGAGAGCGAGAGGAAGGGAGAGAGCGAGAGGAAGGGAGAGAGCGAGAGGAAGGGAAAGAGCAAGAGGAGGGGAGAGAGCGAGAGGAGGGGAGAGAGCGAGAGGAAGGGAGAGAGCGAGAGGAAGGGAGAGAGCGAGAAGAAGGGAGAGAGAGGAGGGGAGAGAGCGAGAGGAGAGGAGAGAGCGAGAGGAGGGGAGAGAGAGAGAGGAGAGGAGAGAGTGAGAGGAGGGGAGAGAGCGAGAGGAGAGGAGAGAGCGAGAGGAGGGGAGAGAGCGAGAGGAGGGGAGAGAGCAAGAGGAGGGGAGAGAGCGAGAGGAGAGGAGAGAGCGAGAGGAGGGGAGAGAGCGAGAGGAAGGGAGAGAGCGAGAGGTGGGGAGAGAGCGAGAGGAGAGGAGAGAGCGAGAGGAGGGGAGAGAGCGGGAGGAGGGGAGAGAGCGAGAGGAGGGGAGAGAGCGAGAGGAGGGGAGAGAGCGAGAGGAGAGGAGAGAGCGAGAGGAGGGGAGAGAGCGAGAGGAAGGGAGAGAGCGAGAGGAGGGGAGAGAGCGAGAGGAGAGGAGAGAGCGAGAGGAGGGGAGAGAGCGAGAGGAGGGGAGAGAGCGAGAGGAGGGGAGAGAGCGAGAGGAGGGGAGAGAACGAGAGGAGGGGAGAGAGCGAGAGGAGAGGAGAGAGCGAGAGGAGGGGAGAGAGCGAGAGGAGGGGAGAGAGCGAGAGGAGAGGAGAGAGCGAGAGGAGGGGAGAGAGCGAGAGGAGAGGAGAGAGCGAGAGGAGGGGAGAGAGCGAGAGGGGGGGAGAGAGCGAGAGGAGGGGAGAGAGCGAGAGGAGGGGAGAGAGCGAGAGGAGAGGAGAGAGCGAGAGGAGGGGAGAGAGCGAGAGGAGGGGAGAGAGCGAGAGGAGAGGAGAGAGCGAGAGGAGGGGAGAGAGCGAGAGGAGAGGAGAGAGCGAGAGGAGGGGAGAGAGCGAGAGGGGGGGAGAGAGCGAGAGGAGGGGAGAGAGCGAGAGGAGGGGAGAGAGCGAGAGGAGAGGAGAGAGCGAGAGGAGGGGAGAGAGCGAGAGGAGGGGAGAGAGCGAGAGGAGGGGAGAGAGCGAGAGGAAGGGAGAGAGCGAGAGGAGAGGAGAGAGCGAGAGGAGGGGAGAGAGCGAGAGGAGGGGAGAGAGCGAGAGGAGGGGAGAGAGCGAGAGGAGAGGAGAGAGCGAGAGGAGGGGAGAGAGCGAGAGGAAGGGAGAGAGCGAGAGGAGGGGAGAGAGCGAGAGGAGAGGAGAGAGCGAGAGGAGGGGAGAGAGCGAGAGGAGGGGAGAGAGCGAGAGGAGGGGAGAGAGCGAGAGGAGGGGAGAGAGCGAGAGGAGGGGAGAGAGCGAGAGGAGGGGAGAGAGCGAGAGGAAGGGAGGGAGCGAGAGGAGAGGAGAGAGCGAGAGGAGGGGAGAGAGCGAGAGGAGGGGAGAGAGCGAGAGGAAGGGAGAGAGCGAGAGGAGGGGAGAGAGCGAGAGGAGAGGAGAGAGCGAGAGGAGGGGAGAGAGCGAGAGGAGGGGAGAGAGCGAGAGTAGGGGAGAGAGCGAGAGGAGGAGAGAGAGCGAGAGGAGGAGAGAGAGCGAGAGGAGGGGAGAGAGCGAGAGGAGGAGAGAGCGAGAGGAGGGGAGAGAGCGAGAGGAGGGGAGAGAGCGAGAGGAGGAGAGAGAGCGAGAGGAGGGGAGAGAGCGAGAGGAGGGGAGAGCAAGAGGAGGGGAGAGAGCGAGAGGAGGGGAGAGAGCGAGAGGAGAGGAGAGAGCGAGAGGAGGGGAGAGAGCGAGAGGAGGGGAGAGAGCGAGAGGAGGGGAGAGAGCGAGAGGAGAGGAGAGAGCGAGAGGAGGGGAGAGAGTGAGAGGAGGGGAGAGAGCGAGAGGAGGGGAGAGAGCGAGAGGAGAGGAGAGAGCGAGAGGAGGGGAGAGAGCGAGAGGAGGGGAGAGCGAGAGGAGGGGAGAGAGCGAGAGGAGGGGAGAGAGCGAGAGGAGGGGAGAGAGCGAGAGGAGAGGAGAGAGCGAGAGGAGGGGAGAGAGCGAGAGGAAGGGAGAGAGCGAGAGGAGGGGAGAGAGCGAGAGGAGGGGAGAGAGCGAGAGGAGGAGAGAGCGAGAGGAAGGGAGAGAGCGAGAGGAGGGGAGAGAGCGAGAGGAAGGGAGAGAGCGAGAGGAGGGGAGAGAGCGAGAGGAGGGGAGAGCGAGAGGAGGGGAGAGAGCGAGAGGAGGGGAGAGAGCGAGTGGAGGGGAGAGAGCCAGAGGAGGGGAGAGAGCGAGAGGAGGAGAGAGCAAGAGGAAGGGAGAGAGCGAGAGGAGGGGAGAGAGCGAGAGGAGGGGAGAGAGCGAGAGGAGGGGAGAGAGCGAGAGGAGGAGAGAGCGAGAGGAAGGGAGAGAGCGAGAGGAGGGGAGAGAGCGAGAGGAAGGGAGAGAGCGAGAGGAGGGGAGAGAGCGAGAGGAGGGGAGAGAGCGAGAGGAGGAGAGAGAGCGAGAGGAGGGGAGAGAGCGAGAGGAGAGGAGAGAGCGAGAGGAGGGGAGAGAGCGAGAGGAGGGGAGAGAGCGAGAGGAGGGGAGAGGGAGAGGAGGGGAGAGAGCGAGAGGAGGGGAGAGAGCGAGAGGTGGAGAGAGAGCGAGAGGAGGGGAGAGAGCGAGAGGAGGGGAGAGAGCGAGTGGAGGGGAGAGAGCGAGAGGAGGGGAGAGAGCAAGAGGAGGGGAGAGGGAGAGGAGGGGAGAGAGCGAGAGGAGGGGAGAGAGCGAGAGGAGGGGAGAGAGCGAGAGGAGGGGAGAGAGCGAGAGGAGGGGAGAGAGCGAGAGGAGGGGAGAGAGCGAGAGGAGGAGAGAGCGAGAGGAAGGGAGAGAGCGAGAGGAGGGGAGAGAGCGAGAGGAGGGGAGAGAGCGAGAGGAGGAGAGAGAGCGAGACGAGGGGAGAGAGCGAGAGGAGAGGAGAGAGCGAGAGGAGGGGAGAGAGCGAGAGGAGGGGAGAGAGCGAGAGGAGGGGAGAGAGCGAGAGGAGGGGAGAGAGCGAGAGAAGAGGAGGGAGCGAGAGGAGAGGAGAGAGCGAGAGGAGGGGAGAGAGCGAGAGGAGGAGAGAGAGCGAGAGGAGGAGAGAGAGCGAGAGGAGGGGAGAGAGCGAGAGGAGGAGAGAGCGAGAGGAAGGGAGAGAGCGAGAGGAGGGGAGAGAGCGAGAGGAGGGGAGAGAGCGAGAGGAGGGGAGAGAGCGAGAGGAGGGGAGAGAGCGAGAGGAGGGGAGAGAGCGAGAGGAGGGGAGAGAGCGAGAGGAGGGGAGAGAGCGAGAGGCGGGGAGAGACCGAGAGGAGGGGAGAGAGCGAGAGGAGGGGAGAGAGTGAGAGGAGGGGAGAGAGCGAGTGGAGGGGAGAGAGCGAGAGGAGGGGAGAGAGCGAGAGGAGAGGAGAGAGTGAGAGGAGGAAAACTGCCTTCAAGAAACTCACTTTCCCTTTGGACCACACTCTTCCTTTTCTCTCAACTCAATAAAGCCCAACCCAACGTCAGTTTCTGCAGATCCATTTCCAGCTCCAACTCCCACTCTGCTGGACAAGATACCAAAAGTGCCCGTCTCTAGCCTATAACCCCTCTCTCTTGCTATCTTATCGATGCTGTTTGTCCTCTGAATTTTCCTCTCTGGTTCCTTCTAACTTCCAAATATGCCACCCTACACTCTCTTCCTCCTTGCTCATTGTGTTGAAATAAAGACATGCGTTAAAATGTCCCACCCAAACGTATTCCCAGGAGCTCGCACCTTTGGAACTTTTAACTTCCCTCAGCCTTCCCATCTTCCAATTGCCTACAATCTTTTATATCGAATTCTTCGTGTCAATGTAAATATTACCATGTGATTTATCTGGCCTTCTCAATTGGGGAAAAGCTAATTTTACTAAACTGAGAGGTGATTTAGCCAAAGTGGACTGGAGACAGAAACTTGAAGGTAAATCAGTGTCAGAGCAGTGGGAGGCATTCAAGGAGGAGATAGTGAGGGTTCAGAGCAAGGATGTTCCCTTAAAGAAAAAGGGTGGGACTAACAAATCTAGAGCTCCCTGGATGTCAAGGAGCATACAGGGTAGGATAAAGAAAAAATGGGAAGCTTATGACACATACCGACGACTCAATACTGCAGAAAGCCTAGAGGAGTATAGAAAGTGCAGGGGTGAAATTAGAAAGGAAATTAGGAAAGCAAAGAGAGGGCATGAAAAAATATTGGCAAGTAAAATCAAGGAAAACCCAAAGATGTCTTATAAATACATTAAGAGCAAGAGGATTACCAAAGTAAGAGTAGGGCCTATTAGGGACCATAAAGGTAACCTGTGTGTGGAAGCGGAAGACATGGGTATGGTTCTTAATGAATACTTTGCGTCTGTTTTCACGAAAGAGAGGGACGATACAGACATTGCAATTGGGGAGGAGGGGTGTGAAATATTAGATGAAATAAACATAGTCAAAGAGGAAGTATTAAGGGGTTTAGCATCTTTGAAAGTGGATAAATCCCCAGGTCTGGATGAAATGTATCCCAGACTGTTAAGAGAAGAGAGGAAATCGCAGAGGCTCCGACCATCATTTTCCAATCCTGTCTGGCTACAGGTGTGGTGCCAGAGGACTGGAGAACTGTTAACGTGATACCGTTGTTTAAAAAGGGAGAAAGGGATAGACCGAGTAATTACAGGCGAGTCAGCCGAACCTCGGTGGCGGGAAAATTATTGGAAAAAGTTCTGAGGGACAGGATAAATCTTCACTTGAAAAGAGATGGATTTATCAGGGACAGTCAGCATGGATTTGTCTGACTAACTTGGCAGAATTTTTTGAGGAGGTAATAAGGAGGGTCAATGAGGGTAGTGTGCTTGATGTAGTCTACATGGATTTTAGCAAGGTTTTTGATAAGGTCCCGCATGGCAGACATTGTCATGAAAGTAAAAGCCCATGGGATCCAGGGCAAAGTGGCAAGTTGGATTCAAAATTGGATCAGAGGCAGGAAACAGAGGGTAATGGTCGAAGGGTGTTTTTGTGACTGGAAGGCTGTTTCCAGTGGGGTTCCGCAGGGCTCAGTACGGGGTTCCGCAGGGCTCAGTACTGGGTCCTTTGCTTTTTGTGGTATATATCAATGATTTGGACTTGAATGTACGAAGTATGATTAAGTTGGCAGATGATACAAAAATTGGCCGCATGGTTGATAATGAAGAAGAAAGCTGCAGACTGCAGAAAGCTATCAATGGACTGGTCAGGTGGGCAGAACAGTGGCAAATGCAATTCAATCTGGAGAAGTGTGAGGTAATGCATTTGGGGAGGGCTAGCAAGGCAAGGGAATACACATTAAATGGTAGGACACTGAGAAGTGCAGAAGATCAGAGGGACATTGGAGTGCATGTCCACAGATCCCTGAAGGTAAAAGGCATGCGGGATACTTGCCTTTATTAGCTGAGGCATAGGATACAAGAGCGGGGAGGTTATGCTTCAACTGTATAAAAAAAAATTAGGTCACAGCTAGAATACTGCATGCGGTTCTGGTCACCACATTACAGGAAGGATGTGATTGCACTAGAGGGGGTGCAGAGGATATTTACGAAGATGTTGCTGGAGCTGGGGAATTTTAGCTATGAGGAAAGATTGGATAGGCTGGGGTTGTTGTCTTTGGAACAGAGGAGGCTGAGGGGAGTTATGAGGGGCCTAGATAGGAAGGAGCTATTTCCCTTAGTAGAAGGGTCAATAACCAGGGGGCATAGATTTAAAGTAATTGGTAGAAGGATTAGAGGGGAGTTGAGGAGAACTTTCTTCACCCAGAGGGTGGTGGGGGTCTGGAACCCACTGCCTGAAAGGGTGGTAGAGGCAGAAACCCTCATCACATTTAAAAAGTACTTGGATATGCACTTGAAGTGCCGTAACCTACAGGGCTACGAATCAAGAGCTGGAAAGTGGGATTAGGCTGGAGAGCTCTTTGTCGGCCGGCGCGGACACGATGGGCTGAATGGCCTCCTGTGCTGTAAATCTCTACAGTTCTATGATTCTTCTGCTCGAAGTCTTGGTGTCGTCCTGCTGGTTCCTCATGAAAGACCCGCACAGTCGTACTCAAAGGCTTGTGTTCAGCGTTAATGATTTAAAGCACTGCAGATGAAATCCTACCAGGAATGAATCCATAGATGTGCGGCAAAGTAAGGGGTCATAATGTATGCCACTCTATTCATGATGCAGCGTAGCATCTGTGAAAGATTACTAGAGGGAGATAGAGAGACTAAAGTGACAGTAAAATAAATGATGGTCCAGTCTGGTGAATTAAGTTGCTCTGAAGCAGATCTTATTACCGCTTGGTTAGTTAGGGGGAAAATCCCAGCCACGGTTCCTGCTCGTGATCGCTATCCTTTGACTCCCACTGGAGAGTGTGGGATGTGTGACCTTCAAGGTGAGGGCAGGATCGGAGCTGGCTGTGATGCTACTATCCATTCCCGATAGACAACCAGGCTCACAAGTAGAATGGCCACCTGGCCGAGGTAATATAGAGCAGCCAGTGTTCAAGGAACTGTACCCAGCGCCTTCAGGAAGGATGGGGATAAATTGCGAGATGGGGAATTTAAGAAAATAATGGCCCAGAAATTCGGGTCGGGGGCTTCCCGCGGGTGCAAGCCCCCGACCTGCACTTACCTTGCGCGCCGGCCGTTGAGCTGTGGGCCCACGTGGGATTCCGATCCTGGGCCTCCTCCAACTGCCGGCGTGCAGTGCTTGCGTATCCCAGGGGCGCAGTTAGTTCGATGCGTCCCCTGGGATCACGTGGGAATGGTAGCAGGGAATGCTTCATTCATAAAATTGACAGGAAGAGCTGTCAAAACTATAAATACTATAAGCCCCAAAACATCACTAAAACTTCAAATAAATTAAAAATCATCACATTTTTAAAATAACTATAAATTACATAAAATAACTATTTTAAACAATAATTTAAATTTTTGAAAAAATTAATTACATTTTCTAACGGGGCTAAAAATAAACTTACCTTTCTTTAAAGTATTTAAAAATAATGAACCTGTGGAAAAAATGTTTTAATTTTAATTAATTCACCACTTACCTTGTTAAAAGCAGGCCTTGCGATTGCTTTTTACATGTGTAACTCCTGGAGACTTACCCTCCCGGAGAAACCTGGGAAAAAAAGGTAAGTTCAATGCGCACGCGCTGCCTCTCCCGCACACGCGTTCCACCTCTGAACCCCTTCTTTCAAGGGAATGGAGGTTCTGGTTTCCCGTGCATGTACAGTGCATGCAGGAAACTGGCACTTTCGTTGGGCCTACGCGTGAGTACTCAGCGCGTACTCACGCATGGGGACCCGAATTTCTGGGCCAATGTGTTTTGCACAGATGTGAACTTTGTCACGACAATTATTAACAGAAGGAATCTCACCAATTATTCACTTGTGCTGTGAGAACCTAAATTGGAATCCCGATAAGTGATTGACATGTTGGATTGCCAAAATTCAATGTGCTGAATGAGGAATAACTAGGAAATAATTTACGTTTCAATTGGGATTATGCGTTTAATTGTCCTACCTTAAGGAAGCATTTTATCTATATATATAAAAGGATATGTCTGTCTGTCTGTCTCTCTGTCTGTCTCTCTGGCCGGCTATACAATCAAAAGTTATAGAGCGTACCTACACATATGTTATATCAAAAGAAAGCTCATCATTAGGGGACTCTTGTAGGCATATTTACTTTTTGCTCGGACAAAAATTGTGTCGACGGTCGGACAAAAATTGTGCCGACGGTATCCAAAAAACGTTCAAAATTCCTCTCATTATCCGCTCATTTGCATCGAGTGGGGGCGGGTTCATTGTGTGTGTGGGTGGGCCATCCTACAGTTGATTGACATGATGATTGACCTATCCTACAGTTCAGTGACCTGACGGTTGACCAATCGGTGCGCCCTCGGCACCGCCGGGCACTTCAGCAAGTATAATATAATGGAAATAAATGAGAGGACATTTAGTCCATTAGTTTTCTATATAGTGGGTAGAAATGGGAAGGGGTTTGGTCCATTGGAATTCTGTACACTCAGGACTGAATGGGAAGTGGAAAATGGAGGGAAATGAGAAGAAATTTAAGGAAATACTTGCTCCCTGTATAACTTGTAGGAAGATCAGAAACATCTTTATAAAAACCACATTTTCAGTTTCACAGAACACTGGAATTCTGCATAATCATGTCAAAGGATATGGAGTGAGGTGCAGATCAGCCGTGATCTAATTGAATGGCAGAGCAGGCCCGAGGGGCTGAATGGCCTCCTCCTGTCCCTATGTTATCAATGGATACACTTGCTGATACATTGGGGAGCCCCATGTGTATACATGAAATAAATAACAAAAGGATTTTAGTTTGGGTTGAAACCAACAAAAGCTACATTGCAAATACAATGTCAGACATTTGTTGGCTTTTTTTAAACATCTTCAGGCGCTTCTAATTGTCTGTTATTCTCTTTTTCTAGCTCGCTAGCCTGATCGATGATGGAGAGGCTCCTCTTCTCTCTGCTGGTGCTCAGCATGGTTGTGAAGGCTCAGCTTTGCCCAAAACGTTGCATCTGCCAAAACCTGTCCCCTTCCCTCTCCATCCTGTGTGCCAAAACTGGGCTGCTCTTCGTGCCTCCGGTTATTGACAGGAGAACGGTGGAGCTGCGTCTGACCGACAACTTCATCACCACGGTCAGGAGGAAAGACTTTGCCAACATGACGAGTCTCGTCCACCTCACGTTATCGAGGAATACAATCAGCCAGATCATGCCTCACACATTTGCAGATCTGAGAGGACTTCGTGCCTTGCACCTGGACAGTAACAGACTCACCATAGTCAACCAGGAGCACTTTAATGGTCTGGTGAATCTCCGGCACCTGATCCTTAGCAACAATCAGCTGCATCACATTTCCGCCAGCTCTTTTGGTGACTTTGTGACATCTCTTGAAGATTTGGATCTCTCTTACAACAACTTGGAGAATCTGCCTTGGGAAACTATTGAGAAAATGACAAATGTCAACACGCTCAGTCTGGACCATAATTTGATTGACTTTGTTCCAGAGGGGACGTTCTCCAACCTTCACAAGCTGGCTCGATTGGACATGACATCCAATAAACTTCACAAGTTGCCCCCTGATCCCTTGTTTCTAAGAGTTCAAATGTATGCAAAAACAAAAGGGTCGCCACTATCGTCCCTTGTACTTAGCTTTGGTGGGAACCCATTGCACTGCAACTGTGAACTTCTCTGGTTGAGACGCCTTACGAGGGAGGATGACCTGGAGACTTGTGCCTCACCACCTCATTTAATGGGTAAATATTTCTGGTTCATCCCTGAGGAGGAGTTCACCTGCGATCCTCCGTTGATCACTCGACACACCTCCAAGACCTTTGTCATGGCAGGTCAAAGAGCCACTTTGAAATGTAAAGCTGTTGGGGACCCAGATCCATCCATTCACTGGACCTCACCAGAAGGACGGCTGATTTCCAATTCATCCAGGGCCACCACCTATGAAAATGGTACACTGGATATCCTCATTGCCACCCCTAAAGACAGTGGAATGTTCACTTGTTTCGCCTCTAATGCTGCCGGAGACTCCATGGTAGAAGTGGAGTTGATTGTTAATCCTCTCCCCCATTTTGCCAACGGCACAAATAACATCAAAGAACCAGATCCTGGTTCTTCCGACATCACCACTTCTGCCAAGTCTGGTGCTCCGTCTGTTACTAATGACACAAAGACTCTGCAGGATAAAAAGGTCATAGCAACTGACCTCACATCATCTTCGGTCCTGATTCGATGGCCCTCACAGCGCAACATCCCTGGGATTCGCATGTACCAGGTCCAGTATAACAGCTCCTCTGATGATGCGCTCATTTACAGGTAAATACAACATTGCTCATTTTTTTATTTTCCCAGAAAGAAAGTGTTGCAAAACACATTGGCAGAATTCAGGACAAACCTACCAAGGGAATATGCGGAGGCTGCAACATTGAGATGTAATCTGAAAAACTCTGCAAAGTACTTGGAGCAAAGGAGGAGCTACACGTTTGTTGGATATTGTAGATTTTTCATTAAAAGTTTTTCATTGCGAATATTTAATGAATGTATTTTATAATTAAATAAGTCAGTTATGTTGCTGCTGTCCCTCCAATGTGAGGCAGTTTCATACGGCCAATACCGGTATGTAACCTCAAGAATGAGGTCAGCGATTGGTACCAAAGCCACGATATGAGATTGCATCCAGCAGGTGGCTTCACATGGTACAGTATAACTACAGTCTAATGGAAAGCCAAGTTTAAAACGTTCCCAGGCAGTTTAAATTGAATTTTTAAAATGTCAATATTTTTAAATCTTGGCTCTCCTTTAGCGATATAATTTAACCAGCAAGTGAGCTTCAATGCTTGTGCAAAACTCCATTGCCGCCGAGCAGTGGATGATGTGCAGTCAGCAGTATAACTCTTGTCATTTGGAGATCAGAGTGAGACTGGTACCAGCGGTATAACGAGCCCCTAAGACATTTTATTGCCGGGTTGTGCAATACAATGTAACAGCCAGCGTCCTAATTTGTAGAGTTGGTTCAATGTCATGTGGCGCTAGTTTCTGCTATTACTGCCTCTCTCCAGCAACATGACTGGGCAGAGTCTTCGGCACTTCTCTCCGAGAGATGAAGGGAAAATAAACCAGATGGGAAGTGGGGCAAGAATCGTCCCTGGGATACAATCACAAGGCAAGTTGATGGGACCTAGCAGCAGGTCATCGAGGGTAGGTTCGAAGGAAAAAAAATTTGCAGGGCTACAGGGAAAGGGTGGGGGAGTGGGACTAGCTGAAGTGCTCTTGCAGAGAGCCGGCACGGGCTCGACAGGCCAAATGGCCTCCTACTGTGCTGTAACCATTCTATGATTCTATTCTACACAGCCCACTCACCAGTGTAAACTCCAACAGGATTACCTATGGTCAACTTCAACAGTGCACTGAGCAGGGGAATGTGAGTTGTGAGGAGGCTGCAAAGAGGCTTCAAGGGGATATAGACAGGCTAATGAGTGGGCAAGAACATGGCAAATGGAATATAATGTGGAGAATTGTGAAGTTACCCACTTTGGCAGGAAAAATAGAAAAGCAGAGTATTTTTTAAATGGTGAGAGATTGGGAAATGTTGGTGTTCAGAGGGACCTGCGTGTCCTTGTACACGAATCACTGAAAGTTAACAAGCAAGCAATTAGGAAAGCAAATGGTATGTTGGCCTTTATTGCAAGAGGATTTGAGTATAAGAGTAAAGACGTCTTACTGCAATTATATAGGGCCCTGGTGAGACCACACCTGGAGTATTGTGTACAGTTTTGGTCTCCTTACCTAAGGAAGGATATACTTGCCATAGAGGGAGTGCAACGAAGGTTCACCAGACTGATTCCTGGGATGGGGGGATTGTCCAATGAGGAGAGATTGAGTAGACTAGGCCTATATTCTCTAGAGTTTAGAAGAATGAGAGGTGATCTCATTGAAACATACACAATTCTTACAGGGCTTGACAGGGTAGATGCAGGGAGGATGTTTCCCCTGGCTGGGGAGTCTAGAACCAAAGGTCACAGTCTCAGAATAAGGGGTCGGCCATTTAGGACTGAGATGAGGAGAAATTCCTTCACTCAGAGGGTGGTGAATCTTTGGAATTTTCTACCCCAGAGGGCCGTGGAGGCTCAGTCATTGAGAATATTCAAGACAGAGATCGATAGATTTTTGGATTCTAAGGGAATCAAGGGATATGGGGATAGTGCAGGAAAGTGGAGTTGAGGTAGATCAGCCATGATCTTATTGGATGATGGAGCAAGCTCGATGGGCTGAATGGCCTACTCCTGTTGCTGTTTCTTATGTTCTTAAAATAATCCGCACCAGGGCTACCTATTTCCTTTAGCAGAGAGGTCAATAACCGGGGACATAGCTTTAATGTAATTGGTGGGAGGATTCGAGGGGAGTTGGGGAGAGTTTTTTTCACCCAGAGGGTGGTGGGGGTCTGGAACTCACTGCCTGAAAGGGTGGTAGAGGCAGAGGCCCTCATCGCATTTAATAGTACTTGGATATGCACTTGAAGTGCCGTAACCCACAGGGCTACGGACCAAGAGCTGGAAAGTTGGAATAGGCTGGAAAGCTCTTTTCCGGCCGGCACAGACATGATGGGCTGAACGGCCTCCTTCTGTACTGCAAATTTCTATGATAAGCATTTGAATGAAGATGCAAAATAACAGCTGAGCCAGTAACAGTAGAAGATCATTTCTGTCCTACAAGCAAGATCATCATCGGGAGTGGGATAAACATCCTACTGCAGTTCCCCAGTGACTGGTTTATTGGTGTCACAGTTATTTAAAAAAGCATTTCCATACTGCACCACCCATGAACATTGCTCTATTAAACCCAGTGTTATCAGGACGTTTTCACCCGTCATCACAATTGTTTTGCAGGGGACGCACTGAGGGAGGTGGAAATTCCTCAATATGCATTTGGGTTAAAAGAACAATCTTCAGCATCTATATGAGACACACACTCCCAAATCAAAAGGCTCAGCATTTCATCCCAGGCATTGCCAATGTGCATTTATCAGCTACATGGCAACTCTTAAAATCTCAAGGTATTTTTGAGACCATGGAAGAGTTTGACTTAGAACATAAGAACATAAGAATTAGGAGCAGGAATAGGCCACTTGGCCCCTCGAGCCTGCTCCGCCATTCAATACAATATTGGCTGATCTTGGGCTCAAAGCCACTTCCCTGCCCGCTCCCCAACTTCAGCCAAATGTTCTTGGGACATGGGATCTTGTCACGATTTTGAGCGTTCTCGGGGCACGACATCTTGCCATGGCTAATTGACTGGATCACAAAACGTCTGTGTCAGGGCATTATGTTCAAGCAAATCTCCCAACTAACTTACAACTCCTAACATCAGCAGAGATATCTACCTGGGCGGTTTGAACAAGCGTGTTCACTAGGGTGTCCTTTAAATGAGAATTGAGATCTAATTATACTTGTAGAAAAAAGGAAAGTCCAGAATTCTCCTTAAACGAAAGGCTCTGCAAAATTAGTTTTCACTAAGCAGCTTAGTAAACTGCAGATGGTAATGAGCTGTGATTGTCTGCAAGGGATGAACGGAAGGAGGCTCTTGATTGGTCGACTGCTGCCTCACAAAGTGGCCACTTGCAGTCTGAAGGAGGGGGCCGTCTGGTTGGGGAAGGAGTAAGAATGGATATACTCCACCTATTTAAAATATTGGTGCAACATTACAGAACTACTGCAAAATGGGAAAAGGTCACGGAAATGGGATTCGGGCAGATTACTCCTTTTTCGAGGCAGTAATCGCACAGGCATGATTCGCCGAGAGGCCTCCTCCTCCACTGTAATTTCAACAATTCTGACTCCAGCAGCAAGCGCTGCTTGCGTACTCCTTCTGCGTACTGGCTTATGTCCCACAAGTCTTTCGCCCCTCCAGCAGCAGCTCAGTGCAGATACTGTGAGCTCAGTGCAGATGCTCTGAGCTCAGTGCAGATATTCTGAGTGCAGATACACTGAGCCCAGTGTAGATACTCTGTGCTCAGTGCAGATACTCTGAGCCGAGTGCAGAAAGTCTGTGCTCAGTGCAGATATTCTGAGTGCAGATACACTGAGCCCAGTGTAGATACTCTGTGCTCAGTGCAGATACTCTGAGCTCAGTGCAGATACTCTGAGCTCAGTGCAGATACTCTGAGCTCAGTGCAGATATGTGAAATATCGCTGCAAGTGGAAAAAATTGAGTTTCCCACACCAGTCCGGCGGAGCAGCAAGTGTACAGCAGGGTCTGGATCTCTGAAACTGCTCAAGGGTCATCAATCAGAAAGGGAATAGTCTTTCCCTCCTTCCACATAACCAGATTAACCATCGTATTATAAATTAGTGTGAATGGTGATACATACAATGTGTTGGTGACAATCGTCAAAGGTACTTCAGTGTTAATTGTGGTGCTGAATTTGCTCACATAACAAGTTGCATTTCAAAGTAATTACATTTTAGTTTTGAAATTGTTTAGGTTGAACGCTACCTGTATGGCCCTAGTCTGACCCCTCATTCCTGCCTATCCTCCTCCATGCCTTGGTCCCTGTCAACCCACATTTGATTCTCCACACTTCTTGCTCCATCATTAGGGACAGAGCCTTCAGTCAGTTCTCCCTCTGCAATATCCTCCTTCAACCCTTCTGCCTCACTCCCTCTCTCCCCATTCAAAAACTTTCTTAAAATCTACCTCATTGACCTCGACTTCAGTCACTTCCCTTGACACCTGTTCAGTGTCGAATTCCTGCCCCTGTGAGGCACCTTGGGATGTTTCACTATGTTAAACGCGCCATGGCATTGAGCTGTTCTCACCTGGAATCTGGACAAGTGCCTCCATCAGCTGAAACAGAGACAGCCAGAGAAAAGGTGAGAACCAACAAGTTTCTGAGCTCACCGCAGAGTCCCTGAGATCAGTGCAGATATTCTGAGCTCAGTGCAGATACTGTGAGCTCAGTACCGATACTGTGAGCTCAGTGCAGATATTCTGGGCTCAGTGCAGATAATGTGAGCTCAGTGCAGATATTCTGTGCTCAGTGCAGATACTCTGTGCTCAGTGCAGATATTCTGAGCTCAGTGCAGATATTCTGTGCTCAGTGCAGATATTCTGAGCTTAGTGCAGATACTGTGAGCTCAGTACCGATATTGTGAGCTCAGTGCAGATACTCTGAGCTCAGTGCGGATACTCTGAGCTCAGTGCGGATACTCTGAGCTCAGTGCAGATACTCTGACCTGAGTGCAGTTGTCTGTGCTCAGTGCAGATACTCTGAGCTCAGTGCAGATACTGTGAGCTAAGTGCAGATACTGTGAGCTCAGTGCAGATACTGTGAGCTCAGTGCAGATACTCTGTGCTCAGTGCAGATACTTTGAGCCCAGTGCAGATATTCTGAGCTCAGCCCACATACTGTGAGCTCAGTGCAGATACTCTGTGCTCAGCGCAGATACTCTGAGGCCAGTGCAGACACTGTGAGCTCAGTGCAGATAATCTGAGCTCAGTGCAGATACCCTGAGCTCAGTGCAGATAGTCTGTGCTCAGTGCAGATACTCTGAGCTCAGTGCAGATAATCTGAGCTCAGTGCAGATACCCTGAGCTCAGTGCAGATAGTCTGTGCTCAGTGCATATACTGTGAGCTCAGTGCAGATACTCTGAGCTCAGTGCAGATACTCTGAGCTCAGTGCAGATACTCTGAGCTCAGTGCAGATACTCTGAGCTCAGTGCAGATACTCTGAGCTCAGTGCAGATACTTTGAGCTCAGTGCAGATGCTCTGACCTCACTGCAGATATTGTGAGATCAGTGCAGATACTCTGAGCACAGTGCAGATACTCTGAGCTCAGTGCAGTTATTGTGAGCTCAGTGCTGATACTCTGACCTCAGTGCAGATACACTGAGCTCAGTGCAGATACATTGTGCTCAGTGCAGATACTCTGAGCTCAGTGCAGATACTCTGAGCTCAGTGCAGATAACCTGAGCTCAGTGCAGATAGTCTGTGCTCAGTGCATATACTCTGAGCTCAGTGCAGATACTCTGACCTCAGTGCAGATATTCTGAGCTCAGTGCAGATACTCTGAGCCCAGTGCAGTTACTCTGAGCTCAGTGCAGATACTGTGAGCTCAGTGTAGATACACTCTGCTCAGTGCAGATACTGTGAGCTCAGTGCAGATACTCTGTGGTCACTGCAGGTACTCTGTGCTCAGTGTAGATACTCTGACCTCAGTGCAGATACTCTGAGATCAGTGCAGATATTATGAGCTCAGCGCAGATAGTCTGAGCTCAGCACAGATAATCTGAGCCCAGTGCAGATACTCTGAGCTCAGTGCGAATACTCTGAGCTCAGTGCAGATATTCTGAACACAGTGCAGATATTCTGAGCTCAGCGCAGATACTCTGTGCTCAGTGCAGATACTGTGAGCTCAGTGCAGATAATCTGAGCTCAGTGCAGATACCCTGAGCTCAGTGCAGATAGTCTGAGCCCAGTGCAGATACTCTGAGCCCAGTGCAGATATTCTGAGCCCAGTGCAGATACTCTGCGCTCAGCACAGATACTTTGAGTCCAGTGCTGATACTCTGAGCTCAGCGCAGATACTCTGAGGTCACTGCAGAGTCCCTGAGCTCAGTGGAGATATTCTGTGCTCAGTGCTGGTACTCTGAGCTCAGTGCAGATACTCTGAGCTCAGTGCCGATACTCTTTGCTCAGTGTAGATATTCTGAGTTCAGTGCAGATACTGTGAGCTCAGTGCAGATACACTCTGCTCAGTGCAGATACTGTGAGCTCAGTGCAGATACTCTGAGCTCAGTGCAGATACTCTGAGCTCAGTGCAGATAATCTGCGCTCAGTGCAGATACTCTGAGCTCAGTGCAGATACTCTGAGCCCAGTGCAGATACTCTGAGCCCAGTGCAGATACTCTGAGCCCAGTGCAGATACTCTGAGCCCAGTGCAGATATTCTGAGCGCAGTGCAGATACTCTGAGCCCAGTGCAGATACTCTGAGCCCAGTGCAGATACTCTGTGCTCAGCACAGATACTCTGAGGCCAGTGCAGATACTGTGAGCTCAGTGCAGATACTCTGTGCTCAGTGCAGATAATCTGTGCTCAGTGCAGATACTCTGAGCTCAGTGCAGATACTCTGAGCTCAGTGCAGATATTCTGAGCTCAGTGCAGATACTCTGTGCTCAGTGCAGATATTCTGAGCCCAGTGCAGATATTCTGAGCCCAGTGCAGATACTGTGAGCTCAGTGCAGATACTCTGAGCTCAGTGCAGATATTCTGTGCTCAGTGCAGATACTGTGAGCTCAGTGCTGATACTCTGATCTCAGTGCAGATACTCTGTGCTCAGTGCAGATACACTGTGCTCAGTGCAGATACTCTCTGCACAGGGCAGATACTCTCTGCTCAGTGCAGATACTCTGACCCCAGTGCAGATATTCTGAGCTCAGTGCAGATAGTCTGTGCTCAGTGCAGATACTCTGAGCTCAGTGCAGATACTGTGACCTCAGTGCAGATACACTGTGCTCAGTGCAGATACTATGAGCTCAGTGCAGATATTCTGAGCTCAGTGCAGATACTCTGAGCTCAGTGCCGATACTTTGAGCCCAGTGCAGATAATCTGAGCTCAGTGCAGATACTGTTAGCTCAGTGCAGATACTGTGAGCTCAGTGCAGATACTGTGAGCTCACTGCAGATACTCTGGGCTCAGTGCAGATACTCTGAGCTCAGTGCAGATATTATGAGCTCAGCGCAGATACTGTGAGCTCAGTGCAGATACTGTGAGCTTAGTGCAGATAATCTGAGCTCAGTTCAATATTCTGAGCTCAGCGCAGATACCCTGAGCGCAGCGCAGCTACTCTGAGACCAGTGCAGATACTCTGAGCTCAGTGTGGATACTCTGAGCTCAGTGCAGATAGACTGTGTTGAGTGCAATTGTCTGTGCTCAGTGCAGATACTCTGAGCTCAGTGCAGATACTCTGTGCCCAGTGCAGATACTCTGAGCCCAGTGCAGATACTCTGAGCCCAGTGCAGATACTCTGAGCCCAGTGCAGATACTCTGAGCCCAGTGCAGATACCCTGAGCCCAGTGCAGATACTCTGAGCCCAGTGCAGATACTCTGAGCCCAGTGCAGATACTCTGAGCCCAGTGCAGATACTCTGAGCCCAGTGCAGATACTCTGAGCCCAGTGCAGATACTCTGAGCCCAGTGCAGATACTCTGAGCCCAGTGCAAATACTCTGAGCCCAGTGCAGATAATCTGAGCCCAGCGCAGATACTTTGAGACCAGTGCAGATACTCTGAGCTCAGCGCAGATACTCCGAGGCCAGTGCAGATACTGTGAGCTCAGTGCAGATACTGTGTGCTCAGTGCAGATACTCTGTGCTCAGCTTAGATACTTTGAACACAGTGCAGATAACTTGAGCTCAGCGCAGATACTCTGAGGCCAGTGCAGATACTGTGAGCTCAGTGCACATACTATGAGCTCAGTGCAGATATTCTGAGCCCTGTGCAGATATTCTGAGCCCAGTGCAGATACTCTGAGCTCAGCGCAGATATTCTGAGGCCAGTGCAGATACTGTGAGCTCAGTGCAGATACTCTGAGCCCACTGCAGATACTCCGTGCGCAGTGCAGATAATCTGAGCTCAGTGCAGATACTCTGTGCTCAGTGCAGATACTCTGAGCTGAGTTCAGTTGTCTGTGCTCATTGCAGATACTCTGTGCTCAGTGCAGATACTTTGAGCCCAGTGCAGATACTGAGCTCAGCACAGATACTCTGAGGCCAGTGCAGATACTGTGAGCTCAGTGCAGATACTCTGTGCTCAGTGCAGATATTCTGAGCCCAGTGCAGATACTCTGAGCTCAGCGCAGATATTCTGAGGCCAGTGCAGATACTGTAAGCTCAGTGCAGATACTCTGAGCCCAGTGCAGATATTCTGAGCCCAGTGCAGATACTGTGTGCTCAGTGCAGATACTGTGTGCTCAGTGCAGATACTCTGTGCTCAGTGCAGATACTCTGTGCTCAGTGCAGATACTCTGTGCTCAGTGCAGATACTCTGAGCCCAGTGCAGATACACTGCGCTGAGTGCATTTGTCTGTGCTCAGTGCAGATACTCTGAGCTCAGTGCAGATACTCTGTGCCCAGTGCAGATACTCTGAGCCCAGTGCAGATACTCTGAGCCCAGTGCAGACACTCTGAGCCCAGTGCAGATACTCTGAGCCCAGTGCAGATACACTGAGCCCAGTGCAGATACTCTGAGCCCAGTGCAGATACTGTGAGCTCAGTGCAGATACTCTGACCTCAGTATCTGCGCTGAGCACAGAATATCTGCACTTTAAGCCCAGTGCAGATAATCTGAGCTCAGCGCAGATACTGTGAGGCCAGTGCAGATACTGTGTGCTCAGTGCAGATACTCTGTGCTCAGCGCAGATACTTTGAGCCAAGTGCAGATACTTTGAGCTCAGCGCAGATACTCTGAGGCCAGTGCAGATACTGTGAGCTCAGTGCAGATACACTGTGCTCCGTGCAGATACTCTGAGCTCAGTGCAGATACTCTGAGCTTAGTGCAGATACTCTGAGCTCACTGCAGAGTCCCTGAGGTCAGTGCAGATACTCTGTGCTCAGTGCAGAAAGTCTGTGCTCAGTGCAGATACTTTGAGCCCAGTGCAGATACTCTGAGGCCTGTGCAGATACTGTGTGCTCAGTGCAGATACTCTGTGCTCAGTGCAGATATTCTGAGCCCAGTGCAGATACTCAGAGCCCAGCGTAGATACTCAGAGCCCAGTGCAGATACAGTGAGCTGATTGCAGATAATCTGAGCCCAGTGCAGATACTGTGAGTTCAGTACAGATATTCTGTGCTCAGCGAAGATACTCTGAGCTCAGTGCAGATATTCTGAGCTCAGTGCAGATAATCTGAGCTCAGTGCAGATATTCTGTCATCAGTGCAGATACTCTGAGCCCAGTGCAGATACTCTGAGCTCAGTGCAGATACTCTGAGCTCAGTGCAGATACTCTGAGCTCAGTGCAGATACTCTGAGCTCAGTGCAGATACTCTGAGCTCAGTGCAGATATTCTGTGCTGAGTGCAGTTGTCTGTGCTCAGTGCAGATACTCTGAGCTCAGTGCAGATACTCTGTGCACAGCACAGATACTTTGAGCCCAGTGCAGATACTTTGAGCTCAGCGCAGATACTCTGAGGCCAGTGCAGATACTGTGAGCTCAGTGCAGATACTCTGAGCTCAGTGCAGATAATCTGAGCCCAGTGCAGATATTCTGAGCCCAGTGCAGATACTCTGAGCTCAGCGCAGATACTCTGAGGCCAGTGCAGATACTGTGAGCTCACTTCAGATACTCTGGGCTCAGTGCAGATACTCTGAGCTCAGTGCAGATATTATGAGCTCAGCGCAGATATTATGAGCTCAGCGCAGATACTCTGAGCTCAGCGCAGATACTCTGAGCTCAGTGCAGATATTATGAGCTCAGTGCAGATACTCTGAGCTCGGTGCAGATACTCTGAGCTCAGTGCAGATACTGTTAGCTCAGTGCAGATACTGTGAGCTCAGTGCAGATACTCTGAGCTCAGTGCAGGTACTCTGAGCTCAGTGCAGATACTCTGAGCTCAGTGCAGATACTCTGAGCCCAGTGCAGATAATCTGAGCTCAGTGCAGATACTGTTAGCTCAGTGCAGATGCTCTGACCTCACTGCAGATATTGTGAGATCAGTGCAGATACTCTGAGCCCAGTGCAGACACTCTGAGCCCAGTGCAGATACTCTGAGCCCAGTGCAGATACTCTGAGCCCAGTGCAGATACTCTGAGCCCAGTGCAGATACTCTGAGCCCAGTGCAGATACACTGAGCCCAGTGCAGATACTCTGAGCCCAGTGCAGATACTGTGAGCTCAGTGCAGATACTCTGACCTCAGTATCTGCGCTGAGCACAGAATATCTGCACTTTAAGCCCAGTGCAGATAATCTGAGCTCAGCGCAGATACTGTGAGGCCAGTGCAGATACTGTGTGCTCAGTGCAGATACTCTGTGCTCAGCGCAGATACTTTGAGCCAAGTGCAGATACTTTGAGCTCAGCGCAGATACTCTGAGGCCAGTGCAGATACTGTGAGCTCAGTGCAGAGTCCCTGAGGTCAGTGCAGATACTCTGTGCTCAGTGCAGAAAGTCTGTGCTCAGTGCAGATACTTTGAGCCCAGTGCAGATACTCTGAGGCCTGTGCAGATACTGTGTGCTCAGTGCAGATACTCTGTGCTCAGTGCAGATATTCTGAGCCCAGTGCAGATACTCAGAGCCCAGCGTAGATACTCAGAGCCCAGTGCAGATACAGTGAGCTGATTGCAGATAATCTGAGCCCAGTGCAGATACTGTGAGTTCAGTACAGATATTCTGTGCTCAGCGAAGATACTCTGAGCTCAGTGCAGATATTCTGAGCTCAGTGCAGATAATCTGAGCTCAGTGCAGATATTCTGTCATCAGTGCAGATACTCTGAGCCCAGTGCAGATACTCTGAGCTCAGTGCAGATACTCTGAGCTCAGTGCAGATACTCTGAGCTCAGTGCAGATACTCTGAGCTCAGTGCAGATACTCTGAGCTCAGTGCAGATACTCTGAGCTCAGTGCAGATATTCTGTGCTGAGTGCAGTTGTCTGTGCTCAGTGCAGATACTCTGAGCTCAGTGCAGATACTCTGTGCACAGCACAGATACTTTGAGCCCAGTGCAGATACTTTGAGCTCAGCGCAGATACTCTGAGGCCAGTGCAGATACTGTGAGCTCAGTGCAGATACTCTGAGCTCAGTGCAGATAATCTGAGCCCAGTGCAGATATTCTGAGCCCAGTGCAGATACTCTGAGCTCAGCGCAGATACTCTGAGGCCAGTGCAGATACTGTGAGCTCACTTCAGATACTCTGGGCTCAGTGCAGATACTCTGAGCTCAGTGCAGATATTATGAGCTCAGCGCAGATATTATGAGCTCAGCGCAGATATTATGAGCTCAGCGCAGATACTCTGAGCTCAGCGCAGATACTCTGAGCTCAGTGCAGATATTATGAGCTCAGTGCAGATACTCTGAGCTCGGTGCAGATACTCTGAGCTCAGTGCAGATACTGTTAGCTCAGTGCAGATACTGTGAGCTCAGTGCAGATACTCTGAGCTCAGTGCAGATACTCTGAGCCCAGTGCAGATAATCTGAGCTCAGTGCAGATACTGTTAGCTCAGTGCAGATACTGTGAGCTCAGTTCAGATACTGTGAGCTCACTGCAGATACTCTGGGCTCAGTGCAGATACTCTGAGCTCAGTGCAGATATTATGAGCTCAGCGCAGATACTGTGAGCTCAGTGCAGATACTCTGAGCTCAGTGCAGATACTCTGAGCTCAGTGCAGATACTCTGAGCCCAGTGCAGATACTCTGAGTCCAGTGCAGATACTCTGAGCCCAGTGCAGATACTCTGAGCCCAGTGCAGATACTCTGAGCCCAGTGCAGATATTCTGAGCCCAGTGCAGATACTCTGTGCTCAGCGCAGATACTTTGAGACCATTGCAGATACTCTGAGCTCACGACAGATACTCTGAGCTCAGCACAGATATTCTGAGGCCAGTGCAGATACTCTGAGCTCAGTGCAGATACTCTGAGCTCAGTGCAGTTGTCTGTGCTCAGTGCAGATACTCTGAGCTCAGTGCAGATACTCTGAGCCCAGTGCAGATACTCTGAGCCCAGTGCAGATACTCTGAGCCCAGTGCAGATACTCTGAGCCCAGTGCAGATACTCTGAGCCCAGTGCAGATACTCTGAGCCCAGTGCAGATACTCTGAGCCCAGTGCAGATACTCTGAGCCCAGTGCAGATACTCTGAGCCCAGTGCAGATACTCTGTGCTCAGCGCAGATACTTTGAGACCATTGCAGATACTCTGAGCTCAGCACAGATACTCTGAGGCCAGTGCAGATACTGTGAGCTCAGTGCAGATACTTTGAGCTCAGCGCAGATACTCTGAGCTCAGCGCAGATACTCTGTGCTCAGTGCAGATACTCTGTGCTCAGTGCAGATACTCTGAGCCCAGTGCAGATACACTGCGCTGAGTGCATTTGTCTGTGCTCAGTGCAGATACTCTGAGCTCAGTGCAGATACTCTGTGCCCAGTGCAGATACTCTGAGCCCAGTGCAGATACTCTGAGCCCAGTGCAGACACTCTGAGCCCAGTGCAGATACTCTGAGCCCAGTGCAGATACTCTGAGCCCAGTGCAGATACTCTGAGCCCAGTGCAGATACACTGAGCCCAGTGCAGATACTCTGAGCCCAGTGCAGATACTGTGAGCTCAGTGCAGATACTCTGACCTCAGTATCTGCGCTGAGCACAGAATATCTGCACTTTAAGCCCAGTGCAGATAATCTGAGCTCAGCGCAGATACTGTGAGGCCAGTGCAGATACTGTGTGCTCAGTGCAGATACTCTGTGCTCAGCGCAGATACTTTGAGCCAAGTGCAGATACTTTGAGCTCAGCGCAGATACTCTGAGGCCAGTGCAGATACTGTGAGCTCAGTGCAGATACACTGTGCTCCGTGCAGATACTCTGAGCTCAGTGCAGATACTCTGAGCTTAGTGCAGATACTCTGAGCTCACTGCAGAGTCCCTGAGGTCAGTGCAGATACTCTGTGCTCAGTGCAGAAAGTCTGTGCTCAGTGCAGATACTTTGAGCCCAGTGCAGATACTCTGAGGCCTGTGCAGATACTGTGTGCTCAGTGCAGATACTCTGTGCTCAGTGCAGATATTCTGAGCCCAGTGCAGATACTCAGAGCCCAGCGTAGATACTCAGAGCCCAGTGCAGATACAGTGAGCTGATTGCAGATAATCTGAGCCCAGTGCAGATACTGTGAGTTCAGTACAGATATTCTGTGCTCAGCGAAGATACTCTGAGCTCAGTGCAGATATTCTGAGCTCAGTGCAGATAATCTGAGCTCAGTGCAGATATTCTGTCATCAGTGCAGATACTCTGAGCCCAGTGCAGATACTCTGAGCTCAGTGCAGATACTCTGAGCTCAGTGCAGATACTCTGAGCTCAGTGCAGATACTCTGAGCTCAGTGCAGATACTCTGAGCTCAGTGCAGATATTCTGTGCTGAGTGCAGTTGTCTGTGCTCAGTGCAGATACTCTGAGCTCAGTGCAGATACTCTGTGCACAGCACAGATACTTTGAGCCCAGTGCAGATACTTTGAGCTCAGCGCAGATACTCTGAGGCCAGTGCAGATACTGTGAGCTCAGTGCAGATACTCTGAGCTCAGTGCAGATAATCTGAGCCCAGTGCAGATATTCTGAGCCCAGTGCAGATACTCTGAGCTCAGCGCAGATACTCTGAGGCCAGTGCAGATACTGTGAGCTCACTTCAGATACTCTGGGCTCAGTGCAGATACTCTGAGCTCAGTGCAGATATTATGAGCTCAGCGCAGATATTATGAGCTCAGCGCAGATACTCTGAGCTCAGCGCAGATACTCTGAGCTCAGTGCAGATATTATGAGCTCAGTGCAGATACTCTGAGCTCGGTGCAGATACTCTGAGCTCAGTGCAGATACTGTTAGCTCAGTGCAGATACTGTGAGCTCAGTGCAGATACTCTGAGCTCAGTGCAGGTACTCTGAGCTCAGTGCAGATACTCTGAGCTCAGTGCAGATACTCTGAGCCCAGTGCAGATAATCTGAGCTCAGTGCAGATACTGTTAGCTCAGTGCAGATGCTCTGACCTCACTGCAGATATTGTGAGATCAGTGCAGATACTCTGAGCCCAGTGCAGACACTCTGAGCCCAGTGCAGATACTCTGAGCCCAGTGCAGATACTCTGAGCCCAGTGCAGATACTCTGAGCCCAGTGCAGATACTCTGAGCCCAGTGCAGATACACTGAGCCCAGTGCAGATACTCTGAGCCCAGTGCAGATACTGTGAGCTCAGTGCAGATACTCTGACCTCAGTATCTGCGCTGAGCACAGAATATCTGCACTTTAAGCCCAGTGCAGATAATCTGAGCTCAGCGCAGATACTGTGAGGCCAGTGCAGATACTGTGTGCTCAGTGCAGATACTCTGTGCTCAGCGCAGATACTTTGAGCCAAGTGCAGATACTTTGAGCTCAGCGCAGATACTCTGAGGCCAGTGCAGATACTGTGAGCTCAGTGCAGAGTCCCTGAGGTCAGTGCAGATACTCTGTGCTCAGTGCAGAAAGTCTGTGCTCAGTGCAGATACTTTGAGCCCAGTGCAGATACTCTGAGGCCTGTGCAGATACTGTGTGCTCAGTGCAGATACTCTGTGCTCAGTGCAGATATTCTGAGCCCAGTGCAGATACTCAGAGCCCAGCGTAGATACTCAGAGCCCAGTGCAGATACAGTGAGCTGATTGCAGATAATCTGAGCCCAGTGCAGATACTGTGAGTTCAGTACAGATATTCTGTGCTCAGCGAAGATACTCTGAGCTCAGTGCAGATATTCTGAGCTCAGTGCAGATAATCTGAGCTCAGTGCAGATATTCTGTCATCAGTGCAGATACTCTGAGCCCAGTGCAGATACTCTGAGCTCAGTGCAGATACTCTGAGCTCAGTGCAGATACTCTGAGCTCAGTGCAGATACTCTGAGCTCAGTGCAGATACTCTGAGCTCAGTGCAGATACTCTGAGCTCAGTGCAGATATTCTGTGCTGAGTGCAGTTGTCTGTGCTCAGTGCAGATACTCTGAGCTCAGTGCAGATACTCTGTGCACAGCACAGATACTTTGAGCCCAGTGCAGATACTTTGAGCTCAGCGCAGATACTCTGAGGCCAGTGCAGATACTGTGAGCTCAGTGCAGATACTCTGAGCTCAGTGCAGATAATCTGAGCCCAGTGCAGATATTCTGAGCCCAGTGCAGATACTCTGAGCTCAGCGCAGATACTCTGAGGCCAGTGCAGATACTGTGAGCTCACTTCAGATACTCTGGGCTCAGTGCAGATACTCTGAGCTCAGTGCAGATATTATGAGCTCAGCGCAGATATTATGAGCTCAGCGCAGATATTATGAGCTCAGCGCAGATACTCTGAGCTCAGCGCAGATACTCTGAGCTCAGTGCAGATATTATGAGCTCAGTGCAGATACTCTGAGCTCGGTGCAGATACTCTGAGCTCAGTGCAGATACTGTTAGCTCAGTGCAGATACTGTGAGCTCAGTGCAGATACTCTGAGCTCAGTGCAGATACTCTGAGCCCAGTGCAGATAATCTGAGCTCAGTGCAGATACTGTTAGCTCAGTGCAGATACTGTGAGCTCAGTTCAGATACTGTGAGCTCACTGCAGATACTCTGGGCTCAGTGCAGATACTCTGAGCTCAGTGCAGATATTATGAGCTCAGCGCAGATACTGTGAGCTCAGTGCAGATACTCTGAGCTCAGTGCAGATACTCTGAGCTCAGTGCAGATACTCTGAGCCCAGTGCAGATACTCTGAGTCCAGTGCAGATACTCTGAGCCCAGTGCAGATACTCTGAGCCCAGTGCAGATACTCTGAGCCCAGTGCAGATATTCTGAGCCCAGTGCAGATACTCTGTGCTCAGCGCAGATACTTTGAGACCATTGCAGATACTCTGAGCTCACGACAGATACTCTGAGCTCAGCACAGATATTCTGAGGCCAGTGCAGATACTCTGAGCTCAGTGCAGATACTCTGAGCTCAGTGCAGTTGTCTGTGCTCAGTGCAGATACTCTGAGCTCAGTGCAGATACTCTGAGCCCAGTGCAGATACTCTGAGCCCAGTGCAGATACTCTGAGCCCAGTGCAGATACTCTGAGCCCAGTGCAGATACTCTGAGCCCAGTGCAGATACTCTGAGCCCAGTGCAGATACTCTGAGCCCAGTGCAGATACTCTGAGCCCAGTGCAGATACTCTGAGCCCAGTGCAGATACTCTGTGCTCAGCGCAGATACTTTGAGACCATTGCAGATACTCTGAGCTCAGCACAGATACTCTGAGGCCAGTGCAGATACTGTGAGCTCAGTGCAGATACTTTGAGCTCAGCGCAGATACTCTGAGCTCAGCGCAGCCGGCTGAATGATGGACTCCCGAAGCCTAGAGGAAGGAAGGCTGTAAAGGTAAGTACAGGTAATTTAAACTTCTTTACACACTTTAGACACACCAAACACACTTACCTTTGCACTCATGCACCCATCACTCACCTGAACACCGACATCGCGACCCCTCCAAGTCCTTCAACCCGACGGCCCGCCTGCTCTAACCTGGCGTGGTTTGGAGCCGTCGGGAATCCCACACGAAACCCCTCAAAATAGGGATTAGGCTAAAAACTGCCTGTTAACTACCTGTTAACAGGCAGTTAATTGGCACTAATCCCTTCCCGCCTCGGGTCGGCGGGTCCCAGTGCGGGGCGGGTACCCGCCTCCTTTGAAACTGACGTGGAGGCGGGTTTTGGGCGGGATGGTGTCGGGACCCCCGAATTCGGGATTTTTGCCCCCCCCCCCCCGCACGCCTAAAAGCCCACCTCACGGCACACTGAAAATCAACCCCATAGAGTTATACAGCACGGAAAGAGGCCCTTCGGCCCATCGTGTCCGCGCCGGCCTTTAAGCCCTGTCTATTCTAATCCCATTTTCCAGCACTTGGTCCGTAGCCTCGTATGCTATGGCATTTCAAGTGCTCATCTAAATGCTTCTTGAATGTTGTGAGGGTTCCTGCCTCTACCACCCTTTCAGGCAGTGAGTTCCAGATTCCAACCACCCTCTGGGTGAAAAAGTTTTTCCTCAAATCCCCTCTAAATCTCCTGCCCCTTACCTTGAAACTATGCCCCCTGGTTATTGACCCCTCTACTAAGGGGAAAAGTTACTTTCTATCTACCCTGTATGTGCCCCTCATAATTTTGTACACCTCAATCAGGTCCCCCCTCAGCCTTCTCTGCTCTAAGGAAAACAACCCCAGCCTGTCCAGTCTCTCTTCATAGCTGAAGCGCTCCAGCCCAGGTAACATCCTGGTGAATCTCCTCTGCACCCTCTCCAATGCAATCACATCCTTCCTATAGTGTGGCGACCAGAACTGCACACAGTATTCCAGCTGTGGCCTTACCAGCGTTTTGTACAGCTCCATCATAACCTCCCTGCTCTTATATTCTATGCCTCGGCTAATGAAGGCAAGTACCCCATATGCCTTTTTAACCACCTTATCTACCTGTCCTGCTGCCTTCAGGGATCTATGTACATGCACACCAAGGACCCTCTGATCCTCTGTCCTTCTTAGGGCCCTACCATTCATTGTGTATTCCCTTGCCTTGTTAGTCCTCCCAAAGTGCATCACCTCACACTTTTCAGGATTAAATTCCATTTGCCACTGTTCTGCCCATCTGACCAACCTGTTCATATCGTCCTGTAGCCTGAGGCTTCACTCCTCGCTATTTACCACTCCACCAATTTTCGTGTCATCTGTGAACTTACTGATCATAGCTCCTACATTCATATCTAAATCATTAATGTACACTACAAACATTCTTCTCACACGATCCCCACACATGTACTTTTCAGAAGTTGCGCAAACAAAACGTGTGCTGGCGAATCGATGGCCACTTTCATTGAAGACCATGGAAAAGAAAATCCACCGAAGAGTAAAACCGACCGTCGATTCACCAACACCTTTAGAGGAGGAGATGAGAAAATTGGAGGGAAACTTTTTTCTGAATTGCTTTTTTTGCAACTACATCTGGATTTACAGATAGGGGAACACATCTGTAAACGGTAGACTGGCTTAATCAGCAATGCATTAAAGATGAAGAGGCATGGTACAGGCTCAGTGAATGATGTGGTAAGAAAGGTTGGAAGGAGTGCCACACCGAGCCCTCAGGACAAAATGTGTTTGAGATCATGGCCTAGAAATTCACTATGGCCCCGCCAGCTGGCTAGCGCCCAAAAGTTAGCGCTGGGCGCGGAGCCAGTTGCGACCGTCAGATATTCAGTTTTTGCACCCCAAGTCGGAACCGGGCGTTATTCCAGGGTGTGCCCGCCCCCGCTTGGGGCGCTGAAACTGAATTTTAGCGCTCTAGGCGCCGCTGCGCCACCCGCTGCGGAGCGGCAGGCTGCGGTACTGCAGGCCTCCTCCTTCTCTTAAGGGGGAGGTGCCTGCCACGGGGAGATCGCCGCTGGATAGTGCCGGCAAATGAGCTCGGCACCACGGAGAAGTGCCGGGTTCGCGGAAAGCAGCCAGCAATGCCGCGGGGGGGGCAGTGGAGGAGGCCGGGGAAGGAGGTGCGGGCAGGCGGCCGCCGAAAAAGCGGCCGGCCGCACCTTCACCTTAAAGCGCCCCACTAAGGCTACAGTACGGCCCCGTTTTCTGATCGCTGTTTGCGGCCGCTGCGGAAGAGGCGGCCGCAACTCAATATGGGGATCGGGCCGGTATCGGGGCGGAACCGGGGCACTGCGCACACCGATGATGTCATCGGTGCCGGCGCAGCGCTAATGGCTACCGCCGCCATTACCGCTGCGCTGAATATCAGCGCAAACTCCTGTATTGGCGCAGAAGCCCTCTTTAGGCGGTAACTGGCCGCAAAGCTGCCGGCGCCTTAATGAATTTCTAGGCCCATAAGTTGTCATAGTCAGAGCCCACACGACCATAATTCAGGGCATCAGGATGTCAAACTCCTGCCTCATGTAATTAGTAATGAGAAGAAACTAGACCAGATGGCGTGTGTCCCTCGATCCCAAAGCCTGAACTCTAAGTCAGGTCATTTACAGACTGCCATGTCATGCTTCATGTCCTTGACTCTCATGTGCCAGGAAGGGAAGGCTGTCTTGAATGATCTCTTGGCCTTTCCCATCTAGGATTTGAACTTATGGGATGGTCTACACATCCTGACCGACACCCTGGCTCTCCACCACTGGTTAATGGATAATTGCACCAACCCGGGTGCTGGTTTCATTTAGGGCAGCGATGAGAATGCTATCCTGGGACAGGAAGGCAAAGATTTGGTCAGGAATCCTTAGTGGAGTGAAGATAGGTTAAGGAATGCTGTGATGCCCTCTGTGAAGAATAGCCTGGGGAGAATCACTGTCCTGGGCTAATACTTGGACAATGTGCCTGGGGCCTGATAGGGTCAGTGGAACTAAACCTCCTGCAGTAACTCTGGGACTCTGTCCCTCCTGTAGTTAGTTTGACAACAGTTGCCCAGATGTATGGGGCCGGTTGTCATGGGAAAACAGAACAGGTTTGCCACCTGGTATCTTGGATGATACAAAACCCCACCTGTATTAGTTTAGTCCTGAGTTAGTCGTGATCTTGAGCTGAAAATATTAGCTGTCTGGGCAATCACCGCACACACAACTCGATCTAATCGCTGGCGGAGATCTCCAGCAAGTGCTTTTCACTTCTTCAGGATTTCACAGAACCTTCACCATCAGTAAACTACTTTTGAAGTGTAGTCACTGTTGTAATGTAGGAAACACAGCAGCCAAATTGCACACAGCAAGCTCCCACAAACAGCAATGAGCAGCTAAACTGATTTTGTGATGTTGGTTGAGGGACAAATATTAGCTCGGCCACCAGAGAACTTCCCTGCTCTTCAAATCATGCCGTGGGATTTTTGACACCCACCTGAGTGGACAGATGGGGCCTCAGTTTAACGCCTCATCTAAAAGCAATCAAAACACAGAGGACACACATTCCATAATCATGATCTGCTTTGATTTTCAGTACATGGTTGCTGCACCAAATTAATAATTGGCTGGCACAGACGGTCATTATCCCCTCCCTCTCAAAGCACAAGTGAGATTAACTGTTCTCTTCTCTGTCTCTGTAAGCATGATAATTAAAGGCAAACAGCAGTTAAAGGCTCTGGGATTTGATGTAATTTCATTTGACAAGTTTCCGCTTTTTTTTTCAAAGTCAGAAAATTTCCGCTCCCTGTCAACAGCAATTGAAATCTCTGAGTGACCAACAGGGTTTGAGATAAAAAGGAGCAGGAAATAAGAACATAAGAATTAGGAGTAGGCCACACGGCCCCTCGAGCCTGCTCCGCCATTCAATAAGATCATGGCTGACTTTCGACCTCAACTCCACTTTCCTGCCCGATCTCCATATCCCTCGATTCCCCTGGAGTCCAAAAATCTATCGATCTCAGCCTTGAATATACTCAAAGACTCAGCATTCACAGCCCTCTGGGGCAGAGAATTCCAAAGATTCACAACCCTCTGAGTGAAGAAATTCCTCCTCATCTCAGTCTTAAAAGGCCAACCTCTCCTCCTGAGACTATGCCCCCTAGTTCTAGACTCTCCAGCCAGGGGAAACAACCTCTCAGCATCTACCCTGTCAATCCCTCTCGGAATCTTGTATGTTTCAATGAGATCACCTCTCATTCTTCTAAACTCCAGAGAGTATCGGCCCATTCTACACAATCTCTCCTCATAGGACAGCCCTCTCATCCCAGGAATCAATCTGGTGAACCTTCGTTACACCGCCTCCAAGGCAAGTATAAGAAATAGAGAGGTTAGAAGGAGTGAAAGAACAATTAAAGGAGGTAATAAGGTGGAGCTGTTTAGAAAGTGAGATCTACAAGACAGGGACACCAGAGGGAATCAATGGCTTCAAAGTCAAAATTCTCATCCTTGTTTTCAAATCCCTCCATGGCCTCACCCCTCCCTATCTCTCTAATCTCCTCCAGCCCCACAACCCCCCCCCCCAGATATCTGCGCTTCTCTAATTCCGCCCTCTTGAGCATCCCTGATTATAATTCCTCAACCACTGGTGGCCGTGCCTTCTGTTGCCTGGGCCCTAAGCTCTGGAATTCCCTGTCTAAACCTCTCCGCCTCGCTACCTCTCTCTCCTCCTTTAAGACGCTCCTTAAAACCTGCCTCTTTGGCCAAGCTTTTGGTCACCTGTCCTAATTTCTCCTTATGTGGCTCGGTGTCAAATTTTGTCTTAAAATACTCCTGTGAAGCGCCTTGGGACGTTTTACTACGTTAAAGGCGCTATATAAATACGTTGTCGTTTTGTTGTTGTTGTAATAGCCTCATTAGGATCAGAGGATAAACAAAACTTACCATTTTGTTTGGGCCCTTCCAGAGTCTCCAGCAGCCACAGGGTGACCAGATGCTCTTTGGGGATCAGATGTGGGCTACCCCGCCCCCCCCCCCCATCCCATCCCGAATGCAGATTATCGCATCCTCGCACTTTGTGGCAGGTCGCAGTCTCTCTGCACTGCTGGACTCAGGACCTGCTCCATATCACATCCACCAGCCGAGTGGCTCCATCAGGTTCTGTCACAAACACTTTTACTGAGTGTGTCGATCGCACTCTCCCAAAGCCTTCACTGGAGATGGAAATCTTTTATTTTCCAACTTTATTAAGAACTTTTTTACGCAGCGAGTGGTGAGGACCTGGAACTCGCTGCCGAGGGAGGCGGAGACACTCAATGTTTTCAAGGGGAGACTGGATAGGCACTTGAGGGAAATAAACTTGCAGGGCTACAGGGATAGAGCGGGGGAATGGGACTGACTGGATTGCTCTACAGAGAGCCGGCACGGACTCGACGGGCCGAATGGCCTCCTTCTGTGCCGTTATGACTCCTCACTCTGGGCTTCTGGAGCCTATTGTAGTGCCCTACTCACCAGCATAGCAACGATCAGCTAAATCAATACAGACCAGGTATCAAGCCGGTCACCTTCCTGCTCTATAAAGCCTAACTACTCACTGCCATAACTAGCTGAGCTTCAGTGGCAGGGTGATAAATATTACTAATTCAGCTCCTGAACATAGTGCAGCACACTGCTGCACTGGTGACAGCTTTCAGGTGAATTCAGCGGTTTCTTGAAATGCGCTGGCTCTGACCAGGGGGGGTTCAAGCTGCCACACATAATTAAGACCTTCAACTGTTACTGCATTAACTGCTTATTGTGACTGTAACTCAGTAAACAAACTAGATGCTCAGCCGCATTCTTCACATGCCATTGATAATGGGTTAGCAAAACTCACAGAGAAGGGCATGTGCTAGAAAACAACTATCTGTGACACGGATAATTTGAGGGGTAGCACTGGAACAGGCTCCCCTGCGCACATCACCATTGCCTCTGTATTTTGAAAACTAATTCAAGATCAAGCGTAGAAATGATACCCATTCATTTTCACTCGAAAGAGTAAATTCACTCCCCGTGGAGGCCTCTATCAAAGAGAGCATGAATTAAAGAATCAGGTCTACAGTGTGGTACCCTAACTCCGATCCAGATCCCCCACTGGGACAGTGAACCTGGATGTGCCAAGCTCCTGAATTAGTCAGAGGTTGCTCACAAACCCTGGCATGGTGGTGGTGGCAGTACTGCTAGTGTTCTCCTAAAAATCACTGTTAATTTTTCTCTCTGCATTTTACTAAGTGAAAATAGATCAAGGAAATTCTGGCAATAGGCTATTGTGACAACATCTTGCTAATTATCATCTGTCCTCCTCCAATACACACCCAGCTTGGCATCCCTCAACCTCTACTTTTCTTCTCCGCTATATTTTTCAGCCTCAGTCATGTCCTGCACGATAAACCTTGACCTTTAAACCCAGATTTGTCCCAAATTCCTCTGTCATTTTAGTTTCTGAAAACAGGAGATAACCATTTTGAAATTTAGAAAGCAACATCAAGAAGCAATTTTGTCATGTCTTCTTCATGTTCAACATGGACACATCTTCTCCACCCGCACCCCCACACCACCCCCTGTCCCCCCCCAAAGTGCCTGAGCCCCTGGAAATACAGAATTGTTGCAAATAGTGATGTACACGGACCCCTCTCTCCCCCACCCCAGGACTCGGAACCCCTCTCTTCCCCCCCTACCCCCCAACCGCCTGGGACTTGCACCCCTAGCAACACAAGACGCTGGGCTTGGCTGGGGGCAAGAATTCCTGAAGGATTCCGGGGCTGCCATTGCCTGGTCTGCCTGCCTGTCACCCTGAGTTGGAGACAGGCCAGCTGCTCACAGAGACACAAAACCATCGCAAAAAGTGTCAGTAAAACTGATCAAGAAAATCAAGATTTGGGACTCTGAAATTGAGAGAGAGAAACATGGTTTCAAAATACTCCCATAAAATAAGGACATCTAACTGGATTTGAAAACAAGGATGAGAATTTTGAAATCGAGGCGTTACTTAAGAGCCAATGTAGGTCAGCGAGCACAGGGGTGATGGGTGAACGGGACTTGGTGCGAGTTAGGACACGGGCAGCTGAGTTTTGGATGACCTCAAGTTTATGTAGGGTGGAATGTGGGAGGCCAGCCAGGAGTGCGTTGGAATAGTCCAGTCTAGAGGTAACAAAGGCATGGATGAAATAAACCAAGACCTTAGTGTGTCTCAGTAGCACATGATACAGTGCATGTGTCCATTGAACGCATTGAGGGAGTCCATCCAAAGCCTTTTTTGTATAATTCAGGTGAACATGGGTGTCTAGCGACTGATCAGCAGACCTCAGCTCTCTCCGAGTGCATCAGCAGGATTGTTTTGTTAGCTGAAACAAGTACTTGGCAAGGAAGAGAACCAATAAATGCTTAAAGTTTCAAAGATGCTTAGATTCCTCTGTCGTTTTATTATCTAAGCCTGGAAATCATTACACTCGATTACTGAGCTTAATGTATTCTGCCTGGGGGCTAGCAGAATCCGATTGTATGCCTCATTACCATGGCAACTTCGAGCCTGATTCTGAACACCCACAAATGCAAAAACTTCATTACAAATGTAGGCTGTTAAGTGCCAACAATTTAAAAATGGATCTAAAATCTGAAATGAAGAGAGCTTTATCCGACTATTGAGACCCCCACATCCCTAATCGCTGTTCTGATAACTAAGCTGGCTGGCAGTGTAGGTCTGTGACTGACATCCACTGGGTCCTCACATTTGGAAAACAGAACCTTTCCTCCATTTGAGGATTACTGAGATCCGCCTACAGTGGGCATTGCAATTGGTAGTTTTGCCTTGTTGGCTTTGAGTTTGACATCAAAAAGGCGACTCAGTGACCTCTCCCTGCCAGTAGTCAGTATATGGTTGCAATCTTGGTGTGTCTGCTCTGACACAAGTTTATCGTGTCTACTCTACATATTATAGACTCCGATAATTAAGCTCTTCAGCCCATTTGTTCTCATCCTTCCAGAATACAAATCCTGCCATCTTCAGTTTAGTATCCATTGGAGGCAAAAAAATACCTTTGGTTTAGTGTCTCATCCAAAAGGCAGCCCCCCAGAGAGTGCAGCGCTCCCACAGTGCTGTACTGAGTGTCCACTTAGATTAGAACAGTGTTTAGCTCACTGCACCACCCAATCTCCTGGTCCACGAGCCTACTGTCAACAAGGGCAGACATCGACGACGAGGTCCAACACTGCCTTCAGTGTGCCAGTGCAGCCTTCAGTCACCTGAGGAAGAGAATGTTTGAAGACCAGGACCTCAAACCCGGCACTAAGCTCATGGGCTACAGAGCAGCAGTGATACCCACCCTCCTGTATGCTTCAGAGACATGGACCATGTACAGCAGGCACCTCAAAGCACTGGAGAGGTAACACCAACGCTGCCTCTGCAAGATCCTGCAAATCCATTGGCAGGATAGACGCACCAACGTCAGTGTTCTCGCTCAGGCCAACATCCCCAGCATTGAAGCTTTGACCATGCTCGATCAGCTCCGATGGATGGGACACATCGTCCGCATGACCGATACGAGACTCCCAAAACAAGCGCTCTACTCGGAGCTCCGACACGGCAAGAGAGCCCCAGGTGGGCAGAGGAAACGCTTCAAGGACACCCTCAAAGCCTCCTTGAAAAAGTGCAACATCCCCACCAACACCTGGGAATCCCTGGCCCAAGACCGCACTAGGTGGAGGAGAAGCATCCGGGAAAGCGTCGAACACCTCGAGTCTCTTCGCCGGGAGCAAGCGGAAGCCAAGCGCAAACAGCGGAAGGAGCGCACATCAACCCAAGCACCCCACCCACCCACCCCTTCAACCACCGTCTGCCCCACCTGTGACAGAGACTGTAGGTCCCGCATTGGACTCATCAGTCACCTGAGAACTCATTTTTAGTGTGGAGGCAAGTCATCCTCGGTTCCGAGGGACTGCCTAAGAAGAAGAGAAGAACCCAGTCCCCTAGAAAACATTACTAGGGGTTGAACTGTAGGAAGTGGGGGAGTCAGGGAGGACGTGTTATCTAGTTGAATGTCACACTGATTCTCAGGCTATGGGAGTGTGATGATTGTGTGGAGACCCTGAGTACCCCTAACCACTGTTAGTGCAGCAATGCAAGCTGAGGCCCCCACTGGACGACCAATGGAAATAGTCACCAGTTTGCTATGCTTCCGACCTCCTTTCTTGGGACCACTTTTCCGGAGCTGCTGAGGCTGGGTAAACCCAAGGCCATTTCTTTTGTATTGTGTTTATTGCCAATGACACACTGCCAGTGTAAAATGTCTGCACGAATTTTCTAACCAGTCTATCCCAACAGTGTGAGAGTGAAATTGGCCCGTGGAGAGACAAATAACTGATCCAGGATTGTTCAGTGATTGCGACATTTCAAACCAAGTGTATTAATTCAGCATCTTCGCCCTGCTGGGTTCAGTAACACACTCGGCCACTTCTCCCAACAATATCATCAGCATTCACCGCCTAAACAAAAATATTTATCTACCAATTCTTAGAGATGCAAATTTATCTGTCACCTTTTTTTAAAGCAAGAAATAAGACTCCACAAAGGCAGTTTAATCGCTAACTGGCCCCGGAAACCACACCAAGCTTCCTACACTGGCCAGATTAATCTGGATGGAATCAAATCAAATAGATCTTGGAATTTTAAGCGTGAGTTACGCCCATAACCACTTTACGCCAGTGTATCCGCGATCTTCTACACTGCTTCAGAAGTCCCTTCGCCCTAAGCAGACTCCGCCCACAAAACTGGCCATGCCCCCCAGGTCGGCATGGCGAGTTTCCGCCCATTGCACTCGTTCGGTGGGGTGACATGGGATATACGGCACAGAAACAGGCCATTCGGCCCAACCAGTCCATGCCGGCGTTTATGCTCCACTCGAGCCTCCTCCCGTCTTTCCTCATCTAAATCTATCAGCGTAACCCTCTATTCCCTTCTCCCTCATATGCTTGTCTAGCCTCCCCATAAATGCATCTATACTATTTGCTTCAACCACTCCCTGTGGTAGCGAGTTCCACATTCTCACCACTCTCTGGGTAAAGAAGTTTCTCCTGAATTCCCTATTGGATTTCTTGGTGACTATCTTATATTGATGGCCTCTAGTTTTAAGAACATAAGAATGTAAGAAATAGGAGCAGGAATAGGCCACTTGGCCCCTCGAGCCTGCTCCGCCATTCAATAAGATCATGGCTGATCTCGGGCTCAAAGCCACTTCCCTGCCCGTTCCCCATAACCCTTCACTCCCTTATCTTGCAAAAATCTGTCTATCTCCACTTTAAATGTATTTAATGACCCAGCCTGCACGGCTCTCTGGGGCAGAGAATTCCACAGATTTATGACCCTCTGAGAGAAGAAATTCCTCCTCATCTCAGTTCTAAAAGGGCGACCCTTTATTCTGAAACTGTGCCCCCGAGTTCTAGATTTCCCCACGAGGGGAAACATCCTCTCTGCATCTACCCTGTCGAGCCCTCCCTTAAATTTTAATAGTTCTGCTCCTCCGCACAAGTGGAAATGTTCGCTCTGTATCCACTCTATCAAAACTTTCAGAATTTTATAGACCTTTATTAGGTGGAGGGCTTCATCGGCATTGCACCAGAATCTCCAGTGCACCGGGCACCAAATGATCACATGAATCATGTGGTCAGTCAATTGAAGCCACCGAACCAGGACTGTTTCTCCCGTTGCTGTTGCAATTAGTTTAAATTCAGTCCGTGGGTCTGCCCTTCCGGTCGGTACTCAAGACCTGTGAGCAGGAGTCACTCGAAGCCACAGGTGAGCCCTGCTCTGCTGCACAAATATCGGTTCGTTAATTGCCAATCGCAGTGATCCCAGCCAGCACCTTGAGGCTTCTGCGACCGCTGGGCACCGGAGGGACTGGAGTGCATCATCACCCCGGTATAGAATTTTAATTTAATTTGTTAAGTTTCCTTTAAACTTTTTTGTTCATTTACAGTCTTCATTGGTTGTGCCCCTTTAAAAAGGGGGCACGCGCTTGACTTTAAATGGACAATTGCCGACATTAAGAGGCCCCATTGGCTCTGTTCCATCACCAATCGATTACACTTCTTGATTCACGGGAGATTTTACCTTCAGGCTTATGATAATGAGCGTAAATTCACCTCGGCAAAACCGGCGCAGTGTCCAGCGCATTCTGGCCGTATTTTGCCGATTGTGTTCCCAGCGGAAACTCGGGCCTGTTTGTTGCATGGAACCTGGGTCTAGTCCTGACAACTCGGCCTGCCCTCCGACACTGTGAACAGTCCGTGGGACTTCCAGTAGCTAAATAAACAGAAAAAACATCAAAAGTAAAGTTGATCTGATGGTGAGACTCTGTTTAAATGGATCCCAATAGTGAGAACATAAGAACTAGGAGCAGGAGTCAGCCATTCGGCCCCGCGAGCCTGCTCCGCCATTCAATAAGATCATGGCTGATCATCAACCTCAACTCCACTTTCTTGCCCGCTCCCCTTGACTCCCTTATCATTCAAACATCTGTCTATCTCCACCTTAAATATATTCAATGACCCAGCCACCACAGCTCTCTGGGGTAGAGAATTCCAAAGATTCGCGACCCTCTGAGAAGAAATTCCTCCTCATCTCCGTCCTAAATGGGCGACCCCTTATTCTGAAACTATGCCCCCTAGTTCTAGATACCCTCATGAGGGGAAACATCCTCTCAGCATCTACCCTGTCAATCCCCCTCAAAATCTTATACGTTTCAATAAGATCCCCTCTCATTCTTCTAAACTCCAATGAGTATAGGCCCAACCTGCTCAACCTTTCCTCATAAGACAACCCCTTCATCCCAGGAATCAACCTCGTGAACCTTCTCTGAACTGCCTCCAATGCAAGTATATCCCTCCTTAAATAAGGAGACCAAAACTGTACGCAGTACTCCAGGAGTGCTCTCACCAACGCCCTGTACAGTTGTAGCAAGACTTCCCTACTTTTATACTCCATCCCCTTTGCAATAAAGGCCAACATTCCATTCGCCTCCTATTTATTTGCTGTACCTGCACGCTAACTTGTTGTGATTCTCGCTTTCAATTATCCTAGGAATGAGACTCCCAGTTTCGGTTTTGAATTGGACAGACACTGAAATCATTTTACCAGGTCCTTCAATCCCGTGTGCATTTTCCGTTGGACAGGACCTCAATGATCCTCTTGCACCAAGAGTGCCTCCGTCATTGGACCCTCTCCCTCTTGGAATTAAGTCACATAGGCAGCTTATCCGGGACCTCAATCAATAATAATTTCTCTCCGGCCTAAACTTTAAGACATAGCATGCAAACATTCCACAAAATGCATGAGCAGCATTAAGCTATATTTAGATTTGCAGCACAGTTCATTTACGTTCAATCAATAACACTTCGGAGAAGTGTGCAGCTTTGGAATAAGAGAACAGCTGCTGCTCAATAAAGGCCCTAACAAGATTCTGTTTTTTTTATTTGTAAATGACATTGAGTCATGACACCTGACAGGACCTATAAAAATTGAACTGTTTTATGGAAAAATCTATGAATGTTAATTCTCACTCCGAGCCGGGTAATTACTTTACGGGCACAGATTTGTCATCCCTCCGTTTTATTGTCCCTTGTGTTGGGAGATCACGTCAGGCAAATCGTGATAACTGCTCCTCTGCCCCAAGCATTACCAGTCACAGGATGCCTTTGACAGGTGACAGAGCCAGAGACATTAAGGAAGTTCCAAATTAGGTCTGTGCTGGGCTGGGTGAGCTGGAGGACGAGCGGGATCAGCTTTGACAGGCCGAATGTCTTATTCTTATCCTTGAATTTATCTTGCATTGATTGGCGCTACCCTCCTCAAGGCATTGAGCCTTAACCAGTCTTGCCATTGACCCCGACACTACAATCTGTATGCTTTTATTTAAATTGAGAATCCTAACACCCAAGCACAAGATGCCACCAAGGTTGAAATGAGTGGAGCAAGAACTTGTTTTCATATAATAGCTCAGGATGACTGAAGGCCTTCACAATCAATGAATTACTTTTATGGGGCAGTCACTGTTATGTGGGCAACTGTAGCAGCCTAATTGTGTACAGCAAGATCCCATCAACAGCAGATGAGATGACGGACCCGTTAATCTGTTTTTGGTGGTGTTGGTTGAGGACGCCGGAGAGAACTCTCTGCTCTACTTCCAACAGTGCCACAGAATCTCTAATATTCATCAGAACCATCTGGACATTTATAGATTTAGCCTAATTTTAATGTAAGGTTCAGACTGACGGGAACTGGGAGTCACCCACCACACCTGTCCAAACACTACTAAAACCTTAAGCTGACTCTGCCGCTGAAACCCAATCACCAGCACAGCTAACCTCTCAGAAATGCAGCCCAACAGTGGACAACTTTCTACAATGACATATCAGTGGGCAGTGAGCAAAAATGTCTGCACCATGCTTCACTTAGACATGTCATCTTTGGAAATATTGTTTAAGAGAAGTCTCTTTCCCTTCAGGACCAGGATCAGGAATTGTGCCTTTGGTTTTCCAGTTGATTTTCTTTCTGATGTCTTGAGTATCCACAGGCTAGATTCTGACCATTGGGTGGCTGTCCAGAAATAGCCCCTTTCAAGGTGACTGCAGCCAGAACGCTGGCGTAAGCCATTCCGGGGCCACAACCATTTAGGCTGGGGCGGCCCAAGTTCAAATCTAAGCCCATGTCCTCATGTGGCACCTATATCTAATAGGCAGGACACTCTCAACAGCCCTGGAATAATCCTGTAATCAGTGTATTCCCCACACACCCCAAGCTCAGCACACATTCAATGCGCGCTTGCGTACGGGTGTGGAAAGTTGTCCGTTAAGACAGGACTGGACCAAAGGCATTACATTTTATTGTTCAGTCTGAACTTTGCTTTATTTACCACAAGCAATGTTCATCAGGAACACAACCAAATCGGTTTCAGGTATGCAACAATTGGTGATATTCAGGAGTTAAACAAGTTCATACTTGCCCAAAAATCAGTGCACAGAGGAATCTAGTGTGAGCGTGCTAAACCTGAAGGGATTTTCACTAGTCCTAGCCCCTTTACCTTGGATCAGGCATATTTCTCAGACGTTCACTTTCAACTAAAGTTTGAGGTAGCCAAATCCTAAAGACGCTTAATTGGGTCTAAAGATCCGGGCTATCTCTCCCTAAAGGAAAGGAACAACCCGAGAATGTTACCATCCTCCAGATAGTGCTTTTAATAAGTTTAGCCAGACTGTAACATCCCGGCTATTATGAGGGTCCGGAGAACTCCTTCAGAATTGTACCTCTCCACCAAAGTGTACAGAGATTGAGTTTGCGAGTTATTGATACAGAAGACTTATGTGAGACAATTCTAAAAATATATAGAGATTTATTAAAAGAACCGACATGCAATTTACAGTTGGTGAATCAGTCAATCGCAACGTTAACAGTTCTAAAAAGAGAAAAAATACAATCTTATTATTAACAGAGAATCTTACTTTTAAATCTTAACTTCGCTACAGTATTACAGTTCTTAAAGTTTTCTATACAGGATATGCATCAATATCAAATACCTTTGATCCCCGAGGTACAAAGAGTGGTAGACCACAGAGCTGCCTCTGTAGTCGAGAATCGCCTTGCCCGATTAAAGCGACTCTGATATCCCATTTGAGACTTCAATATTTATACACTTTTCCAGTTGTGTTTCCTTTAAGGTTTCTGCTGACCCAAGTTAATTTTCCCTATTCATCTTTCTGCTGAGCACTGCAATTCTTTACTGCTACATCAGCTTGTAATATTCCAGAATCTTGCCTCATCTCCAGGTGTTCTGGGTTAACCATATAAAACGGTGTGAAGGGCAGGTGTCCCTTATTTTATGTCATCTTTACGAGGGCAGATGTTCCTTATCTTATGTGCCATCTTTACGAAGTTTAAATTAAAACACCTTATCCAGGGTGAACCATTGTTTTTGTTCCCAAAAGTCAGCTATTCGGAGCCATGCACCTTCTGTTTCAATAAGATTATTTATTCAGGGTCAACAACTTGTCCTGTTTCAATAAGGCCAGAGTTCTTTCATAAGATAGTGTATTTTTCTAAATAGGTTATATGACTTATTCCTTCACAAGCCAAGCAGAAATAATGCTCCAGTGTCACTCCAACACCCTGTACGAGAGATAGAGGTGCACCGAGGAAGGTTTCCTCCAGTCCTATCACCAAGTTCCAACCTCCCCCGACTCCTCTGGTACCTTTCTGTTCAAGCACCTCTTCATTGTCCATCCCTCCCACCACTCACTAATACTGCCCATCCAAGTCCCACAGCAACTTCATCACAGAGATACCCTTCTCTTAACCAGCTACTCCACATTGGTGATTTCAACCTCCAGCGAAACTCCCCGAGCCCACGTACCTCTGACATCTCAACCTTCAAAAGGGAATTGGATAAATACTTGAATGGAAGAAATTTGCAGGGCTATGGGGAAAGAACGGGGGAGTGGGACTAATTAGATAGCTCTTCGAAAGAGCCGGCACATGAACGATGGGCCGAATGGCCTCCTTCTGTGCTCTACGACTCTATTGGGGTGATTTTGCCAGCCCTGGGGAGGTGGGTATGGAGGCAGGACTGCCGGGAAAATGGCAGAATTTGGGGGCGGGTGCCCAATCCGCCCCCAACCCACCTCCATGCCACCTTGCCAGGAGGCGGGTAACCGTCCCGCGCCAGGTCCTGTCTCCTTGGAGGCGGGAAGGGATTAAAGCTTATTAACTGCCTGTTAACAGGTAGTTAATAGGCAGAAAATAGGATTATCCCCTTTTTGCCCTCACAAGTGTGGGCTTCCCGGAAGCTCCAAAACCCGTCAGCTCAGCGAGGCAAGTACTGGGTCTGCGGGAGTCGGGGGGTGCAGAAGTGCGGTGTGAAGGTAAGTGATGGGTGCAAGAGTGTAGAGGTGAGTATCTGAGGTAATTGCAAATGTTAGTAAAAGTGTACTTACCTTTGTTTCTTCCTGCAGGCTTCAGTCGGTTTGTATGCGGAGAGTCTCCGATCTCCGTGTTGGAGATGACAGATGGCCGTTGCATTCTCAGATGCAACAACCATCTCATTTCTGTAAAAGAAAGAAGTTTGATGAGGTCTTGAATTCAAGACCTCATCAAACTACAGAGAATGTCAGTGTTTGACAGCTTCACAGAGCTGTCAAATGATGACAATTCATCTGTCAAAAATACGTTGACATTCTCTGCAACCGGCTTTCCCTTAATTGACCTGCTAAGCCCACTGGGCGGGCTTAACAAGGTCAATCAAGGGAAAAAAGCGTGGGTTGGCCACAAATTGATGGAGGCAGGACATCGAGCCGCCAAGCAGCAGTCCCGCCTCCAACGCGCCCCCATTAACAAAATCGCCCCCTATGATTCTACCACTGTGCCACCCCTGGAAAAAGTGCTGAGCCGCTCCTGCTCCCATTCACTGTCAAACTCCAACTCTGGTCCTCTCATTATAACACCTTCAGCTGTGGTTGACCTGCTCAACTGTTCCCTCATCCCTGCTTTCAAGGTCCTTATTTCTACCCAATCAGTCATCAGCTCTTACTCCTGGCATTCCCTTGGTACCGTTCCCATCTTTGCTCATTTCAGTCTGAGGGCCACAAGCTTGAGTCAGGCTGGTCTAGTCAATCATCACCAAATCTAGCTCAACCAACTCCAACTCTTCTGTGCCTCAGTCTTCTCAGCCAAATATCCCTTTTAATCTGGGATTATCCTGAAAAGCAAGGACAACCCATTCCACACCAACTCCTCACATCCAATGTGCAGAGAGCTCATGAATCCTTTTATCGCTAAGATTGAGACCACCCATGCAGCTGCCCTCCCCTCCCCCCTCCTTTTCCTCCTTATCACCCCATCCCCCACTTACCCTAACCTGATCCCTTGTCAATCTGCTGTTACTCCCCAATCTCTCCCCTTGCCCACTCTCACTTGTTTCTTGCAAGAGATCCACCTCCTGCTCACCTGATTCCCTCCCCATGCCATTCCTGATCATTCAGTTACCTTCCTTGGCCCCATGCTTGCTAATATTGCGGACAGTTCCCTTTGCTTGTACATAATTCCTTTCCCTTTCAAAACTGCCACCATCACCTGCTTCCTCAAAAATCTCACCCTTGATTCATCTGACCTCTCCAACTACCCGTTGCCCACACATAAATGCAAGCTCCTCATCTTCATCTTCAAATTCCTCCACAGGTTTGCTCATCCTATCATTGTAACCTCCCTCCTGCATCCTTTTGGAGATGCGCTGGCTGTGTTGGGGCAGGTAGGAGTGGAACTGTGCGATATCAGTCTCATGGAGACAGATGGAGGAGGATGGTGTGGCTGAATGTTGGGGAGGAGTTGAGGTGGATAAGGAGGGAGAACGCACCATGGTCATTTGTGACTTTGACCAGGGCTGTCTCTCTGCTGTGAGCAAATCAGAAGCGGGACTGAAGGGTGTCCACCAGGGGATTTTGAGGGAGGTGGGCATGAGCTGGGTGGTGCAGATATCTTCAAGGGCTTTAGAGAGGATAGGAACCAGGAGATCAGAGGATAGGATAGGATAGGATAGGGAGGATGTGTGAAGTACCAGAGGATGCCCAGCATCTGAGGAACTGAACCCCAGGAAACAGTCAACATCATCAGCAGAGAAATTGGCAGAGGAAGAAAGAAATAAACTCAGAACAAACTAAAAAACAAATTAGTGAACTGGTAAGCGAGCAATCTGCTCGAGGGACTTTGCAGAACATCCAGTCCAAAATTGATCAATTACCCTAATTTAAAGTATACCATAAATAAGAGATTTCTACACACGATGCTAAAAGGGATTTATTTAAATATATATCTTAAGTATTCAGTTTTGGCAGACAAGTCTTGCTATTGCTTTATTAAGGGCAGGTGTGATTGTAGAACACTGCAGTGCAGAAAATGACTTCCAGCAGCCACTGCTGTTAGAAAACATTCTTTTACATGATCCCATAATAGTCACGGGTGAGGATGGCCATTTGGCTCACCTTGGCTCATTCATCTAAAAAGAACCTACAGCTCCTCCTATCACAGCATCCAGCTGTCTACTAAATGATCGTGGCGTCCTTAGCCTGTTTCAAGCCTCACTTGTAATACATGAGCAGGTTATCAGGAAACTGCTCTTAACTTTGCTGGTCACACACGGACTGGACTCGCACGTGATTCCCCTGTACTCTGGGACAAGGTGTAGCAATTATCTAACCTAGGAGCAGTTACTGATTAACAGAAGGATGAGTGGCCAGCGAATGCGACACTGAAAATGCGAGTGTCCTGTGTAGATGAGAGGAAGGGACGGTCCAACACTGGGTCTCAGACCAGCTGGTATTGGCAGATGGGCCCCTGCAGCCATGTGGGTTTTATGGGCACCAAATGTCAGTCCTGCTCCCTGCTTGTCTCCAGAATGAGTTTGCCAAACACCTTGCCCTCATTTCTAATCAGCGGCATGTTTTACTTGTGCCGGCACTTGTCCCATTTACTGTATATTTTACATGACTGATAAATGAAGGGATTGTGAAAAACTCCAGAAACTTTGGCTCCATCGTCTACATTGGGCACTTGGCTGGAACCTCACCCTCATAAAACTTTCGGAGCTGAAAGGCCCAGTGAACCAGCTGTGGCGCTCAAGAACAATGAGGAAATAGAGACTTGCAATATGGCATTGGCTGGTTTGGGCACAGGAGATCTTTGGAAAATTGAGCAGGGACAATTAAATGCCACAAATACATTCAGGACCCCAACTTCCACCCCATCTGTTTGTGTTCTGTTGATAACAAATTCTGAAATTATACCAACTACTGGGAAAAAGTTACATCTGCTCTTTCTCCCTCCCTGCCATTTCCAAAATAATTGCCCAATATATGAAACATAGAAACATAGAAGATAGGAGCAGGAGTAGGCCATTCGGCCCCTCGAGCCTGCTCCGCCATTCAATAAGATCATGGCTAATCATCCAAACTCAGTACCCTGTCCCTGCCTTCTCCCCATATCCCTTGATCCTTTTAGCCTTAAGAAATATATCCAACTCCTTCTTGAATATATTTAATGAATTGGCCTCAACTGCCTTCTTTGGCAGAGAATTCCACAGGTTCACCACTCTCTGGGTCAATAAATTCCTCCTCATCTCTGTCCTAAATGGCTTACCACTTATCCTTAGACTGTGACTCCTGGTTCTGGACTCCCCGACCATCGGGAACATCCTTCCTGCATCTAGTCCGTCCAGTCCTGTTAGAATTTTATAAGTTTCGATGAGATCCCCTCTCATTCTTCTAAACTCCAGCGAGTACAAGCCCAATCGACCCAATCTCTCCTCATACGTCATTCCTGCCATCCCAGGTATCAGCCTGGTGAATCTTCGCTGCACTCCTTCCATGGCAAGAACATCCTTCCTCAGATAAGGCGACCAAAACTGCACACAATACTCAAGATGTGGTCTCACCAAGGCCCTGTACAACTGCAGCAAGACATCCTTGTTCCTGTACTCAAACCCTCTCGCTACAAAGGCCAACATACCATTTGCCTTCTTAACCGCCTGCTGCACCTGCAAGCTTACTTTCAGCGACTGGTGCACAAGGACACCCAGGTCTCGTTGCACTTCCCCTTCTCCCAATCTATTGCCATTCAGATAATAATCTGCCTTCCTGATTTTGACACCAAAGTGGATAACCTCGCATTTATCCATGTTATATTGCATCGGCCATGCTTCTGCCCAATCACCCAACCTGCCCAAACCCAAACTATAAGCAAGAGTTTGGAGAGTCTAGAATATTGGCTCTATTCTGTAAGTGGCAGATCAGAGTCCAAACTTGGATTTGCTGGACTGTGTGACTAGTCAGGGTCTAGACTTGGCAGGTTTAGGCTGTGAGAGACTGGTCATTGTCTAGACTTACTAGGCCTAGTCTGTGAAGAACACGTCAGTTAAGACTGAACAAGGTGAGCTTCCTTGGTGGCACTGCCCAGCGTGGAGCTAAGCCAGTCAGATCAGAAAGGTCCCAGTTTAGATCCTTCAGCTGTGCTAAATCAACTGAATCCGGCCCAAGGGTAGCACCATCACTCCTGGCTTAAGGAGCAGGGAATCTCAGGCAAGGCTCCTGCTCCTGATTGATATCCAGTGATTCCTATTCCAGTGGACAATGTGTGTGTGGATATTATAGAGTTACATAGAACTTACAGCACAGAATCAGGCCATTCGACCCAACCATCCACTCGAGCCTTCTCCCATCCTCCCTCATCTAACTCTGTCAGCACAACCTTCTATTCCCTTCTCCCTCCTGTGTTTATCAAGCTTCCCCTTAAATGTATCTATACTATTCGCCTCAACCACTCCCTGTGGTAGCGAGTTCCACATTCTCTCCACTCTCTGGGTAAAGAAATTTCTCCTGAACTCCTTGTTTAATTTCTTGGTGACTATCTTATATTGCTGGCCTCTAGTTTTGCTCTTCCCCACAAGTGGAAACATTCTCTCTGTGTCTACTCTATCAAAACCTTTCATAATGTTAAAGTCCTCTATCAGGTCACTCCTCAGCCTACTCTCTTCAAGAGAAACGAGCCCCCAGTCTGTTCATCCTTTCCTGATGGGTATAACCTCTCAGTTCTGGTATCATCCTTGTAAAGCTTTTTTGCACCCTCTCCAGTGCCTCCATATCCCTTTTATAACATTGGGTGTGGACAGTATCAAAGGTGACGGTGATATCCCCATGGCAAAGTTACATGATGACTTTGTCTGCACTCATGAATCATGAACACTCGGGTGAGGTCCAGAAAGGTACTGTACCCCAGCATGGAGAAAATGATGTTGGAGGAAGGGTCCCAGATAAACAACTGTGCCAGTGCAGAAAAAAAATCATGGAAAGTCTGAATAAGTTACGTGCAGATATCTAGTGCTGGAGATTCACAGTGTCACCTATTTAAAGAAAATGCAATTTATTTTGGTGATGTTGGCATATTAACTTTGTAGAAATCAATAGGAAATGAGAAGCCAGCACAAAATTAAATAAATAAATGCAAATGCCTGGCCTCAAGAAAGATATCACTGCAGATTTTGCAAATGTGCTGATTAGCAGTCAGGCCAGTGAGGCTCACAGAAGCAACAAGCCTCTCAATGAACATGTCATTACCATGTGCCAGTCAGTCTGGCACTTTATGGATCTTTGTTGGGTTCTTGGAGATGTGAGGGGCTTCAATACTGAAAACATCAATAAGAAAAAATTCAAACTGGACATCAATGCCTTTCAGTCTTGTGTGTGTTCTTACAAGCTAATTAGTCAATATAGAACTAGAATAGAGGCGCATGATTGGGCTCTCAGTCTCTGCCCTCTCTGAGGTCAACCATCCAGGACAAAGCAGCCCGCTTGATTGGCACCCCATCCACCACCTTAAACATTCACTCCCTCCACCACCGGCGTACCGTGGCTGCAGTGTGTACCATCTACAAGATGCACTGCAGCAACTCACCAAGGCTTCTTCGGCAGCACCTCCCAAACCCGCGACCTCTTCCACCTAGAAGGACAAGGGCAACAGGCGCATGGGAACACCACCACCTCCAAATTCCGCTCCAAGTCACACACCATCCTGACTTGGAAATATATCGCCGATACTTCATCGTCGCTGGGTCAAAATCCTGGAACTCCCTCCCTAACAGCACTGTGGGAGCACCTTCACCACACAGACTGCAGCGGTTCAAGAAGCTGGCTCACCACCACCTTCTCAAGGGGCAATTAGGGATGGGCAATAAATGCTGGTCTTGCCAGCGACGCCCACATCCCATAAAAATGATTTTTTTTTAAAAGGTGCTAGCTCAGTGTAAGCTGGAGAATTATCTAACGATGCTACTGTTATAAATGTACCTTGACTTCCTGTGGACTTTACCCGGCAAGGCAGTCATTTTGTTCAGCCAGCTCCTGGATGAAGTGTCCAAAAAGTAATGGGACCACCTTAATCTCTGCCAACATTTTCCAAAGACTTTGGTCTTTCCATGTGCAGAACTTAAAAGGGCCAGATTTTGCTGTGGCAGGGCAGCTAGCGGCATCAGCCGTTTGTTAGACTTGCTGTTGCACGTTTAGGCTTTTAAATGTTTCGCGTGGCAAGTTGCTGAAAGTGCGAGCTGATAACGTCGCAGTGAGGGGCATCGGGCATCTGGGACCTGAGTGAACCAGATATCTCCTTAACCAATCAAATTAAAGGATTCTGAAATTAGCAATTCAAGCTTGACATTTTTAAAATCTCCAACAACAATTAAAACCTGAAAGAATGAGACTCCACACTTTTAATAGTTAATTTTCAGTGCCAGAGAGATTGACTGGCAGTAATTAACACTTATCACGTCATTACGAATACTTGCACTTGTAATGAGAAGACTTAGCTTTCTGCGGTGAGTTTAGTTCATATCTACCGAGCAAATACAGCAACTTTACACCATTCAATACATTTCAGCGGTGAGGTGGATGGTGAAATATCGTTTTCATGAAGCTAACGGCAGAGCGACGCTACTGGGACAGCAACTTCTGGTATTTGGATTTAACCACGCATTAAGTTGTTATATCATTTGCCCATAAATAACAGCGAGCGCCATTAGTTTCACCATTATTTTGACAGCAAATTCTGGGCCAATGTCTTGCCTTGAGCTTTTCTTTGACTGGGGAGGGATGCTCTTTTGGGCATCATTGAATTTCAGGTCAGGTATTTAAGTTCAGAGCTCCATCAGCTTTAGCCCAACACTCTGCCAAATCCAACCACAGAGCTCGCCTTACAGCAACAATATGGTGATTCTGTCTCTCACACTAACCATCCTGTGGCTCCTCTGGGTGAGATTGTCAATTTGAGAGGTAGTTTTGCAGACTACAAACTGCGTAGCAACTGCCCAAACTCCTTCCACATAAAACTCTTAATCAACAGAGACGACCTTTACACCATCAATCAATTTGAATCAAGCTTTCAGGCATGAAAGACATTCATTCTACTGTGTTTTGACAAGTCAATTTATCAATACAAAACCGTAACACGGCAGCATGATTAGATATCTGTATTTCTTTCTCTGTGGCACTAGCGCATCTAATATGGTGTTACTCTCTGACACTGGCACACTCTGACTGTAATGTCAAAATCAAATGAGTGGGTTTGAATCTACTCGATGTGCTTCTAAGAGAAGGTAACAAAAAGATAAGTGGAATTGAGATCTACCATGAAGGGAATGGGCTTGTTGGGCCTAACAATATTAACTAGATTTGGCCAAAGAGTCAGTGGTCAGAAGTAGAGGGTGGCACTAGGAGAGGTCCAGCTTCAGTGCAGTTCACACTGTGCCTCCTCTGCTAAAGCAGTGAATATTAGCTTTGGGAGGCCGTTTCAAACCTTCTAACCACTGCTTGCTGACTTAACCCAACTTCCCTCCAACCCTTTGGTGCTGCCAGCGCTAGCCCTGGTTTCAGTTCCTTAATCAATAAAATGAAAAATCAGGTTTGAAGGATTCGAATCAATGTTTTTCTATTTTTTACAAATTTATTGAAACTTTTGTTTAAATAATGTGAAATGATCAATAAAACTGCTTGGAGGAGTTATCGGGAATGTTGGTGTGAGTCTGCTGCATTAATATTAAGTCATGGGTTCTGTAGGTTTGTATGTATCATAGAATAGAATCATAGAATAGAATCATAGAATAGAATCATAGAATAGAATCATAGAATAGAATCAATGAATAGAATCATAGAATAGAATCATAGAATAGAATCAATGAATAGAATCATAGAATAGAATCATAGAATAGAATCATAGAAATTTACGGCACAGAAGGAGGCCATTCGGCCCATCGTATCTGCGCCGGTCGAAAAAGAGCTCTCCAACCTAATCACACTTCCCAGCTCTTGGTCCGTAGCCCTGTAGGTGACGGCACTTCAAGCGCATATCCAAGTACTTTTTAAACGTGATGAGGGTCCCTGCCTCTACCACCCTTTCAGGCAGTGAGTTCCAGATCCTCACCACCCTCTGGGTGAAAAATGTTCTCCTCAACTCTCCTATAATCCTTCTACCAATTACTTTAAATCTGTGCCCCCTGGTTATTGACCCCTCTGCTAAGGGAAATAGGTCCTTCCTATCCACTCTATCTAGGCCCCTCATATTTTATACACCTCAATAAGGTCTCCTCTCAGCCTCCTCTGTTCCAAAGAAAACAACCCCAGCCTATCCAATCTTTCCTCATAGCTAAAATTCCCCAGTCCAGGCAACATCCTCGTAAATCTCCTCTGCACCCTCTCCAGTGCAATCACATCCTTCCTGTAATGTGGTGACCAGAACTGCACGCAGTATTCTAGCTGCGGCCTAACTAGTGTTTTATACAGTTCTAGCATAACCTCCCTGCCCTTATATTCTAAGCCTCAGCTAATAAAGGCAAGTATCCCGTATGCCTCCTTAACCACCACTTGGCCGTATGTGGGTGTGTGTTTGTGTGTTACGTGTGTGTGAGTGTGAGTTCATATATGGGTGTGGGTGAGTCAAGAAGCAGTGGTTAGATTAGTTTAAATGGGGTTCCAATGTTAATCTGTGTGTGGGGCTCTGTATACGAGTCTGTGGGCGTGAAATTCAACTTCAGTAGAGGTGCAAAATGGGGGTTAGTGGATCGGTTGCACACCCACCCGATCAGTATATGTATTCAGCTCCATCATTGTGCTCAGTAACGCCTTTGGATTCCATTGGAACAGCCCTTTCTCACACCTGTTCCTCCCTCAATGCTCCCTCTTCTCTCCTTTCCTAACGGTGTTGAGCAATGACAGTTCCTGCCAGCGTTGGACCACGGTACAAAATTGCCCCGACTGTCAACGCTCATTGGCAATCTGACTCCGGGACCACAGAATAGAAAACACCACCCACTGGTTACAATCACCTGCGATTGGGACTGAGGTGCCCATTGTTGGAGCAGGGCAGAGGGAGGTCTGGCCTGCATCTGACTGTAGTCCCACCTGGTGTTGACACTGGCATCCTGAAAGGGAAAGTGTTTTGTTCCAGGCATCCCTCACTTTTTTTTTTAACCGTGAGCTGTATTTGTGAATTTTAAGAATATATATTGTGAGGATATTCTAGACATTGCTAATGTGTTAGTTAGCTGTCGAACATTATCCGTTTGTGTTCATGTACAATATGAGATTTAATGAAATGAGTAAAAGGAGCCTTTACTCATTAGAGAGGTAATTATATGTTTTTTAAAGATAATCATTGGTATTTTTAGTGATCCATTTATAATTTCGATACAGCTCATCATGATTGCATTCATTCTAATTTTAATTAATATTTTCTTTTTTCAAGGAATGATTAATGCTATCATTTCATATTCAGGGATATGAAAAACAAAAGATTTGCATTTTATGCAGTGCCCTCTCACATCTCTCAATCAGCCACTGCTGCAGTCAAACCTGGTAGCCATTTTACATAATGCAATAGCATACATCAAAATCCCTCAAACAGCAAGAAGATGGATATGCAGATAATACCTATTCTGGTGTTGGTTGAGGGGGAATGTTGGGCAGGACACTTGGGAGAATGCCCTGTCCTCGGGATAATATAGTGGGATCTTTAACTTTTACCTGAAGCAGCAGATTGTGAAGACAAGGGCCTAGAAATTGGGTTGGGGCGCCAAAGTGGCGCAAAAGTCGCCTGAGCGCAGGATTTAGCGTAGCGATCGGAGTAATTCCGATCGCCAGAAATTCAGTTTCAGTGCCGCTCGAGGGACACGGGGCGAGGCTCGAGGCGCTCCGCGTCCCTCTTAGGGCGCTGAAACTGATTATCGCAGCGCAACGTACCCAGCGCCACACGCTGCGGTACTGCAGGCCTTCCTCCCACTGTTAAGGGGGAGGTGCCTGCAACAGCGCGATCATCGATCGCGAGTGCCGGCAAATGAGCCCGGCACCAAGGAGAAGTGCCGGGCTCTCGGGAAACAGCCGGCAATGCCGCGGGGGGGGGGGGGGGTTAGGAGGCCGGGGACGGAGGTGCTGGCAGGCGGCCGCCGAAAAAGCAGCCGCCCCGCACCTCCACCTTAACTTGCGCCGCTGCCGGCACAGTAAGGCCCCGTGAACCGGGCGCGGGTAGCGAGCGGCGCAACTGCGGCGTTCGCTACCAAATATCGCGAATGGGGCGCTGCGCACACCGATGACATCATCGGTGGTGGCGCAGCGCAAAAGCCTAACGCCACCATTAGCGCCCCTACTGAATATCGTGGGAGACGCAGCCAGTGGCGCTACAGCCACTGACTGCCTCTTTAGGCGCTAACAGGTGGCGCTACTCACCCAATTTCTCCCCCAAGACCTCAGTTTAACACATCATTCATAGGACAGCACCTCCGACAGTGCGGCACTCGCTCAGTACTGCCCCTCCGACAGTGCGGCGCTCCCTCAGTACTGCCCCTCCGACAGTGCGGTGCTCCCTCAGTACTGCCCCTCCAACAATGCAATGCTCCCTCAGTACTGCCCCTCCGACAGTGCGGCACTCCCTCAGTACTGCCCCTCCAACAATGCAATGCTCCCTCAGTACTGCCCCGCCGACAATGCAACACTCCCTCGGTACTGCCCCTCTGACAGTGCGGCGCTCTCTTAGTACTGCCCCTCCGACAATGCAGCGCTCCCTCTGTACTGCCGTTCACCACTACACTCTGTTTCCTGTCACTTAACCAATTTCGTATCCATGCTGTCACTGTCCCTTTTATTCCATGAACTCCCACTTTGCTGGCAAGCCTATTATGTGGTATTTTATCAAACGCCTTTTGAAAATCCATATACACCACATCAACCGCATTGCCTTCATCGACCCTTTCAGTTACCTCATCCAAAAACTCGATCAAGTTAGTTAAACACAATTTGCCTTTAACAAATCTGTGCTGGCTTTCCTTAATTAATCCACACTTGTCTAAGTGACTGTTAACTTTGTCCCTGATGATCATATCCAAAAGCTTCCCCATTACCGAGGTTAAACTGACTGGCCTGTAGTTGCTGGGTTTATCCTTGTACCCTTTTTTGAACAAGGATGTAACATTTGCAATTCTCCAGTCCTCTGGGACCACGCCCCGTATCTAAGGAGGTTTGAAAGACTATGGCCAGTACCTCCGCGATTTCCTCCTTAACCTCCCTCAGCATCCTAGGATGCATCCCATCTGGTCCTGATGACTTATCAACTTTAAGCTCAGACAGCCTTTTTAGTACCTCCTCTTTATCAATTTTTATCCCATCCAGTATCTCCACTACCTCCTCTTTCACTGTGACTTTGGCAGCATCTTCTTCCCTGGTGAAGACAGATACAAAGTCCTGATTTAGTACCTCAGCCATGTCCTCTGCCTCCATGCATAGGTCTGCCTTTTGGTCCCTAATCGGCCCCACCCCTCCTCTTACTACCTTTTTACTATTTATATGCCTATAGAAGACTTTTGAATTCCCTTTTATGTTAGCTGCCATTCTATTCTCATACTCTCTCTTTGCCCCTCTTATTTTCTTTGTCACTTCCCCCCTGAACTTTCTATATTCAGCCTGATTCTCACTGGTATTCTCAACTTGACATCTGTCATATGGGCCCTTTTTCTGCTTCATCTTACTCTCTATCTCTTTCGTCATCCAGGGAGCTCTGACTTTAGTTGCCCTACCTTTCCCCCTAGTGGGAATGTACTTCGACTGTACCCGAACCATCTCCTCTTTAAAGGCAGCCCATTGTTCCATTACAGTTTTGCCTGCCAATCTTTGATTCCAATCTACCCGGGCCAGATCCGTTCTCAACCCACTGAAATTTGCCTTCCTCCAATTAAGTATTTTTACTCTAGATTGCTCCATGTCCTTTTCTATAGCTAATCTAAACCTTATGATACTATGATCACCGTTCCCTAAATGTTCCCCTACTGACACACTTGCTCCACTTGACCCACCTCATTCCCCAGAACCAGATCCAGCAATGCCTCCTCCCTCGTTGGGTCGGAAACGTACTGATCAAGAAAGTTCTCCTGAACACACTTCAGAAATTCTTCCCCCTCCCTGCCCTTTACGCTAATACTATCCCAGTCTATATTAGGATAATTGAAGTCCCCCATTATCACTGCTCTATAGTTCCTGCACCTCTCTGTAATTTCCTTGAAAATTTGCTCCTCTATATCCTTCCCACTAGTTGGTGGCCTATAGAATACACCGAGTGGTGTAATGGCACCTCTATTGTTTCTCAACTCTAACCAAATAGATTCTATCCTTGACCCCTCCAGGACATCCTTTCTCTCCAGCACTGTAACATTCTCCTTAACCGATACTGCCGCACACAATACTTTCCTCCCCTATCTTTCCTGAACATCTTATTCCAGGAATATTTAAAACCCAATCCTGCCCTTTTTTGAGCCAGGTCTCGGTTGTCGCCACGACATCATATTCCCATGTGTCTATTTGCGCCTGCAGCTCACCAACCTTATTTACCACACTTTGTACATTTACACACATGCACTGTAAACCTATCTTAGACCTTCTTGTATTCTCTCTCAGACTGACCCCAGCTGATACCGTAGTATTTCTTACTCTCGTGCTATCTGTCTCTCCCAATCATTTGTGCACCTTGTTTCTCCTTTCTAATGCTACATCCTGGTGCCCATCCCCCAGCCAAATTAGTTTAAACCCTCCCCAACAGCACCAGCAACACCCCGCCCCCTCTCCCCGCAAGGATATTGGTACCAGTTCTGTTGAGGTGCAACCCATCCAGCCTGTACAGGTCCCACCTCCCCCAGAACTGGTCCCAATCTCCCAGGAATCTGAAGCCCTCCCTCCTGCACCATCTCTCCAGCCACACATTCATCTGCTCTATCCTCCTATTTCTAAACTCACGAGCTCGTGGCACCGGGGGTAATCCAGAGAATACTACCTTTGAGGTCCTGCTTTAGAATCTCTTTCCTAACTCCCTAAAATCTGCCTGTAGGATCTCATCCCTCTTTCTACCGATGTCGTTGATACTGTAGTGTCCGTGTGTAGATAAAGACACTGAAGACAGGAGTTGGTTCATAGGTATTTACTAAGCAAGTCTGGGGGGGGTTCTAAAGGATATATACAATACACAGGCTTATATAGCCCAAGTGGCAATTACCGGCATTACGCACACCTGGGGCTCTTAAAGGCACATACACCACAATTCCTCCCCTTCTAGCTAACTAGTACATCATATTTTAAGTAATTATTAATTACATGTTATATGCAAAATAATATACATTGCTGTGTTAATTAATTATAAGTTAGTCTCTCAGGAGGTTTCCTGACTCGGTCCGGATAACGCCTCGGGGGTGTAGTAGTTTCTGGTGGTGTAGTAGGTTCTTCTGGCAAGGCTGATTCGGCTTGAAGGCCAGTGTCGGGTTCATCGGGTTCCAGTATCACCGGATCGGAGGTAGATATGGGTATCTCTACTTCATCGTTAGATGTATAGCGTGGTGGTGTAGGTTGTCCCTTTTCGGATGACTTGATGATTTGGTCAGCATGGCGCCTTATTATGCTTTCTCCGATGTCCATGGTATACATCAGTGGTCCTAGTCGTGTGCAGATAGTTCCAGGCTGCCATTTCTCGGTACGGTAGTCCCGGGCCAAAACCGGTTGGCCTATCTGGAAGGCCCTAGTTGGCCTTTCATTCATGCCCTGAAACTGCCGGTTCTCCACGTCCCTTTGGATGTTGGGCTTGACCAAATCCAGCCGGCATCTTAGGTTTCTATTGTAGAACATCATGGCGGGAGTTTGGTTTGTAACCATGTGTTGCATTCCTATATGCAAATAAGAAGTTATCCACCTTGTGCTGAAGTTTTATGTCTTCATTACCCATGGCCTTTATGGCCTTCTTAAAGGTCTGGACAAACCTTTCAGCCAATCCATTGGTGGCGGGATGGTATGGGGCGGACGTGTAGTGCTTTACCCCATTGTTCTTTAAGAACTTTCTGAATTCTTCGGATACAAATTGCGGTCCATTATCAGAACATATCTGTTCCGGCAGCCCATTCCTGGCAAATATGGTCCTTAATACTGTGATGGTTTTTTCCGTGGTGGTGGAGGACATCTTTATTACCTCCGGCCACTTGGAGTGTGCATCAACTGCGATTAAGAACATTGAGTCCATAAATGGACCAGCAAAGTCGATGTGCACCCTTTTCCAGGGAGATGAGGGCCACTCCCATGGATGTAGAGGGCCTGTGGCGGAGCATTTTGGACCTTCTGGCATCCTAGGCAGCTCTTGGTCATGTCTTCGATGTCTCCATCGATACCTGGCCACCATACAAACGCCCTAGCTAGATTCTTCATTTTCACTCCACCCAGATGCCCCTCGTGAAGCTCCTTTAGCACTTTATCCTGGAGTTTGGGTGGAATCACCACTCTGGATCCACACATCAAGGTTCCTCGGCACACTGACAGCTGTTCTCTTCTTTGCGAGAATGCTGGCAACAGTGGTTCGCCATGTGCTGGCCATCCCTTCATTGTTAAATCGTAGACCCGTGAGAGAGTAGGGTCATTTCTGGTCTCCGTTTCAATGGCAGAATTTGTCACCGGTAGACATTCCACTATGGTAGAGTGGAATATCTCTACTGGGTCTACTGTAGGTGCCTCTTCTATCGTTGGCAACGGCAGGCGCGATAAACCGTCAGCATTCCCATGCTGTTTTGACCCTTTGTATTCAATGTTGTATTGGTGTGCCCCTAGAAAAAGGGACCACCTCTGTAGTCTTTGTGCCGTCATAATGGGGACACCTTTCTTAGGGTTGAATATGGAGATGAGGGGTTGATGGTCAGTCAGCAAGGTAAATTTTTGTCCGTGTAGGTAATGGTTGAATTTCTTCACTCCCCATACCAGGCTGAGTGCTTCCCTGTCTATCTGGGAATAGTTACGCTCAGCTGAGTTCAATGAGCGTGACGCAAAAGCTATCGGCCGTTCCGAGCCATCAGGGAATTTATGGGACAATACCGCTCCTATGCCGTAAGGGGATGCATCGCACGCCAGTCTGATTGGTAGTGATGGGTTGTAATGAGCCAAAACTTTCTCGGATGTGATTAAGTCTTTACATTTATGGAAGGCACGTTTACAGTCTTCGTTCCATTTCCAAATCACTCCTGTGTGTAGAAGATCATTAAGAGGGTGTAGAATAGTTGATAAGTGCGGTAAAAATTTATGATAGTAATTTATTAATCCCAGGAATGACCTCAATTGTGAAACATTTTCAGGTGCTGGGGCTTTTATAACTGCTTCAATTTTTTCAGGTGACTTATGCAACCCTTCCTTATTAATTATGTGGCCACAATATGATATCTGATTTTGGAAAAATTCGTACTTGGGGCGATTTGCTCGTAGGCCCCGTTCTTTCAGCCTAGTGAGCACCTGCTCCAAATTGGCAAGGTGCTCGTTGTCGTTTTCTCCTGTTATAAGGATGTCATCTAGGTAACACTGAGTCCCCGGAATCCCTTGCAGGACTTGCTCCATAGCTCTTTACCAGATAGCTGGAGCTGATGCTACTCCAAAAACCAGTCGATTGTACTGGTACAGGCCTTTGTGTGTGTTTATTGTGAGATACTTTTTAGAGGTCTCCTCAACCTCCATCTGTAGATATGCCTGTGCCAAGTCAATTTTTGTGAAATGTTTTCCTCCGGATAGTGAGGCGAAAATATCTTCTATCCTCGGAAGAGGATACTGTACCATGTGAAGGACCGGGTTTACAGTCACCTTAAAGTCCCCACAGATGCGAATTTTTCTCTGTTCCTCAGAGTTATTTTTCAATGCTTTTTTCATGACTGGAACGATGGGTGTTGCCCATTCGCTCCAATCTATTTTGGATAATACGCCTGCCTTTTCCAAATTCTCCAGCTCTGCCTCGACTGCCGGACGTATTGCGTATGGCATCGGTCTTGCCTTAAAAATTTTTGGAATTGCTGCATCTTCCACTTTTATTGAGGCGGTGATGCCTTTCAAGGTTCCTAGTTTCTCTTGAAACACTTCTTTGACGTTGGCCAAAATGTCTTTTAATCGTTCAGGTATGATGTCATCCTTGTTTTTTTCCTTACTGGTCACCGTCAGTGCCTGAATGGAGTGCCAGTCTAAACGTATCTTCCTTATCCATTCACGTCCCAACAACGGTGGACCACCATCTTGTAGAATGTATAAATACAACTTTTGTATTTCTTTGCCGTTGTATACCACAGGCACCTTTATTTTTCCTTTGGGGTATACTTTCTGCCCCGTATATGTTTTTAAGATAACGGATGTGTCTTTTAGAGGTATATGCGAAAATAGCCTCTCGTAATCTCGTTGATTTATTACGGTTAGAGCTGATCCTGTATCTAGCTCCATTTTAACTGGGGACCCTGCTATTATGAGGGTAACCCAGATGGTCTGGTAATCTTCATTGGCAATTACATTATGTAATTTGAGAGAGCTTAGTCTCTTGTTCCCGGAGTCGCTATCGCTCTTCTGGTCTTTGGAGCTACTGTCTGTCATCATTTGTACCTTTCTGTGCTTTTCCTTATTGATTCTTTTCCCGTTAGTGGATTTTTTATTTTCAGACCGGCATACACGTGGAATGTGTCCCATCTTTCCGCATCGCCTGCATGCTTTTTCTTTGAACCAGCAATCCCTCTGGTCATGGTTGGATCTGCCGCAGCGATAACATCTCTTGAAACCCCGTGTCATTTCATGGGTGCCGAAGTCCTGTGGCCTTTGCTGTATCTTTGCCGCTCCTATTGCACTGAAAGCCTTGTCCAGTGTTAAATCTTTTCCAGAAGATACCTTTTTTTGTGTTTCTACACTTAGGGGATTGCAGATGAATTTGTCTTGCAGAGAATCTGCCAGTCCTGCCTTGAATTGGCAGTGTAGGGTATCAACAATCTCCTCAAAATTCTTGTCCATCGGTTCGGCTGGAGTGATTAAGTTGCGTAACAGCTTGTATGTTTCTGCGCCCATTAGATCCAGAAGCACTGAAGCTTTTTTTTCATTTTCTATTCCATTTGCGGTGCAAAACACCTCCACTCTTTCTACATATGTGGTCCAATTCTCTATCTTGTTATCAAAAACATCAATAGTGCCAAAGTTAGGCTCTGTTTCGTTATCAAAAGCATCAATATTGCCAGACTTAGGCATTTCAAAAAAAAAAGATATGGCGCTTTCCCGCCGCTGCTACCGATAACAACGCTGTTTTACTGTGGTTTCCGTTTATTCACTGTTGGAGACTCGTTCCCGACGGAGGTCTAAACGCTGACCTGCTTGCCGCGCCGGCCGTCTCCCGAGTGCACCCTCCCAGTCCGTTATTGCTTGCCTCTGATTTCGCTGCCTGTCTCAGCTGTAGAGCCCGACGCTGGAGCCCCAGCCTGAAGCCCAGGAAGGATTAGCGCAGTACCTGCCACCAGCTTGGCCAGCTGGTGAAACCACAGTTTCTATAACTTCCTTGAGTCTTCTGGACGCTGGAGGAATCGATGTCCTTGAGGTGCTGCCGAATTGCAGGTAAGTCCGTTTTCACTTCGTCGCCACTGTAGTGTCCGTGTGTAGATAAAGACACTGAAGACAGGAGTTGGTTCATAGGTATTTACTAAGCAAGTCTGGGGGGGTTCTAAAGGATATACACAATACACAGGCTTATATAGCCCAAGTGGCAATTACCGGCATTACGCACACCTGGGGCTCTTAAAGGCACATACACCACAATTGCTCTTAAAGGCACATACACCACAGATACTGATATGGAAAACGACCTCTGGCTGTTCACCCTCCCCCCTCAGAGTGTCCTGCAGCCACTCAGTGACATCTTTGACCCTGGCACCAGGGAGGCAACATACCATCCTGGAGTCATGTCTGCGGCCGCAGAAACACTTGTCTGTTCCCCTAGCTCTCGAATCTCCTATCACTATTGCCTTCCTGATCTTTCTCCTCCCCCCACCCCACCGTACAGCTGAGCCACCCATGGTGCCGTGGACTTGACTCTGGCTGTACTCCCCCGAGAAACCATCGCCCTCACCAGTCTTTGAATTCTGGTTGGAGAGTGAGGTGCACTAGGGGACTCCTGCACTACCTGCCTGGTCCTCCTTGTCTGTCTGACGGTCACCCATTCCCCCTCTGCCTGCGCACTCTTAAGCTGCGGGGTGACCACCTCCTGAAACGTGCTATCCACGTAGCTCTCAGCCACACGGATGCACCACAGTGATGCCAGCTGCTGCTCAAGCTCCGAAACCCAGAGCTCGAGCTCCTCCAGCTGACGACACTCCCTGCACACGTAGTTGTCCAGGACACGGGAAGCATCCTGGAGTCCCCACATGGCACAGGATGTGCATTCCACGGGACCGGGGTGCCCTGCCATTCCTATATATATTTTACTATTAACTAACTTACAGAAATAAACTTAAAAGTAAGGGTTAGAAATTCGATACCTTAGCGCCTCCTGTTAGTGCCCAGGTTGGGCGCTAACGGGACGCTAAGGGATTATTGCCCAGGCCCGACGATTCCAACGCTGCCCACGAAATTCAGTCGGCATTTAGCACCGGCGCTAACAGTTAGCGCCTGGCCCTCTAGTGCTGCTCAGACTGTGACATCAGTGAGTGTGCAGCGCCCCATTAGCACCCCAGATGTGAAATTCAGTCGCTTCCCCTGACTTACCGCCTGGCGCTGAGAACGACAGAAACAGCAGGCGTTGATACCTGGGATTGCCGCTCCCGGGACGCTATATATAGGGATCACTTACTGGGTCATTGGGAGGTCAGATTCATTGCTGGCTTGTCAGACAGCGTTTTGGCTGCGTTCACATTCTCTCCATCTTTGCTTTGTTGCTGCTCTAACAGTTTCTTCACTTGTATCGCTCTGAACATTTCTATGTCCTCTTTTTTCTCATTTATGGGGGCTGTACTGAAACTCCACCTCACCCTCTGGTAACTATGTCAGAGGCAGTGGCTGCAGAGACAGAGATTGCCAAATGTGGCCAGAGGTAGGAGGAGGGCCGACAGACCTCGCAGCAGGAAGTCTTACCCTCCCAGGGTATTCCGGGAGCAATTCTCCTACATTCATCTCTCAGAGGAGCAGTGCCTTAGAATGTTCCACTTCAGCAAGGAGGTGGTCACAGAGCTTTGCCACCTCCTGCAGCCAGAGCTCCAGCCTCAGTTCAGGATCAGGACGTCTCTGTCAGTGGCCGTGAAGGTCACAGTTGCTCTCAATTTCTAAGCCAGCAGCTCCTTTCAGGCTTCCCGGGGATATTGCAAAGATTTTGCAGTTCGCCGTCCATTGCTGCATCTGGGAGGTAACAGACGCTCTGTACAGAAGGAGAAGGGAGTACATCTCATTCCCCATCACCAGAGAGAAACAGGATGAATGCTCATGTGGCTTTGCAAGGATAGTGGGCTTCCCCATGGTTCAGGGTGGCATTGACTGCACCCACGTGGCATTGCGGGCACCTCATCACAATGCAGAAGTGTTCTGTAACCGCAAAGGCTACCACTCTCTGAACGTTCAGTTGGTGTGCGACCACAGTCAGCGCACCCTCGCTGTAAATGCCCATTATCCTGGCAGCAGCCACGATGCATTCATCCTGCGACAGACTGGTGTCCCAGCACTGTTCCACCCACCACATGAAGCTCGCAGCTGACTGCTCGGAGACCAGGATTATCCACTTGTGATGAAATATTCCATTCATCACTCATCAGTATTTCTCTGCCTGTGACTGTGGTTGGTTTCAGTTTCATTTCCATTGTATTGTACTGTGTGTAGGGCTCCGCCCATACCTGGCTCCTATGTAAGCTGGCCCAGCCTGCAGCACATCCAGTACGGCAGACCTCTGGATGGAAGATACATTCTCCTCTGTGTGTTACCTTCTAAGTTAATAAAAGCCTTGTTTTGTTTCGCTAACATCGAGTCTCGGATTTATTGAGGCACATCAATTTTATTGACTTAATTTTCAACACAATGGATCAACTCTTGAAACCCGAACGTTTGGATTTGGACCAGCATGCTTCGGACGCATCGGCACGCTTCGGACACTGGTTTATGTGTATGGAATTCTTCCTGGACAATTCCGCAGCCGTCAAAGACGCTACGGACGCTGCGAGTATGAAACTCGGAATTCTGCGGAATTGGGTAAGGGTTTACCCCCTCATCCAAGACGCCGACACGTACCCGGCCGCCTGCGACATCTTAAAGGTGCATTACCAGCAGCCTACGAATGAGGTGTATGCTAGGCATCTGCTCGCTACTCGCGCACAGCGACCTGGGGAATCGGTGGAGGAGTTCCTAGGCACCCTGAAAACGCTTGGCAAAGACTGCAAGTGCCAAGATGTAAAAGCCGCAGTGTACACTGACGAGCTTGTTCACGATGCCTTTATCACAGGCCTCAGCTCCACTTACATCTGGCAGAGACTGCTGGAAAAAACGGGATTGGACCTGAAACAGGCTGCGGACACAGCACGATCCCTGGATGTGGCCCAGAGAAACTCGGACGCCTACTCTTCAGCCCGCGCCGTCCACGCCGCCACATGTGCACCAAGGGCGCCGCCATCTTAGAAGGCATCTTCCCCGCCCAGCAGCCCGACACCGTCGGGGCCCCACTCTCCCCCCAGAGGCCCTACGACAGCCGCGACGCGTCGGGGACCCAACTGCTACTTCTGCGGGCAGCCGAAGCACACCAGAAACCTGTGCCCAGCGAAAGGCACCACCTGCTTTAAGTGCGGTAAGAAGGGGCACTTCGGGAAGGTGTGCAGAGGGAACCCCGCCGGAAAACCCGCCACCGCCGCGTGTGCGCCGTGGGAGCGGCCATCTTGGACGCCATCTTGCCCGACCTCGTGGGGTCCGCCATCTTGTGAGCAGACAGCGTGGACGCCATCTTGTCTCGATCAGGGCCCTACAGTGGCATCGGTCACAGTGGACCAGACCAGGCCGCACCCGCTATCCAAATCAATGGTGGACATCGAGGTAAACGGGTGCAGGGTTAAATGTTTAATTGACAGTGGAAGCACGGAGAGTTTTATCCACCCTGAACTGGTACAACAACTCTCCCTAAAGGTGGTCCTTACTCGGGGTACCATCTCTATGGCTGATAAAACCCAGACATCGACCATTATGGGTTACTGCACGGTACAATTGTCCATTAACGGAACTGTATACGATAATTTTAAAGTATTAATCATGAAGAATCTATGTGCGAGCGTGATCTTGGGCCTGGATTTCCAGTGCTACCACCAAAGCATCATGCTCAATTATGGTGGGTCCCAGCCGCCCCTCACAGTGTGCGGTCTGGCTACCCTGAAGGTAAAGCCGCCTTCGCTATTCGCGAACCTTACCCCTAACTGCCGGCCAATAGTGACCAAAAGCAGGAGGTACAGCTGGGAGGACAGGCGGTTTATCGCGACCGAGGTAGACAGGCTCCTGGAAGAGCGCATTATTGAACGCAGCAATAGCCCGTGGCGTGCCCAAGTGGTGGTGGTAAGGGGTAGCGAGAAGAAACGGATGGTGATCGACTATAGCCAAACGATCAACAGGTACACCCAACTAGACGCCTACCCGCTACCCCGCATATCAGAAATGGTGAACCAAATCGCCCAATACCGGGTGTTCTCCACCATCGACCTCAAGTCAGCGTACCACCAGCTCCCTATCAGACCAAAGGACCACCCGTACACCGCCTTCGAGGTGAACGGACGCCTCTACCAATTCCTCAGAGTCCCCTTTGGGGTGACGAATGGGGTCTCGGTCTTCCAGAGGGAGATGGACCGCATGGTCGATGGCCACCACTTGCAGGCAACCTTCCCCTACCTCGACAACATCACCATCTGCGGTCACAACCAGCAGGATCACGACTCGAACCTCGAGAGGTTCCTGAAAACCGCACAAAAACTCAACCTCACCTACAACGAGGACAAGTGCGTTTACAACACCACGCGCCTCTGCATACTAGGCAGCGTGGTGGAGAATGGGGAAATCGGACCAGACCCCGACCGATTGCGCCCCCTACGGGAGCTGCCCCTGCCCAACACTCCCAAAGCCCTGAAAAGGTGCCTGGGGTTATTTTCTTATTATTCCCAATGGGTCCCCAACTACTCCGACAAAGCCCGCCCCCTCTTGAAAGCATCCTCTTTTCCGCTCTCTGCTGAGGCCCATGCCGCCTTCAAAAGCATTAAGCAGGATATTGAGCGGGCCACGCTACAGGCAGTGGACGAGAACACTCCCTTTCAAGTGGAAAGTGATGCGTCTGACTTTGCCTTGGCGGCCACCCTCAACCAGGCGGGGCGGCCCGTAGCTTTCTTCTCGAGGACCCTCCAAGGGCCCGAGATCAGACACTCCTCCATAGAAAAGGAGGCCCAAGCCATCGTGGAGGCAGTGCGCCACTGGCGCCACTACCTAGCCGGCAAACGCTTCACCCTTCTTACCGACCAGCGGTCGGTAGCGTTTATGTTCAATAATAAACAGAGGGGGAAGATTAAAAATGATAAGATTCTTAGGTGGCGGATCGAGCTCTCCACCTTCGATTATGACATCATTTACCGGCCAGGGGCCCTTAACGAATCCCCCGATGCCCTCTCACGAGGGATGTGTGCCAGCGCCACCGGGGATCGGCTACAGACCCTCCACAATGACCTCTGCCACCCAGGGGTCACGCGGCTGTTCCACTTCATAAAGTCCCGCAACTTACCCTACTCGATTGAGGAAGTTCGGTCCCTGACCAGGAACTGTCGCACTTGCGCTGAGTGCAAGCCTCGGTTCTACCGCCCAGATAGAGCCCACTTAATCAAAGCTACACGGCCCTTTGAGCAGCTCAGCTTAGATTTCAAGGGCCCGCTCCCGCCCGTCGACCGCAATGTTTACTTCCTGAACATTGTGGACGAATACTCTCGTTTCCCATTCGCCTTCCCCTGCCCAGACATGACCAGCGCCACGGTCATTAAATGCCTCAACAGCCTGTTCTGCCTGTTCGGTATGCCGAGCTACATCCATACGGATAGGGGGGCGTCCTTCATGAGTGAAGAGCTACGCCAGTACATGCTGTCCAGGGGGATCGCCACGAGCCGTACCACCAGCTACAACGCCCAGGGTAACGGTCAAGTGGAGCGAGAGAACGGGACAGTATGGAAAGCAGTCACTCTAGCTCTAAGGACCAAAGGCCTCCCTATCTCCCGCTGGCAGGAAGTCCTCCCAGATGTGCTCCATTCGATACGGTCGCTATTGTGTACTGCCACTCATGCCACGCCTCACAAGCGAATGTTTGTCTTTCCCCGGAAATCCACCTCAGGCGTATCCATGCCATCATGGCTCTCCACCCCAGGTCCGGTAGTCGTGCGAAGGCATGTGAGGGGCCACAAGACGGACCCACTCGTGGAGTCAGTGCACCTGCTCCACGCCAACCCCCAATACGCGTATGTCCGGCACGCCGATGGAAGGGAGGACACCGTGTCCATAAAAGACGTCACCCCAGCCGGTAACGACAACAACCACGACAACAGCAGCAACAACGACCACAGCAAATCTTACCCACCCACTACTCTTTCATCACCCCCGGGAGAACATCGACCAACAGTACCCCCACCAACTACCCCTTCAACAACCCTGGCGGCACCCCCGGCAGAGACCCAGGAGGCCACCGGGGACACCCAGCCGACACCCGCGGCACCACAACAGCCACGTCGGTCGCAGAGGACTATCAAACCCCCGAACAGATTAAATCTATAGAAGGGGTGAATGTGATGAAATATTCCATTCATCACTCATCAGTATTTCTCTGCCTGTGACTGTGGTTGGTTTCAGTTTCATTTCCATTGTATTGTACTGTGTGTAGGGCTCCGCCCATACCTGGCTCCTATGTAAGCTGGCCCAGCCTGCAGCACATCCAGTACGGCAGACCTCTGGATGGAAGGTACATTCTCCTCTGTGTGTTACCTTCTAAGTCAATAAAAGCCTTGTTTTGTTTCGCTAACATCGAGTCTCGGATTTATTGAGGCACATCACCACTCGCCACCTGGCTGATGACACCCCTCCTCAACCCCAAGACTCCTGCTCAGCACGCAGACAATGACAGCCATACCGCCACCAGGAACCTGATCAAAGAGACTGTCGGCGTGATAAAGCAACGGTTCCACTGCATGACCGCTCTGGAGGAGCCCTGCAGTACTCCCCTGATCGAGTCTCCCTTTTCATCATTGTGTACTGCATGCTGCACAATGATTATTTATAGTTACGTTAATTTGTTTATCTGGTTAAGTTAGGGAGAATAAAAGGCTAATACTCACCCACCAATCACCTAGCTGCAGTCCTGTGATGTCACACTTTGATTTTGCTGTTCTTTTGAAATATAGAAACATAGAAGATAGGAGCAGGAGTAGGCCATTCGGCCCCTCGAGCCTGCTCTGCCATTCAATGTGATCATGGCTGATCATCCAAATTCAGTACCCTGTCCCTGCTTTCTCCCCATATCCCTTGATCCCTTTAGCCGTAAGAAATATATCCAACTCCTTCTTGAATATATTTAATGAATTGGCTTCTACTGCCTTCTGTGGTAGAGAATTCCACAGGTTCACCACTCTCTGGGTGAAGAAATTCCTCCTCATTTCTGTCCTAAATGGCCTACCCCTTATCCTTAGACTGTGACCCCTGGTTCTGGACTCCCGACCATCGGGAAATTCGCCGGATTTGTTCTGTTTAAGTACGACTCCTCTCAGGTCCCGTGCTGTCCTCAGGTCCCGCTCTGTTTAAGTACTGCCGCCTCTGATACCGACTCCTTTCCGGTCCGCGCTGTCCTCAGGTCCCGCTCTGTTTAAGTACTACCGCCTCTGATACCGACTCCTTTCTGCGACGGCTCTTTCTCCTTTTTATCTTTTCCCCTCCAGATAGGAATGGGACCTGGCTGAGACTCTGAGCACTTTGTAACTTCCTCAGTTGCTGAATATCTCCCCACTAGGATCCTGATGCCACTACACATTACAGCCAGAGGAAAGCTACCTCATGAGACAGAGAATGGAGACTCTGTAGCTGCTTGGCTCCATTGGCAGCACTCTTACCTCCTAAGCCAGAAGGTTAGGGGTCAAGCCCCACAGCACTGGAGTGTAGTACTGAGAGAGGGCTGCATCGTACGAGGTATTGTCTGTTAGATGATGTGCTATGATTGAAGTGTGCACTAAAGATCTCAAGAAGGGAGTTCTCCTGGCCAACATCCCTTTCTTATTCTCAGACAATCCTACCAAAAACATATTAACTCGACATTTTTTCACGGGTTGCTGGTGGAGAAGGGTGTGTTTTCCTACCTAACAATAACCATTGTGCTCCAACATTGTGTGAATGTTTTGGTAACATGATAAGGTGCAATATAAATGTATTTTTTTTAATTCACCGTTATGGGCAATTAGGTACAAACGTCCATCCAATGACCCCTCTGGTGGAACATGTTGGAGCTCTCGTGTCGTGCGTTAACACCCTGCCTTTGGCAAGTTGTAGATCAGTGTGTGTGGATCATGGAGACTCTAACGTCTGACTGGGCAATGGCTTTTCTCAATGAATGTGAGAAAATGTCTTTACATGTCAAGAAATCCTGTTTCATCGCTCCACCATTGGCGGCTGTGCCTTCAGCTGCCAAGGCCCTAAGCTCAGAAATTCCCTCCCTAAACCTCTCTGACTCTCTACCTCTCTTTCCTCATTTGAAAATGCTCCTTAAAACTCATCTCTTTGACCAAACTTTTGGTAGGTTGTCCTAATATATGTGACTTGGTATCACAATTTGTTTGATAATCGCTCCTGTGAAGTGCCTCGGTACGTTTTACTACGTTAACGGTGCGGAATAAATGCAAGTTGTTGTTGTACTTGTGCACATGGTCACAGTTGCTAACACACATTAATTTGTCTTACAGAATGATTCCATCTTCTAGCAAAACCTTCCTTGTGAAAGACTTGGTTGCTGGCCGAGACTACGACCTGTGTGTCCTGGCTGTCTATGATGATGGGATCACCACCCTGACTGCTACTCGGGCTGTAGGTTGTGTACAGTTCACCACAGAGAGGGAATATACGCAGTGCCGGTCCATGCATACCCAGTTCCTTGGTGGGACCATGATCATCATCATTGGTGGGATCATTGTGGCCTCTGTGTTGGTCTTTATCATCATCCTTATGATCAGGTATAAGGTCTACAATAACACTGGGGAACACAAGACTAAGGTTAGTAATGTCTATTCACAGACCAATGGAAGTCAAAATGGGGCCATGCCACAATCCAGCTCAAAGCTGACCGAAAGCCTGGAGGAGCACGTCCGGGAAATGTTGACAGACACCACCAAAGAGACCTTGGCTGTGGCTTTAACTACTGACTATGAAAAAGTCTCTGTCACTCAAAGCCCATCTTTTCCCACGGGGGATACAACCCCTCATAAACGAAGGAGAACTCGGACAGTAGACCTGCAGAAAGAAACCCCAATGTCTTTGAAGGAGGTTCAAGGGAAAGACCAAGGTAGTACGTCAACAAAACCCCAAAGTTCTTTGACGATTACATGTAAAGGAAAGATTCTAGCCACTCTGCCAATTGTTGTAACATGAGTTGATCTTCCATAGTGTTGCTCACAGGTAGTCTGATGTGTAGCTGCCGCGATACAGCTGACCGTGGGGAAAGGCCAGGTAGTTGAGATCAGAAGAACCAGCAAGAAATGCCTGTCTTTCTTCCATTTATATGAGCGTTGAGGGTTAGCGTGGTTGCTTCTGTAGTTTTGGGCCAGGGTTTTGAGAGGGCACAATAAAAATGTCTAAAATGTAAATCAGACACTAGTTTTCCAAATTCACCGCCAGCAAATGTCACACGTCAAGGTATCAAAAAAATATATATACATAATATATGTAAAAACATTTGAAGAGTGTCTATCTGATGTGTTTTAGATACAAGGCTTTTGTATCTACAAGATATATGTAGAAATAATGAGAGGGAGGGAGATCTTTAGCAAGATTGTTTGTCTTGGGCATAAAACAAATGCTGCAAATCTGGAATACAGCCTGAAAGTGCTGGAACCCTCGGTCCCATCTCCGCTATTCACAGTCTCCAGAAATGTCTTTAATTTCTTTCATTATGCTTCCTATCGTCTCATTTTAATATCACTTCAGCCATTTAACCACCTCCGGATTTCCATTTAAACAGATCCTGTGTGCGTGCGTAGGTGCAAAAAATGTGCGTGTGCATGCACGTGTGTTTTTCCCTCCCCCTTTCTTCATTCCGTTACTGTTTAAATGCGGCTCCTCTGTAATTTGTTCATGTTCTGTCGAAGGATCTGCCCCAGAACATTAAATGCCCCGCTCTCTCCACAGAAGCTGCTGACTCTTTCCAGCGTTGATCTTTTTGTTTCAGCCAATAGGAGTTTTTATTCCGGCTGCCGGTGGATGAGTAACTGCAATGTTTGACCTTTACTCTCGGGGTGGGGGGAAATTGGGTATCGCCCATTTTGGGGCGCTACTATCTCTCGAGACATCTCTCTCCCTCTCAACCTGCGTGTACCAAAACTTTTGCTGACAAGAAAAGGCAGGAAGCGCCCGCCTTTAAATAGCGCTCCCGCAGCCCCTTCCCAACTTGAAAACGTTCCCCTCTACCTGTCGTTGCTAGTGGCAGGCGCTAAGGCAGGGGGCGCGACTCAATATCCGGTCCGGGGCGCTACCAGGGCGATGCACGCTCGACTGACGTCATGATCTGCGGGCGCAGATCGTAGCTGTAGTGTTTAGTGATGCCGCAAAACGAATGCCACTAAAATCGCCGCGCTCGGGCGCTAAGTTCCTAGCGCCCCCCGGAGACGCTAACGGGAGGTACTAACCAACCAAATTTTTCCCCCTCGGTTTCTTACCTCGCTCGAGGAAGGGGCCGGGTTGATGGATAGCTGATGATTTCAGCAGGTAGTCTTCTGCTGAGGAAGCCCGTGGTCTGTGTGGCGGGGACCAGGTGAAGGAGCTGTTCTTTATGAGCTAGTCGAAGCCTTCGATGCTCAGTTTGAACACCAACATCTTCAACAATACATAAAAAGGCAGCCACATTTAGTTAATTTAAATTCAAAGGAACAACTTAGAATAAGATACAGATGCCTGATTGAGAGGAGAAATGGGGCATGGACTGGTTTAAAGAAAGAATGCGGATGAAAACATAGATCAGAATAATCATAAGAACATAAGAAATAGGAGCTGGAGTAGATCATTTGGCCCCTCGAGCCTGCTCCACCCTTCAATAAGATCATGGCTGATCTTCTACCTCAGCTCCACCTTCCCGCACTATCCCCATATCCCTTAATTCCCTTCGTTCCCAAAAATTTATCGACCTCTGTCTTGAATATACTCAATGACTGAGCATCCACAGCCCTCTGGGGTAGAGAATTACAAAGATTCACAACCCTTTGAGTGAAGAAATTTCTCCTCATCTCAGTCCTAAATGGCTGACCCCTTATTTTGTGACTGTGACCCCGTGTTCTAGATTCCCCAGCCAGGGGAAACTTTTTCCCAGCATTAACCCTGTCAAGCCCCTTAAGAATTTGATATGTTTCAATTAGTTCACCACTCCTTCTTCTAAACTCTAAGGAATATAGGCCTAGTCTACTCAATCTCTCCTCATAGGGCAATCCCCTCATCCCAGGAACCAGTCTGGTGAACCTTCGCTGCACTCCCTCTAAGGCAAGTATGTCTTTCCTTAGGTAAGGAGCCCAGAACTGTACACAGTACTCCAGGTGTGGCCTCACCAGGGCCCCTGTATAATTGTAGTTAGACATTTTTATTCTTATACTCTAATCCCTTTGTAACAAAAGCTAACATACCATTTGCTTTCCTAATTGCTTGCTGTACCTGCATGTTAACTTTCAGTGATTCGTGTACAAGGACACCCAGGTCCCTGAGTGTAAACATTTCCCAGTCTCTCACCAGTCAAAAAATATTCTGCTTTTTTGTTTTTCCTACCAAAGTGGGTAACTTCACACTTCCCCACACTGTATTCCATTTGCCATGTTCTTGCCCACTCAGTCAACCTGTCTATATCTCCCTGCAGCCTCTTTGCATCCTCCTCACAGCTTACTTTCCCACCTAACTTTGTATCATCAGCAAATTTGGATACAGTACACTCAGTCCCTTCATCCAAGTCATTAATATAGATTGTGAATAGCTGAGGCCCAAGCACTGATCCTTGCGGTACCCCACTAGTTACAGCCTGCCAATCTGAAAAAGTCCCGTTTATTCCTACTCTCTGTTTTCTGTCCATTAACCAATCCTCAATCCATGCTAATATATTACCCCCAATACCATGAGTCCTAATTTTGTGTAATAACCTCCTGTGTGGCACATTATCGAATGCCTTCTGAAAATCCAAATACACTACATCCACTGGTTCCCCCTTATCCATCCTACTAGTTACATCTTCGGAAAAACTCGAACACAATTTCCCTTTCATAAAACCATGTTGACTCTACCTAATCATATTATGATTTTCTAAGTGCCCTGTTACTACGTCCTTAATAATAGATTCTAGAATTTTGCCTACTACTGATGTCAGGCTAACTGGCCTATAGTTCCCCGTTTTTTCTCTGCCCTCTTTCTTAAATAGCGGGGTTATGTGGTTATGTTTGCTACCTCCCAATCCTTGGGGACTGTTCTAGAATCTAGGGAATTCTGGAAGATTAATACCAGTGTATCCGGGAGCGCTCTGCGGCGCTGCACCGCCGGCGATGACATCAGGGTCAGGGTGGTAGTGCTAGTAAAAGGCGAAGGTGTCGGGTGGCCATTTTTTTGGGGCCAACTGCCAGCACCTGCCCCCTTCCCCTTTTTTCCTCGTGGTGTCGGCTGCGATCGCTCAGCCCAGCACCCCACTCCCCGGTGGTCCAGCAGGGCCTTGGTGCTCGCAGCACCAGGCCTCTCCCCTTTAAATAGGGGAGAGAGGCCTGCAATGACGTGGCGCTATGTGGCGCTGTTGCACGTAGCGCCGCGATATTCAGTTGTAGCGCCCCAAGAAGGAGGAGGAGTGTTTCCAGGAGTGCCCCGCCTCCTGCCTGAGGTGCTACAACTGAATTTCAGGCGGAGGGACGCTAATTCCAGCGACGTTACGGGCGACACCGAATTTCTCCCCCTTAATTCCTGCCATTTCTTTTTCTCCTGTTTCTCTTTTCCAATATTTTCCGGTTTAACCTTTACGAAAAAATCTCGCCTAGCTTTCCTTCGGTCTATCATTCTGCTGCCCATTACGTAAGTCAAGTTGAGTTAATGATTGGCTGGAAACCAATTCCAAAGGCCGCTTTTCCTAACCAATCAGGTGGGTGAACATTAAAGTTTGACCTGGTTACGGTGTTATCAATGATTGTGATTCGCTCACTTGCCCTGTTTCCTTTTTGGGATTACTTTAATGGTTGTAATTCATGTGGGAGATTTAAACACTTAGAAAACTACATTTTAGTTACCCACATAAATCACAAGCTTTAAAAAGCTCGTCAGATGCTGAGCCTTACGAATGAATCATGACTGTGTTTATCAGAGCTCGGGGCAGTCAGTGTGACTGAAATGATTTCCATCGTAAATTGTAGCCCAAGGGGTTAACCTTTCCACTGCCGACAGACTCAAAGAAAAGCCTGTCTCCGCTGGGCCAGTTGGCTTCTCCGACTTTCAGCTCATGCTCTGTGATGTTCAAATTATACAGAATGATGCCATTCGGCCCATCGTGCCTGTGCTTTTTCACAAGAAATAGGAGCAGGAGTCGGCCATTCGGCCCCTCGAGCCTGCTGCGCCATTCAATAAGATCATGGCTGATCTGATCTTGGTCTCAACGCCACTTTCCCGCTCGCTCCCCATAACCCTCGACTCCCGAGTAGTTAAAATATATGTCTACCTCCGTCTGAATCTATTCAATAACTCCGCCTCCACGGCTCTCTGAGGCAGAGAATTCCACAGATTTACGACCCTCAGAGAAGAAATTCCTCCTCATCTCCGTTTTAAATGGGCGACCCTTTATCCTGAAACTGTGCCCCCGAGTTCTAGACTCCCACATGAGGGGAACCATCCTCCCTGCATCTACCCTGTCAAGCCCCCTCAGAATCTTATACAGAGAGAGAGAGAGGGACAGAGACAAAGATAGAGAGAGAGAGCTGGCTCTTTGAACGAGCTCTCCATTAGTCCCACTCACCCTGCTCTTTCCCCAGAGCCCTGCAAATTTTCCCCTTCAAGTATTTCTCCAATTCTGCTTTGAAAGTTACTATTGAATCTGCTTCCACCGCCCCTTCAGGCAACGCGTTCCAGATCACAACAACTCTCTGCATAAAATAAACATTCTCCTCCTCTCCCCTCTGGTTCTTTTGCTGATTACCTTCAATCTGTGTCCTCTGGTTACCGACCCTCCTGCCAGTGGGAACAGTTTCTCCTTGTCTACTCTATCAAAACACCTCATAATTTTGAACACCTCCATAAAATCTCCCTTTAACCTTCTCTGCTCTAAGGAGAACAACCCCAGCTTTTCCAGTCTCTCCACATCACTGAAGCCCCTCACCCCTGGATCCGTTCTGGTAAATCTCCTCTGCACCCTCTCCAAGGCCTTGACATCCTTCCTAAAGTGCGGTGCCCAGAATTGGACACAATACTCCAGCTCAGGCCTAACCTGTGTTTTATAAAGGTTTAGCATAACTTCCTTGCTTTTGTACTCTCTGCCTCTATCAATAAAGCCAAGGATCCCGTGTGCTTTTTAACAGCCTTCTCAACTTGTCCCGCCACCTTCAGAGATTAGCGTACGCACACCCCCAGGTCTCTCTGATCCTGCACCCTTCCTTCCAAAATGCATCATGTCACACTTCTGTGTTAAATTCCATTGACCATGTGACTGCCCATTTCACCAGTCTGTCTGTGTCCTCCTGAAATCTGTTACTATCCTTCTCATTATTTACAACATTTCGTGTTATACCGACCCTTGGGGAACACCACTGTATACTTCCCTCTGGAAAACAACCGTTCACCACTGCTCTCTGCTTTCTGTCCCTTAGCCAGTTTTGTATCCATGCTGCCACTGTCCCTTTAATCCCATGGGCTTTAATTTTGCTGACATATCTATTATGTGGCACTTTGTCGAATGCCTTTTGAAAGTCCAGATACACAACAGTTGCCGAGTTAACTGATCAGAGATGAGGCGATCATGAAGTCACTGCAGAAGGAAAATTTAGCCAGGAATCCAGCTCCATTGGGCTGCGGGCCTGGGTCTGTGTGTGTCTGGGTCTGTGTGTGTCTAGGTTGACAGTCTGATCTGTGTGTGTCTGGGTCTGTGTGTGTCTAGGTTGACAGTCTGGTCTGTGTGTGTGTGTGTCGGTGTGTGTCTAGGCTTCGGGCCTGGCTCTGTGTGTGTCTAGGCTGAGGGTCTGGGTCTGGGTCTGTGTGTGTCTGGGTCTGTGTGTGTCTAGGCTGAGAGTCTGCTCTGTGTGTGTCTGGGTCTGTGTGTGTCTAAACTGAGGGTCTGGGTCTGTGTGTGTCTGGGTCTGTGTGTGCCTAGGCTGAGGGTCTGGGTCTGTGTGTGTCTGGGTCTGTGTGTGTCTAGGCTGAGGGTCTGGGTCTGTGTGTGTCTGGGTCTGTGTGTGTCTAGGCTGAGGGTCTGGGTCTGTGTGTGTCTAGGCTGAGGGTCTGGGTCTGCGTGTGTCTGGGTCTGTGTGTGTCTAGGCTGAGGGTCTGGGTCTGGGTGTGTCTGGGTCTGTGTGTGTCTAGGCTGAGGGTCTGGGTCTGTGTGTGTCTAGGCTGAGGGTCTGGGTCTGCGTGTGTCTGGGTCTGTGTGTGTCTAGGCTGAGGGTCTGGGTCTGTGTGTGTCTGGGTCTGTGTGTGTCTAGGCTGAGGGTCTGGGTCTGTGTTTGTCTAGGCCGAGGGTCTGGGTCTGTGTGTGTCTGGGTCTGTGTGTGTCTAGGCTGAGGGTCTGGGTCTGTTTTTGTCTAGGCTGAGGGTCTGGGTCTGTGTGTGTCTAGGCTGAGGGTCTGGGTCTGCGTGTGTCTGTGTCTGTGTGTGTCTAGGCTGAGGGTCTGGGTCAGTGTGTGTCTAGGCTGAGGGTCTGGGTCTGTGTGTCTAGGCTGAGGGTCTGGGTCTGTGTGTGTCTGGGTCTGTGTGTGTCTAGGCTGAGGGTCTGGGTCTGTGTGTGTCTAGGCTGAGGTTCTGGGTCTGTGTGTGTCTGGGTCTGTGTGTGTCTAGGCTGAGGGTCTGGGTCTGTGTGTGTCTGGGTGTGTGTGTGTCTGGGTCTGTGTGTGTCTAGGCTGAGGGTCTGGTCTGTGTGTGTCTGGGTCTGTGTGTGTCTGGGTCTGTGTGTGTCTGGGTCTGTGTGTGTCTAGGCTGAGGGTCTGGGTCTGTGTGTGTCTGGGTCTGTGTGTGTCTAGGCTGAGGGCCTGGTCTGTGTGTGTCTGGGTCTGTGTGTGTCTAGGCTGAGGGTCTGGGCCTGTGTGTGTCTGGGTCTGTGTGTGTCTAGGCTGAGGGTTTGAGCTGTATTAGTTGACCTGACCTCTAGTGGCAGTAATTGGCCTCATTAACCCTGGGATGGGATGGTGGGGGTGGGGAGGAACATTCAGCCGGGGGTCCTGTTGCTGATCGCTGCCCAGTGACTCTCGCCGGGTAATGTATGTGTGCGGATGCTGGGAGAGGGTCTGAATCAAGTGCAGCAGTGATGGCAGCTCTCTACCCATCTGGCTGATCAGCTGCCAACACTCGCCATGTCTGCTCAGCGTGTAGACTGACCACTGGGGTGAGGAACTTCGGACCAGCACAAGTCAGGACAGCAAGTGAGAATATTAGAGGTGGAAAAAAAGAATCCCATTATTTTTATAAACCCTGTGGAACTGACCTAATTCTTTCTGTTGAAAAGAACTCACGGTGTTGCTAAATATATACATTGGTTAGAATGTGTTTTAGTTTCCTTTTGAGTCATTTAAACCACAATGGAATTGTGAGTTGGAATAATTCTGCCCTGAAGTATTGCAGTAGCGTCAATCCAATGATGAAAATCTGACAACTGTAAAGAATTAGTTGCAATAAGCTTGGAAAGTGTCCATCAAGTGTCCATCTGGTACCCTGGACCAATGCAGAATAATTGGGAAGCTATTGCCAGAGGGGAGTAGCTGAGAGTTGAGGAATAACGTGGGTGCTTCTGTAGTTTTGGGCCAGGGTTTTGAGAGGGCATTTAAAAAATGTCTAAAATGTAAATCAGACACTAGTTTTCCAAATTCACCGCCAGCACACATCGGAGGATGCTAGAATTTCTGCCAAGGTTGTGCCAGTGCCATTTGAGCCTTGGTTTAACCTCCGACGCTGGCCTAATCCCACCCCATGTCCAGCCCCTAATCCATCCCCTAATCCCACCCCATGTCCAGCCCCTAATCAAACCCCTAATCCCACCCCATGTCCATCCCCCAACCCCACCCCATGTCCATCCACCTAATCCCACCCCTAATCCAGCCTGTCTCTCTCTCTCCTCAATCACTTCTCAATCTGTCTGTCTCTCTCCTCAATCACTTCTCAATCTGTCTCTCTCTCTCCCCAATCACTTCTCAATCTGTCTCTCTCTCTCTCTCCCCAATCACTTCTCAATCTGTCTCTCTCTCTCTCTCCCCAATCACTTCTCAATCTGTCTCTCTCTCTCCCCAATCACTTCTCAATCTGTCTCTCTCTCTCTCTCCCCAATCACTTCTCAATCTGTCTCTCTCTCTCCTCAATCACTTCTCAATCTGTCTGTCTCTCTCCTCAATCACTTCTCAATCTGTCTGCCTCTCTCCTCAATCACTTCTCAATCTCTCTCTCTCTCTCCCCAATCACTTCTCAATCTGTCTCTCTCTCTCTCTCCCCAATCACTTCTCAATCTGTCTGTCTCTCTCCTCAATCACTTCTCAATCTGTCTGTCTCTCTCCTCAATCACTTCTCAATCTGTCTGCCTCTCTCCTCAATCACTTCTCAATCTGTCTCTCTCTCTCCCCAATCACTTCTCAATCTGTCTGTCTCTCTCCTCAATCACTTCTCAATCTGTCTGTCTCTCTCCCCAATCACTTCTCAATCTGCCTCTCTCTCTCTCCTCAATCTGCCTGTCTCTTTGTCTCCTCACACTCTCTCCCTGAGGTTGAATTTCCGCAGAGGTTCTCCTGATTATCTGCCAAAACATCGGCGCAAGTTCTGTCGAAACCCGGAAAAACAGCGCAACTGGCGTTTGCCATTTCTCTGGGATTTCCACGGCTCTGCCCAGCAGTCCCGCCCATCCCAGATTACCAGGAGCTATCAGGAGAATCGCCAGCAGAAATTCAACTCGTTTTTGTCTCTTACAATTTTTTCTTGGTGTGGAGATGCCGGTGTTGGACTGGGGTGGACAAATGTAAGAAGTCACACAACACCAGGTTATAGTCCAACAGTTTTATTTGAAATCACAAGCTTTCGGAGCGCTGCTCCTTCGTCAGGTGAAGTGGAGAGATGCATATCAATTTTTTCTTCTTTATCTCCCCTTCTGGATCAGCTGATAGACCTTTGTCAAGGCTGCAAACTTCTCTGATTCCGTTGTCTCCCCTTCTCTATCTCCTTGCTCTCTCCCCTTTCCCTGTTTCTCTATCTCCTTGCTCCAGCTCTCATTTCTTTTCTCCCTCTGTCTGTCTTACCCCTGTCTCACTCATAACCCCAAATAAGATCCCTCCTGAGACATTACCGGGGCAGATTTCCGATCTCGGGGTGCAATGACACCCGCTCCGCTCAGGACGCACACACCAGGGTGGATTTCCACCTTTACTGCCTGCACCCAGTGCAAGAGATAGGAAACCCGTGCGTTCTGTTAGCAGTGCACAGTCCGCCAGGCCAGAATTAACAACCAGGCAGTAAAGACAACAATCTACAGCTAGATTTCAATACTAATTGTTGCCTCCACACAACTTTACTGATTACAGTTTAGGAGGATTCAAGCAAAGCAAGTTCTTTTCCCATATTCTTCCTTCACACGTCAATACATCGACTAATACATCTCTTCACAGGGATGATGAAAAGCTCAGATGACAGCACAGAACTCCAAAGAGTGGGATTTTACCACATCACAGACTCGGTGCCACTCAGGCTTGCCCTGTCCCAACCAATGCCTGGCACAACCCCATTTCCCCAAATATCTCCGCTCCAGGGCTCCTGCTCCCGATCCCTATCCGATGAGTCCTGTTTGAAATGACCTGTGCAACTGGATTGTGTTTAGGATCAAACCTGCTGCCGTGCTTGCTACAGTTGTGCAGCTTGCCAAGGCTGACCCATTAAGAAAGGCCATGAACCAGGTAGCAGGGGGTGGCTGGCGCCTGTGGTGTCTGTCCCTCAGAGAGTCACCACCGACAGGGCAGCAAACCATGACGGCAAATCTCAAGAGGAGTTCTCTTCCTTGTTCAACCTCGCTTAACGTATAAAGTACTGTTCTTCCAATCGAAATTCACAGTGCGAACCTCAGGTTTTCTTTCTCTGACTGAAGACTTCCATCTTTTCCAGAGTCCCGGGTAATGCAGACTGGGGAAGATAACATGGAGCCAATGGAGCGAGGCGATGTTAAGCTTTGATGTCATCCATCTTCACACCTGAGGCCAACACCATCCAAATTTTATTGAGGTAACGGTGCTGATCTTGGATAGACTAAGCTGTGTTGAGGCAAGGTTTGTGCACGTTCATTTTCCATTTTTGTTCAAGTATTTCTCCCCCGCCCCCTCCTTTATGATAATTGGCAGGCTGTCAAATCAAAGCTTCGCTTTTTCAGATTTCAGAACAATTTCAGATCATAACCTCAGCCCCTATTCCATTTTTACTTATATTTTTTATCCACCCCTTTGTTTTGGTTTTTCCCTCTGCCCCCTTTCCTTTTTTTCCTCTCTCCCACATGGCAACTGTCTCCCATCCTGCCAGAACATTTCACACCTAACCTGAGCCATCTTTTGTCTCCACTGTCCTATCACCACCTCGTCTCGTTTTGAATACCTCTTAATGTCTCTTCACTTCTTTTGTTCTCTCCCAGCCCTGCCTTTCGATCTATTTCATTTCCTTTCCAGTTTTGAAAAAGGGTTTCGACCCGAAACGTCGACTCTCATTTCTCTCCACGGATGTTGCCTGGCCTGCTGAGTTTTTCCAGCATTTTCTGTTGTTACTTCGCTTTTTATGCTCCTTTTATATGTTTCAGCTCCCGCCCCCTCCCCCTCACTCACCCCCATTTGCTGCTCCTCTCCTGAAGGTCTGGCCTTGTTCCGCGGTGGGATCTCCGTTCACCGTCTGATCCAAGAGGCTAATCTTCATGTCCCCGCCTCCACTGAGTGTCACCGGGCCATTTGACCATGGGAGGGTATTATAGCCATGCTCAGTCATATAGCCCAGGGAGGGCTTCCAGTCAGCCCATCGAAGCTCATTATTCATAGAGTAATGCCGCTGCATCACAGATTCCAGGGAGTTTGGCTAATGCAGGAAAGTGAAGATAAAGACATGATCCCATTCCGCAGGGCGCGCCACGCCTGAACCATTGCACTAGAATTTGCTGACCTCATTTGCCTTTTGCTTGCCCCCCGTTCACAGTTTATTTTGGAAATCGTGTTCCTAATTTATCTTTTACCTTTACACAAATGCTGACACACGAACACAAGTTCTAATGTCATTAGATAACGCACGGGAGTGAGAATCCTGTTCAATTGACCCCTATCCTGATTGAACAGGCGAATGGCAGTGAAGCATTTGACCTGAGCCTTGAGAGTTCCAGGAGGCAGCAGGTTTGAACTCTGACCAAACATTGTCTCCATACACGGCCATGCTGCTCTCTAACGTCAGCTTCTTTTCTGAAGCTATTAAGGAGAGCAGGTTAAATATGAAGAGTCTGTCGGTAGAATTGTGCTCATAGATTCAGGAATGTAATATGCATGAGAATCGGACAACCCCAGAGGAGGAAGGCAGATTGAGAATGGTGCACAGGAGCTATCCTCTTTGTGGCTGTTGTTGTGTTGTGAGGTCTGAAGCCTCACCAACCCCAGGAAACGTGGCTGCAGAGGGAGAGACGAGCTGATGATAAAAGAACAAAACGGGAGCCTGCTTATAAACTGAGCGATGCCAACTCTGGGGAATGGGACACATTTCCAATTTATGTAGCCACTGTCATCATTCAAACTCAGGCGTCCTGCCCCAGAGGTGACAGAGCACAGTGTGGTAACCAATCGCAGCATCTCCCGGAAATCTCAACCGGGAGGAGGGGGTAAAATCAACCCCTCAGACCAATAACAATAGGGGAAACTGGGAGCTCTTCTTAGAGACAAGGCTGACTCGACAAACAGATCTCCAATGATGGGCAGTAACTCTGCTCTCAGTAGCAGACGGTGAATTAAAAGCCAGCCGGCAGCTCATAATTAACATTAATACAATACTGACATCGCCTCTGAAACAACATGGGAAAATAGTTTTATGACCATTTTAATAAATGGGTTTCAGTTGAGTTTAAGCAATTATTCTTCGTGCAATTTGGCCTTTGATTTTGCATTAATGGACTCATTAACCCACGCTTACTCTAACCTGACATCAGTTATGGCATCCTGTTCTACAAGGCGAAGAGAGCTTCAGTCTTTTCATTTTCATTAGTTACAGAGGCTGTGCTCAAAGTTATCATTTCACAGGCTTACGTACATTGCGCAGAAAGAGAGAGAGCGCCTCCCGACAAATGTGGCTCTTACCTTCCCGATTGGTGCCATTGGATTAATCGATGAGGTACTGGAGCGAACACAATCTGGTGTTGTAGGGAGGTGACGCCCCAGGTAGCACCTCCAGTCTGTGCTCAGTTAGTGATCTCAGCTGGGGAAGGAGCAAGAATGCAATTGGCAACAATCCCCTGACCCGCAGCACCATGGCCCCATGTCCTGGTCACTGTCCAGTCACTCCTGGTGGAAAGTGCCCGTGTGTGAGAGTAGACTTCAGGCTGTTCAGCGGGCTTCCCTGGTAACCCATTCAAAGCCCCAAATCTTCACCGACTCTCCTCTTCAACAACAACTTACATTTATACAGCGCCTTTAATGTAATAAAATGTGCCAAGGTGCTTCACAGGAGCGTTAGCAACAAAAAAAAATGACACCAAACCATACAAGGAGATGTTAGGGGAGATGACCAAATGCTTGGTGAAAGAGGTCGGTTTTAAGGAGCATCTTAAAGGAGAAAAGTTTAGGGAGGGAATTCCCGAGCTTAGGGCTCAAGCAGCTGAAGGCACGGCCGCCAATGGTGGAGCGATTAAAATCGGGGGATGCTCAAGAGGCCAGGTTCGCAGAGATCTAGGGGGATTATAGGGCTGGAGGAGGTTACAGAGTTAGGGACGGGCGAGGCCATGGAGGAATTTGAAAACAAGGATGAGAATTTTATCAAGGTGTTGCCGGACTGGGAGCCAATGTAGGTCAGCGAGCACAGGGGCGGAGGTTTGCTTCACCCAGTGTTTGAACCTCACCACCACAGTGAACAGTTTGTTTGGATTCCATTCATAATCTCGAAAAACGATGATCAGGGCAAGCAGCAAATGGAGAAATTCACCACTCACAGAAATGCACCATTTATTTTCCCCCAATACTTTACCCTCCCTCTCCTGAAGACACTGACTCTAGCTGCCAGATGGTTGTGCCCACAGGTGTCTACAGCCCTCGGGTATCTAGCCCAAGTGACTGTTCTTCAATCGCGAGTGTCATTCTTCGTGTGTGTGTGTGTGTCAGCAAGCTATCCGACCTTGGAGAGTGACAAAGACTGATTCTGTCCTCACCTAATCATGGCCCCCATGATCAGGAACAGCAACCGAGGCTGATTTATTTTTGCTTCCTTAGTCTCGGTGCACTGAACCCAGATGTAGCACACAAACTGAGACCAGCTAACTCAGCACAGGTGGGGAATGGTCAGTACAGGACTGAGCAATGCCTTTACTCACTTAGGGTTGCCAACGCTCCAGGATTGCCCTGGAGTTTCCAGGAATTATAGATTAATCTCCTGGACGCTGCTGTGAGGAAACCCAGGGGAGAAATCATTGGGGCATTAAAACATTGGTTTTTTCCCCATTTTTTTGATACTTCTGGTTATTATTTATATTTTGGAGATGGGAAAAGGCTGCTTGACTGGATCAGGACAGTAGGAGGTGGAAGGTCTCGTGATAGAACCTCCAGGAATATGTTCAGTTTGAGTTAGCAACCCAATACTCACTGGGCTTGGGATGTCCAAGTTTTTTGTCTTTGGACAGCAGGTGTGTCCCAGAAACCCTCAGAAGCCATGTGGAAAGTTTCAAGCCTGGCTCCCATTTGTTCCCAGGTATCTCAAGTTGCTCCTACTGACACAGTCCGGTCGATCCACCAATGAGACATCAGCGGCAAGAACAGCCCTTCCTGAACCATCAGGCTCACAAAATCCAACCAGGACGAACAGCGAAGGGGAAATATGAGCATTAATCAGACTGAGTGGGCGGGACATTGAGGGCTGCACCCCCAGGGCCCAGCCTCCACAGGTTGGGTGACTGAGCAGTAGGCCACTGGAGGACCATGCGATACAGTCCATAGTGATAATTACTGAAGATTACATTTACATGATTCACAAACAAGGTTATTTTTGCAACAGATTACAGCCGGTACACACATTGAAAACAAATACTAATTAGCGTGATATGGCCAAGCAATTAGAATACAATTATCACCCACACTGAAAGGGCAGACGCTGGCCGCTAATATAATTTTTTATAAGCAGTAATTTTTTTAGCTGCAGGTTATAAATGTCACCAGGAAATTTTCATTCGACCAGTTAAACTAATCGGGATTAAAGCAAGAAGGACGACAAGGGCGAAGATATATTGACTGCGGGTGTTGACACAGCTCAGAGTGGCAGAAGGTGGGTAGTGTTGTTCCACAAGGATCAGTGCTGGGACCACTGCTGGTCACAATTACATTAACGATTTAGACTTTGGAATTAAAAACACAATTTCTAAATTTGCGGATGACACCAAATTGTGCGGGACAGTCAATACTGAGGAGGACGGCAACAAGTTACAGGAGGACATTAATAAACTTGCAGAATGGGCATATAATTGGCAAATGAAGTTACACACAGATAAATGTGAGCTATTACATTTTGGTAGGAAGAATAGGGAGGTCACTTATCACTTGGAGAGTGCGAGTCTGGGTGGGGTAGAGGAACAAAGGGATCTCGGAGTACAAATACACAAATCACTAAAAGTTGCGACACAGGTTAACAAGGCCATAAAAAAAGCAAACCAGGCACTAGGGTTTATTTCTAGAGGGATAGAATTGAAAAGTAGGGAAGTTATGCTAAACCTGTATCGAACCTTGGTTAGACCACACTTGGAGTCCTGCGTACAGTTCTGGTCGCCATATTATAAAAAGGATATAGAGGCACTGGAGAGGGTGCAGAGAAGATTTACAAGGATGATACCAGAAATGCGAGGGTTTACATATCGGGAAAGGATGAACAGGCTGGGTCTCTTTTCTCTTGAAAAAAGAAGGCTGAGGGGTGACCTAATAGAGGTCTTTAAAATTATGAAAGGTTTTGATAGAGTGGATACAGAGAGAGTGTTTCCACTTGTGGGGAAGAGCAAAACTAGAGGCCATCAATATAAGATAGTCACCAAGAAATCCAATAGGGAATTCAGGAGAAACTTCTTTACCCAGAGAGTGGTGAGAATGTGGAACTCGCTACCACAGGGAGTGGTTGAGGCGAATAGTATCGATGCATTTAAGGGGAGGCTGGACAAGCATATGAGGGAGAAGAGAATAGAGGGTTATGCTGATAGATATAGATGAGGAAAGACGAGAGGAGGCTCGAGTGGAGCATAAACGCCGGCATGGACTGGTTGGGTCGAATGGCCTGTTTCTGTGCCGTATATCCTGTGTAATCCTATGTAGAGTTTGTGTCAACATACATTCTCCTGTCTAGAATTCTGCAATAAATCAGCAATAAAAACAAAACACAATCCTCACTCAGCATCCATGGACTCACAGCCTCTTAAGGAGCAAATGTGATTCTTCCCCAAGTTAATTCACTGTCCAATTGCTCACGTGTATCTGGATGATCCATGTTCGACATCTGCTCTGTGCTGAGTTATCTGATCTTGGTCGGTGACCAATGCTAAACATGCTAGAATTGGCTTCAACATCTCGGAGTTAAGGAGGAGAAGGAAATCAGCCAGAGTCCCTGCTCCTGATCAGTGATTCCTATTGAAAAGTGCGCACGGGTGGATGCTGAATGAGAGCAGGATTGGGTGGAATTAAGATGCTGTTCATAGTTATCTAGACTATCGATAATGTCTAGACTCAGGTGATATATGGACACTTGTGTGAGATATCAGAAGACACCCGTAGAATTGTATCCCAACATGAGTCTTTCACAAAGTGCCTTAACCTAACCTCAAAAGAACATTTCCTACTCGCCCAGAGCGAGCCTTCCGCCTCCCGTACAGGGCATCCTTGTGGCCTCTGAGTGAACGTTTCAAATTATGGGCAGTTTGAGCCATACACGAACACCCACTAGGAACTAGGTTGACCCTGTCCAGACTCAATCCACATAGCCTGTAGGGAGAGAAAGCTTTCATCCCACCAGACTGAGCTGGATTCAAACCCGGAATGAAAGAGGTTAAAGGCCAGTGTTAGCCCTTACCTCAGCCAGTCTGCTGACATGTCCCACTGTAATATTCTACAACAGCGGAGATCCAAGTTAATTTGTTTTTTTTTGTAAGAATTCACTGTTTTTTTCTCACCTATTGCCAAGGCCTTGCACACAGCTCAGCACTGAGGGTTCACACTAACTCTTCCATTTTCTCTCTTTCTTCCAGAAACTTTCAAGTCATGTTGTACAACTGGATTGGACAAACTGACTTCTCATCAAGATTGTTGAGCAACCACTTCTCCCATCTCCACCCACCACCACCTCCCCCCTCCCCACTCCCCAAATATTCAATTTCTTTCATCCCATCTCAGATTGATGTGCACTTCTAAAAGGAATTGGACCCTCCACATACACGTACCATGGGCAGAACTGTACTTAATTGGATTAGTGCTTTATACCATTGCAATGTATGCCTGTATCAGCACAAACAATATCTAAAGGGGATCCTTAACTATATTTCTTATTATGGAAATCATCTTTTACATTAAGACATTGATGGACTGGGCAGAAATGGTAAGTGTGTTTTTTCTAAACAATAATTCACTGCGTTTTGGTTTCTCTTACTGAGTCACTTTATGTTTTCTATTCCACTCCATTTTCAATCAATTTTCTCTCCCTCGTTGGACTTCTCCATATCACATCCAATCCTTGGACAACAGCCTGGGCCAGTGATTAGCACAAAAGGCCTCAGCCAAGGCCTGTCTAGAGCTGGAGCCTGGGGTTTGTCTGGGAGCAAGGTCCAGGGCAACTAACGCTCTGAATTTCCCTCTCCCAATAGGAGAAACATTAGGTACATCGTGACTAATTTGGGGAACTCAAGTTGCGATGAATGGCAGGCACCGACCCATGTTCTGTCGTCCTGTATTATAGGGGGCTAGAAGATTCTCTCTTCACATCTTGTTTTATCACCCTACCTCTGCCACCATCAGTCTTCAATGATTTGATTGGATGAGTGCAGCGGAGGATGCCTCTATAGCTGTCAACACACTCACAGGAGAGAAAGAATGTTTTTTCAAAGGCTTCAACAGTAAATCTAATCAAGAAATCTGACACAACTTATTAGCCTGATTAGGCTCAAAGTGCGTTAGTCAGCCGAAGAGGCCAAGACCGAATAAGAAAACAGAGGCCCCAATTACAAAATGGTGGCCGTAGCAATATTAATGAGAGAGACGCTCAATTAAATTAAGAAAGAAAACAATTCATGTAGGGTTTGGATGTCATGAAGTCACCCTAGTAACCCCTCCCTCCCACACCCCCCTCATTTCCCCATGTGCTGACAGAAGCCCACAACAGTGTAAGGTTCCACCATCAGCGAGAGCCCCCGGTACATCACGCAAGTGTCCATTCAACACGTTTGATCATCAGTCGGCTACCCCATCGCTGATGTCCAACACTCCTGTACTTTTCAGCAGGGGTGGCTGGATAGCGACCAGCAACAGGGCTCTTGGCTGGTTTATTTTCTCCTCTGTAACCCAGGAATGTTGAGGCAGATATTGGTGCCTTCACTGCTTGCCTGACTGAGATCAGTGAACTCAGAACAAAACAGATATTGAACCTGGTCTGCCTGCTGCAGTATCCGTACCACACAGTGCATCAGTGGGGAAACCCTGGATAACTCTGATGGTGTGAAAGATTCTTCTATCTGGTGACTGTGAGGGCCCTAAGTATAATGCAGTTGGGAAGACTCCATTCAATTCTCAATGGATGTGGGCCCAGACAGCAAAATTGTCCCTTGTTCAGCATTAAATGGCACTACGTTGGCAATCTCAAAAATAATGGCCACAGGGTGTCTAATGTGGGAAATGGAACAGTGCCACACTGGTGCAGTAGGTGGCAATCTTTTGAGGTTGGACCTCAGATGCCTTATTGGGCAGTGTAGAGGGAGCTTTACTCTCTATCTAACCTGTGCTGTACCTGCCCTGGGAGTGTTTGATGGGACAGTGTAGAGGGAGCTTTACTCTCTATCTAACCTGTGCTGTACCTGCCCTGGGAGTGTTTGATGGGACAGTGTAGAGGGAGCTTTACTCTCTATCTAACCTGTGCTGTACCTGCCCTGGGAGTGTTTGATGGGACAGTGTAGAGGGAGCTTTACTCTCTATCTAACCTGTGCTGTACCTGCCCTGGGAGTATTTGATGGGACAGTGTAGAGGGAGCTTTACTCTCGATCTAACCTGTGTTGTACCTGCCCTGGGAGTGTTTGATGGGACAGTGTAAAGGGAGCTTTACTCTGTATCTCACCCGTGCTGTACCTGCCCTGGGAGTGTTTGATGGGACAGTGTAGAGGGAGCTTTACTCTGTATCTCACCCGTGCTGTACCTGCCCTGGGAGTGTTTGATGGGACAGTGTAGAGGGAGCTTTACTCTCTATCTAACCTGTGCTGTACCTGCCCTGGGAGTGTTTGATGGGACAGTGTAGAGGGAGCTTTACTCTCTATCTAACCTGTGCTGTACCTGCCCTGGGAGTGTTTGATGGGACAGTGTAGAGGGAGCTTTACTCTCGATCTAACCTGTGCTGTACCTGCCCTGGGAGTGTTTGATGGGACAGTGTAGAGGGAGCTTTACTCTGTATCTCACCCGTGCTGTACCTGCCCTGGGAGTGTTTGATGGGACAGTGTAGAGGGAGCTTTACTCTGTATCTCACCCGTGCTGTACCTGCCCTGGGAGTGTTTGATGGGACAGTGTAGAGGGAGCTTTACTCTCTATCTAACCTGTGCTGTACCTGCCCTGGGAGTGTTTGATGGGACAGTGTAGAGGGAGCTTTACTCTCTATCTAACCTGTGCTGTACCTGCCCTGGGAGTGTTTGATGGGACAGTGTAGAGGGAGCTTTACTCTCTATCTAACCTGTGCTGTACCTGCCCTGGGAGTGTTTGATGGGACAGTGTAGAGGGAGCTTTACTCTCTATCTAACCTGTGCTGTACCTGCCCTGGGAGTGTTTGATGGGACAGTGTAGAGGGAGCTTTACTCTGTATCTAACCCCGTGCTGTACCTGCCCTGGGAGTGTTTGATGGGACAGTGTAGAGGGAGCTTTACTCTGTATCTAACCCGTGCTGTACCTGCCCTGGGAGTGTTTGATGGGACAGTGTAGAGGGAGCTTTACTCTCTATCTAACCTGTGCTGTACCTGCCCTGGGAGTGTTTGATGGGACAGTGTAGAGGGAGCTTTACTCTCTATCTAACCCGTGCTGTACCTGCCCGGGGAGTGTTTGATGGGGCAGTGTAGAGGGAGCTTTACTCTGTATCTAACCCGTGCTGTACCTGCCCTGGGAGTGTTTGATGGGACAGTGTAGAGGGAGCTTTACTCTGTATCTCACCCGTGCTGTACCTGCCCTGGGAGTGTTTGATGGGACAGTGTAGAGGGAGCTTTACTCTGTATCTAACCCGCGCTGTACCTGCCCTGGGAGTGTTTGATGGGACAGTGTAAAGGGAGCTTTACTCTGTATCTAACCCGTGCTGTACCTGCCCTGGGAGTGTTTGATGGGACAGTGTAGAGGGAGCTTTACTCTGTATCTCACCCGTGCTGTACCTGCCCTGGGAGTGTTTGATGGGACAGTGTAGAGGGAGCTTTACTCTGTATCTCACCCGTGCTGTACCTGCCCTGGGAGTGTTTGATGGGACAGTGTAGAGGGAGCTTTATTCTGTATCTAACCCGTGCTGTACCTGCCCTGGGAGTGTTTGATGGGGCAGTGTAGAGGGAGCTTTATTCTGTATCTAACCCGTGCTGTACCTGCCCTGGGAGTGTTTGATGGGACAGTGTAGAGGGAGCTTTACTCTGTATCTAACCCGTGCTGTACCTGCCCTGGGAGTGTTTGATGGGACAGTGTAGAGGGAGCTTTACTCTGTATCTAACCTGTGCTGTACCTGCCCTGGGAGTGTTTGATGGGACGGTGTAGAGGGAGCTTTACTCTGTATCTAACCCGTGCTGTACCTGCCCTGGGAGTGCTTGATGGGACAGTGTAGAGGGAGCTTTACTCTGTATCTCACCCGTGCTGTACCTGCCCTGGGAGTGTTTGATTGGCTATGTGGGAGACAACACACAGTGGTAGGCGATGGGTCAGTAGAAAATGGTTTACGACGGTCATTTTCAGTTTCACTTCTTCAAGATCAGATGAGTGAAAATCGAAGATGGAAGCTCCTGGGTTTGAGTTACTGCCGGAGCTGAAATGCGACACTTTGTGAAAGTCTCTCGTAACTCATTTACATCAGATGTGCCTCTGAGTTATTGGGCATTCATAGTCACATAGCCTTACTAACTCACTGTCAACCGACTGTCATCTTCAATGTAAAGAACTGTGAGGAGCCTCATATCTACCTGGGAATTGTCTTTACCGGGTATAAATCCATTTCTCTTCACACAGAACAACAGGGATTCCTAGTAGCAATAACCGGAGACACTCGAATATTGCTGGAACCCTGCAGCTGTGAGAACACAATGAGCTCTGGATGGGGGGGTTGAATGAATTTATCAAGAATGTTCTATTCATCAAATTGACACCTGGAATGTAGCCATGCATCACAGAAAATGAAAAAAGGGGAGGGGGAAAGCTGAAAAGGCTCATAAGATGTTTCAAAGGCAGTTACTTATAGTTGAATGTTGTTGTGTGCTCATAAATGGATGAGATAAAGTGTGATCAGAGTCTACAGAGAGGGGGAAGTGAGGGACCGCTCACCATAGAAACTCAACTTAGGTTTATTTTGACAGATGCAGCAGTGTGAAACCGTGTTCTTCTACTTTGTCTCAACCATGTGCCCGAGCCCCAAACCCTACTGTAACAGTCTTGCTTTCCATTTCCCACACAGCCAGCCCATGGGCACTCTCGGTGATGTTGTTTGTGCTGTGTGCTCACTGTGGGTGGCTTGAGACCTGCCCAGACTCATTCATATAAGATGTAATTGAGAAAGAGGAGTCCTTTACTCATCAGTGTGGGCTGGATAGGAATCTAGGTCCCAAGGGTGACTAACCAGAGTCTCAACCTACTAGATTGACATTTTAAAAGAAACAGGCCTGGTGACAACTCACACAAGAGGTTGTTCGGGCAGGTATTTGTCCACCTTCCTAACTCCGTTTACAATGAGAACACTACAGTTCAAGAGAGATTCAAAATAGTTGTGACAGGGTAGTTTGTAGATTGAGCTATTTCTACCCAGCTCCTCAATGCTTCTGTCAGTTTAGATTTGCTTTAGTGGATGGTAGCTGAGGATGAAGAACTTTTGGTGGAAATGCACCAGCGTCTATGTATCGTTTTAAAAATAAAATCTTCAACGCTGTTTCTGGGAATTTCATGTATCTCTCAGAGGCTGATTCGAGGTGAGGTTGAGGAACCTTGGTGGTGATGTTCCCATCTAGGCTGTGGGCTGTAGAGCAAAGAGTTCAGGTGCACTGGGAGAAAATACATCGATTTATCTTCACACCGAAAAGGAAACCCAACCATCTGGAGACATCCTTGATTACATCGTTTCCCTGCACTGCCGAGGTAGAGAGGTTTAGGGAGGGAATTCCCGAGCTCAGGGCCCAGGCAGCTGAAGGCACGGCCGCCAAAGGTGGAGCGATTAAAATCGGGGATGCTCAAGAGGCCAGAATTGGAGGAGTGCAGATAACAGGGAGGGTTGTGGGGCTGGAGGAGGTTACAGAGATAGGGAGGGGCGAGGGCTATGGAGGGATTTGAAAAAAAGGATGAGAATTTTTAAATCGAGGCGTTGCCCGACCGGGAGCCAATGTAGGTCAGCGAGCACAGGGGGTGATGGGTGAACGAGACTTGGTGCAAAAAATGGCTCAGTTAGTAATCAGTCCTCACTGCCAGAATGTGATGGGAGTCTTGTGGTACAGAACTATGGCTGTGATGTACTGGGCGAGGTGTAACAGTGTCTTACAAGTGGGCTCGGTGTTCCTAGGTTAGGGAGGGGGAGGTCTGTCCAGCTTCCATTGCCTGACCACTATACGGTGAGTGCTGCTGGTGTGGGGACAGGATTGCACTCGGATCTGATGCCCCCACAATCAGCATCTATGGTCCAGGGTTGAATACTGTGCAAAGTGCCTAAGGGTGGTCACCAACCGAGGAATGGTATCCCAGTGAGGCGCTCGATGGCTTCAGGAGAGGTGAGGGGAGATAAAGAAAGGACAGTTCAGCTTCTCTAAAACCAATTGGGAGTGCTACCATCACTCGGTGAGAATGTGAAAAGGCTCATCTATGTGTCGTTTTAAATATAAAATCTTCAACGTTGTTTCTGGGAATTTCATGTATCTCTCAGAGGCTGATTCAGAGGTGAGGTTGAGGAACCTTGGCGGTGATGTTCCCATCTAGGCAGTGGGCTGTAGAGCAAAGAGTTCAGGTGCTTTGGGAGAAAATACATCGATTTATCTTCTCACCAAAAAGGAAACCCAACCATCTGGAGGCACCCTTGATTACAGCGTTTTCCTGCACTGCCGAGGCGGAGAGGTTTAGGGAGGGAATCCCAGAGCTTAGGGCCCAGGCAACAATAAACAGGGGATGGTCCACTGACATCTGCCTCTCCCTGTCTCACCCACTGCTACATATAGAATAATATAGTCCGCAGTAGGTTAAAGGACAGTAACACAGCGAGACATTGAAGTCCTCAATGAAGCTGGAACTCGGCAGGAGCTAAGTGGTTAGCACTGAGAGTGCTTATTCCACCGTTTAATGGGCCTGGGCTAGCATTCGGATTAGTTGTCTGAACATTGCAGCGACTCTTCACTCACTGCCCAGGGCCATTTTCTATTGTCATGCCAGAATTGTCCATTTTATGAGGATTCCCATATCTTACACTGCAGCGGGGGGAGAAATTATTATATTTATAAAGATATACAGGGCAAAAAAGAAAAGCTGGTAATCTTCAAAGAAAAGTAGGATTAGATTTATATAACACCTATCACAAATATCAGAAACATCTTAAAGTGCTTCGCTTTGAAGTGCAGTCACTGTTATCTATTCAGGCGCAACAGCCATTTTACACACAGTAAAGCCCAGGGGCAAGGACACTGGTAGAACTCCCCTCTGCCAATAGCAAGCAATTCAGTCTCTCACCTGCAAGACGGCGTGTCGAACAATGCAGGACTCGGGCGGGACTGTATTGCAGGGGCAGCCTCGATTGTGGCAGCCTGTCTTAGCTAAACTCTACTAGGATGTGAGAGAGAGAAAGAATTGAAAGAAATCTTCTTGTAGTGTTTCCGACATTGCAGTGTGACCCACACCAGGCGTGTCTGTGCATTGTTCTTGTGATCCAGCCTGACCGAACCAGCTACTTTTAACACAAGGAGCCCCTTGCTGGTGACACGCGTGTGTTAATGAGATCCCACAGCCCCAGCCGGGAAGGAATAGTGGATTAATTCACCACTTAGTATAAATAGAACAGTTCCAACGTTTCCAGGCTGTTTAGTCCTGAACCTTAACACTGAGCCTATCTTTTCTCTCTCTCTAGGTGTTTGAGGACACAAATCGGAGAGTTGCCATTGACAACAAAGACTCCTTTGCCGACCCTCTGGTCTCTTTCTGCTCTGTCCTGTACACACTGCCACTGTATGGGACGTTGATGCAATATTAATGAATCGATCATTACGGAACGAAAAACAAGTCACCCTCTGGATTCCTTATTTCCCTATTTTCCTTTTTCTCTTTTTTTTAAAAGAACAGAAGATTTTTTGTATTCGAAATAAGGGTGTTTTAAATCTTATAGTTTTGTACAATGTAATTTTTTTAAATGTGTACTTTTAGTAAAGACACTTGATGCACAATCTTCTGGAGTTTTTATTTTAATCAAATAATCTACTCGTTTAGCTATTTAAAATTCTTTGAACATCTGCCCCTCTCCAAACATTCCACTTCCCTTTACTAAAGGGATGAAGGGATATGGGGAGAAGGCAGGGACAGGGTACTGAATTTGGATTAACGACAGAAAACGCTGGAAAAACTCAGCAGGTCAGGCAACATCCGTGGAGTGAATTTTGAGTTGACGTTTCGGGTCAAACCCTTCTTCAAAACTGGAAAGAAAAGAAAATAGATCGAAGGCAGGGCTGCGATCGGACAAAAGAAGTAAAAGAAACAAAAGCAGTAAAAGAGACAATAAAAGGTATTCGAAGCTAGACGAGATGGTAATAGGCTGAGATTAGGTGTGAAGTGTACTGGCAGGGCAAGAGATAGCTGCCAGGTGTGAGAGAGAAACAAAAGGAAAGGGGGGAGGGGGGGAAAGGAGTGGAAAAATTACAAGAAAAAATGTAATAGGGGCCGAGGTTATGATCTGAAATTGTTGAACTCGATATTGAGTCCGGAAGGCTGCAGAGTGCCTAATTGGAAGATGAGGTGCTGTTCCTCGAGTTTACATTGAGCTTCCGTGGAACAATACAAGAGGCCAAGGACGATGAGGTCCGAGTGGGAATGGAGCGGTGAATTAAAGTGACAGGCGACCGGAAGCTCAGGGTCACCCTTGCGGACTGAACGGAGGTGTTCCGCAAAGCGGTCACCCAATCTGCGTTTGGTCTCCCCAATGTAGAGGAGACCGCATCGTGAGCAGCGAATACAGTATACTAGATTGCGAGAAGTACAAGTAAATCACTGTTTCACCTGGAAGGGGTGTTTGGGGCCCTGGACAGTGGGAAGGGGGGAGGTATAGGGGCAGGTGTTACATCTCCTACGCTTGCACCCACCACCAAACGTATCTTCCCCTCCCCTCCCCTTTCAGCATTCCGTAGGGACCGCTCCCTCCGAGACACCATAGTCCACTTCTCTATCACCCCAAATAGCCCTTCCCCTTCGCCTGACACCTTCGGATTTCCAACATCTGCAGTATTTTGCTATCGTACTGAATTTGGATGATCAGCCATGATCTCATTGAATGGCGGAGCAGGCTCGAGGGACCGAATGGCCTACTCCTGCTCCTATCTTCTATGTTTCTACTCCAGATGTGACGTGTCAAAAGTATTGAAGATAAAAAAGAAAGACAGTCATTTTGTGCTGGTTTCTTTTGACCTGGAGCTGGAAAATTACCAGGTGGGCGAGAGGTGATAATGTCCCACCTCAAAGGTGTGATTAAGAAAATGGCACATTTTTAAAATTCTCGGGATGAGGATGTTGCTGGCAAGGCCAGCATTTATTGCCCATCCCTAATTGCCCTTGAGAAGGTGGTGGGGAGCCGCCTTCTTGAACCGCTGCAGTCCACAATACTTCTTCGTGGTGGTATTGGTTCAACTGAGAAGCTTCCTCAGCCATTCCAGAGTCAATCACATTGCTCCGGGCCTGGAGTCACATATATAAGGACGGCAGGTTTCCTTCTCTAAAGGACATTAGTGAACCAGATGGGTTTTTACTACAATCCGGTAGTTTCATGGTCACAATTACCAATACTAGCTTTTTATTTCATTCATTTAATTACTGAATTTAAATTCCCCAGCTGCTGTGGTGGGATTTGAACTCATATCCCTGGATCATTAATCCAGGCCTCTGGATTATTAGTCCAGTAACATAACCACGATGCTACTGTACACCATGCATGTTGGTTTCTTCTGACTTGAAGCTGGGCGTTTACAAGCACCAATCTGCAAACTTCCCTTGGTTCCTCCTTCTGAGCACGATCCTGCTGCAAGTGGAGGTGGCTGAGCAACAGATTGAGGTCCGGGGTGTTTGGGGGTGTTGAGGATGTTGGGGTGCAGGGTGTTGGGGTCTGGGGGTGTCGGGGTGTGGGGTGTTGGGGTCTGGGGGTGTCAGGATCTGGGGGTGTTGGGGTCTGGGGGTGTCAGGATCTGGGGGTGTCGGGGTCTGGGGGTGTTGATGTCTGGGGGTATCGGGGTCTGAGGTGTCGGGGTCTGGGGGCGTCGGGGTCCGGGGGCGTTGCGGTCCGGGTGCGTTGCGGACTGGGGGTGTTGGGGTTTGGGGTTTGGGATCTGGGGGTTTTTGGGGTCTGGGGGTGTCGGGGTGCGAGGTGTCGGGGCCTTGGGGTATTGGGGTCTGGGGGTGTCGGGGTGTGGGGTATCGGGGTCTGGGGGTGTCGGAGTGCGAGGTGTCGGGGTCTGGGGGTATTGCGGTCCGGGGGTGTCGGGGACTGGGGGGGTCGGGTTTTGGGGTCTGGGGGTTTTTGGGGTCTGGGGGTGCCGGGGTGCGAGGTGTCGGGGTCTGGGGGTATCGGGGTGTCGGGGTCTGGGGGTGTCGGGGTCTGGGGATGTCGGGTCTGAGGGTGTCGGGATCCGCGGCTGTCGTGGTCCGGGGGTGTCGCAGTCCAGGGGTGTCGCGGTCCGGGGGTGTCGGGGACCGGGGGTGTCAGTTTTTGGAGTCTGGGGGTGTCGGGGTGCGAGGTGTCGGGGTCTGGGGGTATTGGGGTATCGGGGTGCGGGGTATCGGGGTCTGGGGGTGTCGGGGTGTGGGGTATCAGGGTCTGGGGGTGTCGGGGTCCAGGGGTGTCGCGGTCCGGGGGTGTCGGGGTTTGGGGTCTGGGGGTTTTTGGGGTCTGGGGGTTTTTGGGGTCTGGGGGTGTCGGGGTGTGGGGTGTCGGGGTCTGGGGGTATCGGGGTCTGGGGTATTGGGGTCTGGGGGTGTCGGGGTGTGGGGTATCGGGGTCTGGGGGTGTCGGGGTGCGGGGTGTCGGGATCCGGGGCTGTCGCGGTCCAGGGGTGTTGCGGTCCGGGGGTGTTGGGTTTGAGGTCTGGGGGTTTTTGGGGTCTGGGGGTGTTGGGGTTTGGGGTCTGGGGGTGTTGGGGTCTGGGTGTGTTGGGTTTGGAGTTGGGGTTTGGGGTTGGGGTTTTTGGGTTCGGGGATGTTGGCATTGTTGGGGTCCATTGGGGTTGGGGTTTGGGTCTGGGGATCGATGGTGTGTCCCTCAATCGTTGAAATAACTAGAAAATTGTGAGCAGGGAATGGGCTCATGGAACCCTCTAAATTTAATGTTAAAACGTTGGTATTTAATTAAGCTAAAATGGAGACTTTACCCTTTAAACCATCAGGGAGTTTGCAGTGCAGATATAATGAGAGCGGTGCCACAACAATCTTGCTGCTGAAATAGCTCTGTCTTGGCTTTCTGTTACACTAACTACTGAAAGGAAATCAAATCTGAGCACATTTGGTGCGCCCATTCCTGATGAATTATATTGGCCTTTCATCCACAGATCTCTGGGGCAGGAGTTGGTGCATTAACTGTGCACCTTGCTGAGGAATTGGGAAACCGCGGAATGAAATGCAGTTCGGGCACTGGGCGATGCACTTAATGGAAGCACTTGTCCTGTTGTCTCTGGAATGTGGTTTTGAATTAATCGGAGACAGGGGATGAAAGACTTCCTCTGTCGACTGTTGGCAAGGGTTCGAAACGAACCCTTAGGATGGTCTCGATTCATTTCCATGGGGGCACGGGGAACAAGACTGGCCTAACACGGGCATTCATTTGCAATTGCATTCAAGCCCTGCAATCGCTGTGCTGGGAAATGGAAAACACGTCACATTTTACATGGGATTACATCGGATATATGGCACAGAAACAGGCCATTCGGCCCAACCAGTCCATGCCGGTGTTTATGCTCCTCCTGTCTTTCCTCATCTAAATCTATCAGCATAACTCTCTATTCCCTTCTCCCTCATACGCTTGACCAGCCTCCCCTTAAATGCATCGATACTATTCACTTCAACCACTCCCTGTGGTAGCGAGTTCCACATTCTCACCACTCTCTGGGTAAAGAAGTTTCTTCTGAATTCCCGATTGGATTTCTTGGTGACTATCTTATATTGATGGCCTCTAGTTCCCCACAAGTGGAAACATTCTCTCTGTATCCACTCTATCAAAATTTTTGATAATTTTAAAGACCTCTATTTGGTGTAATGGTGGGTGGGGGGGAGGAGGAGGGTTCTCTTCTGAGGCGGGGTGTGAGGTGGGGTGTGAGGTGTGGTGTGAGGCGGGGTGTGAGGCGGGGTGTGAGGTGGGGTGTGGTGTGAGGCGGGGTGTGAGGTGGGGTGTGAGGTGTGGTGTGAGGCGGGGTGTGAGGCGGGGTGTGAGGCGGGGTGTGAGGCGGGGTGTGAGGCAGGGTGTGAGGCGGGGTGTGAGGCGGGGTGTGGTGTGAGGCGGGGTGTGAGGCGGGGTGTGAGGCGGGGAGTGAGGCGGGGTGTGAGGCGGGGTGTGAGGCGGGGTGTGAGGCGGGGTGTGAGGCGGGGTGTGAGGCGGGTGTGAGGTGGGTGTGAGGCGGGGTGTGAGGCGGGGTGTGAGGCGGGGTGTGAGGTGGGGTGTGAGGCGGTGTGTGAGGCGGGGTGTGAGGCGGGGTGTGAGGCGGGGTGTGAGGCGGGGTGTGAGGCGGGGTGTGAGGCGGGGTGTGAGGCGGGGTGTGAGGTGGGAGTGAGGCGGGGTGTGAGGCGGGGTGTGAGGTGGGGTGTGAGGCGGGGTGTGAGGTGGGGTGTGAGGTGGGGTGTGGTGTGAGGTGGGGTGTGGTGTGAGGCGGGGTGTGAGGTGGGGTGTGAGGCGGGGTGTGAGGTGGGGTGTGAGGTGGGGTGTGAGGTGGGGTGTGAGGCGGGGTGTGAGGTGGGGTGTGAGGTGGGGTGTGAGGCGGGGTGTGAGGCGGGGTGTGAGGCGGGGTGTGAGGCGGGGTGTGAGGTGGGGTGTGAGGCGGGGTGTGAGGCGGGGTGTGGTGTGAGGTGGGGTGTGAGGCGGGGTGTGAGGCGGGGTGTGAGGCGGGGTGTGAGGTGGGGTGTGAGGCGGGGTGTGAGGCGGGGTGTGAGGCGGGGTGTGGTGTGAGGTGGGGTGTGAGGCGGGGTGTGAGGCGGGGTGTGAGACGGGGTGTGAGGCGGGGTGTGGTGTGAGGTGGGGTGTGAGGCGGGGTGTGAGGTGGGGTGTGAGGTGGGGTGTGAGGTGGGGTGTGAGGCGGGGTGTGAGGCGGGGTGTGAGGTGGGGTGTGGTGTGAGGCGGGGTGTGGTGTGAGGCGGGGTGTGAGGCGGGGTGTGAGGTGGGGTGTGGTGTGAGGCGGGGTGTGGTGTGAGGCGGGGTGTGAGGCGGGGTGTGAGGCGGGGTGTGAGGTGGGGTGTGGTGTGAGGTGGGGTGTGAGGCGGGGTGTGAGGCGGGGTGTGAGGTGGGGTGTGGTGTGAGGTGGGGTGTGGTGTGAGGCGGGGTGTGAGGCGGGGTGTGAGGCGGGGTGTGGTGTGAGGTGGGGTGTGAGGTGGGGTGTGAGGCGGGGTGTGGTGTGAGGTGGGGTGTGAGGCAGGGTGTGAGGCGGGGTGTGAGGCGGGGTGTGAGGCGGGGTGTGGTGTGAGGTGGGGTGTGAGGCAGGGTGTGAGGCGGGGTGTGAGGCGGGGTGTGAGGCGGGGTGTGAGGCGGGGTGTGGTGTGAGGTGGGGTGTGAGGTGGGGTGTGAGGCGGGGTGTGAGGCGGGGTGTGAGGTAGAGTTTATCGAGTGTTATTGGGCATCTAATCACACTCTCGGGTCCTGCAAGTTCCAGATAATACTTTCTTAATGCCCGTAAATCATATGAAGGATCACAAATAAATTGTGATGTTGAAGACCCTTGCATTTTCTTAACCTCTGACTATCGTGAGCATTAAAACCTGATCCAAAATTGTAGGACATGCGGGCGAATCAGCAAGTCTTCCATAGGAAAGTACACAACAGGAAAAGACTACTGTGGTCCACTTGGCCAAGTATCTGGAAAGTCTCATATCCCGCAATACCTCTCATATCCCTCGATCAGGACTTTTGCCAGGCACTTATCCAGCTCGCTTGAATTTGCTGGTGTGGGAGACAGTCTTGCTAACATACCCTGCTCTACGTGAAATGGGAGTGATTGTCCATAACATAAGAACATAAGAACATAAGAAATAGGAGCAGGAGTAGGCCAATCAGCCCCTCGAGCCTGCTCCGCCATTCAATAAGATCATGGCTGATCTGATCCTAACCTCAAATCTTCTATCACTCTCCATCCACCCGAACCCATGTGATCTCCCGGGAGAGGCGAAAAACCAGATAAAAGACCCAATGGCCAATTTGGGAGAAAAAATCTGGGAAAACACTGGCTGCCTGAGATGGAAAGTATCCCATTCCCCAGCTGTAATATAGCTGAAATAACAACAGAAGATGCTGGAAACACTCAGCAGGTCAGGCAGCATCTGTGGAGAGAGAAACAGAGTTAACGTTTCAGGTCGATGACCCTTCGACAGAATTGGTAAAAGTTGGAGATGGAACAGGTTTTAAGCAGGTGTGGGGGCAGGGAAAGGGGGAGGGAGGGGAGGAAGGAACTAAAGGCACAGTCTGTGTCCGGATGGAAGGCAGGAGAGATTAAATGTGGCAAATGGGGATGGCAGAATCATCAACAGCTGCCGCCTGAAAAAATGGGGGGACAGAGGTTATGGTCTGAAATTGTTGAACTCTATGTCGAGTCCAGAAGGCTGTAAAGTGCCTAATCGAAAGATGAGGTGCTGTTCCTCGAGCTTACGTAATGTAGCTGACCATGATGAGCATAGATTCCAGTCAGGCGAATCACTGGGGAGCAGATGGCCCACACTGATTTCCTCTTTCAGCTCCTGTGTCCAAGCTGGCCTGACTGATCTGGGCCACGTGAACAACATATCCATAAGGTTGTCGAGCTCTTTGAAGTGTGGAACAGAAGCCTCAGAGATAAATCTGAGTGGCCTTGCTGAACACTTGGGTTCTCCCAAGTGAGGATTGAACTACCGCTTGATTTCCTTTTGCAATTCTTTTGAGACCAGTTTTTACTTCAGTGGGAATCTTTCCAGCTCGCAGTCTGTCAGGTCAGAAAGCGGTTACTATGGGAATGGCTCAGCTAGCAGGAGTGGAGTGAGTGCCCAACCGCTCAGTGACATCAGCTGGAAGTACATCTGGTGTTGGAGACATGTAGTTCCACAAGTAGGTACTGAGCACCATTCTGCATAGGACACTGCCATCTTGATTGTACTTATAGGCCTAGAAATTGAGTGGGGTTAGCGCCCAATTAGAGGCGCTAGAGGGCCTTGCGCCGGAATTATAGCCGCTTCGGAAATTGATTTGGGCCCTACCATCGACGTTAGCTGGTAGCGCTGCGCCGGCACCGATGACGTCATCGGTGTGCGCAGCGTCCCGGTTGCCGTGGTAACGCGGCCGGACGCCAAAATTCAGTTGCGGCCGCCTCGCCCGTGGCAGCCGCAACCAACGATTTTTCAAAAGTTTCTTGCTGGACTTAGCGCCGGCGCATTAAGCTGGCGCGGCGGCCGGCCGCTTTCCCGGCGGCCGCCTGCCCGCACCTCCCTCCCCGGACTCCTCCACCACCCCCCCGTGGCACAGATGTGTGTGGGCCTCGAGCCCAGCACTTCTCCGAGGTGCCGGGCTCACTTTTCGTGCGATTCCACCGGCCAGCGGTTGGCTGCAGGCAGCTCCTCCTTAACAGAAGGAGGAGGCCTGCAGTACCCCAGCCTGCCGCACCGCATCAGGTGCCGCAGCGGGGGATTAGCGCCGCAATCCTGCATTCAGCGCCCATTGCGAGGCGCTGACACCCTCCATTAGCGCCCGCAGCCGTCTGGGCGCGGCACAGCTGAATTTTTGGCGGGCGCAGCGGCAATTAACGCTGGCGCTAAATTTCGGGCGCTACAGCCCTGGCGGAGGCAAACTCAATTTCTAGGCCTGAGTGTCTCCGCTTCCACCACTTCCGTCAGCAGCGAGTTCCAGGTCCTCACTACTCGGTAGTTAACCGGCAGAAAAAAGGATTAGTGCCATTTTACCTTCACAGGTGAAGGCTTCCCGACCTCGGAGAACCCCGCCAGGTTGGAAGAGACGTGGAGGAGGTCTGCGGTGGTCGGAGGCACCTGGAAGTAAGGTGTAGAGGTGAGTGATGGATGCAAGTGTGGAGTGGTAAGTATGCAAGGTGAGTGATAAGTTTAAAAATGTGTTCACTTACCTTTTTTTCCTTCTGTAGCCTTTAGCCGTGTTAGATCGAGCAGACATCCACCTCATCAATTTCAGGTAATGGCTGATGGACCTTCCGATCCATCAGACACCTGAAATTTACTTTTTTGCAATGTTTTTTCAGTCCTCACCACAAAAACGAATCAAATTCAAGAGAATGTCAGTGTTTGACAACTTCACAGAGCTTCACAGAGCTGTCAAACGCTGTCATTTCTTCTTTCAAGAAGTCTTGACAGACAGCACGTCTGAGGTTGACGTGACCTGTCAGTGACTTCTTCCCTAATTGGCTTGCTGAGCCTGCCGGGCGGGCTTAACGAGCTCAATCAGGGGAAAGTCCCTCTGAATGGTCAGGCGAGGATGGAGGCGGGACATTGACACGACAAGCAGCAGTCCCACCTCCAACTCGCCTCCATTGACAAAATCCAGCCCATAGTCTCTTTCAACCACATCCATCCAAGGTCTTCTTCTTCTTCTTAGGCAGTCCCTCGGAACCGAGGATGACTTGCTTCCACATTAAAAATGAGTTCTCAGGTGACTGATGAGTCCAATGAGGGACCTACAGTCTCTGTCACAGGTGGGGCAGATGGTGGTTGAAGGGGCGGCTGGGTGGGGTGCTTGGGTTGACGTGCGCTCCTTGCGCTGCCTGCGCTTGGTTTCTGCTTGCTCCCGGCGAAGAGACTCGAGGTGTTCGGCGCCTTCCCGGATGCTTCTCCTCCACTTTGTGCGGTCTTGGGCCAGGGATTCCCAGGTGTCAGTGGGGATGTTACACTTTTTCAAGGAGGCTTTGAGGGTGTCCTTGAAGCGTTTCCTCTGCCCACCTGGGGCTCTCTTGCCGTGCCGGAGCTCCGAGTAGAGCGCTTGTTTTGGGAGTCTCGTATCAGGCATGCGGACAATGTGACCCGAGGTGCTCTTGTGCTGGTTTTACAACATAAGAACATAAGAAATAGGAGCAGGAGTCGGCCATTTGGCCCCTCGAGCCTGCCCCGCCATTCAATGAGATCATGGCTGATCTGATCTTGGCCTCAACTCCACTTCCCCGCCCGCTCCCCATAACCCTCGACTCCCTTATCATTCAGATATCTGTCTATCTCCACGTTAGATATATTCAATGACTCCGCCTCCACAGCTCTCTGGGGATAGAGAATTCCAAAGATTCACGACCCTCTGAGAGAAGAAATTCCTCCTCATCTCCATTTTCACCGAAGGGTGGTTCTCACTCTCGGAAAAGATCGCCATCTTCACAGGATCCCTTCCTCATTAAATGGGGCTAGTCTCGTGCCTGAGGTTGTGTTACGGGGGATGGGGGGATTGGGCATTCTGACCTCCTACTACAGATCTGACCATTTCTAATCGATACTCTATCATCTTTCTACATTCATTAGTTTTTCTTCCTCTGCACTCACTCACTCACACTCTCTCTCTCCTTTTCTCCACATCAGTAAGACACAAGTCCGCTGTGTGAGGTTAAAACCAATTGCTTTTATTCACCTCCCCACAGGAACTTACTTGAGCCAGCCACACTACAATCAGGGGGAGCTTTATTGTGTGGCACCTGACCCAAGAAGCACTTGATGCTGACTCAGTGCCTGATGTTGAACAGGCTTCGATTCTCCATTCTGTAGCTCTCCCTGTGTAATGTACCAATCATCGCCTTAATGAATACAAACATTCAGACCTCCCTCTAAAAAGTTCACATGCACAGATTTTGCATTCATCTGAATGTTGTGTAATATCAGCCCACGCTCTGATTTGTAAGGATGTTTAAACAATTAGGTCTCAAAACTAAACGAGAAACACACTCGAGAAACATGGCAATCATTTATAAAACCATAGCCAGCTGCGGGGAGTGAGGATCCCATTCTGTGGCATTAGGTCACAGCTGAAAACTGATATTAGAAGGGAGACAAATAAACATTGACAACGTCCCAGAGAAATACAGTGTGTGACTCGTCTAATAAAATAAATTGCGACGTTGCAATAGCTAAGAAAGCGAGTTAATGCTGGCTGCAGTAATGTGATGGTTTGACTTGATGAGAAGGAGGAAGCACGGGGATGAAGTGATTGAGTAACATACCCTGTGAGAAGCCATCAGTCAGATTTCTATAATAACCAGCCCAATCATCGCTGTATTGTGAACAAATTGATTGTCTCTGCTCTTTATTGAAGTTTTGCTTCCTTTAACTTGAATGTAAATGGAATTGTCAATTTTAACTTTTGTTGTGAAGGTTGCAGTGTTTTTCCCCTTCATTGACAAAGGCTGCGATTTTTATTCTTGTGCCCTCTCTCCACACTACGTGCTTAAATTCGCTCAGTGGTTATCTAGTACACAAGGGAGCTCTCCACTCAAAGGAGAACGATTCTACAAGGGGCTCTTTGCAAAGTTAACAGCTGTGTCATTTGAGCAGTGCATCATGCACAGGTCCAATCAATACATCGATCAGTCTGCGACACAGGAGATCGATAGACTGAGGGGAAATAACACAGGAGATCTATAGACTGAGGGGACATTATAGGAGATCTATAGACTGAGGGGACATCACACAGGAGATCTATAGACTGAGGGGACATCACACAGGAGATCTATAGACCGTAGGGAGATCACACAGGAGATCGCTAGTCTGAGGGGACATCACACAGGAGATCTATAGACTGAGAGAACATCACACAGGAGATCTATAGATTGAGGGGACATCACACAGAAGATCTATAGATTGAGGGGACATCACACAGGAGATCTATAGACTGAGGGGACTTTCAGAAGGCTTTCGATAAGGTCCCACATAAGAGGTTAGCGTGCAAAATTAAGGCACATGGGATTGGGGGCAAGGTATTGACTTGGATAGAGAACTGGTTGGCGGACAGAAAGCAAAGAGTTGGAATAAACGGGTCGTTTTCCGAGTGGCAGGCAGTGACTAGTGGGGTACCGCAAGGATCGGTACTAGGACCCCAGCTGTTCACAATATATATTAATGATCTGGACGAGGGAATTGGATGTAATATCTCCAAATTTGCAGACGACACAAAGCTGGGTGGGAGGGTATGCTGTGAGGAGGATGTTGTGAAACTCCAGTACGATTTGAACAGGTTGGGTGGTTGGGCAGAAACATGGCAAATGCACTATAATGTGGATAAATGTGAGGTTATCCACTTTGGTGGCAAAAACAGGAAGGCAGATTATTATTTGAATGGCAATAGATTGGGAGAAGGTGAAGTGCAAAGAGACCTGGGTGCTCTTCTGCACCAGTCGCTGAAGGTAAGCATGCAGGTGCAGCAGGTGGTTAAGAAGGCAAATGGTATGTTGGCCTTCGTAGCAAGAGGGTTCGAGTACAAGAACAAGGATGTCTTGCTGCAGTTGTACAGGGCCTTGGTGAGACCGCACCTTGAGTATCGTGTGCAGTTTTGGTCACCTTACCTGAGGAAGGACGTTCTTGCCATGGAGGGAGTGCAGCGAAGATTCACCAGGCTGATACCTGGGATGGCAGGAATGACGTACGAGGAGAGATTGTGTCAATTGGGCTCATACTCACTGGAGTTTAGAAGATTGAGAGGGGATCTCATCGAAACCTATAAAATTCTGTCAGGTCTGGACAGACTAGATGCAGAAAGGATGTTTCTGATGGCCGGGGAGTCCAGAACCAGGGGTCATAGTCGAAGGATAAGGGGTAAGCCATTTAGGACTGAAATGAGGAGGAATTTCTTCACCCAGAGAGTGGTGAAGCTGTGGAATTCTCTGCCACAGAGGGCGGTGGAGGCCAGTTCATTAAATATATTCAAGAAAGAGTTGGATATATTTCATGAGGCTAAAGGGATCAAGGGATATGGGAAGAAGGCAGGGACAGGGTACTGAATTTGGATGATCAGCCATGATCTCATTGAATGGTGGAGCAGGCTCGAAGGGCCGAATGGCCTACTCCTGCTCCTATCTTCTATGTTTCTGTGTTTCTATGTTTCACACAGGAGATCTATAGATTGAGGGGACATCACACAGGAGATCAATAGAGTGAGGGGACATCACACAGGAAATTGATAGACTGAGGGGACATCACACAGGAGATCTATAGACCGTGGGGAGATCACACAGGAGATCTATAGACAGAGGGGACATCACACTGGAGATCTATAGACTGTGGGGACATCACACAGGAGATCGATAGACTGAGGGGACATCACACAGGAGATCGATAGACTGAGGGGACATCACACAGGAGATCTATAGACTGAGGGGACATCACACAGGAGATCGATAGACTGAGGGGACATCACACTGGAGATCTATAGACTGAGGGGACATCACACTGGAGATCTATAGACCGTAGGGAGATCACACAGGAGATCTATAGACAGAGGGGACATCACACTGGAGATCTATAGACTGTGGGGACATCACACTGGAGATCTATAGACTGAGGGGACATCACACAGGAGATCTATAGACTGAGGGGACATCACACTGGAGATCGATAGACTGAGGGGACATCACACAGGAGATCTATAGACTGAGGGGACATCACACAGGAGATCGATAGACTGAGGGGACATCACACTGGAGATCTATAGACTGAGGGGACATCACACTGGAGATCTATAGACTGAGGGGACATCACACTGGAGATCTATAGACAGTGGGGACATCACACAGGAGATCGATAGACTGAGGGGTCATCACACTGGAGATCTATAGACAGTGGGGACATCACACTGGAGATCTATAGACTGAGGGGACATCACACTGGAGATCTATAGACTGAGGGGACATCACACAGGAGATCTATAGACTGAGGGGACATCACACAGGAGATCGATAGACTGAGGGGACATCACACAGGAGATCTATAGACTGAGGGGACATCACACAGGAGATCGATAGACTGAGGGGACATCACACTGGAGATCTATAGACTGAGGGGACATCACACTGGAGATCTATAGACTGAGGGGACATCACACTGGAGATCTATAGACTGAGGGGACATCACACAGGAGATCTATAGATTGAGGGGACATCACACAGGAGATCTATAGACTGTGGGGACATCACACTGGAGATCGATAGACTGAGGGGACATCACACAGGAGATCTATAGACTGAGGGGACATCACACTGGAGATCTATAGACAGTGGGGACATCACACAGGAGATCGATAGACTGAGGGGACATCACACTGGAGATCTATAGACTGAGGGGACATCACACAGGAGATCTATAGACTGTGGGGACATCACACTGGAGATCGATAGACTGAGGGGACATCACACAGGAGATCGATAGACTGAGGGGACATCACACTGGAGATTTATAGACTGAGGGGACATCACACTGGAGATCTATAGACTGAGGGGACATCACACTGGAGATCTATAGATTGAGGGGACATCACACAGGAGATCTATAGACTGAGGGGACATCACACAGGAGATCTATAGACAGTGGGGACATCACACTGGAGTTCTATAGACAGTGGGGACATCACACTGGAGATCTATAGACTGAGGGGACATCACACAGGAGATCGATAGACTGAGGGGACATCACACTGGAGATCTATAGACTGAGGGGACATCACACTGGAGATCTATAGACTGAGGGGACATCACACAGGAGATCTATAGACTGAGGGGACATCACACTGGAGATCTATAGATTGAGGGGACATCACACAGGAGATCTATAGACTGAGGGGACATCACACAGGAGATCTATAGACTGAGGGGACATCACACAGGAGATCGATAGACTGAGGGGACATCACACTGGAGATCTATAGACTGAGGGGACATCACACAGGAGATCTATAGACTGAGGGGACATCACACTGGAGATCTATAGACTGAGGGGACATCACACAGGAGATCTATAGATTGAGGGGACATCACACAGGAGATCTATAGACTGTGGGGACATCACACTGGAGATCGATAGACTGAGGGGACATCACACAGGAGATCGATAGACTGAGGGGACATCACACTGGAGATTTATAGACTGAGGGGACATCACACAGGAGATCGATAGACTGAGGGGACATCACACAGGAGATCGATAGACTGAGGGGACATCACACTGGAGATTTATAGACTGAGGGGACATCACACAGGAGATCGATAGACTGAGGGGACATCACACAGGAGATCGATAGACTGAGGGGACATCACACTGGAGATCTATAGACTGAGGGGACATCACACTGGAGATCGATAGACTGAGGGGACCTCACACTGGAGATCTATAGACTGAGGGGACATCACACAGGAGATCTATAGACTGAGGGGACATCACACAGGAGATCGATAGACTGAGGGGACATCACACAGGAGATCTATAGACTGAGGGGACATCACACAGGAGATCGATAGACTGAGGGGACATCACACTGGAGATTTATAGACTGAGGGGACATCACACAGGAGATCGATAGACTGAGGGGACATCACACAGGAGATCGATAGACTGAGGGGACATCACACTGGAGATCTATAGACTGAGGGGACATCACACTGGAGATCGATAGACTGAGGGGACCTCACACTGGAGATCTATAGACTGAGGGGACATCACACAGGAGATCTATAGACTGAGGGGACATCACACAGGAGATCGATAGACTGAGGGGACATCACACTGGAGATCTATAGACTGAGGGGACATCACACTGGAGATCTATAGACTGAGGGGACATCACACTGGAGATCTATAGACAGTGGGGACATCACACAGGAGATCTATAGACAGTGGGGACATCACACAGGAGATCTATAGACTGAGGGGACATCACACAGGAGATCTATAGACTGAGGGGACATCACACAGGAGATCGATAGACTGAGGGGTCATCACACTGGAGATCTATAGACAGTGGGGACATCACACTGGAGATCTATAGACTGAGGGGACATCACACTGGAGATCTATAGACTGAGGGGACATCACACAGGAGATCTATAGACTGAGGGGACATCACACAGGAGATCTATAGACTGAGGGGACATCACACAGGAGATCGATAGACTGAGGGGTCATCACACTGGAGATCTATAGACAGTGGGGACATCACACAGGAGATCTATAGACTGAGGGGACATCACACAGGAGATCGATAGACTGAGGGGTCATCACACTGGAGATCTATAGACTGAGGGGACATCACACAGGAGATCTATAGACTGAGGGGACATCACACTGGAGATCTATAGACTGAGGGGACATCACACTGGAGATCTATAGACTGAGGGGACATCACACTGGAGATCTATAGACTGTGGGGACATCACACTGGAGATCTATAGACTGAGGGGACATCACACTGGAGATCTATAGACTGAGGGGACATCACACTGGAGATCTATAGACTGAGGGGACATCACACAGGAGATCGATAGACTGAGGGGACATCACACTGGAGATCTATAGACTGAGGGGACATCACACTGGAGATCTATAGACTGAGGGGACATCACACAGGAGATCTATAGACTGAGGGGACATCACACAGGAGATCGATAGACTGAGGGGTCATCACACTGGAGATCTATAGACAGTGGGGACATCACACTGGAGATCTATAGACTGAGGGGACATCACACAGGAGATCTATAGATTGAGGGGACATCACACAGGAGATCGATAGACTGAGGGCACATCACACAGGAGATCTATAGACAGTGGGGACATCACACAGGAGATCTATAGACTGAGGGGACATCACACTGGAGATCTATAGACTGAGGGGACATCACACAGGAGATCTATAGACTGAGGGGACATCACACAGGAGATCTATAGACTGAGGGGACATCACACTGGAGATCTATAGACCGTAGGGAGATCACACAGGAGATCTATAGACTGAGGGGACATCACACTGGAGATCTATAGACTGAGGGGACATCACACAGGAGATCTATAGACTGAGGGTACATCACACAGGAGATCTATAGACTGAGGGGACATCAAACTGGAGATCTATAGACTGAGGGGACATCACACAGGAGAGCTATAGACAGTGGGGACATCACACAGGAGATCTATAGACTGAGGGGACATCACACTGGAGATCTATAGACTGAGGGGACATCACACAGGAGATCTATAGACAGTGGGGACATCACACTGGAGATCGATAGACTGAGGGGACATCACACTGGAGATCGATAGACTGAGGGGACATCACACAGGAGATCTATAGACTGAGGGGACATCACACTGGAGATCGATAGACTGAGGGGACATCACACTGGAGATCGATAGACTGAGGGGACATCACACAGGAGATCTATAGACTGAGGGGACATCACACTGGAGATCGATAGACTGAGGGGACATCACACTGGAGATCGATAGACTGAGGGGACATCACACTGGAGATCGATAGACTGAGGCGACATCACACTGGAGATCTATAGACTGAGGGGACATCACACTGGAGATCGATAGACTGAGGGGACATCACACTGGAGATCGATAGACTGAGGGGACATCACACTGCAGATCTATAGACTGAGGGGACATCACACAGGAGATCTATAGACAGTGGGGACATCACACAGGAGATCTATAGACTGAGGGGACATCACACAGGAGATCTATAGACTGTGGGGACATCACACTGGAGATCTATAGACTGAGGGGACATCACACAGGAGATCTATAGACTGAGGGGACATCACACAGGAGATCGATAGACTGAGGGGACATCACACAGGAGATCTATAGACTGAGGGGACATCACACAGGAGATCTATAGACTGAGGGGACATCACACTGGAGATCTATAGACTGAGGGGACATCACACAGGAGATCTATAGACTGAGGGGACATCACACAGGAGATCGATAGACTGAGGGGACATCACACAGGAGATCTATAGACTGAGGGGACATCACACTGGAGATCTATAGACTGAGGGGACATCACACTGGAGATCTATAGACTGAGGGGACATCACACTGGAGATCTATAGACAGTGGGGACATCGCACAGGAGATCTATAGACTGAGGGGACATCACACTGGAGATCTATAGACTGAGGGGACATCACACTGGAGATCTATAGACAGTGGGGACATCACACAGGAGATCTATAGACTGAGGGGACATCACACAGGAGATCTATAGACTGAGGGGACATCACACTGGAGATCTATAGACTGAGGGGACGTCACACTGGAGATCTATAGACAGTGGGGACATCGCACAGGAGATCTATAGACTGAGGGGACATCACACAGGAGATCTATAGACTGAGGGGACATCACACAGGAGATCGATAGACTGAGGGGTCATCACACTGGAGATCTATAGATTGAGGGGACATCACACTGGAGATCTATAGACTGAGGGGACATCACACTGGAGATCAATAGACTGTGGGGACATCACACTGGAGATCTATAGACAGTGGGGACATCACACTGGAGATCTATAGACTGAGGGGACATCACACAGGAGATCTATAGACTGAGGGGACATCACACAGGAGATCTATAGACTGAGGGGACATCACACTGGAGATCTATAGACTGAGGGGACATCACACTGGAGATCAATAGACTGTGGGGACATCACACTGGAGATCTATAGACAGTGGGGACATCACACTGGAGATCTATAGACTGAGGGGACATCACACTGGAGATCTATAGACTGAGGGGACATCACACTGGAGATCTATAGACTGAGGGGACATCACACAGGAGATCTATAGACTGAGGGGACATCACACAGGAGATCTATAGACTGAGGGGACATCACACTGGAGATCTATAGACTGTGGGGACATCACACTGGAGATCTATAGACTGAGGGGTCATCACACTGGAGATCTATAGACTGAGGGGACATCACACTGGAGATCTATAGACTGAGGGGACATCACACTGGAGATCTATAGACTGAGGGGACATCACACAGGAGATCGATAGACTGAGGGGACATCACACTGGAGATCTATAGACTGAGGGGACATCACACTGGAGATCTATAGACTGAGGGGACATCACACTGGAGATCTATAGACTGAGGGGACATCACACTGGAGATCTATAGACTGAGGGGACATCACACAGGAGATCGATAGACTGAGGGGACATCACACTGGAGATCTATAGACTGAGGGGACATCACACTGGAGATCTATAGACTGAGGGGACATCACACAGGAGATCTATAGACTGAGGGGACATCACACAGGAGATCGATAGACTGAGGGGTCATCACACTGGAGATCTATAGACAGTGGGGACATCACACTGGAGATCTATAGACTGAGGGGACATCACACAGGAGATCTATAGATTGAGGGGACATCACACAGGAGATCGATAGACTGAGGGGACATCACACAGGAGATCTATAGACAGTGGGGACATCACACAGGAGATCTATAGACTGAGGGGACATCACACTGGAGATCTATAGACTGAGGGGACATCACACAGGAGATCTATAGACCGTAGGGAGATCACACAGGAGATCTATAGACTGAGGGGACATCACACTGGAGATCTATAGACAGTGGGGACATCGCACAGGAGATCTATAGACTGAGGGGACATCACACAGGAGATCTATAGACTGAGGGGACATCACACAGGAGATCTATAGACTGAGGGGACATCACACTGGAGATCTATAGACCGTAGGGAGATCACACAGGAGATCTATAGACTGAGGGGACATCACACTGGAGATCTATAGACAGTGGGGACATCGCACAGGAGATCAATAGACTGTGGGGACATCACACTGGAGATCTATAGACTGAGGGGACATCACACTGGAGATCTATAGACAGTGGGGACATCACACAGGAGATCTATAGACTGAGGGGACATCACACAGGAGATCTATAGACTGAGGGGACATCACACTGGAGATCTATAGACTGAGGGGACGTCACACTGGAGATCTATAGACAGTGGGGACATCGCACAGGAGATCTATAGACTGAGGGGACATCACACAGGAGATCTATAGACTGAGGGGACATCACACAGGAGATCGATAGACTGAGGGGTCATCACACTGGAGATCTATAGATTGAGGGGACATCACACTGGAGATCTATAGACTGAGGGGACATCACACTGGAGATCAATAGACTGTGGGGACATCACACTGGAGATCTATAGACAGTGGGGACATCACACTGGAGATCTATAGACTGAGGGGACATCACACAGGAGATCTATAGACTGAGGGGACATCACACTGGAGATCTATAGACTGAGGGGACATCACACTGGAGATCTATAGACTGAGGGGACATCACACTGGAGATCTATAGACTGAGGGGACATCACACAGGAGATCTATAGACTGAGGGGACATCACACAGGAGATCTATAGACTGAGGGGACATCACACAGGAGATCGATAGACTGAGGGGTCATCACACTGGAGATCTATAGACAGTGGGGACATCACACTGGAGATCTATAGACTGAGGGGACATCACACTGGAGATCTATAGACTGAGGGGACATCACACTGGAGATCTATAGACTGAGGGGACATCACACAGGAGATCGATAGACTGAGGGGACATCACACTGGAGATCTATAGACTGAGGGGACATCACACTGGAGATCTATAGACTGAGGGGACATCACACAGGAGATCTATAGACTGAGGGGACATCACACAGGAGATCTATAGATTGAGGGGACATCACACAGGAGATCGATAGACTGAGGGGACATCACACAGGAGATCTATAGACAGTGGGGACATCACACAGGAGATCTATAGACTGAGGGGACATCACACTGGAGATCTATAGACTGAGGGGACATCACACAGGAGATCTATAGACTGAGGGGACATCACACAGGAGATCTATAGACTGAGGGGACATCACACTGGAGATCTATAGACCGTAGGGAGATCACACAGGAGATCTATAGACTGAGGGGACATCACACTGGAGATCTATAGACTGAGGGGACATCACACAGGAGATCTATAGACTGAGGGGACATCACACAGGAGATCTATAGACTGAGGGGACATCACACTGGAGATCTATAGACTGAGGGGACATCACACAGGAGATCTATAGACAGTGGGGACATCACACAGGAGATCTATAGACTGAGGGGACATCACACTGGAGATCTATAGACTGAGGGGACATCACACAGGAGATCTATAGACAGTGGGGACATCACACTGGAGATCGATAGACTGAGGGGACATCACACTGGAGATCGATAGACTGAGGGGACATCACACAGGGGATCTATAGACTGAGGGGACATCACACTGGAGATCGATAGACTGAGGGGACATCACACAGGAGATCTATAGACTGAGGGGACATCACACTGGAGATCGATAGACTGAGGGGACATCACACTGGAGATCGATAGACTGAGGGGACATCACACAGGAGATCTATAGACTGAGGGGACATCACACTGGAGATCTATAGACTGAGGGGACATCACACTGGAGATCGATAGACTGAGGGGACATCACACTGGAGATCTATAGACTGAGGGGACATCACACTGGAGATCGATAGACTGAGGGGACATCACACTGGAGATCGATAGACTGAGGGGACATCACACTGGAGATCGATAGACTGAGGGGACATCACACTGGAGATCTATAGACTGAGGGGACATCACACAGGAGATCTATAGACAGTGGGGACATCACACTGGAGATCTATAGACAGTGGGGACATCACACAGGAGATCTATAGACTGAGGGGACATCACACAGGAGATCTATAGACTGTGGGGACATCACACTGGAGATCTATAGACTGAGGGGACATCACACAGGAGATCTATAGACTGAGGGGACATCACACAGGAGATCGATAGACTGAGGGGACATCACACAGGAGATCTATAGACTGAGGGGACATCACACAGGAGATCTATAGACTGAGGGGACATCACACTGGAGATCTATAGACTGAGGGGACATCACACAGGAGATCGATAGACTGAGGGGACATCACACAGGAGATCTATAGACTGAGGTGACATCACACTGGAGATCTATAGACTGAGGGGACATCACACTGGAGATCTATAGACTGAGGGGACATCACACTGGAGATCTATAGACAGTGGGGACATCGCACAGGAGATCAATAGACTGTGGGGACATCACACTGGAGATCTATAGACTGAGGGGACATCACACAGGAGATCGATAGACTGAGGGGACATCACACAGGAGATCTATAGACTGAGGTGACATCACACTGGAGATCTATAGACTGAGGGGACATCACACTGGAGATCTATAGACAGTGGGGACATCACACAGGAGATCTATAGACTGAGGGGACATCACACAGGAGATCTATAGACTGAGGGGACATCACACTGGAGATCTATAGACTGAGGGGACATCACACTGGAGATCTATAGACAGTGGGGACATCGCACAGGAGATCTATAGACTGAGGGGACATCACACAGGAGATCTATAGACTGAGGGGACATCACACTGGAGATCTATAGATTGAGGGGACATCACACTGGAGATCTATAGACTGAGGGGACATCACACTGGAGATCAATAGACTGTGGGGACATCACACTGGAGATCTATAGACAGTGGGGACATCACACTGGAGATCTATAGACTGAGGGGACATCACACAGGAGATCTATAGACTGAGGGGACATCACACTGGAGATCTATAGATTGAGGGGACATCACACTGGAGATCGATAGACTGAGGGGACATCACACAGGAGATCGATAGACTGAGGGGACATCACACAGGAGATCTATAGACTGAGGGGACATCACACAGGAGATCTATAGATTGAGGGGACATCACACAGGAGATCTATAGATTGAGGGGACATCACACAGGAGATCTATAGACTGAGGGGACATCACCCTCTGTAAACTTTGGCTCATCCAAAACCTATTGACCGTATCCTATCCCGCACAATGTCCCGCTCACTCATCACCCCCTGTCCTTGTTGACCAACATTGGCTCCCAGTCCCCCAATTTAAAATTCTCATCGTTGTTGAAATCCCTCAGGACCTCACCGTGTAACCTATTCTCTGTTACCTCCTCCAGCCCTGCAATTCCCCCCTTCCCCCAAGACTCTGTTCCTCTGGCCTCTTGTGCATCTCCTTCACCCCACCATTAGTCCCAGCGGGGTAGATACAGGAAGAGATTTGTGAGTGGAATTTGGGGATTGTTATACATGAGCTGTACTTTACACGCGTATATATATATCGGCACTTTTGAATTTGGTGCCTTTGTTATGGTGATGATATTCATTGAATTTCTTACTCGTGACAGTATTGCAGTGCAACAGTACTAAACTCGGAGCATGAATATAGGTTTAAAACATTGCAGTGATTGTTTATCTAATTGCAAATGTTGTGCTTATTAAGGTGAGGGATGTTTCTGCAGACAATGTTGCTGAAAGGATAGCTGGGCTGCGGATAGAACGGGTTCGATGGGCTGCATGGCCTTTTCTCATTTTGTGCTTTCTATTGTCTTATGACCCCTCGGAGAGGTAAAGAGCCGATAATTCAGCACTACTTGGAATTATACGGACAATCTCACTCAGTGGGGCCCGAACAAGGCTGGAATGAGAAACAGAAATGTCACTGATGTGACTGAAACCTTTATTTTGACAACTGTGAAACAATAAAGCCTTAAAATGCGGCCCATCTAACACAAAACAATATTTCTCTTTGGACATGGCACAGTTGGACAGCTTTAGCTGCCACTTTGATCCTTTTTAATCAAGAATATCTCACACTGAGAGCTAGTCTCAGCATAAAATCTAAGGAAACAGGCGTAATTGGAAAGGGGTTTGAGGAAAAACTTTTCCTGGAATTTCCATGTGGGGGTTGGGGTGGAATTTCCAATCAGCGGAATCTCTTTACACCGTTTCTCCTGCAGTTCTGTTGCAGTTACAGCAGGAAATCGGGACAGCCCTGTGTAGATTCAAAGCCATGCTCTTTATTTCCACCTGCTGTTTATTATATATTCCCCCATTTCCCCTTTTACTTCCTGCCCTCGCCTTCCATCAGGCTCCCTTTTCCCAGGCCGAGAGGGCCCAGCCATCACCATCGTAAGTTTATTCCTCCTCCCCCGAGAGGGCCCAGCCATCACCATCGTAGGTTTATTCCTCCTCCCCCGAGAGGGCCCAGCCATCCCCATCGTAGGTTTATTCCTCCTTCCCCCGAGAGGGCCCAGCCATCACCATCGTAGGTTTATTCCTCCTCCCCCGAGAGGGCCCAGCCATCACCATCGTAAGTTTATTCCTCCTCCCCCGAGAGGGCCCAGCCATCACCATCGTAGGTTTATTCCTCCTCCCCCGAGAGGGCCCAGCCATCACCATCGTAAGTTTATTCCTCCTCCCCCGAGAGGGCCCAGCCATCACCATCGTAGGTTTATTCCTCCTCCCCCGAGAGGGCCCAGCCATCACCATCGTAAGTTTATTCCTCCTCCCCCGAGAGGGCCCAGCCATCACCATCGTAGGTTTATTCCTCCTCCCCCGAGAGGGCCCAGCCATCACCATCGCAGGTTTATTCCTCCTCCCCCGAGAGGGCCCAGCCATCACCATCGTAGGTTTATTCCTCCTTCCCCCGAGAGGGCCCAGCCATCACCATCGTAGGTTTATTCCTCCTCCCCCGAGAGGGCCCAGCCATCACCATCGTAGGTTTATTCCTCCTCCCCCGAGAGGGCCCAGCCATCACCATCGTAGGTTTATTCCTCCTCCCCCGAGAGGGCCCAGCCATCACCATCGTAGGTTTATTCCTCCTCCCCCGAGAGGGCCTAGCCATCACCATCGTAGGTTTATTCCTCCTCCCCCTCCTATTCTCACTCATTTTCTCTCCTGAGAATATTAAGCACCTTCAGAGGCTGCCTGGGTCCTAAGCTCTGGATTACCCTGCATGCCTCTCTCGACCTTCTCCTTTTAAGATGCTCCTTAAAACCTACCTCTTTGACCTGCCCTAATATCTCCTTATGTGACTCGGTGCCACATTTTTGTCTGATAATCGCTCCTGTGAAGCGCCCTGGGATATTTTGCTGCATGAACAGCGTGATATAAATGCAAAATAAAAACAGAAAATGCTGGAAATACTCAGCGGCTCAGGCAGCATCCGTGGAGAGAAACAGAGTTAATGTTTCAGCTCGATGACCCTTCGTCAGAACTGGAAAAAGTTGGAGATGGAACAGGTTTTTAAGCAAGTGTTGGGGCAGGGAGAGGGAGAAGGGGGAAAGAACAAAAGGGAAGGTCTGTGATAGGGTGGAAGGCAGGAGAGATTAAGAGACAAAAGGGATGATGGTGCAAGGCAAAAGGAGATGGTAATGGGACAGGTTAAGAAACAAAAGATGGCTCTCGATGAGGTGTAACTGACACTGGCAGAATGATCGACAGCTGACATGTGAGAGAGAAAAAAAATGAAAAAAAAGATAGTGGCCGAGGTTATGATCTGAAATTGTTGAACTCGATGTTGAGTCCAGAAGACTGTAAAGGGCGTAATCGAAAGATGTTCATCTTGCCAGCTAAACATCACAAACGTACCCTGATCACAGCCTATTCAGGAGCAATGCCAAGGGACAATTCACTAGTACATATTAAAGAACATTGGTTTCTCCTCCTTAGCTATTTTCTTTGAGCCCCTTTTCTGCCTAACACAGAAAAACCACAGGACAGTTGACTGCAGGCTGAGAGACCTGTACTTGTGCTGATTTGGATCCTGAGCAAGAAATTGCCTGTCCGATAATAACTGTACAATTTCCTTCTGATGGCTGTACAAATTGTATGGAAGATTCAAGATAGCTCGAAAGTTTGAACACCCTTTGCTCAAAAAGTCAATAAACAATCAGGTTTAAAAACTGATGCGGCAAGAAGGGGATGCTGGGCCCAACCTCAAAAACCATTTAAGTACAAGTTGCAGAAGAAACATAGAAACATAGAAGATAGGAGCAGGAGTAGGCCATTCGGCCCCTCGAGCCTGCTCCGCCATTCAATGAGATCATGGCTGATCATCCAAATTCAGTACCCTGTCCCTGCCTTCTCCCCATATCCCTTGATCCCTTTAGCCTCAAGAAATATATCCAACTCTTTGGACAGAAGAGTGGTAGCTTGTATTGCAATAGCAAAGCAAATCATCATGGGAGCACTGGCATGGGACTTGGTCAGTGGCCTTTCAATTGCTGAATTAAAGTCTTTTTAAAAATTCAATCTCGGGATGTGGGCGACACTGGCAAAGCCAGCATTTATTGCCCATCCCTAGTTGCCCTTGAGAAGGTGGTGGTGGGCCTTCTGCTCGAACTGTTGCAGTCCTTGAGGTGAAGATGTTCCAACAAAACTGTTAGGTAGGGATTTTGACCCAGCGATGGTGGTTTATTGATTAGGCAGTGTTGAGGGAAGGCCAGGTGTTTTCTAGGGAGGGGAAGAGAAGTGAATGTGAGGCTCAGCTTGACTTTCTATTCCTTGTCTCCTAGTGGTAGACGACCAAGAAGGTCACGATTTGGGTCCAAGGGCAGGTCATCAAAGGTGGTGCATGGTGACTAAGGAAGAGGTAAAGGAGAAATACCATAAAAAGAGGAGTTCCCAAGCTACCCAACTGCTTAAAGGCTAAAAGGATTTCTTGGCGAAATCGGGAGCCATGCAGACTGTTCCAGCTCTGGTCTGTGGTTGGTGCTGATCTCATCGGCGGCAGAAACTGTGAGGCCACAATTGGTCGCATTGGCTGGGCATTGGAAGGGGAAAGGCAGGCAGGGTTCCCAATCCTTATTGCTGTTTGGTGAACTCTGCAGGAAAGGGAGGGTCTGCAGGATCAGGCCTGGCTGCAGTGAAATAACCTGCTCACACTCGCTCCCTAGGCTGGCACAGGAAGAATGGCTCTTGGACCAGGCACGGCGCACGTGGATCATTAGTCCGGAGAGAGGCAACATCAGGAGAGGAGGGGGAAAATATTCCCACACACAAATAGATTGTGGTTGCTTTTCCAATATCTGCCAGCTGTGTGGAAGGTCCTCTTGGGGGAGAGGGGCCTTGCAAAATTTACCCTATGATGCATGGACATTTGAGCGAGGTACAGGGAGGTAGCCCAGCATGGGAGACCTAGAATTGGGTCCTGGGTGTGTTGGGGGTCTCATCAGTATCAATGGCTACATCATTTTAATAAACAAAGAGAATGCTCGGGTAGGTAGCTAAGACAGTGGAGGACAAGTATCCAATGGTTATGCTGAGGTTTCACAATGCAATTGCCAGACCACACTTAGCCTACAGCTTTAGAGAGGGTGCAAAGAAGAGCAACAAGAGTGATCCCAAGTGTAAAGAGGATGAGTAATGAATGGAGATTACAGAAGCTCACCCTCAGCAGTCCAGAGGGGAGGTGGTTAAGGGGGGAACCATAAGATATATATAACATTACACAGGATAGATAGTGGAAATAGAGTCAGGGTACTAGAGGGATGGGCATCAATGGGAGAGTTACAGTATGAGTAGAATGGCCATCAATGGAAAAGTTAGGGTACAGGAGAGATGGCTTTGATGGGCATTATTGCCATTTATCATCCAATATTTTTCTTATTTTTTTTAAATTCATTGATGGGATGTGGGTGTCGCTGGCTAGGCCTGCATTTAGTGCCCATCCCTAATTGCCCTTGAGAAGATGGTGGTGACCCGCCTTCTTGAACCGCTGCAGTCCATATGGTGTAGGTACACCCACAATGCTGTTAGGAAGGGAGTTCCAGGATTTTGGCCCAGCGACAGTGAAGGAACGGCGATACAGGTCCAAGTCAGGATGATGTGTGGCTTGGAGGGGAACTTGTAGGTGGTGATGTTCCCATGCGTCTGCTGCCCTTGTCCTTCTAAGCGGTAGAGGCCGTGGGTTTGGAAGGTGCTGTTGAAGGAGCTTTGGCGAGTTGCTGCAGTGCATCTTGTAGATGGTACACACTGCAGCCACAGTGCGCCGGTGGTGGAGGGAGTGAATGTTGAAGGTGGTGGATGGAGTGCCAATCAAGCGGGCTGCTTTATCCTGAATGGTGTCGAGCTTCTTGAGTGTTGTTGGAGCTGCACTCATCCAGGCAAATGGAGAATATTCCATCACACTCCTGACTTGTGCCTTGTAGATGGTGGAAAGGCTTTGGGGAGTCAGGAGGTGAGACACTCGCCGCAGAATTCCCAGCCTCTGGCCTGCTCTTGTAGCCACAGTATTTATATGGCTGGTCCAGTTCAGTTTCTGATCAATGGTAACCCCCAGGATGTTGATAGTGGGGGATTCAGTGATGGTAATGCCATTGAATGTCAAGGGGAGATGGTTAGAGTCTCGCTTGTTGGAGATGGTCATTGCCTGGCACTTGTGTGGTGCGTATGTTACTTGCCACTTGTCAGCCCAAGTCTGAATGTTGTCCAGGTCTTGCTGCATATGGACACGGACTGCGTCAGTATCTGACGAGTCTCGAATGGTGCTGAACAGTGTGCAATCATCAGCGAACATCCCCATTTCTGACCTTATGATGGAGGGAAGGTCATTGATGAAACAGCTGAAGATGGTTGGGCCTAGGACACTGCCCTGAGGAACTCCTGCAGTGATGTCATGTGATTGAGATGAATGACCTCCAACAACCACAGCCAACTTCCTTTGTGCTAGGTATGATTCCAACCAATGGAGAGTTTTCCCTTTGATTCCCATTGACTTCAGTTTTGCTAGGGCTCCTTGATGCCACACTCGATCAAATGCTGCCTTGATGTCAAGGGCAGTCACTCTCACCTCACCTCTTGAGTTCAGCTCTTTTGTCCATGTTTGGACCAAGGCTGTAATGAGGTTAGGAGCTGAGTGGCCCTGGCGGAACCCAAACTGGGCGTCAGTTAGCAGGTTATTGCTGAGTAAGTGCCGCTTGATAGCACTGTCGATGACACCTTCCATCACTTTGCTGGTGATTGAGAGTAGACTGATGGGACGGTAATTGGCCGGGTCGGATTTGTCCTGCTTTTTGTAGACAGGACATACTTGGGCAATTTTCCACATTGCCGGGTAGATGCCAGTGTTGTAGCTGTACTGGAACAGCTTGGCTAGGGGCGCAGCTAGTTCTGCAGCACAAGTCTTCAGTACTATTGCCGGAATGTTGTCAGGGCCCATAGCCTTTGCAGTATCCAGTGTCTTCAGCCGTTATGTTATGCATCATAGAACAAGAGAAAATTGAAGGGGATGGGGGAGATAGAACGAGAAGCAATGTGGCTCAGCTTCATCAGAGGTCTAAGTACATGGGAGGGTTTTATTGTAGTGCTAGAGACAGAGGGAGCTGTCTACTCCAGTGCCTATTAATTAAATGGAGCTCAAGGCAATCACTGTAAATTCCCTGATCCATAGCAAACAGCTTGGAGCTAATAACGTCACCTCGATGCATATCTCATGCCGAAGAGTTTGCTACATGGGCTGATGTCATGCAATATTATTCTAGTAATCAATCGTTAAGTGAAGGCAGTTTGAAAATCCTTGGGGGAGATTCCTCTTTGCTGCTGTCCAACCAAGGCCAAACTGGACAGCAAACATAAAACCTTACATCACACCTGACAATTTTATGACAAGGTTTGTAAAATCATTTCATACAAAGGAAAGAAAAGCCATATGTATTGATTGTTGTGAGTTTAATTGGGTTTACTGTGTGATGTGAATCTTGATAGCTTCCATATAACTACAGGCCCTGAATCCAGTGAGTGTTGTCATTGGGGTATTATAAGAAGCCAAAAGAGAATTGTTGCAGAGTCTGTTATTTGCTAACTATGAGTGCTGAGTGTTTTCATCAGTGTTAACTAGTGAGTTTGGAGAAATTTGTACACTGGTTTCAGAAAAAGCCCCAAATTTGAGATATGTCAAGCCCAAAGTGAGCATGGCTGGTGTATGGGTGAGACCATCAGGACTCCGTAGAAGTATAACCTGAGACTAGTATGGATTTAGATCATCTTTCCTCCACAGATGACCATGGACCTCAGATTTACTGTTCCCGGTAAACCTCTAAGAACTTGGATGTCTTCAGTCAGTCAATCCCAAGATCATGTACTCTGTGAGTACACGTATGCTGACGACACCCAGCTCTACCTCACTACCACTTCTCAACCCCTCCATGGTCTCTAAATTGTCAGACTGCTTGTCCGACATCCAGTTCTGGATGAGCAGAAATTTTCTCCAATTAAATATTGGCAAGACCGAAGCCATTGTTTTCGGTCCCTGCCACAAACTCTGTTCCCTAGCCACTGACTCCATCCCTCTCCATAACATCTGTTTGAGGCTGAACCACACTGTTTGCTACCTTGGTGTCATATTTGACACTGAAATGAGCTTCCGACCACATATCCGCAGCATAACAAAGACCGCCTATTTCCACCTCCGTAACATTGCCCACCTCCCCGCTTGCCTCAGCTCATCCACTGCTGAAACCCTCAGCCATGCCTTTGTTACCTCTAGACTTGACTATTCCAATGCACTTCTGGCTGGCCTCCCACATTCTACCCTTAGTAAACTTGAGGTCATCCAAAACTCAGCTGCCCGTGTCCGAACTCGCACCAAGTCCCGTTCGCCCATCTCCCCTGTGCTCGCTGACCTACATTGGCTCCCGGTTAAGCAACGCCTCGATTTCAGAATTCTCATCCTTGTTTTCAAATCCCTCCATGGCCTCGCCCCTCCCTATCTCTGTAATCTCCTCCAGCCCCACAACCCCCCCCGAGATATCTGCGCTCCTCTAATTCTGCCCTCTTGAGCATCCCTGATTATAATCGCTCAACCATTGGCGGCCGTGCCTTCTGTTGCCTGGGCCCAAAGCTCTGGAATTCCCTCCCTAAACCTCTCCGCCTCGCTACCTCTCTCTCCTCCTTTAAGACGCTCCTTAAAACCGACCTCTTTGACCAAGCTTTTGGTCACCTACCCTAATTTCTCCTTATGTGGCTTGGTGTCAATTTTTTTGTCTTTTAATTCTCCTGTGAAGCACCTTGGGACGTTTTACTACGTTAAAGGCACTATATAAATACAAGTTGTTGTTGTTGTTGTGTGCATTGCCTTAAACACTGAACGGAATGACATATGTCCCTATCAATTCCCCACCTCCCCCACTAAACCACCATGGATTTGGGAATTTACTAGTCTCATTCGGGGCTTACCTAGTTATGCACCTCCCACCACTAGATTACATTGAGTTACATGCCAACTGGTTTGATTAGATGAGCAGGGACTAGAATTCCTGCTGCACTCTCTTCTCATTGCACTTCCGAGAACTTGGACACAGAACAACAATGGGCCAAGGTTGAGAGATTTTCTGTGCTGTTATGACTCTATGATAGAGGTGTTCAAAATCATGAGGGGTCTAGACAGAGTAGACAGAGAGAAACTGTTCCCATTGGCGGCAGGGTCGAGAACCAGGGGACACAGATTTAAGATGATTGGCAGAAGAACCAAAGGTGACATGAAGAATTACCTTTTTACGCAGCGAGTGGTTCGGATCTGGAATGCACTGCCTGAAAGGGTGGTGGAGGCAGATTCAATCACAGCTTTCAAAAGGGAATTAGATAAGTACCTAAAGGAAAAAAAAGAGGTCTATGGGGAAAGGGCGGTGGAATGGGACTAGCTGAAGTGCTTTTGCAGAGAGCTGGCACGGGCTCGATGGGCCGAATGGCCTCCTTCTGTGCTGCAACCACTCTATCATTCTATCATTCTATGATTCTGTGACAGCAAACGAACACAAAACGCAAAAACCCCAGAACCAGCTCTGAATAAAACACTCTCTCTGTCAAAACACAGCTTTAATATTAAAGAGATGTGACAAACGACAGAGAGCGGCATTCTCTTCATGTGGACATTAGGGAGTCATTATACTTCACCTGACGTCGTCCTCCTCTCTCGTCTTGTACCAGTGTACTGTTGTATTCTCAACTTCTTAAAAGGTCTCATGTGAATGTTTTTCATCAGAATAATGTCCTAGTTCAGTTGGTGTGTTTGAAATAAAATTCCCACTGAGAAGCTGGGGCTACTAACTAACCGAGTGTTACCAAGAAGAATGAAACACCGTTCAGGTGGCTCACTTAGGATCTGCATTGTGTGCCGGACTGAGCCACATAAACCAGCAAGGTCCCCCGCCTGTGCTGAACCAGCCGGTCATCACTGATTGGAAGGGCACTCCAAATCAGCCTAAGCACCCCCATGAGCCAGGACAGGAGATAAACATGCCCACAATTCCAATTCCAGACCATTCTTCAGTGGCCCCTGCTGCAAACTATCCTTGGGCCTTGGGTGGGGAATAGATCAGGCTGGCTGTAATAGCGGCTGAGGCCCATTAAACTACCAACAGTCGCAGTCGAGTCCAACAACTGAAGAGTGATCACTTGGTTGAGGTACCAGAGGGCTGGTGGCACTCAGCAGGGGGTCATTTTACCCAAACTCGCCCAGTGGGAAACGGATGGGTTTGAGTTAGTCGTCCGTTTTACACCCCGTCCAATTTTACTCTACGTCAAGTCAATGGGCGGGGTTTAAAGTGAGCAGCGACCCCAATGTTCAGTATAGGAGTCAGCGCCTGCAGGGGAGGAGTGGAGGGGAGACTTTGGGGCGAATACTTCTTCAAAAAGTCATTTGAAAAATTATCCATTATATTTTTCCTTTGGTAATTTACTTTTCACGTTCGAACTGAAGAGCTGGATTTGAGTTTTTGAGCACTGTGAGGAATGGCTTTTGCTGAATTAATGCAGACTGGCAGCTACGAGCTGGAGCAGCGACCCCATTGATTTATGTAGTCATGTTGATAATTTATATTGATTGAATGATATCTAACGGCAGTAATGTTAAAACTGGTCACCTTGAAGACATCATTTGTTTATACTGCACAAACAGACGGGCTAGGGAGTTAAGTAGACTGTTCCTGTTCCCAGACCTTTCTCTATTGAGTCACCCAAGCATCCCTTTAGGAAATGAAGGCCCAGGGTAAACATACCGAGATAGCGCCATCACTTGTTGCAAGTTCTTCAACAGTTGCTGTAACGTTTATCTTTTCTAACTCCCTCCCTGTTGTGTATGTACCTTTAAGAGAGAACTGATTTTATACTGTAGTACCGGCAGTGACCACACCTGTATATAAAGCCATAGCAGGCTTCTGTACTTTCAGTTTAAGCTTACCCTCTGTTCAGTAAATACCTGTTATTATTGTTCTCCTGCAGTCCGTGTATTATTGATACGCGGACACTACACTCCCCTCCTCTCCCACGCTCTCTGTACCTCGTCCAAGTTACCATCTTTCACGTAGATAGTGAGCAGCGGTTGGCTATTCAACGTGGAAAGCATCGGAACCAAACCCAAAGGCGTCCTCACCCAATGCCTACACACATGCGCTCTCCAGTGTATACAGAGACCAGGAGTGGGAACTCTGGTTGATCCCCCCCCTCTCTGATGTATTAGAAGAACATGTGGCGCCTCAGCGCACAACACTGGGTGAAATCAGCACAAATTGGAGATAGACGTGTTAGGAAAATGATTAGGAAATATATAGCCCAAGGAAATGGATATAAAGTTTTGAGACTTGTCCGTCATGCTGTCACGCCGTCACGCTATGTTACGCTGAAAGCCAGTCATTTCCTATCTATGGAGGGACTTCCCAGGACCAGAAGATGCCTTCTTATTATCTCAGGACTCATGCATTTTCTTTTAAAAAAAAGGCCGATTGAACTCTAGTTGACCTGAGCAATTAGTCTCTAACTGACCACAGAAGATGCAGTAATTGTGCCTGGGGTGGGGGGGGGGGATAGATTTTAACTTTCGGCCGCTGATCGGCCAGGAGCCTGAGAGTGCCGGTAGGAGGCCTATGGCCGGGTGACAGGAAGCTCTGGAGGGGTTCCGATCGCAGAGAGAGGGCTTACCCGGGGCGACAACCACCCATGTTGCTATTGTGGAGCCTGGAGAAACACTCCTGCTCCTCCTGGCCCCGCAGAAATAATTTCAGCACTTTGCAGGTCCACAGATCCCTGAAGGTAGCAGGCCAGGTAGATAAGGTGGTTAAGAAGGCATGTGGAAGCCGTGGCATAGAATATAAGAGCAGGGGGGTTATGCTTGAACTGTATAAAACACTAGTTAGGCCGCATCTAGAATACTGCGTAATGTTCTGGTCACCACATTACAGGAATGGTGTGATTGCACTAGAGAGAGTGCAGAGGAGATTTACAAGGATGTTGCCTGGACTGGGGAATTTTAGCTATGAGGAAAGACTGGATAGGCTGGGGTTGTTTTCTTTGAAACAGAGGAGGCTGAGGGGAGACCTTATTGAGGTGTATAAAATTATGAGGGGCCTAGATAAAGTGGATAGAAAGAACCTATTTCCCTTAGCAGAGGGGTCAACTACCAGGGGGCATAGATTTAAAGTAATTGGTGGAAGGTTTAGAGGGGATTTGAGGGGAAATTTCTTCACCCATTGGGTGGTAGGGGTCTGGAACTCACTGCCTGAAAGGGTGGTAGAGGCAGGAACCCTAACCACATTTAAAAAACGCTTGGATAGGCACTTGAAGCGCTGTAACCTGCAGGGCTACGGACCAAGAGCTGGGAAGTGGGATTAGGTTGGAGAGCTCTTTGTCGGCCGGCGCGGACAAGATGGGCCAAAATGGCCCCCTTTTGTGCCGTAAATTTCTATGAATCTATGATTTGCCTCTTTGGGCCTGCACTGCTGCAGGGACAGGTTTACGGAGGAGAGCATTGACGGTGCACGGTTGGCCCAGTTAAAATGGCATTGGGGTCCTACGAACGTCTTGGGACCCTGATCTGAACAGAGTAATGAAGCTTCTGTCTGATTCAAGCAGGTACCTTGGTCACCTACCAGAAGGCCGTGAGAAATGAGGGCGGAGGGAGAAGCGGGTGGTAAGCCCACCACTTCCACTGTAACTCCGCTGCTACCCCCGAGTCCATCGAGTGGGGTGATACAGCCCCTCCCCACCCCCTTGTAACCAGAGAGGGACACACTAAGTTACACGCTGCTGCACCTTAGCAGCAGAATAATACTTTGCCTGCTTCACGGTACAATACCCCTGCCTTTATACAACAGCACATCCTCTGATTTAATGTCAGCAATGGAACGAGAGATCCATTAACGTAGGGCAAAGAAACAATCGAGGTATGGAGGAGAAATGTGGCGATGTGATTGGAAAAGTCACATTCGCCTTTGAAGATTTTTTCTGTAATGAGAAGGCAGAGACACTAAAAATCAAAAAATAAATCAATAAGAAACCAAGTTCCAATCATAAGACCTAATGCATCCCAGCACCTTCTGACAGGCTGCTTGTCTTCACTATGTGACGAGTCCCACTTTGTGTCTAGTTTACTGCCAGTTTGTTCATGGGGTGGGGGGTGAGAGGGAGTGGGGGAGGCCATAGAGAGCAACTTCATTAGTTCATTAGTTGATATTCATGAGGCAACCTTGCTAAATGCAGCAACTCAATTCTTTCATCTAAAGAAGATCCCCAGTCGAATCAGTCAAATGTAAATGGTTAAACTTGAGCTGTGAGTAGCCTTGCCTTTGCTTAAATAATACATGCTTTATTGCTGTGGAGTCGAGGGCCTGCTGTTAAGATTGAACACTTCTGGCAAGATCCAATAGACACCGGGAAATAAACTACACAATGGTCCACTAAGAGTAATTATTTATTCAGTACCTTATCTCTTCAGTTCATCTCAAAGTGTTTGACACAACAATTTGATTTTGAAGTACAGAATTATGTAGATAAACACGGCAGGCATTCCATGCTCCCTATTGCCTCAAATAGCCAGTCACCACTGAATATCCAGTCAATCTGCATTGGTTGAGGGAGGAATGTTGACCAGGACGCAGGGAGAATTCCCTGTTCGTCTTCAAGCAGTGCCTTGGGATCCTTATAGCTCACCTGAACTATGAAACTACAGGTTCCATTCCACATTCCACCCTACGTAAACTTGAGGTCATCCAAAACTCGGCTGCCCGTGTCCTAACTCTCACCAAGTCCCGTTCGCCCATCACCCCCTGTGCTCACTGACCTACATTATCTCCCGGTTAAGCAGCGCCTCAATTTCAAAATTCTCATCCTTGTTTTCAAATCCCTCCATGGCCCTCGCCCCTCCCTATCTCTGTAATCTCCTTCAGCTCCACAAACCCCCGAGATATCTGTGCTCCTCTAATTCTGCCCTCTTGAGGATCCCTGATTATAATCGCTCAACCATTGGTGGCCGTGCCTTCTGTTGCCTGGGCCCTTATCTCTGGAATTCCCTGCCTAAACTCTCCGCCTCGCTACCTCTCTTTCCTCCTTTAAGAAACTCCTTAAAACCTACCTCTTTGACCAAGCTTTTGGTCACCTGCCCTAATTTATCCTTCTGTGGCTCAGTGTCAAATATTTTGTCTTATAATACTCCTGTGCGGCGCCTTGGGACGTTTTACTATGTTAAAGGCGCTATATAAATACACGTCGTTGTTAATGTCCCATCCAAAGGATGGCTCCTCCAACAATGCGGCGCTCTCTCTCTGGGCTTCACCCACAACTATCGGACCCAGAGGTGCGAATCCTTCCAACTAAGCCAAGAGGACAACAGCCCAATGAAATTCAGCGCCCTCGGGGAAGGTAGAGGGATGAAAAGAGGAGAAAATTAACAAAACAATAAGTGGAGTACACTGAAGACCCCTGGTCATTCTGTAAAGCGTCTCTATACTCATTCACTGGACTATATTCTCAACTCTCTTCAGAAATTGCTAGCTCGTGCTGTAATAAAGCTCTATGGGCACTGACAGCCCTTGTTGCATCGACAAAGTAGTCATTCTTCATGTGTACGCCCAGACAGTGAATGCTGTTTACCCATTTCCTCAGTCCACATCGACACTTGCGCACATTACACCAGGTGTCACGCGGGCGGTCGAGGGGGTTGTTCGGCCCGACTGCCGGCCTCTCTCCTGTGGCCATGTTCGCGCCTGGGTGGCCCTGGAGATGGAGCACACGGTGTCCGCCGGCACGCTCGAGCCCTTCCGCGACCGGCGGGCATCGCAGGGACTGGAATGCATCATCACCCCCGGCAATGGAATTTTAATTTAATTTATTAAGTTTCCTTTAATGCTTTGAGTTACAGTTTATTGGTTTACAGCTTCACCAGAAGAGTACACCAGGTGTCACCAGATTATGATTGGGAGACGGCACCCTGGCTGATTTCCTCATCTCTATTCTAGTGACCCTAATGACCAACCTTAATGTTCCTATCTCTACCCAGCCGGAAATCTCGTAACTCAACATAACCTAAGATACTGAACCCGGAACCTCCCGTAATTACCAACGGAGTCACTGAACATTCTCCAGCACTGGGCTTCGTATGAAAATACCTCCTCAACACTGGGCCCTAGTTTGGGATTAAAATTGGCCGCAGCATCTCTAGGTTGGAAAGATAAACATCAAACAGACTTTCCAGTGTTGGACCCTCTGAATGCCAGAAATTTTAATGATTTCCATCCCACTCCAAGTAAATGTGCGATTGCTCATGTGTCATGGTAGAATATTTCAACCGAGAATGTTGTTCAGTTTGCATCTATAAGAGATCATCAGTGAGCTCAGAGACCAACAGATAAGATTGCTTGCCAAGAGTCAGTCTGCCTCATTAGTAAGGGAAATATTACTTTTCTTCTTTCTTCTCTTTGGCATTTATTGATTCCACAATATGTTTGAATTTACAAAATGTTGGAGAATCATTTTTTTTCCCTTTCAACAATCCAGAAAGAACTGACCCTCAAATTGCCCTTTTCAAACTGCTTATTACTGTATTTGGCACTCTCTTCAGTCTGCCTGTCTCTTTCTCCAATTTCTTTTCCTGTCTACAGTTCTGTTTTGTGAATCTTTTACTGATCAAGGTGAGGAACGTTAACAATGTCAGATAGAAATGTTTTCCATTTCAGTCTCCCAGCATCAACATCGAGCACTCCCAGAGCATAGCTTGATGCAGAGGAAAGCTCTCTGTACTCTGCCCAATTTAGTTTTGTAAACAACTGAATTTATTTAATCCCAACGCCCCAATTACTCCCCACAATACTATCAACAACTTCAAGCCTACATTACTCTGTGCCGTTTTGCACACACGCATGAACACGGGCGGACATGCACACACTCCGCTGTGGTCAGAACTCTACATGCCCTGTGGATCTACGTCCATCCAGTGGGTACTGGAGGATTCGGCCTGTCACTGGATGCTAGGACTCTTCCCACTCTGCTCCAGATAACCCTAAAAGCCAATTTCCTATTGTGTAGGGCAGTCCTGGTTAGACAAGCACGGAGTATTTAGCAGAGCTCTGTGTTGCTTTCAGCTGCTTAAATCCCTGCAACATCCCCACTCACACTTGGCGATCCCTAAAGCTCGACTTTCCCCAACTATGCCTAGGGTTTTTGGATTTAGGTAGGTGTTATTGCCCCTACGGAGGCAGAGTGTGCTCTCCATATTAAACCATCAGGAGCTCTACTTACATGAAGTTTTGGTTTGGGAATGGTGATGGATTTCCACATGCCAAACACCCAATGAGGGTCAGCGCTAATTCCCATCATGGTTGAAGAACCTACTGACACTCTAGGCTAGCAATGGCTCCTTCAGGAGGGTGAAGGAGGGCATCCAGAGCAAATGGACACACATCCCAATATCAGTTAATGCCTTAAGGGATGTAAAGACTCTATAATCTTCTTAGACTTATGTGAGAACGATTACTTATTAGCATTAACCACTAACTGTTTTGATGAAAGGATTTCAACACCAGCCAATGGGTTAGACATAATGATTACTAGTTAAGTAGATACCTCGTGACATTTTTATTTTTCTAAATTGAATAAAAGGCTGGTACCAGTAAAAGTGACCGTGAAGCCTTCGGGTTGTCGTCAAAACCCAACTGGTTCACTGATGCTCTTTAGGGAAGGAAAGCTGCCGTCCTCACCCAGTCTGGCCTATCAGAGACTCCAGTCCTGCACCAAAGTAGTTGACTATTAACTGCCCTCTGAGATGGCCTAGCGAGCCACTCAGCTATACCCAGGGCAGGTAGGGATGGGTGACAAACACTAGCCGCGCCAGTGGCGCCCACATCCAGAGAATGAATAAGAACATCCAAATGCATCTTTTCCTTAAACTGAAAAAGCCACGTGAAAGGCCAAGGTCCATGGGGAACAGCAGCACGAACCATGAAATGAGCGGGAGAGAAGACAAATTGAGTGGTTGTTATTTTTTATGCAACGATTGGTTAGGATTGGGAATGCGTTGCCTGATAGGGCGGTGGATACAGATTCAATAGTAGCCTCCAAATGGGAATAAATACTTGCAGGAGAACAAATTTCAGGGCTATGGGGAAAGAGCGAGTGAGTGGGACAAACTGGACTGCTCTTCGAAAGAGCCGGCGCAGATTCGATGGGCCGAATGGCCTCCTTCTGTGCTGTGCTATGATTCTATGGAAAGAGCTTGGGCTTTAAAAGGATGGGAAGGCAGAGGGAGCTTAACTGTTGCACAGTCTGGGAGGTGCTGGGATGAATTAAAGTTGAGGGTGCTGCAATGCACCTTGATCTTGACATGGTGTGAATGTGAGGATGAGAACTGTGAAGCAGGAAGAAGGTAGGTAACTTCCGAGAAGCACCGACCAGCATAGTATCGATATAATTAAAGGTCAATTCTCCTTCACTGACAAAGGATTCTCTCCGTATCCTGCTCCCTTTCATTCCATCAGCAATGCTACACAGTAAGGGATTAGCCCACATATTTTCTCCATATCCTTTGCAAGTTAAACATTCATTATTACTTGCTCCAAGCTCTCCTGCACGGCTCCAACAATCTCTCAAGGCACATTCTGCCCTTTGATAGCATGCTGGTGCCAGGCTGAGAATTGATCTCCTGCCAGGGAGACCTATTGGCCCAAGACTCACTGTTCCAACCAACTGTGCCACTTGTAATGAGTCTTTTACGGGCATAAATGATCCAATTACTTCTTGTCAATAGTCTTCACAGGCCTTATCTTCACGACCTTGGTTCACCCACAGAAAGAACTAAAAGAAACAAATCCTGTTACATTAACATTTTAAACAGTTTTTAATAGTCAGTGAATACATAATTACCTCAAATAATAACGTCAGATGTTAACAGCGTAGCGCAAGGCTCAGGGTTTCAGCTGTGCTCAATGGAAGGTACTGATTCTGATATGTAATACAGGTTACAACAATGTGAAACTCGATGTGAAAGATGTTAAATCGTTCATTATAACGAGGGATTCTCGCTATCAGGCCCCCTTTCAATCTATTTTTTTTCCAATCAGATTTCCCCCATCCCCCACCCCTTATATGTTTGCCACAGGTAACACCACCCCCAGCCCCAGCCCAGTACCTCACCCAAGTGAGCCTTGTTTGCGTCAGGGACCCCTACCCATATCGACATCTCCTGGAGACCTCCCAGCAAATACTGACACACTACTGGGGACCATGTGCCAATTTTGACACATTCCTAAGGGCCCCATGCAAATAATGGCACGCTCCTGTGGGCCCCTGTAAACTTTCCACATTGGCTTCCCTACTCTAGATTTAAGGTGATTGGCAGAAGAACCAAAGGCGACATGAGGAAAAACGTTTTTACTCGGCGAGTGGTTAGGATCTGGAATGCACTGCCTGAAAGGGTGGTGGAGGCAGACTCAATCACAGCTTTCAATAGGGAGTTGGATACGCACCTGAAGGAAAGAAATTTGTGGGGCTACGGGGAAAGGGCGGGGGAGCGGGACTAGCTGAAGTGCTCTTGCAGAGAGCCGGCACGGGCTCGATGGGCCGAATGGCCTCCTTCTCTGTTGTAACCATTCTATGAATCTAGCCAGAGTTAAAATTGCAGTCGGGGGCTTTTGATGTCATCGCACCCCGATCTGCCTATTTAAAGAAGGACCCCTCCGGCAGGATTCAGCCAGGACTTGGCCAGTAAGTCACCAGGCTGATTTTAATCAGGTTGGGCAGGGTTAAAGTCGCCCCCGCCAGTTCCAAAATGACTCCATTCAATTTAAAGCAGGCTGCAATTTCAGGACAACCCAGGAGCCAAACAGTCACAGGAAGACGGGGATCTGGGTCGTATTGTTATAGATTCAGAGCCCATCAATAGTGATTGGGCAGCTCAAATCAGCCCAAGGTTAGTACAACGTTGGAGATAGATCCAGGGATCCATTCCAGGATGCAGTGACACCACCAGAGCATCTCCAAAGAGATGAAATTCAGGAGCAATTTAAACAAAAGGTCTCTCCTTCCCTGTAAAGTCTGTGGGTTGTGCAGTTAATAAATACACAGACTTCAGAAGTAACAAACAAACAGGTCTTTACTATTCGAAGGTCCGGGCGAATCTGCCCCAGAAATCCTGCTACAACACTTATATACTGGTGTGGTCACTATCGGTATTACAGTATACAGAAGCCAAACAAATAGTGCCACACCTAAAGTAGTTCCCTTAAAGGTGAACGGTTACATTCAATAGTTCCCTTAAAGGTAGACGGGTACATACACTACAATCCTCCCTTTTTAGCTTATTACTTACAGAGTCCCCGTTAAACATACATATCTTCAACTTCCTATAAAACAAATTACAGCTATAATCTCGGTGGAGTCAATGTCATATAAAACAATTTACAAATATAATCTCGGTGGAAACAGTTCATAGATTCAGTCTCTGATCTTGACTCGTTCCGAACAACATTTCTTTGGGGTAGCCGGTTCACCTGGCTAGCGTGACTCCTCCATAGCCTTTTTCTTGACGTAGCAGCTTGAACTTTCGTCCTGTTGAACCAGCAGTGCGGACTTTGACAACCAACTGGCTGTCTTGACATTTACCAGTTTTTCAACTAATTTAGCTCCTTTCGTAATGTCCCGCCTGGAATGGTAGAAGTGCTAATATTTTAGACAGTTATTATCTTCTGCTTCTTCTTTTTCTTTTCTGCCTTTTTGAAACTCTCGGAGCTCCTTTCTCGGCTGCCAGCTGTAGCGCCACCAACTCTCTATGTTCCTTAGACCTTAAGTGCTTCATCCGGATTTCAGCACTTTGAGAGTTTCCATCACAAGCTGGGCAGACCACATCCTCGTAATATTCAGTGTCACTCAACAGGTCATGGTAATATTCAGGTTCGTCCTGAGTTAGGCCAGCGAGAGAGACTTCTTCTTCCTCCTCACCCGTCTGGACGTTAGCTGACGGTGGTTCCTTCCCTAAACATCTTTCTTGAAAAGCCTTCTTCATGCATTCATATTCATCCCGCTCTTCCTGGGTTATCTGCCATTCCTTCATGACGGACCTCATTTGTGAGTTCAATACCTTCCTTCCCACCGGTAATTGCGTTATCAGGCTATTTAACCCTTCTACTGAAGTAACGGTTTCCACCTTCTTCTGTTCGCCTTGACGTGATTCAACGTACTTTTGGCATCCTTGTAAAATTTGTGTTGCCACCTCAGCTATCTTCGTGACTTTTGAGAGCTCCGAACTCGTTCCCCCTGAAGATTGAAGCTTGTGTTCAGATTGTTCCCCTTGTAGAGTCTTTTCCTTCAGCATATGAAGGAGTTGGCCGACCGTTAACTCTTCCCTGGGAACACGGTGGATCAGAGTCTTCTCCATTTCATCCACCTCTTTCTCCAATACTTCCACCTTACGTTCCTCTTGAACTTTGGCTTTCAGCTCTCGGAAAAGTTGCGCCCTGATGCTCTCTAGTTCATGTTCAGGGACCATTCTTACAGTGTCCTGTTCTTCCACTGCAAGGATTCCCAGTTGAACCTGTTCTTCAAGTTGTTGAACCTCAGACATTGCCGCCTCATATTTGTCTTGGGTGTCCTTCAATGTTTTTATAAGTTCTTGGACATCCTGTCTTTCATGCTCTGCCATGATTTTCACCTCTAATTGCTCATCTATGGATGGAGCTTTTATCGATGAGTCTGTCTTGGCCTTGAGCTCATCAAGAATCTCCTGCAGCCTTTGGACTTCTTGCTCATGTTCAACCTTTAGTTGTTCATATGCTTCTACTGAAACTAGCTTTTCGGAGGCTGCCGAGTTAACCCCCTTCTGAATTGTAGCCTGGGCCTGTTCATACTGTTCTTTCAACTTCTCACACTCTGCTTGTAAGGAGTCGTAAAGAAGAACTGGAATAAAGTCCTGGCTCCCTGAAGATTCCTCTTCCTTTGGTTCATTCTGGAAATATTCTAGTTCCTGAACAGCATCAGGGGAATGTGATTGATATTTGACCATGATGGCTCTATGGTCGCTCTCTGCTTGAGCTAGCTGTCTCTGTAGTCTTTCCAGGTTCCCCCATTCGGTGTCCCAGAACTTTTCCATATTTTTCATCTCCTGTACGAGACGATCACTCAACTGTTCTAATTGTTGTCGTACTTTGACATAAGTTTGCGTCCGAGCTCGGTGTTCTTCCGTCATGGATGAATCCTTTGCTTGAACAGGCTCAGAATTCTCTGTCAACCTGGAGTTCTGCTCTGCAGCTTTATTCTTCTTGGTACCATAAGTCCTTCTGCCTGTCTTCGTTTTTGACTTGGTCTTATCATCATCCATTTCAGAATCTGAGCTAATAGCTTGCACCGAGTCCTCCCTCATTATGGCTTTTAGGTAATGCCATTCCATGTCTATTTTCTTAATCCACTCCCGTCCTAGAAGTGGTGGTCCTCCCTCAGGTAATACGTACAAGCTCATTCTTGGGTGTTCTTTACCCCTATCTCTCACCTTGACTCTTATTTTCCCCACGGGGTATACGTTATGCCCCGTGTATGTCTGTAATACGAACTTGGTATTTCTTAAAGGTATGTGAGAGAATAGCCGGTGGTAGTCCCTTCGGTTGATGACTGATAGAGCTGATCCAGTGTCCAGCTCCATTCTTATTTGGACTCCAGCTATTTTTAGTATGACCCAGATGGCCTGTAGATCCGTTTCTTTACCCACATTGTGGATTCTCAGACTACCCAGCTCCTGGTTGTTTGGGTCTGAGTCTGAATTCTGTTCATCTGAACTCTTCTCAGCCACCTTGTGTACCTCGTTGTACTTTTCTGGTGGTGGCTTCCTTTGATTATTGATCTTTTTCCCGGACCGGCATACCTTCGCGATGTGACCCAGTTTGCCACATTTCCTACACTCTTGGTTCTTAAACCAGCATTGATTCTGGTCATGCGTTGTCTTCCCACAATGGTAGCATTTTGTTGTGCTTGAAGTAATTTGGTCCGCCCCGAGTGCCGCCGCCTTTAGTTGCATTTCCGCCGTTCCTTTCGCTGCGGCTTCGTGCGATGCAGCTATAAGGACAGCCCTGTCCAGTGTGAGGTCATTCTCTTCCAGTAGTCGCTTCTGCGTCCCTTCTTTGGACAATCTGCATACGAACTTGTCCCGCAGCGCTTCTGTCAGATTCCCTCCGAACTGGCAGTATTTCGCTAGCCTACGCAGTTCGACCAAGTATTCCGCATTGCTTTCGTCTTTCTTCTGCGTTCTTGTGTAGAATTTGAATCGTTCAGCCAGCATCAGCGGTGTGGGGTTCAAGTGGTCCTTCAGCACAGCCACAATCTCTTCGAAGGTCTGATCCGCTGGTTTATTTGGTGCTATTAGATGCTTCAAGAGCCCGTATGTTTTTGCCCCCATCGAGTTTAGCAATGTTATCGCCTTGTCGTCTTCCTCTATTTTGTTGGCTTCGCAATAGATCTCTATGCGTTCCACGTACGTGGCCCAGTCTTCTATTTCAGAATTAAAGTCGTTAATATTCCCTCGCTTAGGCATCTTTCTTCCCTTGGGAGCAGCACCAGTATTTCTTATTTATTTATTTGTTTCTAAGATGGCGGTTTTCCCGCGAAATCGGCGGTTTCCCGCTCTTTCCTTCTCTCCCCGCCCACTTCAATGGCGGTATGTCAATCAAGATGGCGGTTTTCCCGCGAAAATGGCGGTTTCCCGCTCTTCCTTTCTCGCCCCGCCCACTTCAATGGCGGTTTCCCGCTTCTGGCGTCTTCTCCGCCTAATGGCGACTTCCCGCGTTTCTTCCCGGTGGAAGGGGTACGCTTCCCCCTCAGCGGACAGGTTCAGCCGCTGGCTGGCTACCGCACAGCTCCCCTTACTCGACTATGTCTTTTCCTCCCGCCTGCACGGCTCTACCGGCGCTGGGTACACCCCGTTAGCGGAGGATAGTTCTGCCGTCGCACTGGCTCTCGCGCGGTCTCTCTCTCCGTACCCGGCTCTGTCTCTCTCACCCGCACGTTCGATGCTACCGGCCCTGGGTACCCCGTTGGTGGAGAACAGCTCACCGCCGGACTGGCTCTCGCGCAGTCTCTCACCCCGTTTTCGGCTGTGTCTCTCACCCACTCCCGCACGTTCGGTTTTGCCGGCTCTGAGTACCCCGTTGGTGGAGAACAGCTCAGCCGCTGGACCGGCTCCTCGCAGTCTCTCTCTCCGCACCCGGCTCTCACCCGCACGGTTCCCGTTCGCCTCCCCAGCCCTCTCGCAGACCGGTGTTTCCCTCCCCGGCTGCGGCTGGGTTTCTCTTCCCGCGCCTACTCGCAGGCTCAGCGCTTCGTGGCTGCGGTCGCTGCCCCGATTGTCCCGCCGATCGTGGTCCGGCTGTCACCCGATGCCGTTGGACCTGACTTTTGGCCGGCACAGCTCCCCCTCGACCGAGGTCGAGTGCTCTGCCCTTATCCTCCGGATGCTTCTACACCTTCCCCTACTCACAGTCTCTTCGGCCGCCTTGTTTCTTGCTGGTCGGCTCACTCCGCACCGTGGCAGAAGGGTAGTCAGTGCCTGTTGCTGATACAGCTTTTGTTGTTAGTCTTCCTGCTTTCTGTTGTTGCAGCCTCGTGTTTTCTTTTGGTAGCACGACGAGGGCGGTTGTCTCTCTTCGACGCTCTTCGTTGCTTATGGTAATCTTGCCGCAGGGTACGATCGGACTCGTCGCCACTGTAAAGTCTGTGGGTTGTGCAGTTAATAAATACACAGACTTCAGAAGTAACAAACAAACAGGTCTTTACTATTCGAAGGTCCGGGCGAATCTGCCCCAGAAATCCTGCTACAACACTTATATACTGGTGTGGTCACTATCGGTATTACAGTATACAGAAGCCAAACAAATAGTGCCACACCTAAAGTAGTTCCCTTAAAGGTGAACGGTTACATTCAATAGTTCCCTTAAAGGTAGACGGGTACATACACTACATTCCCCTTTAAACAAGTGTGTACATTAATATTTAAAATGAACAAGTACAGGCAGAAACCTGATTGTAATTTTTTTTAAATAATTCAGTTTTTCAACAGGGTCCTGATCAGAGTTGAAGAAAAGGCTATTTTTCTGCAGTAACATTTAATTTGTCTACCCTTCACTGAAATAGCCAATCAGCGATCCCCAAGGTCACCCAGAGAGCAAGCCAGACTGAAACCAGGTTTCATTTATAATTTCAGAACCAACAGTTTCCCTCAAATCAACAATTCCAGGAGAGGGCAGGGGCCATGTGGAGCTTATTTTAATTGCAAAAATTTGAGTGAAGGACTATCAGGTTGACGAGGTTCAGCTGTCCTCTTTAGGTTCCACTCATCCTGCCGATCCTTCCCAAGGAGCCAGGGTTCGCTGATCTCAGTCCCAGACCTGGTTCGAATCAACCTCCAGGTATCTGTGCTGGGGAGGTGGAAATAAAATCAGCCAAGATTACCGTTGCTGATTGTTATCCCATGATTCTTTTCGGAAAGTCAGGATTAGGATTAGGCTTGGTTGGAATAGGCTAGCCACATTCAGCTGCCTGGCCTCCCTCCAGAAGAATGGCCTCTTGGGAATGTTGGGAAGCAGAATCCAACCTGAGTCAGTGTCTTCATGAGAGGTCATTGGGTTAAGACTCAATGCCTGCCATGATCCAATTTGAAAGAAATAAAGAAGGAAGATGAGCCACAGGGAAATCGTCAGGGTGAGTGGAACATAAAGAAAACATCTGGACCTCGTCAATTTGATAGTCTTTCACTCAAATTGTTGAGTGGTTAAGATCTGGAATGCACTGCCTAAAAGGGTGGTGGAGGCAGACTCGATCTTATCTTTCAAAAGGGAGTTGGATAAGTATCTGAAGGAAAAAAAATTGCAGGGCTACGGGGAAAGGGCGGGGGGAGTGTGGGACTAGCTGAGAGTCGGCACGGGATGGACGGGCCGAATGGCCTTCTTCCATGCTGTAACTATTCTGTGATTCTATGATTCTATGAATTGTCAGTGTTCGGCCACAGACATGGAGAATGAAGAGTTTGAGGGAGATCTCGGGATAGCTCGCACGAACCAAAACCTTCAGGAGAGCGGAGGAAACACAAATATTATGGGCTGGAGGTTCCACGTTGGACGCAATCGACGATCCGGGTGCAGCTTGTGCCCAAAACTCCGCTCGTTTTGAGAAGCGTTTAATTTTTCTCAAGTTTCCGTTCAAACACATTTGCACATTGCTGAATGCACACCCTGCCATGGACCAGCGCAATCCGGGCAGCGTTTTAGAATTGAAGTGGTAATTTGGTGTAGTTTGATTAATACGGGTAAATATGGGTTTATCGCAAAAAATAAGCAATTTTAATCTGAGTGTTAATCCACCGCCTGTGAGTAATTTTAAATCACTGAAAATGACTTTAAAAAATATACTGAACCATTTGCTAGTTATATTGGGGTACGGTAGCCAGTTTCTTAGTAAATTATTTAAAAATTACATTCAAAATCTTTTAAAACGTGCCTATTACTGTCCTTGCACCTAAAAAAAAAACTTCATTTTAAGGGGCTCCTCGAAGGCCAACAAACGGGCGCAATGAGCGGAAACTCGCCTCGGTGATTAATTCGATCTGGGAGTGTGGCCAGTTTTGTGGGCGGGGCCAGCTTCCAAAAGATCGCAGAAACTCGAATTCTGCTGAACGTAACTTGCCTTTAAAATTCCGCGATCTTTAGCGCTGGTTTGGCTGATTTCGGACGAACTGCGCCAGAAAAAAAAACCCAGCCCAACCGAGCGGAAACTGCTGATTTGTGCTTCTGGTGCAGAGAGGCCTGGATAAGTGATGCCTTTCTAAGCCAGAGCTGCACTAACCCTCTCTTAGTTTTTGTGTTCTTCGCTATAATTAGAGGGCATGTCAGTCTAATCGGGCTTGTGATCCTTGCACTGATGGAGTTGACCCATTCATCACCGGCCAACAATGTTCCAAATGGGTTCCAGTGAGGCTCACCACAAGTGGGGAGATTCACCACATCATGTCGCTGTCTGTGACATTCCATTTATAACACTAGCAGGGGGCGTATAACTGAAACAAAATTAATGTCAATCAACGCTCAGGAAAATCAGCCGACGTTGCTTTACAATGTTAGTTTACGAATGACTTTGAAGCTGTGAAAATTGATTTTCTTCTTTCTGTTGCTGTTTTTCCACCTCAGTGTTAGGGAATTGTTTCTCTGTGAATTCTGTACTCATCAAAATGAGGGATGTTGGTGCTATCAAATGGAACAGTTTCCAATTTCATTAAGTTAGAGTCAGCATCAAACACTTCCAGGGCAGTTACAGCACAGGTTAGATACAGAGTAAAGTTCCCTCTACACTGTCCCATCAAACACTCCCAGGGCAGGTACAGCACGGGTTAGATACACAGTAAAGCTCCCTCTACACTGTCCCATCAAACACTCCCAGGGCAGGTACAGCACGGGTTAGATACAGAGTAAAGCTTCCTCTACACTGTCCCATCAAACACTCCCAGGGCAGGTACAGCACGGGTTAGATACAGAGTAAAGCTCCCTCTACACTGTCCCATCAAACACTCCCAGGGCAGGTACAGCACGGGTTAGATACAGAGTAAAGCTCCCTCTACACTGTCCCATCAAACACTCCCAGGGCAGGTACAGCACGGGATAGATACAGAGTAAAGCTTCCTCTACACTGTCCCATCAAACACTCCCAGGGCAGGTGCAGCACGGGTTAGATACAGGGTAAAGCTCCCTCTACACTGTCCCATCAAACACTCCCGGGGCAGGTACAGCACGGGGTTAGATACAGAGTAAAGCTCCCTCTACACTGTCCCATCAAACACTCCAAGGGCAGGTACAGCACGGGTTAGATACAGAGTAACGCTTCCTCTACACTGTCCCATCAAACACTCCCAGGGCAGGTACAGCACGGGTTAGATACAGAGTAAAGCTTCCTCGACACTGTCCCATCAAACACTCCCAGGGCAGGTACAGCACGGGTTAGATACAGGGTAAAGCTCCCTCTACACTGTCCCATCAAACACTCCCAGGGCAGGTACAGCACGGGGTTAGATACAGAGTAAAGCTCCCTCTACACTGTCCCATCAAACACTCCCAGGGCAGGTACAGCACGGGGTTAGATACAGAGTAAAGCTCCCTCTACACTGTCCCATCAAACACTCCAAGGGCAGGTACAGCACGGGTTAGATACAGAGTAAAGCTTCCTCTACACTGTCCCATTAAACACTCCCAGGGCAGGTACAGCACGGGTTAGATACAGAGTAGCGCTCCCTCGACACTGCCCCATCAAACACTCCCAGGGCAGGTACAGCACGGGTTAGATACAGAGTAAAGCTCCCTCTACACTGCCCCATCAAACACTCCCAGGGCAGGTACAGCACGGGTTAGATACAGAGTAGCGCTCCCTCGACACTGCCCCATCAAACACTCCCAGGGCAGGTACAGCACGGGTTAGATACAGAGTAAAGCTCCCTCTACACTGTCCCATCAAACACTCCCAGGGCAGGTACAGCACGGGGTTAGATACAGAGTAAAGCTCCCTCTACACTGTCCCATCAAACACTCCCAGGGCAGGTACAGCACGGGGTTAGATACAGAGTAAAGCTCCCTCTACACTGTCCCATCAAACACTCCCAGGGCAGGTACAGCACGGGGTTAGATACAGAGTAAAGCTCCCTCTACACTGTCCCAGCAAACACTCCAAGGGCAGGTACAGCACGGGTTAGATACAGAGTAAAGCTTCCTCTACACTGTCCCATCAAACACTCCCAGGGCAGGTACAGCACGGGTTAGATACAGAGTAAAACTCCCTCAACACTGCCCCATCAAACACTCCCAGGGCAGGTACAGCACGGATTAGATACAGAGTAAAGCTCCCTCTACACTGCCCCATCAAACACTCCCAGGGCAGGTACAGCACGGGTTAGATACAGAGTAAAGCTCCCTCTACACAGTCCCATCAAACACTCCCAGGGCAGGTACAGCACAGGTTAGATACAGAGTAAAGCTCCCTCTACACTGTCCCATCAAACACTCCCAGGGCAGGTACTTTGTGGAAGTGAAATAAAGTTTCTTCTGACTTATTCTCTTGTTTGTGGCTCATTATAGAAAGAGAGACTTGCATTTTTATAGAACCTTAAACAACCTCAGGACGCCCCAATGCACTTTAGAGCCAATGAAGTACTTTTAAAGTGTAGTCACTGTCGTTATGTAGGAAGCACGGCAGCCAAATTGCGCACAGCAAGCTCTCTCCAACAGCAATGTGATAATGAGCAGATAATCTGTTTCAGTGATGCTAGTTGAGGGATAAACATTGGCCAGGACACTGGGGAGAACTCCCCCGCTCTTCTCTGAAATAATGGCGTGGGATCTTTCACTTCCACCTGATAGGGCAGATGTGGCCTCGGTTTAACATCTCATCCAAAGACAGCACCTCCATCAGTGCAGTGCTCCCTCAGTACTGCCCCTCCGACAGTGCGGCGCTCCCTCAGTACTGCACCTCCGACAGTGCGGCACTCCCTCAGTATTGCCCCTCCGACAGTGCAGTGCTCCCTCAGTACTGCCCCTCCGACAGTGCAGCGCTCCCTCCGTACTGCCCCTCTGACAGTGCAGCACTCCCTCAGTACAGCCCCTCCGACAGTGCAGCACTCCCTCAGTACTGCCCCTCCGACAGTGCAGCACTCCCTCAGTACTGCCCCTCCGAACGTGCAGCACTCCCTCAGCATTGCCCCTCCGACACTACGGCACCCCCTCAGTGCTGCACCTCCGACAGTGCGGCGCTCCCTCAGTACTGTCCCTCCGACAGTGCGGCGCTCCCTCAGTACTGCCCCTCCGACAGTGCAGCACTCCCTCAGTACTGCACCTCCGACAGTGCGGCACTCCCTCAGTACTGTCCCTCCGACAGTGCGGCACTTCCTCAGTACTCTCCCTCAGACAGTGCGGCACTCTCTCAGTACTGCCCCTCCGACAGTGCGGCGCTCCCTCAGTACTGCCCCTCCGACAGTGCAGCACTCTGACAGTGCAGCGCTCCCTCAGTACTATCCCTCCGACAGTGCGGCGCTCCCTCAGTACTGCCCCTCCGACAGTGCGGCGCTCCCTCAGTACTGCCCCTCCAACAGTGCGGCGCTCCCTCATTACTGCCCCTCCGACAGTGCTGTGCTCTCTCAGTACTGCACCTCCGACAGTGCGGCGCTCCCTCAGTACTGCCCCTCCGACAGCGCGGCGCTCCCTCAGTACTGCCCCTCCGACAGTGCGCCACTCCCTCAGTACTGCACTGTAGGGTCAGCCTGGATTATGTGCTCAAGTCTCTGGAGTGGGACTTGAACCCATAATCTGACTCAGAGGTGAGAGTGCTGGTCACTGAACCATGACTAACACCTACATTTAAAATCTGTATCCTATAGTTCTGTGTCGACAGTGTAAGTTAAGCAGCTACTATCTAAACATCTCAGCACATTGAAAGCCTGGATCATCTCCCCCAATATACTTTCTCAAATAAAAACAAATTCAGATCTGAGTCAAGGTCCATCTAGTTCGCCTTCTACCATCCTGGCATCGCATGATACACCAATAATGATATTGTTAGATAATCATAGTAATCAATCTCCTTGTAATTTGTGTAGTGTGGTTCTGTCGCAGTTTTGGCCGAGTGTGATGATTCACACACTCGGTCTGCAAGTTGCTTCTGAACTTGTGTCATTTAGCGATTGCCCTTTGCTCTTAAAGCATAGCCCGGCCACACAATGGTGCACTGTGCGCTTTGAACAAGAAACAGATGGAAAGCCTGCTTGCCCAATAATATGCTGCCTGCTTCCCCAATCATGTCAGTGCTCACAACCATCCAGTCGTGTCAGCGCTCCCAACCATCCAATCGTGTCCGCGCTCCCAACCATTCAATTGTGTCAGCGCTCCCAACCATCCAATCGTGTCCGCGCTCCCAACCATCCAATCGTGTCAGCGCTCCCAACCATTCAATTGTGTCAGCGCTCCCAACCATCCAATCGTGTCCGCGCTCCCAACCATCCAATCGTGTCCGCGCTCCCAACCATTCAATTGTGTCAGCGCTCCCAACCATCCAATCGTGTCCGCGCTCCCAACCATCCAATCGTGTCAGCGCTCACAACCATCCAATCGTGTCTGCGCTCCCAATCATCCAATCGTGTCAGCGCTCCCAACCATCCAATCGTGTCCGCGCTCCCAACCTTCCAATCTTGTCAGCGCTCCCAACCATCCAATCGTGTCTGCGCTCCCAACCATCCAATCGTGTCCGCGTTCCCAACCATCCAATCGTGTCCGCGCTCCCAACCATCCAATCGTGTCAGCGCTCCCAACCATCCAATCGTGTCAGTGCTCACAACCATCCAATCATGTCAGTGCTCACAACCATCCAATCATGTCCGCGCTCCCAACCATCCAATCATGTCAGTGCTCACAACCATCCAATCGTGCCCGCGCTCCCAACCATCCAATTGTGTCAGTGCTCACAACCATCCAATCGTGTCCGCGCTCCCAACCATCCAATCGTGTCAGTGCTCCCAACCATCCAATCGTGTCAGCGCTCCCAACCATCCAATCGTGTCCACGCTCCCAACCATCCAATCGTGTCAGTGCTCCCAACCATCCAATCGTGTCCACGCTCCCAAACATCCAATCGTGTCAGCGCTCCCAACCATCCAATCGTGTCCGCGCTCCCAACCATCCAATCGTGTCCACGCTCCCAACCATCCAATCGTGTCAGCGCTCCCAACCATCCAATCGTGTCAGCGCTCCCAACCATCCAATCGTGTCAGCGCTCCCAACCATCCATTCATGTCAGTGCTCCCAACCATCCAATCGTGTCCGCGCTCCCAACCATCCAATCGTGTCCGCACTCCCAACCATCCAATCCTGTCCGCGCTCCCAACCATCCAATCATGTCCGCGCTCCCAACCACCCAATCGTGTCTGCGCTCCCAACCATCCAATCCTGTCCGCGCTCCCAACCATCCAATCATGTCCGCGCTCCCAACCATCCAATCGTGTCAGTGCTCCCAACCATCCAATCGTGTCCGCGCTCCCAACCATCCAATCGTGTCCGCGTTCCCAACCATCCAATCGTGTCCGCGTTCCCAACCATCCAATCGTGTCCACGTTCCCAACCATCCAATCGTGTCCGCGCTCCCAACCATCCAATCGTGTCAGCGCTCCCAACCATCCATTCGTGTCAGTGCTCCCAACCATCCAATCGTGTCCGCGCTCCCAACCATCCAATCGTGTCAGCGCTCCCAACCATCCAATCGTGTCAGTGCTCACAACCATCCAATCGTGTCAGCGCTCACAACCATCCAATTATGTCAGCGCTCCCAACCATCCAATCGTGTCAGTGCTCCCAACCATCCAATCGTGTCAGCATTCCCAACCATCCAATCGTGTCAGTGCTCACAACCATCCAATCGTGTCAGCGCTCCCAACCATCCAATCGTGTCAGTGCTCACAACCATCCAATCGTGTCAGCGTTCCCAACCATCCAGCCGTGTAAGTGGGCCTAATATTCCTATTGTATCTCAGCAGATCCTTTCCTCAGTCACCCCGTAAGTGCGACCTCACATAGAAACATAGAAGAAACATAAAAGATAGGAGCAGGAGTAGGCCATTCGGCCCCTCAAGCCTGCTCTGCCATTCAGTGCGATCATGGCTGATCATCCAAATTCAGTAGAGTTAATGGACTCTAGCATTTTCCCCATTACCGATGTCAGGCTTACCGGTCTATAATTCCCTGTTTTTTCTCTACCACCTTTTTTAAATAGTGGGGTTACCTTAGCTACCCTCCAATCCATGGGAACTGTTCCAGAGTCTATAGAATTTTGGAAGATGACTAGCAATGCACCTACTATTTCTAGGGCCACTTCCTTAAATGCCCTAGGATGTAGATTATCAGGCCCTGGGGATTTATCGGCCTTCAATCACGCCCTATGACCCAGGGTGTAAATTCATGCCGCTAATCTGGTAATGTAACAAGTCCAGGGGTCAACGGTTGACCTTTATCACTGCATTTATCTCACTGGATATGGCAGACACCCCTTGAATAAACACTATCAGACCTATCTATACAGACTGATTAATAGTGACAGATAAACACGAACAAAATCAATACAGCACGTTCCATTATTTTACAAAACCTTAAGCTCAGACTCCCTTCTTAAATTTCTAAATAAGAAGCAGCCACACTTCACTATTCTGCTGACGCTAACCTTGGACTGGTGTCTGTGCAGTAACAGATTGTGGCCATTATCATAATTCAAAATGTGGCCGCAGCAATGACCTGGGATTGATCGCTGGTCTGTGCTGGGGCAACAGTGGGTGATTTAGGATTGGTTGCTGGATCAGTGGCTCTGATACGCAGAGTGGTCTGACTCACTGACGCTCACTATCACAGCTCACACGAGAAGGGCAGTCACGTGGCGACCATCTCCACCAACAATCAGCTCTTTGAAGGGAGGAGAAAGGAAGGCTGGACTTGGAAGGAACCTGTAATTAGTAACCAGTTGGGGAATTTCCTTTAACAAATGAACACAGGTTTTCAATTACGCTAACTAAACTCCTTAACTTATCAGCCAGTCCAATGTCAAAATCTCATTACAACCAGATTGAACCCACTGCCAGCAGTTTTATGTCTTTTTAATTATTTAAAACTAATTAATTACTTTATCCCCAGCTTCCTGATTAATATGCTGCATGTAGCGAGATTTGGAGCGGCTTTGCCATCAATAATATCACAAGGACTCCTGAGGAAGAGTTTAAATCCTCAGGCTTTTTAAATCTCCAGATATCAGCAGATTTGTGAATCAAGGTGAGGATGTTAATGCTGTGGGAATGTAACATTTAGGTATTGGTTTTCAGCTTCACAGCTCAAGATAGTTATGATAGCTGCACCTGATCCATCCAGTCCGAATGTCACAGCGTCGAGCTGTTTCTGACAAGTTTTTTTGTGTTTCTACTCTACCATACTCAAAAGTTCATTACACATGTGTTTATGTGTTTATACCATGTGAAACTCCATGCTCTATGTCCCAAACTGAGGAGAGTGACAAAAAATTGAGTTTTTTAAAATCTAGTTTCAGCTTGGTGACTGTTATTTACATCTAGTCACAAACACAAGGAGTTACTCTTAACTTTTTCTGATCATGTAAAACAGGCAATATCGGATCGACCTCTCAATATACGCCTTTCCCAATTTTCCTGTTGTCTGTGATATGAACAGGAGGAGGCCATTCAGCCCCTCGAGCCTGCACTGCCATTCAGTTAGATCATGACCGGTCTGTATCCTAACTCCATCTACCTGCCTTGGTTTCTGTAACCCTTAATACCCTAACCCAACAAAACTCAGTTTTGAAATTTTCAATTGACCCCCCAGCCTCCAATCCAAGGGGGCAATTCCTGAATCAATAGAATTTTGGAAGATCATGACTCAAAGCATCTACAATTTCCTCACCCACTTCTTTTAACACCCTGGGGTGGAAACCATCAGGTCCTGGGGATTTGCCTATCTTTAGTCTCATTAGTTTCTCCATCGCCATGTTTTTATTATATTGAATCTATTCCGTTCCTCCCCTTGATTTATTTTTAGTTTTCCTCGTATTTCTGGTATTTTATCCTCTCCCTCTACTGTGAAGACCGATACAAAGTGAGTATTTAGTAAGTTTGCCATTTCCTGATTTCCGGTATCACCTGTAATTGAAGGACCCACGCGACTCCAAGCCACTCTCAAAGCTGGTGCTGAACGGAGTTGCCAAGTTACTTTCCCGCAAACACAGACTGTGATTTGTTGAGTTTTATGCGAGATTGAAAGTTACTTTTGAATGTTGTGGACATTATTCAAATGCAGACAGTCCCAGTGATTGCTTTCCGGGATATGTGAGGAGCTCGAACTGTTCCAATCGCTTTGGAATTCTCCAGAGACAAGTTTAAGCCAGCATCAGATCCTGCAATGTTTAGAAATACAGTAAACAAAACACTGCGCTCATAAACGTATTCCACAAAGCAATAGCCTAGCATTAAATAACCAGCTTTTATTGCTTTCCTTGCAAGGAGCCAGATAGAAGAATTTCTTGTGTAGATATATATCACTTTTACTTATTTGCTTAATCATCTTATCTAAAATAAATGTGCTTATTTCAAATTTAAAACAAGATCCAAATTGTGCTGCTCTCTCACTTATCAAAGATGGGAGAGAGAATCTATGGATAGTTCCAATAGCTCAAAATAATTAAATGAAAGGTTGTCATCCTGTTACTGAAAGATTACCTAGCCAGTAAAGAAGAAAGACTTGCATTTCTATAGCGCCTTTCATGACCACCAGACGTCCCAAAGCACTTTACAGCCAATGAAGTACTTTTTGAAGAGTAGTCGCTGTTGTAATGTAGGAAACACGACAGCCAAATTGCGCACAGCAAGCTCCCACACACAGCAATGTGATAACGACCAGATAATCTCTTTTTTTTAGTGATGTTGATTGAGGGATAAATATTGGCCAGGGCACAGGGAATAACTCCCCTGCTCTTCTTTGAAATAGTGCCATGGGATCTTTTACGTCCACCTGAGCGAGCAGACAGGGCCTTGGTTTAACGTCTCATCTGAAAGCTGGCACCTCCGACAGTGCAGCACTCCCTCAGTACAGCCCTGGGGACGTCAGCCTAGATTTTTGTGCTCAAGTCTCTGGAGTGGGACTTGAACCCACAACCTTCTGACTAATGAAGGAGATCGCGATGGCCTGGAGAGTTAGGACACCCCAATATGAATGATCTGAGGTATAGAGGAAGAACAGATATAGAATACGAAAGGTACAAATGATTCAACGATGTAAAGTGGTGGCAGTAAAATCCATTCTTAATAAAGAAACAACCCACTGAAGGGTAAGATGACACATGCTTTACCTTAACTTTGTTTCAGTCACACCTTACTGGCACTCCTTAGAATCATAGAGTCATAGAGTTTTACAGCACAGAAAGAGGCCCTTCGGCCCATCGTGTCTGCGCCGCCCATCCATCCCTGTCCAGTCTAATCCCATTTTCCAGCATTTGGTCCATAGCCTTGTATGCAATGGCATTTCAAGTGCTCATCCAAATGCTTCTTGAATGTTGTGAGGGTTCCTGCCTCTACCACCCTTTCAGGCAGTGAGTTCCAGATTCCAACCACCCTCTGGGTGAAAGAGTTCCTCCTCAAATCCCCTCTAAATCTCCTGCCCCTTACCCTGAATCTATGCCCCCTTGTTATTGACCCCCCTACTAAGGGGAAAAGTTCCTCTTTATCTACCCTATCTATGCCCCTCATCATTTTGTACACCTCAATCAGGTCCCCCCTCAGCCTTCTTTGCTCCAAGGAAAACAACCCCAGCCTGTTTAGTCTTTCTTCATAGCTGAGGCGCTCCATCCCAGGTAACATCCTGGTGAATCTTCTCTGCACCCTCTCCAAAGCAATCACATCCTTCCTATAGTGAGGCGACCAGAACTGCACACAGTACTCCAGCTGTGGCCTCACCAGCGTTTTGTACAGCTCCATCATAACCTCCCTGCTCTTATATTCTATGCCTCGGCTAATGAAGGCAAGTACCCCATATGCCTTTTTAACCACCTTATCTACCTGTTCCGCTGCCTTCAGAGATCTATGTACATGTACACCAAGGTCCCTCTGACCCTCTGTACTTCCTAGGGTCCTACCACTCATTGTGTATTCCCTTGCCTTATTTGTCCGTCCAAAATGCATCACCTCGCACTTTTCAGGGTTAAATTCCATTTGCCACTTTTCCGCCCATCTGACCAACCCATTTATATCGTCCTGTAGCCTGAGGCTTTCCTCCTCGCAATTTACCACCCCACCAATTTTCGTGTCATCTGCGAACTTACTGATCATACCTTTTACATTCTCATCCAAATCATTTATGTGGATCACAAACAACAAGGGACCCAGCACCGATCCCTGAGGTACCCCACTGGACACAGGCTTCCAGTCACAAAAGCATCCTTCGATCATCACCCTCTGCCTCCTGCCACTCAGCCAGTTTAGGATCCAACGCGCCAAGGCACCCTGGATCCCATGGGCTCTTACCTTCTTGACCAGTCTCCTATGCGGGACTTTGTCAAAAGCTTTACTGAAGTCCATGTAAACCACATCCACAGCATTTCCCTCATCCACCCCCCTAGTCACCCCCTCAAAAAATTCAATCAGATTTGTCAGACATGATTTACCCTTGACAAAGCCATGCTGACTATCCCCGATTAATCCTTGCCTCTCCAAGTGGAGACTAATTTTGTCCCTCAGAATTTTTTCCAATAATTTCCCTACCACAGATGTTAGGCTCACTGGCCTGTAATTCCCTGGTTTATCCCTGCTACCCTTCTTGTATAATGGTACTACATTAGCTGTTCTCCAGTCCTCTGGTACATCCCCTGTGGCCAGAGAGGTTCTGAAAATTTGTGTCAGAGCCCCTGCAATCTCCTCCTTTGCCTCCCACAGCAGCCTGGGATACATCTCGTCCGGGCCTGGGGATTTATCCACTTTTTGGCCTGCTAAAACCGCTAGCACCTCCTCCCTCTCGATGCTAATATGTTCAAGTATGTCACAGTCCCCTTGCCCGATTTCTATGTCTGCATCGTCTCTCTCCATAGTGAACACAGATGCAAAAAATTCATTTAAAACCCCGCCTACATCATCTGGCTCTACACACAGATTGCCACTTTGGTCCCTAATGGGCCCTACCCTTTCCCTGGTTATCCTCTTGCCCTTAATATACTTATAAAACATCTTAGGATTTTCCTTTATTTTGCTCGCCAGTGTTATTTCATGGCCCCTCCTCGCCCTCCTAATTTCTTTTTTAAGTATGCCCCTGCACTTTTTATACTCCTCTAGGGCTTCTTCCGTCTTTAGTCTTTTGTAACTGCCAAAAGCCCCCCTTTTATTTCTAATGCATTTTTGTATATCCCTTGTCATCCAAGGTTCCCTTTGCTTGTTGGTCCCACCCTTGACCTTTACAGGAACATGTTGGCGTTGTACTCTCTCTATTTCCCTTCTGAAAGTCTCCCACTGTCTTGATGTGGATTTTCCTATAAGTAGCTGCTCCCAGTCCACTTTGGCCAGATCCTGCCTTATCATATTAAAATCGGCCTTCCCCCAATTTAGAACCCTTATTTCCGGGCCGTCTTTGTCTTTTTCCATGACCACCTTAAATCTCACCGAATTATGGTCACTGTCGCCAAAATGCTCTCCTACTGACACTTCCACCACTTGCCCGGCTACATTCCCCAGAATTAGGTCCAGTATCGCCCCCTCTCTTGTAGGACTTTCTACATGTTGGCTCAAAAAGCTCTCCTGGATGCACTTTAAGAATTCTGCACCCTCTAAACCTTTCACACTCTGACTATCCCAATTAATATTGGGGAAGTTGAAATCCCCCACTATTATTTTCACACTTTTCTGAGATTTGCCTACATATCTGTTCCTCTATCTCCCCCTGACTGTTTGGGGGCCTATAGTACACTCCCAGCAAAGTGCTTGCCCCCTTTTTGTTTTTAAGTTCTACCCATATGGCCTCATTAGAGGAACCCGCTAATATATCATCCCTCCTTACAGCAGTAATTGACTCCTTAATTAATATTGCAACACCCCCTCCCCTTTTACACCCCCCTCTGTCTCGCCTGAAGATTCTATACCCCGGAATATTGAGCTGCCAGTCCTGACCCTCCCTCAACCAGCTCGGAATAGAATAGTACAGTTCACTCCGTACCCGAGATGGTTGCCAGGTAAGAAGACTTCTGCCACCACAATTACACTAAGTTGTGTAGGTGAATGCAAAGAGGTCAATGTCCCACAAAAAGCAATCAACCAAGGGAGCCCAGATAGGTTAGACCAGTAAGAGTTCGCGGAGGCGCCACAGACTGATGCTACAGTAGAGGGCGTGTGAACTCGAGACATCTAGACCATCAGAGACATACCCTAAAGCAACGGGATAATGAACAGGTTGGTTGTTTGATCCAATGCGACGAATCCAAACCTGTTGAGAGACTTGGACCAGAAGAGTTCCGGCGGATAGTAAAATTGTGACTGATGTCAACATATGGATAAATCCGGGGAGTGTAGAAATAGCTCCTTGCCACCTCTAGTCATGATCGATGAATCTGTTAAAAGAGTAGCACAAACATTGCAGGTCCCAGGACTTAGTCCAAGTTTTCCTCCAATATACCATCGCCGTTCTTGCTGCAGTTGTACAGGGCCTTGGTGAGACCGCACCTTGAGTATTGTGTGCCGTTTTGGTCGCCTTATCTGAGGAAGGATGTTCTTGCCATGGAAGGAGTGCAGCGAAGATTCACCAGGCTGATACCTGGGATGGCAGGAATGACGTATGAGGAGAGATTGTGTCAATTGGGTTATACTCACTGGAGTTTAGAAGATTGAGAGGGGATCTCATCGAAACCTATAAAATTCTGTCAGGCCTGGACAGACTAGGTGCAGGAAGGATGTTCCCGATGGCCAGGGAGTCCAGAACTAGGGGTCATAATCTAAGGATAAGGGGTAAGCCATTTAGGACTGAGATGAGGAGGAATTTCTTCACCCAGAGAGTGGTGAACCTGTGGAATTCTCTGCCACAGAGGGCGGTGGAGGCCAATTCATTAAATATGTTCAAGAAGGAGTTGGATATATTTCTTAAGGCTAAAGGGATCAAGAGATATGGGGAGAAGGCAGGGACTGGGTACTGAATTTGGATGATCAGCCATGATCTCATTGAATGGCGGAGCAGGCTCGAGGGGCCGAATGGCCTACTCCTGCTCCTATCTTCTATGTTTCTATGTTCCTTCATCGTC